>NC_135341.1:53151203-54351203 GCF_023851605.1 Tamandua tetradactyla | reverse complement strand
TTGGGACATACGAAATGAGAAGATTCTAGACTCCAAGCTTTATACCATGTTTAATTTCTTGATCTCGATAACTGCATTTAAGTGACTATCTTTGTTCTTAGCAAACATGCATGGTGGTATTAAATGTTCAAGAAGAATGATGTGTACAACTTACACTCAAGTATTCAGAAAATGTATTTATAGGCAGTTTGACAAATGAATAAATGGATTGATAGATTGGTGGATAGAATAATGCGGCACTTACAGCAAAATATTGAAATTGATGGATCTGGGCATTTAGGGACATGGGGTTATGCCAGAATTCTCTATACTGGGTGTGTATTATTTTTTTGTAAGTATCCTGTAAGTTTCAAAGTATTTTAAAATAAAAAGTTTAAAATGAAAATCAAACAAACAAAACTCAGGATATACTATGTAATTGGTTAGGGTGGCATATCCCTAAGTTGGAAGCAGGGACAAAAACTAGGAAAGCTGCCAGTTACATACTAATAGCTATTTTGAGTCAATTGTAACAGGGATTATGGTTTGATCCTGGGATATTAGCTGTAGATAATGGTTAGCTCTTGGACCCATTGTTTCAGGTGGTGAGCCAGACTTTCCTGGTCATTGTCCGTTTATACATTCAATCTTCCCAGAATCACAATCAGATCTGATGGAGAGGATTTCACAACATTGGAGATCCTGGACTTTGAGCAGGATGTATTGATTAGATGGCCTATGGGGTTGCCCTTTGAAGAAAGTGTGAATAAGTTCTATATGTGGAATAAAAGGTGTGCACAGATGTTCATGGCCAGCAAAGTGGACTGTGGAAGATTGGCTGTTTTACCAATCCACTTTTGTTTTGATTAAGCATACAAACAAAGCAAAGTTCTCAGTCTCCCTTGCGACTAAAAGAAGGTAGTCATGTGACTGAGTTCCAGCCAATGGAACACAGGTAGGAGTGCTGTTAACCTCTTCCAGACTCAGCCATTTAAATTCTCCCCTGTGATCTTCTATGCTTCTTTTTCCTTTGTCATTGAGTCAGATGCAAAGTATTCAATGGAGAACTGTGAGGCCTAGAGGATAGCAGAACCACTAATTGGTCCCAGCAAGTGGGTCCCTAAACATCTTCATGGAGGAGAGACTTTGGCCAGCCTACATGACACTGTGCTGTGAATGAGAAATGAACTTTTGCTCTATAAAGTCGATGCAATTTTGGAGATATTGGTTAGAGCACTTAACATATCTGGACAACTACAGGTCAAATTCCTTGTATTACTTTCCTATTGCCACTATTAAAATTATCACAAATTGGATGGCTTAGAATAATACAAATTCATTTAAAATGTCACCTTATGTGTGAGACTAAAGCAAAAAATATTTATTTGTTACAAAATTTATATATTTTGACTAGTGTATTTCCTAATATAACTTATGTAGATAGCTTGATTGAATGCCATAAGTACTTGGAATCTCAGGTAGGACATGAGATTTTGTTTGTTTGTCCAGAGTGATGCCCTGATGAATCCCAGAGTGATTCGATCAGTGAGTGGAAAAGTATTTGCAAAGCCCCCTTTGGGGAAAGGTGAGAACGAGGAGAAATTCAACTTCCCCAAGTTGAATTCTTGATATTCTCACAAGCAGTGTGGACAACAAAAGCTACAGGCTGAGCCCCCCAGTCTTGGGGTTTGTTCATATGAAACTTAACCCCACAAAGGATAGGTCAAGTCTACTTAAAATCTAGGCCTAAGAGTCACCCCCAAGAGAGCCTTTTTTGTTGCTCAGATGTGGCCTCTCTCTCCAGCCAACACAACGAGCAGTCTCCCCACCCACCCTCTCTCTGCATCGGACATGACTCCCAGGGGTGTGGACCTTCCTGGCAACGTGGGACAGAGATCCTGGAATGAGCTGAGACTCAGCATCAAGGGATTCAGAAAAACCCAAGAATGAGCTGAGAATTAACATCAAGAGATTGAGAGAACCTTCTCGACCAAAAGGGGGAAGAGTGAAATGAGACAAAGTGTCAATGGCTGAGAGATTCCAAACAGAGTCGAGAGGTTATCCTGGAGGTTATTCTTATGCATTAAGTAGTATCACCTTGTTGTTCAAGATGTAGTGGAGAGGTTGAAGGGAACTGCCTGAAAATGTAGAGCTGTGTTCCAGTAGCCATGTTTCTTGATGATGATTGAACAATGATACAGCTTTCACAACGTGACTCTGTGATTGTGAAAACCTTGTGTCTGATGCTCCTTTTACCTACCATATCAACAGACAAGTAGAACATATGGAATAAAAATAAATAATAGGGGGAACAAATGTTAAAATAAATTTAGTTTGAAATGCTAGTGATAAATGAAAGCGAGGGGTGGGGGTATGGTATGTATAATCTTTTTTTTTCTGTTATTGTTTTATTTCTTTTTCTGTTGTCTTTTTATTTTTTTCTAAATCGATGCAAATGTTCTAAGAAATGATGAATATGCAACTATGTGATGATATTGAGAATTGCTGATTGTATATGTAGAATGGAATGATATGTTAATATTTTTGTCTGTTTGTTCTTAATTTTTTAAATTAATAAATAAAAAAAGAATAATACAAATTCATTATCTCACAGTTCTGGAGGTCACAGGTCCCAAGTCAATTTCAGGGGGCTAAAGTCAAGGTATTGGCAGGGCTGTGTTCTCTGTGGATGTTCTAGGGGCTATCCATTCCTTTGTGTTTTCCAGTTCCTAGAGAGTGCCTCATTCCTTGGCATATGGCCCCACATCACTCCTGTTTCCATCCTTACGTCTCCCTTTCTCACTCTGACTCTCCTGCCTCCCTCTTGTGATTATATTCAGCCCACCCAGGTAATCCAGGAAAATATTGTGAAATCAAAGTATAACGCAATAAAAATAGTGTTATCATACATATCTCTAGGCCAGTGCTTCTCAAACTTTAATATGCATATGAATCACAAACTTAATATGCATATGAATAACAGGGATCTTGTTAAAAATGGGTAAGTCTGAGGTGGGATCTGGAATTCTGCATTTACAAGTTTCTGAGTCATGCTGATGCTGCTGGTCCATGGACTACATTTTGAGTAGCAAGATCTTGCATAATAATAAAGCCAGAATTTTTTTGAAGTTCTAAAATATGAATGATGATCTATTTTAAACACCCTGCAATAGTGACATTCCTTTGTTCTTTCTCATGCAAAAACATTTTTAATATTTACATTTAATCACTATCATGGTACATTCTAGGCATTCCTAGATTACACCACCTCAAAGGTATTTTCAATTCTCCTCTTACAGAAAAGATGTTAAAAACTGAAATCCTGGGATCTAAGCAAGAATCAATCTGACCAAATTGTACCATCATGTACCACCACACATCACTGATGATCAAGTGATGTTCTGAACTGAAATACCACGTTTTTTGACCAAACATCCTGCACTGAAAATGATATTTTTGCATATAAAAGTTAGTTAAAATATGGAGGCAGGGGAGAAGACAGACTGTGATAAGTAGATTGAGGAGTAGCAAAGGGCCAAGCAAGCAAAAGAAAAGACTAGAATACTTATTTTTTGTAGAGATAAGACTTTAATAAATACACACACATTTACATAAATAAAATCATATCCTACATATCATTACTCTTTCTTCTCTCTTCCTTGGTTCCCCTTATTTCCATATCCCTATTTACAATCTACAGTGTCTCATTTTTATCATGAACACAACCATTAGTTTATTGGGTTATTATTTTTGCCACCATGAACAGTACCTATCTGGAAGAAGTGGTGTGATTTATTTATTTAAAGAAAATCGAAGTGGTAAAAGCCCATACCATAAAACACCCACTCATACCTCTAGGATTATAACAAATGGAAGTTCCCTGCCCCAACCTCCCTTTTCATGAGATTGCTACTCTTCAAAAGCAGTCACTTTGAACCTTTAGCTATTTCTCCTGGTATTGACTTTTTAAAATTGAAAATGGAGATTCAACTCTCTGTATATTAGAGCAATAGGATCTTTTTGGTAAGTCAAAATTCACTAACATATGTATTTAAATTTTATTTACAATTGAAGATATATTATATGTACTTTGTTCTTCATTTGTTTGTCAAGATACCTTCCCCAAATCTGAGAAAATTCCTCTCAAAACATTCACCCATCAACTAATATTCCTTGTAAAGCACATTATATCTGTATTCCAATCTGTGCTGGCTAACTCTCCTTAGGGCTGCGTATGATGTCTTCCTGAGACTTCTTTTCATATCCAGCGTTGCAGTCAGGCAAGCAAAGGGTGGAAGGACAACTGGGGAAAGATGACATAATCAGAAGCATTAACGGTCTCAGTGAGATGGTACGGCTGGAGTGTTGGGAATTGGAGGTACAAATGCTGCAACTACACAGCTTCTGTTGCTCTGGTCAGTCCCATTTTGGGTTTTTAGGCATCTCTAAACCAAATGTTGTTTGGGTTGTATTATGAGTCTTCATTTTATCAAAGTTTCCAGTAGAGAGGAGGAAACAGAAACTGCATCATTTTATTTAATGATTCTGAATATTATTCTTACTTATTTTTACTTATTTTGAGTACTTCCCTAGGTCAGATGTGTCTTTGGAAACTAAATATTTTTATACATTGGTGTTTAGTTTACAAGCAGCTGGCATGTGATATACCAGAAATGGAATGGTTTTAAAAAGGGGAAATTTACTAAGTTGTAAGTTTATAATACTAAGGCTGTGAAAATGTCCAAATTAAGTCACCAACAAGAGGTAATGTTCATTCAAGAAAGGTTGATAAAGTTCAGGGTTTCTCTCTCAACTGGAAAGGCACATGGAAAACATGGCAAAGTCTTCTAGCTTTCTCTCCAGGCTTCTTGTTTCATGAAGTTCCCCCAGGGACGTATTCCTTCTTCATCTCCAAAGGTCTCTGGCTGCGTGCCTCTGAAGCTTTTTCCAAATGTTTCCTCTTTTAAAGGATTATAGTAAACTAATCAAGACCCACCTTGAATGGGTGGAGTCACATCTCCCTCTAATCGCAGGTTAATATCCACAATTGGGTGCCACAACACTGGGAGATGATCTAATCAAGCTTCCGACCTACAGTGCTGAATAAGAATTAAAAGAAACAGCTGCCTCCAAAAAATGGGTCACAATTAAAACATGTTTTTTCTAGGATACAGAATACTTTTAAACCTGCACAATCAGTTATTCAAAAGATCTAAAGAGAAATTTTGAAAAGACATTTTTTTTAGGTGTTAATGAGCACCACATTTCACAAAAGGGGGAAACCCTAAAAATGTTCGTGTAGAATGAGAGCATTCATAGCACAGTGATTTAGTTTTCTGTTTCTGACCTCAGACAATATGGATTTAAAATTTGGTTACATAGTTTGGTGGCTGCATCAATAAATCCCTCTAAGTCTCAGCTTTTTATTCTGTAAATTGCGGATGATGATACCTGCCCTCTAGGATTGAAACTAAAAGTAATTTATTTAAAGCGCTTAAAGAAAACCTGGCACATTGGAAAAGAACAATCAATACAAACTATCCATGCTAAACTATAAAGCAGCAAAAAGGTCAGTGTAAAAGGTATAGAACAATTTTATTGTTTTAATGAGATTTGCATATTCTAAAGACTCACTGAACTAACTCATTCATGTATTCATTTACAAAACACATATTCATTAAGTACTTGCTATGATCTTCCAAATATTGTGCATGGTGTTAGAAAGACTTGTTTTGGTTTGTTAACACTGCCAGAATGCAATATACCAGAAATGGAATGGCTTTTAGAAAGGGGATTCACAAAGTTACAAGTTTGCAATTCTCAGACCATTAAAATGTCCAAACAAAGACATTCAGAGAAAGATACCTTGACTAAAGAAAGACCAATGCCTGTCTCGTGGGAAGGCATATGGATGGCATCTGTTGGTTCTTGTTCCCAGTTCCGTTGCTTCCAGCTTCTATTGTCAGTGGTTTCCTCTCTGAGCATCTGTGGGCCCTCATTTAGCTCCTCCAGGACACAATTCTGGGTTCTGGCTTGCTTAGCACCTCACGGGAAGGCATATGGTGATGTCTGCTGGACTCTGCATCTTGAAATGTCCGTGTCTAGGTGTCTGCTTTCTTTGTCGGCACTGCAAGCATTTCCAAATGTCTGCATCTCTGTTGGCTCTGAAGCAATCATCTTTTCTCCAAAATGCCTTCAGTTTTAAAGCCCCTGTAAGCTAATCAAGGCCCATCTTGAATGGGCTTGAGTCACATCTCCTGCTAACCAAAAGGCCAAACCCACAATTGGGTATGCCACAGCTCCATGGAATTAATCTAATCAAAAGGGTGCACATACAATTGAGTGGGTCAATCTCCATGAAACAATCTATCAAACTTCCACCTTACAGATGTTGGGTGACTGGAGCTGGAGGGATACAGATTGTGCAGCAGGACTGAATATAAAGGCTCGGAGGTGGACGGCACAGCACTACCTAACTGTAATACAATTGTGTTGGAACACTGAGTGAAGCTGAATGTGAGTATGATGGAGGGAGGAGGGTTGGGGGCATAAATGAAATCACAAAGAGGGATGGATGGTGAAGATTGAGATGGTGTGGTCTGGGCATGCCTAGAGTGTATAATGATAATGACTAAATGTACAGATTTTGGAATGTTTTTGCATGGGGAGGAATGTAGGAGTGTCATTGCTGTGGGGCACTGAAAATAGATGGCAATTAATATTCTAGAATTTCAACTTATGTGTGAGACTAAATAAAAAAATGTCTAGTTGGTATAAAATTTGTGTTTTGACTGGTGCATCTCCTAATATAACTTATGTAGATAGTTGGTTGGGCAACATGAGTGCATGGAACCTTGGGTAGGACATTAGATTTTGTTGGTCAGGAGTGAGGCCCCAATGAATTCCAGAGTGATTTGATTGGTGAGTGGAAGGGTGTGTGCAGAGTCGCCTTCGGGGAGTGGTGGGAGCAGGGGAGAATTCAACCTCCCCAAGTTGAATTATTGATATTCTCGCAGGCAGTGCAGATGGCCAGGGCTGTGGGCTGAGCCCCCAGTCTTGGAGTTTGTTCACATGGAGCTTGGCCCCACAGGGGATGGGTCAAGCCTGCTTAAAATTGGACCAGGAGAGCCTCTTTTGTTGCTCGGGTGTGGCCTCTGTCTCCAGCCAATACAACTAGCAAACTCACCACTCTCCCCCTGTCTGTGTGGGACATGAATCCCAGGGGTGTGGACCTTCCTGGCAACGTGGGACAGAAATCCTGGAATGAGCAGAGACTCAGCATCAAGGGATTAAGAAAGCCTTCCTGATCAAGGGTAGGGGTGTGAGATGAGATGGAGTGTCAACGGCTGTGAGATGCCAAACAGAGTCGAGAGGTTATCCTGGAGGTTATTCTTATGCATTAAGTAGATATCACCTTGTTATCCAAGATGTGGTGGAGAGGCTGGAGGGGACTGTTGAAGGTGTGGAGCTGTGTTCCAGTGGCCATGTTTCTTGGTGATGATTGTGTGATGGCGTGGCTTTCGCGGTGTGACTGTGTGGTTTTGGAGGCCTTGTGTCTGGTGCTCCTTTTGTCCACCTTGTCGGCAGATGAGTAGAACATACGGAATGGAGGTGGATGATGGGGGGAACAGATGTTAATGTGGATTCGGTTTGAGATGCTGGTGGTCGGTGGGAGGGGGGGAGGGGTATGGTATGTAAAATTCTTTTTTCTTTTTCTATTTTTGTTTTATTTTTCTGTTGTCTTTTTGTTTCTTTTTCTGAATTGGTGCAAGTGTTCTGGGGGGTGATCATGGTGGTGAACGTGCAGCTGTGTGATGATGTTGTGGGTTGCTGATTGTATATGCAGAACGGAATGAGCATGTGTTAGGGATGTTTGTGTTTCTTTCTTGTAATTTTTTTAATTAATAAAAAATTATTAAAAAAAATTTCCACCTTACAATATTAAATCAGGATTAAAGGATATAGATTTTCTGGGGTACACAACACTTTCAAACCAGCACACACATAAATGGTTAAAAAAAAAAAGCCTGCAGTTAGCAAATTAAATGCTGGGTTTATGATAGGATAGGTTCAGGTATGGGAAAGGGTAAATAACTGAGTTTGAGGGAAGATGGGAGCAGCCCAGCTGGGATACTTGGATGGCTATTGCCACAGCCTAAGACAATAGTGCTAAAGGCCACGTGTGGAGTGTCAGGCTGTGCTCAAGAAACAGACATTATTTCATTTAGCCCAATAATTGGATGTTTCAAGTGCTGCTGTTTTTGTAGTTCTGTAGATGCAGAAATCAAGGCTTTGATAAATAATATAACTTGACCTAGTGGTGGAAACAGATTCATTCTTGAGCGGGTTCATTAGCATAACCCATACTCTTAACCACTCTATTTCATATTTATACCTTCCTTGGGTAGGTGAGGAAATCTGTAGGCCACATACCAAGTTCTTGATGCACGAGCCGAAGGCAAAAGTGATGATGAGAGATAGAGGGTGGTAAATATACCTATGGTATAAACCTTAATGAATATAGGATTTAGGGAAAGTGGATCTATATGCCAAAGAGAGAAAAACAAAAAGGTAGACCAATGGTGAAGTCAGAGTCAGTGAAACTGAAATTAGGGACAAAGTGGGCAGAGAGAGAGAATGGAAGCAAATAAAAAAATTTACAATTCCAGTGGGCAGCACTCTCAACACAATTGTTTATATTTAAATGCTTTTATATTTTGACCACATCTTAATGACTATCAAGTTTTCAATGCTGGCAAACCTACTGTAAGACCATTCTTCTGGGTACCCTTAGTTACCTGCCGCTGACCAGGAGTAAACATCGCTGTAAGGACTTCTCACCTCTGGAATTATACATGAGTTCTCTGTAATAAATATAATAATGAATGAAAAAATAAAATGAAATAAAAAGAAAAAATTGAGGTACAAACGTAGCATTTGACTGAGACTTCAGAATGGAGTAGTTTTAGAAGAAAATTGGACAGATTGGGTTGGATTGGGGACCAGTGACGTGATAAGCGTTACCCAGAAGTGAGGTCAGGATTGTTCACTTTTCAACATTAGTGTAAAAAAATGATTTAATGGTTTTAAACTGGGCTATATTACCATAGAGGAGCTGTCCATGGCAACTCCTTTGCTTTACTACACTATTAACATTTTGGACTTGATATTTGTTGTGAGGGACTGTCTGGTGAATTGTAGAATGTTTACCAGCTTCTATCCATGGCCTCTATCCCACCAGCTGTCAGTACCACTTCTTCCAACTGTGACAACCAAATATGCCTGTGGGCTTTGCCCAATGTCTGGCAAAATTGTCCATGGTTGAGGACCATTGTCATTGAGAGTAAGAAGAAAAGTATATTCCTTGTTTTGTTGAAGTAATCCAACCCCCATTTTAAGTCTCTACTCTGACCTAAACCTTGATAAAAATTGCTTATGTAAGTTTTGCTTTAGACTAAAATCAAGAGATTGTCAAGAAATTTCTTTTTTGCATTTACTTCCAATAAAATAACATATATGCACAGAAGGGCGAATATACTGCTGTAAGAATCTAACATCAAACACTGAATGAATACAAGGAGACCAGGGCTGCACACAAGGCAGGCTGGTCGGGAGGGTTTGCTAGGAGAAGCATCACTGGGCATTTTGCTATCCCAAGATACATGCTGGCCTCTCTTGCACCATTCCCATTTCTGAGGTTACATTAATGCATTTCTCCCATTATCAGATCCACAACTACATATTTACACCATATAGAGTATGGGAGTGTCAGATGCACAGCATTAGCAGTAGCAAACGAGTAAAGGAAATCAGAACCAGATTAGTAGAGGGCAATATGTAGAACACTGTACTCTAAAAATATCTCACTTAAGGTTTTCAGATTAT
The DNA here is from genome assembly GCF_023851605.1 of Tamandua tetradactyla. Classification (NCBI taxonomy): domain Eukaryota; kingdom Metazoa; phylum Chordata; class Mammalia; order Pilosa; family Myrmecophagidae; genus Tamandua; species Tamandua tetradactyla. The sequence continues at coordinate 54,341,339 of NC_135341.1, read as the reverse complement.
GTAAAATTGAAGCACTCACAAATTTAATTCTAATGATGTTATTCTTCTGGTTAAATCTTCAGTGAACTCCTCCTATTACTCCATCTTGGGTTGTTCCCCCACTGGTATCCTATGCTCCAGCAAAACTAAGCTGTGTAAATATGACAAGTTGAAGAGATAGAAAAGGATATGTTCAGTTTGAGAAAGAATATTCAATACTATAATTATATATTAACAAAAGAAAAACATTTTTGAAATACAAAACACCGAAAGAAAAGCAATATACAAGTTTTCTTGGTTACAGGGATGCACAGATTTATTTTTTGTGGCAGATATGTTTAAAGAAGAGCAGAGAGAGTGACATTTTTTTATACTTATGGAAAGAAAAAAAAACATGGTTAAAATTTCAAAAACATGCCCTAACATCTCATACATGGTTGCTCTGCTACTTTTGGTTACTTCTACTGTCCCCACCTAATAACCCTTAATGTGTCTCACATTCAGCCTTTAGACTAAGATTAATTATCACTTCTTCTAGGAAGCCTTTCATGATTACCCCCTATACCACATCTCCCCTCAAGTCCCATCATAGCACCCTGTGTTTCTCATTGTACTAACAACACAATATTGCTTTACTCTGTTTCCTGAAGTGTATTGCACTGAAGAATGGGGGTAAACTTGAAATCCTGTTTTATTTTCCTGTTCTTTTTAGATTACAATTATTGGAATAATTTAAATCCAGCTATTTAAGCCATTAGAATATCTTCAAATAAGCATTGACTTTTTATATTTAGCAATTTTATTTTGAAGCCATCTTTAAAATTGCTAGTATAAAATAATGGGAGACTTCCGGGAAGATGGCCGACTAGAGCAACTTCAGATTAGCCCTGCTCCATGGAAAAGTTAGAGGGACAGGAGGGTGACTGAGGCAGCAATTCAGAAGTGTGACTGACCTGGGAGAGCCTTCAGCACCACATGTGGCAGCCCTGGTTACAGAGGCCGAGGAACTGAGAAGAAGAAAATACAGAGGTGTGGAGCTGCAGAGCCCATGGGAGTACACGGACAGGAACACAGGACTAGGAAGTAAGCCAGGCTACGTTCCTTGGGCATGCTACCCTCACCACCTCAGCCCTGTGACCGGCAACTCACCCCAAACTCCATGCACCTGAACCCTGTCACTTGCTCCCATCCCCTGTGCTCCAGGTACCCCCACCCCACCAGCCCCCAGTACATGTACTTGCCCCTCACCCCCACCCCAAGTGCAGGCCAACCCTCCTCTCCTGCACCCCTTCCAAGTACTATATCCACCCCCCCCCCCCCCCCCCCCCCCGTTTCCTGCATGCTGTTGCCAGCGTATAATGGTTGTGGGCAGTAACCTCCATACCTAGGTTATCCCCGCCCCTTGCCCCAACCCACCCATAAACACAAGGCCTTAAACTACTGAAAGAAATCAATTCCCAAAGTAAATCAATCAAGATATTTCCATGTGTTGAAGACAGCAGAAGATCACTAAGCATATCACAATGCAGACAGATATAGCCCTGCCTAATGGCCAAATTAAAACACAAGAGGAGACACAGATGTTGGAACACCTAATCAAAGATGTTCACACAACTCTACTTAATAAAATAAGTGGGATAGCAAATGACACATAGGAGATCAAGAAGAGAGAAGAAGAGCACAAAGAGGAATTTGAAAGAATAAATTGAAAAATAGTGGATACCATGAAAATTAAAGACTCTGCTGACTAAATAAAAAACATACTAGAGGCACACAACACCAGATCTGAAGAGACGGAAGAAAGAATAAGTGATAAAGAGGCAGGATAATTGACATAGAAGACTCGAAACAGCACATGGCAAAAAAGATGGAAAAAACTGAATGAGAACTCAGGAAAACGATAGATAAAACAAATCGCACAAACATAAGAACCACTGGTGTCTCAAAAAGAGAAGCGAGGAGGAAAGGGCTAGGAAGAGTAGTTGAGGATATAATGGGGGAAATCTTCTCAACCCTCATAAAGGACATAAACATACAAGTCAAAGAAAGCCAAAGACCTCTAAACAGAATAAATCCAAATAGGCCTTTCCCAAGGCACATACTAATGAGTCTGTCAAATGTTGAAGAGAAGCAGAATATCCTGAAAGCAGCAAGAGAAAAATAATCTATGATATACAAGGGAAATTAATTAAGACTGAGTTCAGACTACTCAATTAGCAACCTGGAGGTCAGAAGGTGGTGGTATGATATATTCAAGATCCTGAAAGAGAAAGACGTCCAGCCAAGAATTCTGTACCCAGAAAAATTATCCTTACAATTGAGGGAGAGATTAAAGTTTTCACAGGCAAAGAAGTCCTGAAAGAATTTGTCAACAAGAGACTGGCCCTACACAAAATACTAAAAGGGGTTCTGCCTGCTGAAAAAAAAGACAGGAGAAGGAGGCCTGGAACAGGGCACAGAATTGAAGAGTACAACTAAGGGTAATTTAAAGAATACAAAGAGAAAGAGGGAAAAGTATATATAGATCTGACAAATATAATAAAAAAAGATAAGATGGTGGAATCAAGAAATACCTTTTCAGTAATAACTTTGAATGTTAACGGAATAAATTTACCAATTAAAAGATAGAGATTGGCAGAATGGATTAAGAAACATAATCCAGCTATATGCTACATACAAGAGATTCATCTTAGACACAAGGATACAAATAGATTGAAAGTGAAAGGATGGAAAAAGATTTTCACACAAGTTGTAACCAAAAGAAAGCTGGAGCAGATACACTAATATCAGGCAAAAAAGACTTTAAATATTAAGATATCATAAGAGACAAAGAAGTCTGCTACAAAAAGGAACAATGTCATGAGGCATGCAATGATGTGAATGAACATGTGGGACATTTGGTGAGACAAAATAAACCAGAAACAAAAGAAAACAATGGCATGATCACCTTTAGAAAATGCTTATAAGAAAACAGAGGACTAGATTGTAAACTTTTAGGGCAAACACACTAAGTCCGGATCAGTGATTATTATTCCTGGATTTTGAGAGGCTGTTTTATACATATATGACCTGATATTTAGAGATAAGAACGAAGCTGAATAGGTTGGGGTTAAAGTAATTCAGAACATAGAGGTAAGGAAGATAGTGTCTATATTTTAGAACCACACATACTCTTTTGAGACCAATGGAAGAAAGGTTTATTTGATCTGGAACTGAAATTTTCTGTAGTGCATAATCTCATTCAACCTATCTGTATACCTCAATTGAATAACTGAAACACAGGAAGCACAGAATAAGGGGTCCTTTTATCCTGCATAGATTATTTTAAGGCCTGGAAACATCCTAGAGTACATACAGCAGATCATCAAAAAGTACTGGCAAAGTCCCCGGAGGGAGGGGAGAAAGACTATGGAACTATTAAACCTTACCATCAGGGAACCTCTGATAATGTCAAACTTTAGGGATACTCAAATCATAGACCATGCCCTCGATCATAAGGCTTACTCTGGTGAAGCTTATGTAGGTAGCGGAGAAGCTTAGACTACCTATAGGCATGCCTAAGAGTTACTTTTGGAGGAACTCTTTTGTTGCTCAATTGTGGTCTCTCTCTCTCTAAGCCCAACTCTGCAAGTGAAATCATTGCCCTCCCCACTATGTGGGACATGACATCCAGGGGTGAAAGTCTCCCTGGCAATGTGGGAGATGACTCCTAAGGATGAATCTAGACCTGGCACTGTGGGATCAACAATTACATTCTGACCAAAATGGGAAAAAGAAGTGTAATTAATAAAGTATCAGTGGCAGAGAGAGAGTTCAAATAGAGTTGAGAAGCTACTCTGGAGGTTGCTCTTATGAAAGCTTCACGTAGACCTTGCTACCTATCATAACCTGCCAACCCATAACCAGGACCATTCCAGCCAATCCTTAAGAACCCCTAGGGCAATATATAAGATTCTACAAGGTTTCCATGCACTAGAGTAACTTTCCAGAAACCTACAATCTCCAGATGCATCCCTGGTTCAGTTAACCCCTGAAACCTAGCCCAGCCTCTCCAGAACATCAGATAATTTCATCTCCCTACCCCATATTAGTGACAGACCCTTTCAATATAAAAAATTTAGAATTGCAATAGCCCAAACAACCCTAAAGAGAGGTACGGAAAAATCAGAGGTTATGGTGGAATTATTCATAGAAGATAGGACTTAACAAATGACTATGAATGCTGAATCATTAAATTGATATCTCTTTTAGTCTCCAGTATTTTAGAGCAGCTAGAAGTAAAAACCTAAAATTGTGAAATTATAACCCATGTCAAACTCTGAAACATGTTCTACAACTAATTGTGGTGCTGTGCTTTGAAATTTATAGCCTTTTTGTATATATGTTATTGTTCACAAAAAAAGTTGATTGTGATGATAAAAAGTATTTAAGCCCTGTAGCCTCCTATATTCTGGAGCAGCTAGAAGGAAAAATATGAAAGGATCATATGGTAGCCCATGACAAACTCTGCGATCTATCCTGTAACCACTTTTTAAAGAGTGCTTTGAAAACTATTGCTTTTTTATTTCTTTGCTTTGTATGTATGTTATACTATACAATAAAAAAGTTAAAAAAAACAGTAATGGGAGATATACCAACGATGTAGCTCTTTGTTATAAGAACATTCCATGAAGATCAACCACCCAAGATTACACTGCATACTCATGATGGAATACTTTACTGCCATTAGAAGTCACCATGCAGAAGAACAAAGACAGGATTAGTGTAGTCAAATGTATTATTAAATACATACATAGAAAAATGGAAACATTCAAAATGTTGGCTAATTCTAATGCTATCACTCTTTGGGTTAATACAATTTAATGTTTACCAACAGTTTTCAGTATTAAATCAAACTCATTACCTTAGTTATCCACAAAATAAAAGATTATCTTCAAGTGGTGATGTGGTAATTTTGCTTTTCTTCTTCAGCCTTTCATTATTTTCCAAATATTCTACAATAAAGATAGAGAACTTTTTAACTGATAAATTTGTGTTTTTACAGCTGAACTCTAGACCTTTTTTTGCCACAGCTGCAAAACAGTACTGATTAACTGCAATAAAAGAAACTAAAACAATACAGAGGAGCAAAGATATAACGAATTAAGAAAACTCATGTATTATGGAGTAATAGACTAATTCTCATTTCTGTGTACCGTAAATATTATTCTAAATTAACAAGCAAAAAAAAACATATGAATTTATAAATATATCTGATATGATATAAAATCCCATTATCATAAGACATAACTTGATGGGAAAAAGTACAAAATATGAAGGATCACTGCAAACAAACTCTACATTTGAATTCTCAAGTTAAAATTGTATCTTACTTGAAAATGTCAGTTCTATTATGGATTTTGTAAACCCAGAATAAACAAACCCATCTCAGTATCTGGAACTTATGTACGTTTAATTAGTCCTGACCAGTACGGAAAATGAATGACACTAATAGCAGTTCAGGGGAAAAAAGCAGGAGACAAAATTTTAAAAATAGCTGTTTATGACCTTTAATAGCTGACATCTGAGTATGTTTCTGGAATGAACAAATGAAGGGTACACAGCACCATAAGATATTTTTTTTCGTGTTTTTATATATTGACTTACACTAAGTAACCTGAAACCAAACTTTTCTATACTTAATTCATTCATTTCTTGAGTGCCTGGTTTAGATGCCAAATGCTTGATCTAATTTTTCAAAGAGTTATTATTCAGTTTATTTTACACTACTTAGTTGTCAACTGTAGTAAAAGCAGGACCTTAAAGCAGATGTTAAAATTAAATTTTAAACCAACATTTTGATTGAATGATTAAAAAAATATATGAAAGGTCATGGTACATGAAACACTACCAGAAGAGTTCAATGTTTAAAATGTCTTATCTTCTTAAAGATAAGCTATAATATACATATGATTATACAGCTATATACATTTAATCGTTGTTCCTACTCCTGACAAATCTTTTTTCTTCAGAGGCACTTATAAAATTCATGAGAGAACACTACCAGTGATTCAGGACCTTCTAAGGTAAAAACAAACAAAAAACAAAAACACCATGAGACAGAAAAACAGCAGATATACATTATTTTTTTCAAGTAATGTTATGTACAGTTTTATTGCCAGTATATGCACAACAGTAAGCATAGAACTATAAATACACAATGTAATTAACAGTAAAAAACAAAATCGTTACAGGTAACAGAGACGGATATGGAGAAACTATTTTCCTGCTGCTAGAACAGAAACAAAGGAAGGTAAAAGCCAATGCAAATCACCCCTTCGGTACTCTTGTCTTAAATTCTTTACATACATTTCTACATTTTTTCCAATTAAACAAAATACAGATAACTCTGCAACAATGGCAAATTGCTTTCCTAGCTCTTTGCCTTTCCAGTCAAATTCACTCTATGTTAGGATTGAAAAAAAAAAAGTTAAGATGTGAAATCACTAGCATCCTGGCTCCAAATCATCTAATTTGCCTTTCACCAAAATCAGTAACTTTTGAAAGTAGCTGCACATGAAAAGAACAGATGTAGTAAAAGGTGATTTTAAAAAAATAGTAAAAAATGTAACATAAAATCACCACTTAAGTAGTTTTCCAGAAGAAAGGCATAAGCAGCAGCTCAGTCAAAAGTGTTAGCCCTGAAGAGGTAGAGAATTTGAGCCGATTATAAAAGCCTTGGCACCATCTTCTCTCTCATCAGGATCAATGTTTTCAAGTAAGACAATTTCATGGTAAAAGGAAACCAGGTTCCACCATTTAAAGAAAAGGTGCTGGTTGATTCCCATGTCTCAGTTATTAGTTTATTATTAAATGAGAAACAGAAGACGGTCAAGGACACACATGCACTTGATTTTATTTTTTGTCTGTTTCCATTATCAAGTTTATTTATAAGTGAATTTGATATTAATAAATACCAAAAAAAGAGCATCATTCACAACAAAGATAAACAAACCAAAAACCCTGCAATAAAACCTTCTATTTTAATAAGTGTCAAGAAAAACACAGGCAGATGATTTGGTGCAGCTTTTCTTAAGGGATCATAGAGGGGAGATGGTTTTAAATAAAGACGGCAAGATTAAAAACCAACAAACAATATCAGGTTTACAGATCTGGCTGATTCTGTAACATTTGTCTTAGAGGTTTTAGTTTTCAAACTATGGATCACCCCAAAGAAGTTGCAACTAATGACATGTATCACCATCACACCAACAGAGTCCAGCTGCAGTTCAAATTAGTCCTGCTTCTACATCATTTCAATATTTCTAGCATAGGACATGATACGGAACAAAACTCAAAGTAGCAATAAAAATATTATTCTGCAGTTGAATAAAGGCAAAAAAAAAAAAAGATGCAGACTGTTAAACGTTTAAAGCTTTAAGCATTCCTGTTTAACCAGCATTTAAAAAAATGTATACAATCATAACACTGGCAAAGGTTAATGGGAAGACAAAGAAGTACAGGAATGTGAAATGATGAATTAGGTTAAAAATTACTTTGTATTGATCAACTGATGTTAATACTGCTTTTTCTTGAATTTGGAATAACTATCAAAAAAGTTACATGCAGACTGAGGAGAGCCCTCTATTACAGAAAATACAAAACAAAACAAAATAAAAACAAAAACTGGTAAACAATATAAGTTCTAAAAGACATATTGAAAATTTCCTTCCATTGATGAGGGTGGTCTGTCTGTCCTTTCTTTGAGAGACCTGGTTCACTGTGATCACATTTATTAACTTTGTCCAGAAACATCAGTAGTTGGATCAGCAACTCCAGGTCCTGTCTGTGCACGTTTGATGTATAGATTCAGTAGCTTCATCTGCAGATTCAAGCAAAAAAATATGTCATCTAAGGGGGAACTCTGAAGCCTGCAAGCTGCTCATGATTGCAAGATGCTCATTTAAAAAAACTATACGCAAAATGTGAGCTTTGAAAGATTTTAGACTGTGAGGTTATAATGCTCAAATTATTGTTGATATTTAATTATGAAAAAGATTAAGTCTCAGAGTTTGTGTATAACTGAGTATTCTAGCACATCTTTAAAACAATGTTGTGACAGCATATAAAACATTAAACTAAATTTAGTGGGCCAGGACAGAATTTAAGTCCTTGGGTTCCAGGACCCACGCCTTCAGACCACTATGCTACTGCCATTAAACTTAAGAATGTTTTTCATCTCTCTGGATCTGTTTACAGTCTTTACCTGTATGAGATCATACTTTCACAAAGTTTGTAATCATTGCATAAATAATTCTGCATTCTACTTTTCTTCATCTAATGCTATTTCCAAATATTTTCCCCATCTTGCTACTGTTTTCACATGTAATGTTATCACTTTAGATGCCTAATGTTCTGATAAGATTAATTTTAAATTTTCTACAGACAACTCTGGATTATCACAAAAGTTGCATTACTTTTTCCGTGAAAACCACTTTGTTGTTGCAGATTTGCTTTTTAACATTAACTCTTTGATCTAAGAGTTTTTTTTTTAATCTGGTGGCCATGGGACTCAGGGGCTGACTGTACCCTCTGAAATTGCATGTAAATTTTTATGTATGTATTTTTTTGGGGGGAAAAGAACTTATTGAAATCTCAAAGTGGTATCAATTCAGACAGGATTAATAATCACTGGTTCATTTTATCTTATTTAGGAGTTAAATATTAGGTGTACAAACTGAACTAATTTCCTTTATGGTTTATTTGTTTAGAATCAACCAGTGAACAACAGCTTGTGATGTCACTGATTTGTTTAATAGTTTAAAATAACTTTGAAAATCGACTGGCAACAATTAAAGGGACCCAAGCTGAGGTCCTGAACATTAGGCTGTAATTCAAGAATTCTTTTTACTAAAAATTTTATTATGGTAACAGAGACGTACTATAAAATTTGTCATTTTTAACCATTTTTAAATGTACAATTCAATAGCATTAATTACATTTGTAATGTTGTGCAACCATCTCCACCTACTACCAAAACTTTTTATCATTCCAAACAGAAACTCTGAGCCCACTATGAAGTAATTCTCCATTGCTCTCTGTCTCCCCTTATTCCCTGATAATTTCAATTCGACTTTCTGTATTTGAGAACTTGTTTATTCTCATGTAAGTAGAATCATACTATTTGTCCTTTTCTTTCTGGCTTCTTTCATTTACTATAATGCTTTCAAGAATTATCCGTGTTATAGCATGTTTTACTCTGTATTTGCTATTTTAAGAAAAACTTTGACCGTAATAATGACGATCATTAAAATCAGGGGAAACTCTTTAAATGAAGGGAGTTCCTCCTCCTAACTGAGTCATAATACAACAATCGTTGTTAACCTTCAGCCCCTAAGAATAAATTTCAAGACTTTGGTAATAATAAAAAAATGAAAAAGACAGAATTTCATTTATTTATTTATTTTACGTCTTAAGAAGTACTCAGAAATTTCTTACTTATTTACTTTTATCTATTTTTTAAAATATTTTTTTGTAAACCTTAACAAACATACAACATTCTTGACATACAAACATTCTACACATGGTGTACAATCATTAGCTTAAGATATCATGACATAGTTGTGCATTCATCACCATGATCATTTTTTTGAATGAAAGAAATAAAAAAGAAAAAAGAAAAAACTCATATGTACCATACCCCTTTACCCCTCCTTCTCACTGACCACTAGTATTTCAATCTACTCAATTTATTTTAACCTTTGTTCCCTCTATTGTTTATTTTTTATCCATATTTTTTACTCAACTGTCCATACCCTAAATAAAAGGAGCATCAGACATAAGGTCTTCACAATCACACAGTTACATGATAAAAGCTGTATCATTATATAACCATCTTCAAGAAACATGGCTACTGGAACACAGCTTTACATTCTCAGGTACTTTCCTCTAGCCACTCTAATATACCATAAACTAAAAAGCAGATATCTATACAATGCGTAAGAATAACCTCCAAGATAACGTCTCAACTCTGTTTGAAATCTCTCAGTCACTGATACTTTATTTTGTCTCATTTCTTTCTTCCCCCTTTTGGTAGAGAAGGTTTTCTCAATCCCTTGATACTGACTCCCAGCTCATCCTAGGATTTCTATCCCATGTTGCCAGGGAGGTTTGCACGCATGGGAGTCATGTCCCACATAGAGGAGAGAAGGCAGTGAGTTTGATTGTTGTGTTAGCTTAGAGAGAGAGAGGTCACATCTGAGCAACAAAAGAGGTTCTCTAGGGGTGACTCTTAGGCCTAATTTTAAGTAGGCTTACCTTATCCTTTGCAGAGATAAGTTTCATAGGGGCAAACTCCAAGATTGAGGACTTGGCCTATTGATTTGGTTGCCTCCAGAAATTTCTATTTTAACATACCAAGTCAAATTGCACATTAATCTGGATCATAATAATAAGAATAAAAAGATTGAAGGAGAACAAATATTTAGTTATCATGGTTCTTAAAGAGAAAAGTGAAAGATGTTCAAGTGTTCCATATTTTTGGAGGTATAAAATAATCCATGAAAACATATAGACACAAGACTCTACTTAATTCTTAATTAAATTGCCTTTGGGGGTGAGGATTTGTGTGTGGAAGTGGTGAAGGAGACAGGGAGCTATTATGAATAACCAAAAGCTGCAGGCATTTTCTCTCAGAGCAATCTATTAGCCATTTTTCAAAACACGGACTTACCTGAGTGACAATTGCTAGAGTAGAAGAAACAGCCAAATGCAAGTTGGATGTTCAAAGCATGATTAACAAATTTAATCTTTAACACACATACACAAAACTAAAATGTTTAAAAGAACATATCACAGCCACCATTTTAAAACAAAGCAGGATCACTTACTTTACTGCCAGTGAGTTGACTGAGATGTGGTTTTAGTTCATCACCAATTACTGCATGAACAGCTACCAGGCAAAAGACACAAGCTTTCCGAACACTGCTCTCTGAATTATCATAACCCTAGGGAGAAAAGTCAATTATTAGCATTCCTGGGAGATCTGAGAAAATTACCTTTCCAACAAGGACAGAAAATGCACTACAAATATGATATCTAAAGCACAGTAAGGAGAGAAAATCTTGCTGACCTAGTTTTTCAAACCTTTTCTTGTCTGTCTCTCCTGCCACCTTTGCCTCTGTACCCTCATACTGCTATTACCCCTTTAAAACAAGTTCCTTCTTATTAGCCTGGAAAACCGCAATATTCTGATTCTGAGACTGTCCCCATGCCAATCCATTCTGGAAAAAGTTTTCAGATTAATCTTCCTAAAGTATTCTGCTTTAAGGACTTCAACAACTTCCTGAAATATTTTAAATTGATTATCTGAACGTACAGGTACATTTTACCCAGGAGACAACAGAAATCATTTGCACTAAAACCTTCGTCATTTTCTCTATTAAAAATTATTGCAAACAATCAATATCAACAAATATCCAGCTAAAAGAAATATATTCCTCATATCAAAGATCATTACATCAAACTAGGTTCATCTGATTTTCTCTCATCATTTTTATATAACTGCATTTATAATTTATTATACAAAATAAATTAATTTTTCTATATGGTTATGGTCCTCATAATAATGATCACTTTTTTCAGAAACTATGGATGAATTATATTTTATAAGCAGAGATATTAAAAACTTAAAATACTAAAAAAAACCTTAAAATACTATTCAATGTAAATAAAATCAACTTATAAAGAAATGGTTTGTTTAAACAAAACAGCAATTATACCTTAATGCAAAAATGTTTCAGTTCCAGAATATAACTTGTCACATCAAGTAAGGATAACAACTCCATAAGAGTATTGGAAAGGAAGAGGCACATATATTATTATTTAAAGATGATAAAATCCCATGCACTTAGTTACCCCAACTGAAAAACTCTGAAGTACTAATCAAATATTTCAAGGTGAAAAGATACAAATCAACATACAGAAAGTCTTAGTTTTCCTACAAACAAGTGATAACTAGTTAGAGGTGCAAAGGTAGGAAAGAACACATTTATAGTATGAAAAATCTTAAGAAAGTAAGGAATTTATATAACCGAAATTTCAAATCTTTCCTGATATCTACATCTATATATCTATCATCTCCCTACTTATCTATGCCATATTCCTAGAAAGGAAGATCAAATATTGTAAAGATGTCTTCTTACCACATCAGTTTATGGATTTGGTACAATTCCAATTAAAGACTCCAAATTATGTCTTTTGGAGTTTAACCATAAATTTTTTTTTTCTCTCATCCCTGGTATTCTTGAGAACCAGAATTATTATTCTTTTTTATAAATTTTAATTAATAAAACCAATCAACATACAATATGAACATTCGTTTTTTTTCCCATCACATAGTTGTATATTCATCATCATAACCATTTCTTAGAACATTTGCATCAATTCAGAAAAAGAAATAAACAGAAAACAAAAATTCATACATACCATACCCCTTACCCTTCCATTTCACTGATCACTACCATTTCAATCTACTACATTTATTTTAACATTTATTCCCCTATTATTTGTTTATTTTTAATCCATATGTTTTACTCATCTGTCCACCAGGTAGATAAAAGAAGCATCAGAATAGAAAGAATGTATTGAAAGGATAATGGAGGGAGGGAGATCAATAGATACTATATAGTGACTGGTAAAGAAAAATTGGCTGCCTGACTGATGGTGGGTCTGCCCATGCTTATAGCTGTTTTTCTTTCACCAATTTTTTTTTCATTTTTAGCGTTGTTTTATAGATATTTTAAGCATACACAAAAGTGAACAAAATAGTCTAATGACACAAATATGAAGAAAATCTTAAAACACCCATAACCACAACAGTATTCACACATAACAAAATTAGCAATAATTCTTTAATATCATCATCCTGTACTCAAATTTTCCCAGATGTCTCAATTACCTTTTTAAAGTTTTTATGATTCAGTTTCTAAATAAAGTCCACGTATTGCATTTGGTTGATATGGCTTTTTGTTTTCTGTCATTGTTTTACTGAGATATAATTACATAATATACCATTTCTCCATTTAAGGTATACAATTCGATGGTTTTAAGTATATTTATAGAGTTATGCAACCATCACCACAATCAATCTTAGAACATCTCCATAACCCCCAAAAGAAACCTGAACCACTTAGTTATCACCCTTTTCCCCAATCTCTCCATCCTCCCCAGCCCTAGGCAACCACTAATCTACTTTACTTTGCATCTGTCTCTATTTGCCTATTCTGGACACTTGATATACTTGGATATAAAGGGGGACAGGACAGGACGTCCTTTTCGACTGGTTTCATTCACTTAGCATAATGTTTTAAAAGGCTCATTCACGTTGTACATATATAAATATTTCACTCTTATCTGTGGCTGAGTAATATTTCCTTGTATGGATATAATGCATTTTTTAGGACATTTTTCATTGTAAAGAGTAACAAATATGCAAAAAAGCAATATATTTCAAAGTATATTCTAGCAAGTAGTTATAGAACACACTTCAAATAATGATAATACCACATTTTGTTTATCCATAATCAGTTGATGAACTGCTGGATTAACTTCACTTTTTGGTTATTCTGAAATATGCTGCTATGAATATTACTGTATGAGTTTTTGCATGGAATATATTTTCATTTCTCTTGGGCATATGTCTAGAAGTGAAAATGCTGGGTCATTGTTAATGATATGTTTAACCCTTTAAAGAACTGCCAGACTGTTTTCAAAGCTGTTGCACCATTATACATTTCCACCAGCAGTAAATATGGGGGTACCAATTTCTCCACACACTTGCCAACTTTTATTTTTATCTTTTTTTTTAATACCATTGTATTAGGTATGAAGTGATATCACATGTTGTTTTGATTTGCATATCCCTGGTAGCTAATGATGTTGAGCATTTTTTCATGTGCTTACTGACCATTCTCTTCTTTGGAGAAATGTCTAATCAGGTTTACATTAGTTTCCTGTGGCTACTATAACAAATTACTACAAACTGGGTAGCTTAAAACAAGAAAAATTTATTCCTTCAAAGTTCTGGAGAACAGAAGTCTGAAATCAATGCATTAGGAGGGTGAATTCGAGTAGAGAATCTCTTCCTTATCTCTTCAAGCTTTTGTCAGCTTCTCTCACACCTTGGTTTGAGGTCATATCACTCTAATCTCTCTATTTCCACATGATCTTCTCCTCTGTGTGTGTGTTGGGTCTCCCTCTACATTTTTCAGATAAGGACACTTCTGATGGCTTTAAGAGCCCATTCTGATAATACAAACTGCAAAGACCCTATTTCCAAATAAGGTAACATTTACAACTTCTAGGAAGTAGGACATGATACCTTCAGGGCCACATTTGTTCCACTACAAGATCCTTCACCCATTTCTAAACTAAATTCAATTAAATTGGGTTACTCACCATTTTATGATTAAATTGTAGTTTCCTTTATATATTCCAGAAACAAATCTCGTATCAGGTATATGATCTGTGACTATTTTCTTCCATTTTGCGGGCTGTCTTTTGCTTTCTTAATGGTGTCCTTTGAAGCATAGAAGTTTTTAATTTTGGTGATATCCAATTTACCTATTCATATTTTGTTGCAATTATGTGTGTGCTCTATTATTTAAGAAACCAGTGGCTAATCCAAGGTCACAGAGATTTATGCCTCTATTTTCTTCTGAGAGTTTTATAGTTTCAACTATTACATTTAGGTCTTTAATCAACTTTGAGTTAATTTTTTTTTTTAATTGAGGTGAGGGCCCCACATTGATCAAGATGGTAGAGTGAGAAGCTTTAGAGCTCCATTCCCCACAGAAGCTTTGAACAACCAGCAAGAACTGGCAGCAACTTTTTTCTCAAAGCTCCAGAAACAGTTAAGGATTTACAGAAATGGAGTGAGTGCCAAATCAAGAAAAAGGATACTTAAAAGTGGTAGGGGGCAGTGCATCGGTGGCTCATCAGGTGGTCTCAGCCTGCCATGCCAGAAACCCGGGTTCGAGTCCCAGTGCCAGTGCCTGGCCATGCAAAAAAAAAAAAGGGAGGGTAGGCTTTCATGGTGTCCTGGCTGGCTCCTCCCTACACCAGCCTGGCATGGGGCTGGCCTGCACTCCTAGAACAGGTCTCTGATCCCCGTTCCAGAGAGAACAGAGTAACTGTTGTGCACATATCGGGAGCATGTACATATGGCCCAATCTTTCTAGTGGAAACCAGAGGGGTTAACCAGTAGACGGCTGCTCACTAAGGTTTCCAACAGGATGCTATGGAATGGCAGTCAAGTTGTGGCTCCTGGGTGCAAGGGAATGTTGTCTGTAGGATATAAAATGCAGTGCCCAAAACCATGAGGAAACTGTTTCCTAGAAACATGCACACACACACGTCGCCCCCCCCCCCCCAAAATGCATATGCAGAAGACATTAGGGAGGCCCCTATGCTTTGGCCTAAATTCACTGTATAGATAAGCTTTGATGGAGAGAATTCACACAGGTCATTCTGTAAAGACTGGAGAAGGTGTTTTCTTTCCTGTTTCTTTTTTAAGCTCCAGGCATTCAAGGAAAGCTCTGTTATAAGACTAGCTGGATAAAACCTTCAGGAACACAAGCATCACAGTTTAAATTCCAGCAATAACACATCATTAAAATAGCAAAATGTCTAGGTTTCAACAAAATACTACAAAACATGGAAAGAAGCAGGAAGTGATGGGCCAGGCAAAGGAGATTAAAGCGCTAGAAACCGTCAATGAGGAGGATCAGACCTGGAACATACCTGAGCAACCTGCGGGAAACCATTAAATGTGCCAATGTATACATCGTGGGAGTCCAGAAGAAGAAGCCAGACAGAAAGGGACAGAGAAAATATCCAAAGAACTAATGGTTGAAAACGTCCAAAATTTCACAAAAGACAGGAATATACACATTCAAGATGCTCAGCAAACTCCAAGTAGGATCAACCCAAGTAGGCTCACACAACAACATATAATCAAATTACAGAATTCCAAAGAGAATTTTGAAAGCAGTAAAAGAAAAGCAATTTTTCACATACAAGGGAGTCTCAATAAGATTAAATGCTGATTTTTCACTAGAAACCATAGAGACAAGAAAGCAGTGGGATGACATATTTAGAGGGCTGAAAGCAACAGAATGCCACCTAAGAATTCATATCCGGCAAAACTATTTTTCAAAAATGAGGGAGAGATTAAGACATTCCCAGATAAGCATGTAATTTGTAACAATAACTACATAAATGTGGAGGGATGGGGGTATAGGTATAGTTTGTGCAAAATATTGAAAATTAGGCTGGTATCAAAGCAAACTAGATTTTTATAGATTTAGGATGTTAAATTTAAACCCCATGATTACTACAAAGAAAATGTCAGAGAATATGCAAGCTTGTAGAGATAGAAATTAGAGTACATTCTGCTAGGGATGGGAAATAGTGGGCAAGGGAATGGGGAGTTAATACATCATGGGTGCAGGGTTTTTCTGTGGGGGAGATAGGAAAGTTTTACTAATGGGAGATGATGACAGTACTGTAAATATGAGTAATCCCACAGAATGATATGTTTGGAAGTGGCTGAGGTGGGAAAGTTTATGTTGTATATATATTTCCACAATTAAAAAAAAATGAGCAATTAAGGAGACAATGATGATTAAATGCAGTTCATGATCATGGACAGGATCTAACAAGGGAGGAGAAAAAGCTCCAAAGGACATATTGGGACATATGAAAAAATCAGAATTTAGATGCTAAGTTTTGTATCAGTGACAAATTTCTTGAACTTGTTAACTGCACGTAAGGTGGTTACAGAAGTAAGTACGTTTTTTTTTTTTTTTTGGAAATGTACATGGCAGCATTAAGCATTCAAGGAGCATCATGTATACAAGCAACACTCAAGAGTGTAGAAAATGGATTAACAGAACTACAGAAAGACAGACGGGTGGGTGGATGGATGGATGGATAGAACGACAAAATAGAATGATATGGCAAATATAGGAACATGTTAAAACTGGTGGATCTGGGTAGCTGGCAGAATAGGTTTATGTTGGGAGTGTCTGTATGGGGTTTTTATTATTTTATTAACTGTCTTGTAAGTTTGAAAATATTTCAAAATACACTGTTAAAAAAACAGGTGAAATGCACATAAAATTAACCATTTTCAAAATGTATAACTTACACATTATCAGTACAGTCAAAATGTTGTGCAACCACCACCTCTATTTAGTTCCAAGACATTTTCATCACCCCAAAAGAAAACCCTGAACTCATTAAGCAGTTGCTCCCCTATTCCCAACTTCTCTGGACCTTTGCACCAATAGTCTGCCTACCGTCTGTCTCTATGGATTTACCTACTCTGGATGCTGTTAAAATGGAATCATATAAGGGGTGCACCGGTAGTTTAGTGGTTAGAATGTCTGCCTTCCATACAGGAGACCTGGGCTCGATTCCCGGACCATGCACCTGCCCACCCCCACCCCCAAAAGAAAGAAATCATATATGTTATCTTTTTTGTTTGTGTTTTTTCACCAAGCATAATGTTTTCACAGTTCATACATGTTATAGCATGTATCAGTGATTCCACTCACTTTTATAGTTGAGTAATATTCTTACGTGTAATTAACAAGTTCAAGAAATTTGTCACTGATACAAAACTTACCATCTAAATTCTGATTTTTTCATACACATTTCATTTTTTTATACACACACCACAATTTGTTTATCCACTCATCTGTTGATGGGGATTTGGGTTTTTCTACATTCTAGTTACTGTGAACAATGTTGCTGTGAACATTTTTGTAAAAATATTTGTTTGAGTACATATTTTCAATTCTTTATGGTAGATACACAGCAGTGGAACTGATGAATCATATGATAAGTATGTATAACTTTTTGAGACTCTGCCATTCTAATTTCTACAGAGGCTGAATCCTTTTACCTTTCCACCAGCAATGTATGTGTTTCAGTTTCTTCACATCTTAATTAAAACCACTGTCTTAATTGTATATATTTTAGCAATTGAAAAGTGGACTCTCATTGTGGTTTTCATTTGCCTTTCACTAACAACTAGTGGTGGTCATTAGGGAGAAAAAGATTGTTTCACGTCCTTGTGGGTCATTTGCAGGTTTTCTTAGGAGAAATGTCTTTTCAGATCTTTGCCCAGTTTTTATTGGGTTGTCTAATGGTGGTTTAATCATAAATAAATAAATAAATACACACACACACACACACACACATACACTTATACATCATAAATACACAATTTATACATACAAACTAAAGCCTTACTAGATACATGATTTGCACAAATTTTCTCACATTTTGTAGGTTCTTTTTGCTTTCTTGATGTCTTTTGATGCACAAAATTTTTAATTTTGAAGAAATCTAATTTATCTAGTTTTTCTTTTGTTGCTTGTGCTTTTGGTGTCATAATTCAATGCCAAATCCAAGGCCATGAAGCTTTACTACTATATTTTCTTCTAAGAGTTTTATAGGTTTAGGTCTTACAATTAGGTCTTTGATTCATTTTTAGTTAAATTTATATATGGTATGAAGTAAGGATCCAAATACATTCTTTTGCATTTGGATGACCAGTGGTCTCAGCATTATTCGCTGAAGAGACTGTTCTTTCCCTATTGAATGATCTTGACAACTTTGCCAAAAATCAACTGGCCATAAATGCATCATCAGTATGTCTATCTTTAGGCCATATCACTATATTGATTACTATCTTTGCAGTTCAGTTTTGAATTTGGGAGGTGTAAATCCTCCAACTCTGTCCTTTTTCAACATTGTTTCAGATAACTTGGTCACCTTGCAATTCCATGTGAATTTGAGGAGTGGCTATCATACTTCTGCAAAAAGGTCCCTGAAATTTTGAAAGGGATTGTACTGAAGATGCAAAACGTGTCTGGTAGAACTGCCGTTTTAATAATATTAAGTCTTTTAAGCCACAAATGCAAGATGTCTTTCTATTTAGGGATTTTAAGATTTTTCAGCAATTTTGTAATTATCAATGTAAGTCTTTCACCTCCCTGGTTAATTTTATCCCCAAGTATTTTATTGTTTTGGATATTTTAGTACATGTAACTGTTTTCTTAGTTTCATTTTTGGATTATTCACTGATAGTGAATAGAAACACGCTCATTTTTGTGTGTTGATCTGCACTTTGCAAGTTTGCTGAATTTATTAACTCTAGTAGCCTCTTGTGAATTCTTCTGGATTTTCTATATGCAGTTATGTCATCTGCAAATAAGAAATAGTTTTACCTTTACCTTTCCAATTTGGATATGCTCTGTTTCTTTTTCTTGTCTAATTGCTTTGGCTTGAACTTCCACTATCATGTGGAATAGCAGTGGTGAAAGTGGACAGCCTTGTTTTATTTCCCTAATCATAGGGAGTAAGCTTTCATTCTTTTAGCACTGAATAGTGGCTTTTTCATGAATGCCCTTTATCAAGTTGACGAAGTTCCCTTTTAATTCTGGCTTTATATATGTTTTATCTTGAAAGGATATTGGATTTTGTGTCAAGTGAGGTGATCATGTAATTTTTAAATTTTGTTCTATTAGTGTGGTGGTCACACATTTTTCATATGTTGGGCCATCCCTGCATTCCTGGGATAAATCCTAGGTGGTCCTGGTGCACAACTCTTTTAGTATGTTGCTACATTTGGTTTACTAGGCTTTTTTTCCCTGAGGACTTTTGCATCTATATTCATACACGATATTGGCTTGTTGCTTCTTTTCCTGTTGACTCTCTGGCTTTGGTGTCAGGGTAATGCCGGCCTCATACTCTTCCCTCCTCTTCTATTTTCTCTGGAAGCATTTGAATATTCCCTAGTCCTGGACTTTTTTTCCTTTGGGATGGCTTTCATTACTGATGCATTCTTTTTACTTGTTACCAGTCTGTTCAAATTTTCTATTTCTTGTCAGATCACTTCAGGTAATACATTCATTGTAATAATTTGTTGGTGTATACCTGTTCATGGTATTCTCTTACAACCCTTTTTGCATTTCTGTTAAGGATGATTTTTGATTTGTAGGGACATTTCATTTCTGATTTTAGTTATTTGTGTTTTCTCTAAAGGCTTTTCAATTTTTGTTAATCTTTTGAAAGAACAACTTTTGGTTTCATTGATTCTGTTGTTTTTCTATTCTCCATTTTGTTGCTCTCTACTCTAATGTTTTATTATTTTCTTCTTTCTGGCAATTTCAAGCTAAGTTTGCTCTTCTTTTTCCAGTTCTTTAAAGTATAGTTAGATTATTCATTTAAGATCTTTCTCCTTTTTTTAAATGTAGGCACTTACAGCTATATATTTCCTTCAGAACATTACTTTTGATGAATCCCATATATTTTGCTAAGTTGTGCTTTAATTTTCACTTGTCTCAAAGTATTTTCTGATTTCCTTTGATTTCTTCTTTTATCCAATGTTGTTTAAGAAGTTTTGCTTAATTTTCACATAGTTGTGAGTTTTCCAGTCTTTTTATTATTACTTTCACTTTATTTCATTGTGGTTGAAAAGATACCTTCATATCAACCTTTAAAAATGTATTGAAATTTGGTTTGGTCTATCCTTGAGAATGTCATATGTGTACTAGAGAAGAATGTGTATTCTTCTGTGATGTGGTAGAGTGTTTGACACATGTCTATTAGCTCTAATTGTGTATAGTGTTATTCAGATTCTCTGCTTTCTTACTGATCCTCAGTGTAGATGTTCTGTCCCTTATAAAGCAGATTACTGACATTTCCAATTATTAATGTAGAACTGTTTCTTTCTTTCTTTAATACTGTCATACAGCCTTCATATTAGGGGTTTTATGTTTTTGATGTGCATACGTTTATAATTGTTATATATCCTGGTGAACTGACTCTTTCATCAATATATAATGACATTTTTTTCATGTCTTAAAACAATTTTACACTTAAAGTCAATTTTGTCTGATATTGGTATAGCAACACTAGCTATCTTTTGGTTTCTATTTGTATGGAATGTATTTTTCCAACCTTCCACTTTCAACCTATCAGATCTGATGAGTCTCTTGCAGACAGTATTTACTTAGATAATTTAAAATATCCATTCTACCAATCTCCATTTAAAATTGATTAGTTTAATTCATTTACATTGAAAATGATTATTGCTGAGGAGGACTTACCTTTGTCACTTTACTATTTGTTTTCTATATTCCTTATACATTTTTTACCCTCAATTCCTCCAACTGTTGTCCATGTTTGATTTTCTAGCATACCACTTTGATTCTTTTTCTTTTCTCTTCAATTTTCAATCCTGATACTCCCTGTAGTTACCCTTACCCTAAATTTTTAACAAATCTAAATTGAATCGATACTAACCTATTTCAATAGCATACAAAAACTCTGTTCCTAAACAGTTCTATGCCCTATGCCATGTGTTGCTGTCATAAATCACATCTTTATATACTGTGTGCTCATAAACATAGATTTATAATTATTGTTTTCTGCATTTCTCTTTTAAATCATGCAGGAGAGAAAAAGAGGAGTTACAAACAAAAAATACAGTAATACTGGATTTTATGTTTACCTATGTAATTTATCTTTATCAGTGCTCTTTATTTCTTCACCTGGCTTCAAGTTGCTGTCTAGTGTTCTTTCATTTAAACCAAAAGGACCTCTGTTAGCACTTTCTGCAGGGCAGGTCTACTACCAACAAAGTCTCTGGCACTTAAAAAAAAAGAACCACTTAACACTTTAAAAAGTTACTGCCTTCTGATCTCCACTGTTTTCTGATAAGAAATCAGCGGCTAATCATATTGAGAATATCTTGTATGTTAGAAGTTGATCCTCCCTTGCTACTTTCAAGATTCTCTGTCTGTGGCTTTCGACATTTTTATTATATCATGATGTGAATCTCTTTGAGTTTATCCTACTTGGAGTTCACTGAGGTTGGGTGTGTAGATGCATGTCTTTCATCAAATTTTGGTAAGCTTCTGGCCACTACATCTTCAAACAGCCTTTCTTCCACTTTTTCTTTTGTGTCACCTTCTCGGACTCCCACAATATGTAAGTTGATATGCTTGAATGTACTCCACAGGTCTCAGGCTGTTTATTTTTCTTCATTCTTTTTTTCTTTCTGCTCCTCTGATTGCATTATTTCATTTGTCTTATTTTTAAGTTCATGGATATTTTCCTCTCCCTGCTCAAATTTGGTGATGAAATACTGAGATGAAAAATTCATCTCAGCTATTATACTTTTCACTTCCAGACCCTGTTTAATTCCTTCATACAATTTACGTCTTAATTGATATTCTATATTTGTTCATATGTTATTCTTCTGGTTTCCTTTAGTTCATTAAGCAATTTGAGACAAATGGCTAATGTCTTTGTCTAGTAAGTCCAATGTCTGGGCTTTCTCAGAGATAGTTCCTATCAATATTTTTTTCCTGTGAATGGCCATATATTGCATGAAAATAGACTTTTTTTTATTATAACCTGGTAACCTTGGAAATCAGATTCTTCCAGGGGAAGATTGTTAAGCACTGTTGATTGATAAACACTGCAGTCATCCATTTGTTTAGAGACATTTCTGAACTATTTTTCTTTTTCGTGTGTGGTAGCTGAAGTCTCTATTCTATTATCTCAGTGGTCAATTAGTGAACTGATTTCCTTAAATACCTAGAGCTCGAAGTGAAACAAATAAAAACCCTCTCCTGGTCTCTGAAGTTTGGCTCTGAGCTAAGGTACAGCATCAACATTTAACCACTCAGCTTCAGCCTTCACTTCCTGCTTGTGATCAACCAGAGGTACAATCTTAAGGTTTTCTGAGGTCTTTTCTGAGCATTCGACAGTCTCTGGGCATGCATATTGCAAACTGGATTAAGCAGTATTCATGGGAGTCCTACAAAGCCCTTATTCCCCCAAGTGTCTTCCTTCTCACCTTCTCCTTCCCAGGATTCTCAGTCTATATGATGCTTACCCAGTCTGCTGCCCCTTGCCACAGGTAGCTGTGAGTAATGGGTGTCTTTAAATGCTTTTGACAGATGCTGCCTGGGAAGCCACTCTAGCCCAAGGGTGGTTGAAATAAAAGCAACCCTGCACTAATTACTCCAGGGACTATGTCAAATCAGCAAACCACAGTTTTTCGAGAAAAAGGTCCATATTCAACCCTTAGCACCAAGAGGGACCTTTAGGATGTAAACTACAGTCCTATGTTGTGATGGGCTAGGCAATGGGAGATGGGTGATAAGTAAGCACAAAAGTTATAATGTTTTCTGATAAAAACTGAGTAGTCTCTTTCTTCATTAAGCACTTTCCTTAATGGTGGCTCTAAGTTTTCAATTAGATTCCCAGAGTTAAAAAAATGTTGATTCTATTAGTTTTTACCAGTTTCCTAATTTCTCAGTGGAAGAATCAATGCTGGAAGCTTCCTATTCCACCATTTTTTGTGATGTCACATCTCAAGTTAGTTTTTGTATAATGGATGAAATTGTAATTTAACTTCATTGTTCTGTATGTGGATATCCTGTTTTCCCAATATCCTCTGTGAAAGTACTATTCTTTCCCCATTAAATTGATTTTGCCCCCTTTGAAAATCAGTTGTGGTAAACGTGAAGGTTATTTCTGGATTCTTAGCCCTATTGCATTGATCTGTATGTTTGTCCTTACTTCAGTACCACAGTGTCTCAATTACTGTAGCTTTTAGTAAGTTTTGGTGTTGGGAATGTAAGCCTTTTAGTTTAGTTCCTTTTCAAGTTGAGAATTTTCTAAGTCTCTTTAAATCTATAATAGTTGTTAATTCCTTTTCTCCCTTTCTTCATGCCACTTCATTAACGAAATAATTTGGTATTTCTCCTCTAGAATTCTCCATATTCTGGATTGGACTGAGTATATCCTAAAGGTACAATTTCTCTATGCTCTGAATTTCCTTTAAACTGAGAGTTAACTGTAAAGGCTTGATAGGATTTGGGTTTAATTGTTTTATGGAAGAAAACTTTGTTTAGGTGATGGTGTATATTTTCTATTCCATCTCATCAACAGATATATAATGTTTTATTGTCTTATGTTTAATGATGTTAAGTTGATCAGCAGGTTCACGTATTGCTAGCCTAATCCCTCTATTACATTGTTCATCAGTAACTTTTCACCTAATAATTTTAGTAATCATTGATAAACATTTTAAGGTGAGCCACCAATTTTTTACTATTATTATTAATATTTTTTATATTCCTACATTTTCTTCTAAATGTTTCATGGCATTAGCGCTAATGTTTGGGTCTTTGATGCATTTTGAGTTAATTTTTGTATAGGATATGAGATATGCATCTTCTTTCATTCTTTTGTGTATGGATGTCCAGTTCTCCAAATACCACTTATTGAAAGAGGCTGCACTGTCACAGGTAGTTTGGCTTGACTGCTCATCAAATATTAATTGTCCGTAGACAAGAGGGTCTATTTCCAAACACTCAATTTGATTCCATTGGTCAGTATATTCATCTTTATGCCAGTACCATGCTGTTTTGACCACTGTAGGTTTGTAATATTCTTTAAAGTCAGGTAGTGTGAGACTTCTCACTTCATTTTTCTTTCTCAAGATAGATTTAGCCACCCTGCCCTAGTGAGCCACCAATTTTAACATTTTGCCACAAGTGCCATATCATTGTATCTAACCTATCCATCAAACCATATCTGTTTATCAATCCATTTTCTCAACAGGTGAGTGTAGGATGTATACATCACACTCCTTGAACACTGTGTACTGCCACATGCAATTCCTAAGAACAAGGATATTCACTTATGTAACCACCTTTGGTATAGTTATCAAGTCGATCAATTTTTAAAGTATCACT
Organism: Tamandua tetradactyla; assembly: GCF_023851605.1. Classification (NCBI taxonomy): domain Eukaryota; kingdom Metazoa; phylum Chordata; class Mammalia; order Pilosa; family Myrmecophagidae; genus Tamandua; species Tamandua tetradactyla. Next base: position 54,316,533 of record NC_135341.1, on the reverse strand, counting down.
ATGAATTCATGAATTTCATTTTTAATTAGATGTATTTTAATCCATTATAGCATTATTGTTTATATTACTCAAATAATTTCCTTGCTTTCAGATGCAAGATTTCCCAGACTCATTTTTGTTCATTTCATGCTCCATACTTGGAATCAGTCATTTTTCCAAAGGCATGTAAATCCTTTTAGTGGGTAACAGTATATGGAGACCATAACCTGGGTGCTAGGGATGCTCAGATTACTGTGCTGATATGGATTCAGTGGATGTGGCTAAGAAAAACAATTTTAAGATAGGAAATAAGATACTAAGGTTTACTTTTTTGATTTTCATATTTGTATCTCTTATGCTGAAAATCTGTGCTTGAAATGACACTAAAATAATTACTTGCTTTACCCTGCCATGTATGTAGGTACCAATGCTACTGTTATTCCAAAATAATGTGCCAATATTTTCCCTAATTAAAAATATACTGAGTGCAGTTCAAGATTTTCTTTGTGGTTTCTGTCATCCTTAGGAAATATCCCACTGGAGATGTATAAAATTTTTTTGTGGAGCTCTGATTGTGCTCTTTCCAAATTTATCTATTGTCTAATCATCTCACTTATGAGCTTTTCTAGTACTAACTTACATTTTTCATAACTATTGCTTTCTGAAAATTTTTATCTCATAAAAAAATTGGGTTATAGTTTTCATCTGCTTTATGGACATACTTTTCCGGTATGCTTTTATTATCTTTAAGTACATTCTCAGCCATTATTTCCTTCCTCTTTTTTTCTGAGAGGGGAGGGGGGGAAAGGTAATGTCTTTGGCTTGGCCATACCCCTTTTCTGCCAATCATATTTAAGTGATAAGGACATTTCTCTATTTTAAGAAAAGTTTTTGTGGAGGGGTAAAGATGGGATATGGAAGCTTTCCTAGATTTACTGCTGCAGGGCTGAGGGCTGTCTATTCTTGTTACCTCAAGGTACTAAAAAATATAACCTCTCCAAAAATATCTCTACAATGTTCAGTGTAGACTCTATTTTGAGAAACTTTCTGGAAGGGACTTCAGCTGGGTATTTCTAAAAGCTTTGAGAATCTAGGCACCTCTAGAATGGGCTGGCTTTTCTGCAGTCCCTCTGCATTCACCTGTAATGTTTTTTTTCAGATATGTGTATTGAGCCCTCAATCTGAAAGGGGACCCCCTTTTTTATGGGTGAGCAGTTGTGTGATTCTGTGGCTCCAAAGTTCTTAAAAATAATTTCTGTTTTCTTCCAAATTCCTTTACCTACTGAGACCCAGAGAGGAACCTGCTGGTGGTGATGGTTTGGCTCACATTTTGGGGTTCATGGGACAATGTTCACCTAATTTTGAAAGTGATTTTCATGTTTTTTTTTTTAACGTTATTCTAGTTGCTCAGTAATAGAATCTGTTGATGAGATGATGTGGGAGAATTAAGAAACTTTATGGTCACTGTGTTCTTCTTGCCTTTCAATGCTTTTTAATACCCTATATTTTAACAGTTTAAATAATAATAATAATAAACCCTAATATTTAAATTCATTACAGAATTTGTATACTTTTCTTGTGTGTGTGTGTGTGTGTACGTTTCCTCTAAAATTTTGCACTAAGCTCATATCTGTGGAAACAAAAAATTTAAAAGAAATTAAAGTTGCAACAGTCCTTTGTTGGGTCCTCAGATTCTCACTCACTCATTCACCAAACGTTTATTCAGCATTCATTTTATGTTTGATAACTTTTGTTCTTAGTACCAAAACACAGACAAAGAAGAAAGAGATTTTTATCTTCTCTTCAAGAACCTTACATTTAGTTGAAGATATTAGGCTTAAAACAGAGTCACATGAAAACAAATAAAAAAGTTAAGAAAAAAGAAAAGAACAGAGTCATAAACATAATACAATAAATGCACAAATAAATGAATGATTAATTCTCTTCAAAAGAAATCTCAATACATACTCCCTAAGTAATATTGTCAGCCATTAAAATTATATTGCCGAATACTGTTTACTGGATAGGAAAAAATAGGAAATAAAAAATTTATTTTTTTTAAGTTAACTTAATCAAAAATTAATCAAACATATTACAAAATATGACTCCAGTTTTGATAAAATGTTTGCATGAATGGGTTTGTGTACACAGAAAAAAAATACACTACATCTAGGAGTATATATCAGTACAACCACATGGAGAGAGAAATCTGATGACACTTGGAAATTCTTTGCTTTTAGATATATACATATACGCATAAGAAGGTATAAGGAAGTTTGTGGTGGTTTGAAGCTGTTATGTACTCCAGAAAAGGTCACGTTCTTTTAATTCATTCCTATGGGTGGAGACTTATTGTAGGTGGGACCTTCTGATTAGGTTTTTTCAATTAAGATGTGATACTAATACTTTTTCTGGAGTTAGTTATGAAAGGATAAAAGCCTTATAGAAGCTAAGAGGTAAAATTAAGAGAAGCTCACAGAAAAAAACCCAGACAAGTAATAGAAAAAAAGCCACAAATGGAGAAGCCAGAAGCTGAAGCAACAAAATTCAGGAGAGAAGGACCAGCAGACATTGCCATGCACCTGGTCATGTGACAGAGAAGTCCGGATTGCCAGCAGGTTTTCTTCAGAGCAGGTATCAGCCTGTTGATGCCTTAATTTGGACATTTTCATGGCCTTAGAATACTAAACTTTGTAAGCTAATAAATCCCCATTGTTAAAAGCTAATCCACTTCTGGTATATTGCATTTCATCAGCTTCAGCAAACCAAAACAATGTTCACCGCAAATTTTATGTTAATACACCCCCCCAACAATCTAACTATCAAACAATAGAGAATGGTGTACCGATAAGATATCATTAATAACCATCAATAATAACCATTAATAACCCTGGATGAAATAGACTGATTGTAATATAGCTTTATCAACATGGATAGTAACTGAAAATATAATGCTGAGTATAAAAAAGCAAGTTTCTTTTTTTAGGTTATGATTTCTTTTCTGTCATGAATATATTTCAAAACAATGCTATGTATTGCTTATACATAAATATATGTTGAAGAGAACTGTAAAAATATGGACTGGTTTTATAAGAAAATCATAATAAGATGTTGTTTCTGAGGAATAAAGAAAGGAAATCCAAATTTTTAACTTCACCTATAATGTTTCAATTTCTTTAAAATAATCTGGAGGTGGTAAATACATGCTTATTTATCATATTATTTTCCATATTTTTCTGTATTTTTTTGTTTTACTTTAGCTTTTTAAAAAAATGGAAAAAGAGAAAAAAGAAATAGGTGGACATATATCTAAAAGGCAGGATTATGGGTGAATTCATAGACTGAGGGAAGTTTAGGAAGACTGGGGAACTCAGTATGGCCTACTTGCAGTCATTGGATATTCACCTTAGCTTTTCTTATCTGCCACAGTGAATGGGATCACCATCTAATTACTCAGTCTCACAAATGGAAACTTATCAACGTGCCTTTGATGACTCCTCTCCCTCACATCCTGTAATGTTATCTAATCAATCAGTTTGCATTATTACTGTCTTTTTTTACCATGAAAAGGTAGGCTTAGGTTTACATTTTCAAAACAGATTTGATGAATATAACATTAAAGACATCAAGATATTGACACTGAAATTTATCCTGTCTCTCCTTCCGTATTGTTTTCCAGAAATTATAAAATCAACAAAAAGCAAAGTAAATTAAAAGTACATAAATTGCTGCTTACTTCATTAATATTAAGGTCAATATTATTTATGTTAGGAGAAAAGAGGCATTATAAAAGCTAGTGCCAGCAGGAAGGTTTGGTTATATACTAGAGTAGCCTGTAAAGTCCCTAAAATAAATGAAACTTAAATGTACTGCAGCATACTTCTCCAAGCTTTGTTGCTTACCTGTATTAGACCAGGCATAATTTCCGGTAAAAGCAAATTAAGGGTTTCCTTGGACACTCTTTCTATCACTTTTGTTTGCATTTTGATTGCAGCCAGATTGATTGGGTAATCTGCAGTTTGGATGATAGGACAAAGTACTTTGATGCACTGCTCTGGACTAATTGAAGTGGCCAATACTGATGCAGCTTCCTCAGCTGATCTCACCACCTAGAACAAACATGAAATTAAAGTCAAGAAGCAATTTTTCCATATATTATACTGTGTCCTGGAAGTACATCATGAAATATTTATCATGACATGATATGCCAGTTTCAAAGGATTATGAACCCTAGAAAAGCCATGTTTTAATTCCGATCCATCTTGTGGAGGCAGCCCTTTCATTTAATCCCTAGCACTGTAGGCTGGAAAGTTGATTAGATTATCTAAGGGAGATGTGACACGCCCAATTGTGGGTATTAACCCTTGATTAGATGTGTCTCCACCCATTCAAGGTAGGGTTGCTTCCTGGAGCCCTTTAAGAAGGATCCATTTGTTAAAAGCTTTAGAGCCTACACAGCCAGAGGCTTTTGAGATAAAGAAGGAAAACGACGCTGGAGGAACTTCATGAAACAAGAAGACTGGACAGAAAGCTAGCAATGCCATCATGTTTGCCACATACTTTGCCAGGTGAGAGAGAAAACCTTGAACATCACTGGCCGTCTTGAACCAAGGTATCTTTCCCTGATGCCTCAGGTTGGACATTGTTATGGCATGGGGCCTTATTTGACTATTCTTCCTTCTTTTGGGTATGCTAAAACTTTTAAAAAGAAAAAAATGTACTGTTGGCGACAATATTTTTGAGGTAAAATTGTGTTCCAGTTGTGCTGGGGGATGGAGCCTCTATTTATATAGACTATAATGTGAATGGACACCCACGGCTCAGGTTTGCTGAGGTCCTGATCATTATTAGAAACTTTGACTCCAGGAGTACTTGTGCGCTTTGTATGACATTAATACAAAATAAAATTAAAATAATCTCATTAATGTTTTATGTATTATTGAAAGTTTACATGCTAACCCCCTTCTATTCATAATAATTTTTTTCTTCTGTATCTGGGTTGGGGAGGGTAAGACACAGGTTTTGCAATGAAGAGAAGAAATGTTTACCTACCATCTCAACAGAATCTTCATGTAAAGATGGTCTTAAAAATAAGTAAGCACTTTTGCTTTTGATGCTACATTAAAGAGTATCTCACTTATATCAATGTGTGAGAGGTGCTTAGAAAGACCCAGACTAATTTAAGTTTCAACACCATGAGGATGTCAATTGTTTCTTCTCAAAACAGAGTTGCTAAAGGATTTATTTGGGTTATGAAGTGGAAAACTAAATAACAAATATTCGTTATTGTTTCTTAAACTTTCACAGTGAGATGCTATAGATGTACCATGATTAAATACCAGCTGATGTATAAAAATCCAGGTGCATTCAAAAGTTATCACTTACTTTTCTATAAGATTCTCAATCAAATCCTTCACAAAGCAAATTACTGTAAGTTTCCATTTTTCCATATGCTCAGCAACACTTGTTATTGCCTTTTTATTTTAGCCACCTTAGCAGGTATGAAATAGTATCTCACCATGGTTTTTTAAAATTATAAATGTAAATATAATTTAGATTGTCTATTACTTTTAAACACAACAATGTAATTGATAGTGGCTTCTAAATATATCGAATATCATGAGTTGTAAAGTATCTCACACTAACCAAATCTGGTGTTTTTTCTGTTTTTCTGGTCAAGTTTTTTCTGTTAATGCAGATAAACTCATTTTCATAGTTGTCAACTTATGTGAAAGCATGGGGTTGAGACTGATCATGCAGCAGTTTCAGCTATCACTTTATAGTTCTTAACATGTGGAACATGTATATGTGTTTAGTTCTTATTCCTAATTTTTTTTTTTGGAGAGGGGTGTTGCAATTCCACGATTTTAGATTTTTACTTCTAGCTGCTCTAATGTACTGGGAACTTAAAGAAATATCAATATACTGATTCAGTACTCACACTCATTTGACCTGACCTTCTCTGTATAACTCCACCATCACCTTTGATCTTTCTCTCAGTCTTAAGGCGCATTTGGGCTATGGCCATTCTAACTTCTTCACATTGGAAGGAGCTGTCAATAATATGGTATAGGGAGACGGAACTAGTTGATGTTCTGGAAAGGATGGTCCCTCTGCATTTCAGGACTTACAGGTCCAGGGACCCACCTGGAGGTTGTAAGTTTCTGGAAAGTTACCCTAGCGCATGGAATCTTTGTAGAATCTTATATAATGCCCTAGGTATTCTTTAGGATTGGCAGGAATGGTTTTGATTGGGGTTTGGCAAGTTATTGATAGGTAACAATGCCTAACTTAAGCACGTGCAAGAGTGACCTCTAGTGTAGCCTCTCGATACTATTTGAACTCTCTCAGCCATTGATATCTTACACTTCTTTTCCCCCTTTTTGGTCAGGATGACATTGCTGATCCTATGGTGCCAGGGTCAGACTCATCCCTGGGGGTCAATCTCTCATGCCGCCAAGGAGATTTTCATCCCTGGATGTTACATCCCATGAAGGGGGGAGGGGCAATGATTTCACTTGCAGAGCTGGGTTTAGAAAGGGAAAGGCCACATCTGAGTAACAACAGAGGTCCTCTGAAGGTGACTCTTAGGCATACCTATAGATAGGCTAAGCTTCTTCCCTACATACATAACCTTCACAAGAGCAAGCCTCAAGATCAAGGGCTTGGCTTATTGATTTGGGTGATACTAATATTTGACACAGTATCTAGGGTTCCCCTGGTGGTAAAATTTAATAGTTCCATATTGTTTCTCTCATCCCTCAAGGAACTTTGCCAATACTTTTTGATTATCTGCATAATATACTCTGGGATGTATCACTATACAGGAATGAAGGCTCTCATTCTTATTCTGGGCTGCATGTATTATCATGGCTTTGATCTATCTGTACTTTTGATTAATGATATTGAGGATCTTTTCATGTCCTTATTGGTTATTTGTATGCCTTCTTTGGAGAATTGTCTGTTTAGATCCAATGTAAAATTTTTAATTGGGTTGTCTTCAATGTTGAGCTATAAGAGTTCTTCATATATCCTGGGTACTAATCCCTTATCAGTTATATGATTTGTAAATTTTCCTTCCATTCTGTGGATTGCCTTTTCATTTTCATGATAGTGTCTTTAAAAGCATCAATGTTTTAAATTTTGATGCAGTCCAATTTATCTGTGTTTTTCATTGGCCACTTTTGTTTCTGGTGTGATATCTAAGGAATCACTGCCTAATCCAATGTAACAAAGATTTATACCTATGTTTGCTTCTAAGAGTTTTATAGTTTTTGCTTATATTTAGCTTTGATCCATATCACAGCTATGTTTTTTTTTTTGCATGGGCAGGCACCAGGAATCGAACCCGGGTCTCCAGCACAGCAGGTGAGAACTCTACCTGCTGAGCCACTGTGGCCCGCCCTATCACAGCTATTTTAACTTTTCTTATTCTTTTTGTCTTGGTTCTATTGGAGAGACCTAATGCTATCAAGCTGGTGCTTTCTCTGAGAAATGTAGTCCCTACTTAAAATTTCCTCTCTAGTTACTTCTGAGATTTTAATAAAAATCCTTATGGTTATATAATTAATCAATGTCATTAGCGATGAGGAGGAAACCACATCTATAAAGTAACGAGGTAGCTTTATAGGACTCTTTCAAGAAAGTTCACTTCATTACGACATTTGTAACAGATATACAGCTCCGAGAAGCAATTTATCACTTTAGAATAACAATGATTTTTTTTATTCACTAGTTATTTAAAAAACCTAATTTTTATCACTAAATGGACAGTGAAGGTAAGGTTGGTGAACTCTGGCTAGTGAACTAAAAACTAATGAGAGGGAGAAAATGCAATCAGAAAGAATATTTCTAGAATTGGCCCACTTTAGGTGAAAGGCCACTGATATCATCATAATTGATTTAACAGAAAAGCATGTATTCGGGTATCTTAATCAGTTATCACCTAGAATACCCAGGTTAAGTGTTCATTAAGAAAATGATAAGAGTTCCTTTCAAGTACTGTGTACATATTTCATGCAATAATACCAGTAGTAATGAGAGTAAAATAATAATTTAACTATCAAGTAACTTACCTCCTTATGAGGATCCTTATGTGCTTCCAATGTCTTCATGACAGTTAGTTCTGCATAGTTTTTAAATCTTGCTGGTTGGTGCCTCAGGATTTCTCTTAAAACTTTTAATGCCAAAGCCCTGATAGTAGGCTAAGGAGAGACATTTAAATATTTCAGTGGGTTGTAGACGCTTTTAAAAATTTTTAATTTCTGAAATTTAAGGGTCTTAATGATGGGACCCTTAAGTAAGGGTCTTACTTATACTCTACCTAAGTATAAGGCATACTAAATAACAAAGTTTTCACATCTCCAATTGAACACTAAAATTACATTTTATATTTCTAGGAAATCAAGAACCAACTATATTCCATCAAAAAAATGGAAATTTTATTAATGAACAACTAAATTAAATATGTAAAAGAAGTAACTGTATTCCCCTATGAGAATTCAGTCTGCAACCTTTTATTTCTCCTGGTGTCAAGTATTCAAAATTGTTAAGCTAATGTTTCACTGCCACAATTAGGTTAAAAGAAAAAAGTCATTTTTAGTGAAACTTTTGTGTGAAGGAACGAGCAGAAGAGACTTATTTCTCAATTTCCAAATCTGTTTAGCACCTGATTAACAGGGAGTGACAGGTAATCTGAAAGAGATGGGGAGACAGGCTATTGTTTATATTTTCTGCCATTTACCTCTTTATCCCCAAGTGTTTCAAGCAATAAAAGCAATATTGTTTTGAAGTGTTCATCCCAAACACTAAAAGATTCTTCCTGTGTCAGTTTCATGAGTTCATAGAGGGCGATCTTTCTTTCTTCTATCCGTTCATTATGGTTAGATAGCTCCTTCAACAACTCTGCAACCAGGTCAGAATGGTCTAGGGAAAGATCTGTTACAGGGACATGAAATTAATTCTGTACCTTTATATGTCAAGGCCCACAATATTAGGATGATGACTTTAAAACATTATGAAACAGAACTAACATTGGTTGTTAAAAGAAAAAGAAAAAAGACATAAAATAATACTTTTGAATTTTGTCCTTCCCCATAACATCAATGTTATATTTGTCAAAAATTTTTATAATGAAAAAATATAAATGAGAGAGATAGTGTAATGAGTTCCCATACACCCATCACCCAATGTAACAATTACCACGATTCTACCATTCTTACTTCATATTAGTTCCCCCCTTTTTTCTGAAATATTTCTGGTGAGTCCCAAATATGTTATTTCATCACTACATACTTCAGTATGCAGCTCTATGGTGTCATGCCAAGAGGCTCACAATTTTGGGGGTCCTCCACTTTTAGGGATGTTACTACTGATCATCTAATTTAAAAGGCTGCAGCCTAGTCCTACCATTATAAAATTCTCATCAACCTTGAGATGGTTGATGAGATGAAACCAATGGTTTCATACTCTTATTATGGCTGAGTCAATTGTTTTATAAGGAGTTAAAAATGATGATTTTTCTAATTATACTATTTCTTCTATGGGTTAGAGTCTTTATAGTGAATAACTTAAGAGCTATTAACAACTAGAGCTATTTGATTGTCCTTAAATAAAGTTTGACAGAAAAGGAAAAAATAAAAGATTAATATATTTATCTTTAAATTTCAGAGTCAAGAATTAGACCCAATGGTTACAAAGGAGTTTCAATTTGTTTCTGCTCCCCTTTTTAAAGTATAATTAGGAATTCATAAATTTTACAAGTGTTAAAGAGTAAAAAAAAAAGTATTAATTATTTTTCAGTAAGTCATTGGATACTGCTTTGAATCATCTTTGTAATAAAAGCAGTTAAATCAAAAAGTTCACATGATAAAATACCACAGTTGTTTCAAAATTTTTTTGATCAAATACATGACAAATTTAGGCCTTGAAGGATTTACGCAGGCAGTGACTTGAATTTTGTGCCATTGGAATCATTTCCAATCTCTTTCTCTGGAATAAAAGAACCAAAGAGTATCCTCCCTGAAACTGGAGGGTTCAACTGGCACTACTGCCTCTCCCAAGTCTCCAGGAAAGACAGCAGACCATGGAGCTGTATTCTCAGTGAAACCACTGGCAGGAGTATGATGGCCTTTTTAGGAAAAGGACTGCTGATACCAGTAGACCAAGGAAGATCTGTGGACCTGGCATTTAGGAGAGGACTGTTGCCTTCAAAGGAAAGGATAGAGGTAAAAAAGCACTCTTCTTAAAACTGAACCTTTATAAACTGCAGTTTGCCAGATACTGGCCCATAAGAACAGAAACTACTGTGTGCCTCACTCTGCACAGTGCCCTAGTGAGACATCAATGGTCTGATGTTGTAAATCTGAGGGAACTCAAGACTAGAAGAAGGGGAAGAAAAGTTATATTTCACTTAAGGGAATCAGGAAGGAAATCACAATGAGCTGAAGTAAAAAGGAAGTTTATAATTTTCATAGAACTACGATTAGAACACCAAGAATCTTTGGTTCCCCAACACACTCTCCAACACAAAGCCCAAATGAAATTACACAATTTTAAAACTAGAAAAATCAAATACCTAGAAGAAAACATAGGGAAGCATCTTCAGGACCTTGTGTTAGGCAACAGTTTCTCAAACCTTATACTCACAGCACAAACAACATAAAAATAAATGAATAAATGGGACCTGATCAAAATTAAAAACTTGGTCCTCAAAGGACTTTATTATGAAAGTAAAATGACAACCTTCACAATGACAAGAAGATTAATATTAATATCCAGAATATGGAAAAAATCCTTCAACTTAACAACAAAAAGACAAATAACCTGATTTAAAAATGGGCAAGAGACTTAAACAGACATTTTTCCAAAGAAGATATACCAATAGCCAGAAAGCACATGACAAAACGCTCAACATCATTAGGTATCAGGGAAATGCAAATAAAACCTCAATAAGATACCATTTCTCAGTCTTTAGAATGGCTTCTATTTAAAAAAAAAACAGATAACAAGTGTTGCACACTGTTGTACATAAAGCCATTATTCACAATTACAAAAAGAAGAAAGCAACCAAAGTGTTCACCACCCAATGAATGAAAAAATAAATCTATCAACATATCAAAAAAAAAAAGTAACTCATTTCTCTTATTGTTTACTTTTTGTTCCAAAGAAAAATATACAACCTGTTAAATAACTTTCTAAGTATAGTATTAAGCTTGGCTTAAAGGCATGGAGTTCAAGATGCTAAGTTCAATTAGACATCTGAGGACTTGGGGATAAAACAGTAATCCAAGGTCAACTCTTTTCAAATAATGATACAATAACCAGAAAAAATGAAATTAAAAAACAAAACAAAAAAAGAAACAAAAACACAGTATTAAGAAAACCCGAAGTATGTTTTAAATTTATTTAGGGAGATCTTGGAGACTTCACACAACAAGTCCAGTAAGCGATCATTTTATGGCCAACTACTCTTAATGATGGCATCTTTTAGTCACTTTGAAATCCCCTAAATTTAGAAGCCTACCAGGGCCAGGGATGTCATGTAAATGACTTTAGTAAGCCTAGTGTGAGTTGGAAGTACAACCTAGGGGATGCATGCCGTATCTAAAAGCTTTTCTTTCAAATACAGTGTTTTAAAAATGCTGTTGTTCCCCTACCCCTCCTAAAGCAGTGAGATGGGGGTAAAGCAAGTTGGGTGCCAGGGTGGAAGGGGGGAGGGATCACATGTCCCAGAGTGGAGTGAAAAGGATGTCCCTGCAGAAGGGTACTCTGGCACAGAGTGTCAAAGCCTGAGGGGGGTGAGAAGGACATCTATGCATGGGGTTTCACTGTGAGGTGTCAGAGGTCAGCCATAATGAGAAGGCATCTATGGAATAGATTATCAGAGAAGAAGAAGGATGAGGGAGTTAAGAGGAAAGGTAGAGCCCCAGCAGGATAAGGAGTCTATCTGCAAGTGAGGCTGCAGTAGCGGAGAAGGAATACTGGTGTACATAGGATGATTGATTAAATAAATAAATATATTAAAGATAAAGGAAGCCAAATTGCTCCTGTCAGGAAAGGGCAGTTGTCAATATGGAAAGGGAAGAAAATTGAAATTGGAGTGATGAGTCTAAACTCATGGCTTCTAAAAAATACAGAAATAAGTAGAGATGTAAATCAATAGAGATGCTTATATACACACACATTCTCTGGCTCTGGTCATTAAAAAGTTTGGGGAGTAGTGATATCCTATTACTAGTGAATTCAGAAAGTCCCAGACTTAGCCTTTAAATACCATTTTTCTATTAAAAGGAACCAAAGAATCTTGAAGAAATGGTTGATTCTGGGTTTGAGGCCAGGGACTGTACAAAATAAACCTAGACAATTTTGTTGTGCCAGAAAACAAGGATGGGAACATATCAAAAGAAGAAAAAAGCCAGCCAGACTTTTTGGCAAAATCAAAGACAATTTGAGCATCAAAATAAAAAATAGTAGCAACAAACTGCAACCCACTGAATATAATAAGAAACTAAGAGTCCAGTTATAAATATGTAAACAAACACATTTTAAGTTTAATGAGGAACAGGATATTTACACAGTTTTAAAGTACCTCCCACAAAATACTTATTAATTACAAAGAGAAAAAAGGGTGACTTCACAGTGGAGAAGCCTAGTAAGCACCACCACAATCAAGTGATCAAAGTTAACATTATCAGGCATGGAACAAAGGAAAAGAATACACAATTACTTCTGAGATATTGATGTCAATAATGAACAACCTGAATCTAATCATGAGGAAGTACCAGACAAACCAAACTGAGGGAAGTGCTACAAAAATAACTGGCCTTTAACTTTCAAAAGTGCCAAGGTCATTATAGTCAACATGTGTATGTTGTGTAATATAAAAGAATGTCTTTGTTTGTAGGAAGTACGTCCTAAAATATTTGGGGTTATGGAACATCAGATAGGCAAATTACTCTGAAATAAGTCAGAAAAAAAAGGTTCTTTGTATTATAGCCCCAACAAGCTTCTGATTATTTTAAAATTAAAAGAATATATATATTGTGCAGTTCAGGCAAGAAATGACAGTGGACTAAATTTAGCCCTGCCAGTTTGTAACTTCTGTGCATATCTAATTTTTTAAATAAGTAAAGTTGCTAGAGCAAAGTCTCAAGTTATCAGGCTTTTGCCACTATGTAGGATTCCAAGTTTGGTCCAGGTTTATTTACTTCTGTTATGCTTCTATCATGACTACACTTAAGCAACACAAGTCAACTATTAGTGACAGATAAAGTATATAAGCACGGGAATGTATAATTCTTATGCAATGTATACTAAGTTGCCATAATTTTGGCTTTGTGATATTTGTGATTGTCTTAACATGGAAAGTTGGTAAAAATATGTTTCTTCAACCTTATTAGTAAACAAAGAAATACGAATGAAGATTTTTTTACATTAATCAAAATTATAAAAATTAAAAAAAGATTTCTAATATCTAATGCCTATATTTCACTAATCAAGGAAGTGTATTAGGATGACCTATTTTGTATCTACCACAGTAACAAACACTTAAAACATTTTTAGTACCCTGAATTGGTGAGAAAATCAGTACTACTTAAACTGGCTAAGTGTTCTGAGAAAGTAAATATCCCTTAATAGAGCAGTTGTACCTCCAGAAATTTCTTAGAGTGAATTTCTTGTATATGTGCATGGAAGTTTATGCATGAATATGTTTAAGCACACCAACACTGTGGAATAAAGAAAAGCCAGAAATTATCTAAATACAGAGTCACAGCACAGTGTAGAAGAGACTTTTAAATTTATCAACTTATAGTTATTTATTTCTTGATTCTCTTACAAAAAAGAATTCATGGATTATTTGTGTAGTTTGTAGAAGAAAAATGCAGTTCCTTATTATTTAAAAAAACTAGAATATTTAAAGTGTTTTGTACTTTTTAATCAGTTTTTACATACCTAATCTGATCCTTACCACACAGTGTGATAAGAGCAGATATTACAATCATCACCACTCTCTTTTAGAGGTGACAACTGAGATTCAGGAAGGTCAAGCAACTTACCAGGTCAAGCAATTTAACATCTTAATAAGTGCTAGAAATTAGACTTAAACCTATTTCTTCTCACTCCAAATCCTATTGGTGACTTCTCCCATTACCTGAACACCTTCCAACATTCAGTCTTTGGGTATATCTTATTAAAGCATTTGTTTATGATTGCACACTTAAAGGGCTATTGTAAAGCATGGGTATTTCCTCAGGTGTTTGGTTATACTGATATAAAAACTAATGACTGAATGAACTGTGCTTAGAAACAAAATGAATTCGTAGCTTCAATTGGTTTCAGTTGTTTCTGAGAGGTCACTAAAAAGTTTTTCTTGAAATTGAGAATAATTCCAAGATAACTATCATGTTTCTCACCCTGGGAAGAAAACTACCAAATCACTAGAAATTAGTTTTTAGAAGAAGGGAGAAAACATTCTCATTCCCAAATTCCTAGTTTTAAGAAGTTACGGTAAAAGAGCACATACATTTCTTTTGCCTCAGTGATGACTAGTCCTTCAAAACACAAGTAATAGCAGTGTGATACAGAACATACCATCAGGAAACTGGTCTGCATCATCATCAAACATGGCTTCTTTCAGGGCAGATTTATTGAAGGGACTGATGCTATCTGAATAGTTATATGGATTATAGTCTCGAGAACGTGGAGAAGAGTGAGTTGGCATTGAATGGAGCAATGAAGCTTTATTATCAAGAGCTGTTTGGCTTGGGTCAGTTGCATCTCCTCCTGCTCTTGGGTCAGACATCCCAGGACCGCCACACATCTATTGATGGGAAGGGGAAGGCATAGCAAATTAATTCACTTTCAAGTATTTCTTAAATTCTAAAAACATCTTTTAAAAGACAACGATTTAAAAAAAAAGGACAATTTTATACAGATGATAATAATAACCAGCCCCCAAATTAAGTAATGGCAATCAATAAGAAGAGTTAAAATTTATATTCAAAATGTCAAAGCTTATAGTAAAGATGTAAAGAAAGCACAGCTGTGAAGGCTATAAGAACTGTAAAAGCAACTTATCAGGTAATGCATCTTAGTAAGTGTTAAAGTTACATGGATCTAATATCAGTCAGATTCTATTACTAATGTAGTAAATTATAAAATGACAATATAACAATAAAGTATAACAAATAAAAATAAACAAAGACCTGCTTTAAAGAAAAAAAAAAGCCTGCTCAACCTGTGGAAGGATGCCCAATGGAGTTTGGGTCTACTGAAATACCAATTAACATTATCAATACTAATATGCTGATACCAATACTAGTATTAAAATCATTACCATTACCAATACTACCATCATCACCATCTACTGACCATCTATGTGCCAAACACTGGGCTTAGCACTAGGGATCTATTAATGAACAAAAGAGAAAACCATGTTTATCCCTGTGAATTTTACTTTCTAGTGGAGTAATGGAGACAATTTAAAAACCTATAATGAATGAGTAAAAGTATATGATATACAAAGGTGATTAGTATATTGAAAAAATCAGAATAGGCAGCACAATATTAAAGGGCTCAAGAGTGCTCAGGTGACTCTCTAAACCAACTCAGCAGGTGAACTCACTGCCCTCCTTCCTACATGGGATATGACTCCCAGGGGTGTAAATCTCCCTGAAAATGTGGGATAGAACTCCCAGGATGAGCCAGGGCTCAGCATCATGGGATTGAGAAAGCCTTCTTGACTGAAAGAGGGAAGAGAGAAATAAGACAAAATAAAGTTTCAGTAGCTGAGAGATTTCAAAGTCAAGGGGTTATCCTGGAAGTAAATCTTATGTATGAAACAGATATCTCTTTTTAGTTTATGGTGCATTGGAGTGGTAGAGGGAAGTACCCGAAACTGTCGAGCTGTGTGCCAGTAGCCTTGGGTCCTGAAGATGACTGTATAACTATACAGCTTTTACAATGTCACTATGTGATTGTGAAAACCTTGTATCAAATGCTCTCTTTACCAGGGTACTGAGAGATGAGTAATAAAATATGGATAAAAAATAAATTAATTAATAGAAGGATAAGGGGTAAAATAAATTGGGTAGATTGACGTATTAGTGGTCAATGAGAGAGAGTGGTAAGGGCTATGGGACATATGAGCTTTTTCTTTTTATTTCTTTTTCTGGAGTGATGCAAATGTTGAAAAATGATCATGGTGATGAATACACAACTATGTGATGATACTGTGAGGCAGTGATTGCACATCATGTATGGACTGTATGTGTGTGAAGATTTGTCAATAAAAAAAAAATAAGAGTGCTGAGGTGGGATGTGGGATGCCCTCCCTGCAGATTAAATAGGGTGGTCAGAGCGGGGTTCAATTGAGAAGTCATTTGAGAACTTCCAGTTGATCAAGAAGCATAAGGTAGTACAAGGCACTTCAGGGTGCCATCCCTCCACTGAATCTTTGAACAACTAGCAAAAACTGGCAAAGCCATCTTCTTCAAAACTTTGGAAAACAGTTACGGGTTACAGTAACTGGGCAAGTACCAAATCACGGAAAAGTAGCCTGAAAAAATGGTAAGCGAAGCTTGTGGTGCCCTTGCCAGGTTCCTTCCTGATGTGGTGAAGAGCTACACCATTCCATTGTGGGCCCCTGGCCCTGTTCCACAGGGAGAAGAGATACCCCTAAGCATGTACTGGGGTGCTTAAAGATCAGCACCAATCTATCCAGTAGAAGTCTGAAAGACTGAACCAGGAAACTTGTCTCTAGTTTACCCTCCCAGAATTTTCCCTACAGGCAGGGAAGCAGCTTGCAGACATCTAAAGCAATGTAAGAAAAAATTAAGTCTAAGCTTAGTAGCCTAAGGCAAAGGACTGCCTATATTATACAAGAGAGCAGTCAGGAGGGGGTGAAGTGTATTTCAAAGGGATTAGAGGGGGCATTACAGCTCCTGTAAACTGTAAACAGGGGAATTCTTAAGGTCATCAGCAAGCACAAGACCAGGAAAAGAAGCAGGTTTCAGCGGTCCACACAGGCCCAAATAAAGCAGAGAGGATTTGCCTAGGCTGATCTTCTTGAGAGGAGGGCTAAACTCTGAAGGAGATTACCAGCCAAAGCAGAGCCAATTTGCAAAGTCTGTGAAAGGTGCTTTTGGCTTTGGTTTGTTTTTTTGGTTAGCTCCTGGCAATCAAGAAACTCTCTGTCATATCACTAGCTGGACAAAAATGCAAGGAACAGAGAGTTCAGGTACTAAATGTCCAGAGTTAACACTTTAAAATATTAAGATGTACAGTGTGCAATAAAAGATTATAAGATAAACACAGGAAATGATGGATCATCCAAAGGAATAAGATACAGATCCAGAAACCAGTAATGAAGAGGACCAGACTCTGGATATACTGGACAAAGACTTTTAAAAATGACCCTCAATATGCTCAAAGAAATGAAAACAGAAAGACCTAAAGGATATGAG
The DNA here is from genome assembly GCF_023851605.1 of Tamandua tetradactyla. Classification (NCBI taxonomy): domain Eukaryota; kingdom Metazoa; phylum Chordata; class Mammalia; order Pilosa; family Myrmecophagidae; genus Tamandua; species Tamandua tetradactyla. The sequence continues at coordinate 54,299,089 of NC_135341.1, read as the reverse complement.
GAAAACAATGAATGAACAATATGAAAATCTCTTGGAGATTTTAAATAGGAACCAAACAGAAATACTGGAGTTGAAGATCACAATAAATGAAATGAAAAGTTTCCTAGAGGGTTTCAATAGTGGATTGCAATTAGGAATCAGTGATTTAAGAATCAGTGATCTAAGAATCAGTGATCTTAGTGTGCTCGGGTAGTTCAGTGATAGAATTCTCACTTGCCATGTGGACGACCAAGGTTTGATTCCTGGTCCATGCATTTCTCCCCCAAACAAACAAACAAGCAAACAAACAAACAAACAAAACCAACCAAACAAAAATTTAACAAATGGTGCTGCAATAATGGGATACTCACATGGAAAAAAGAACGAAATGTGACCCCGCCATACAGCACACACACACACACAAAAAAAGAATCAGTGATCTTGAAGGAAGACAACTGAAATGACTGAGGTTGAGGAACAGAAAGAAACAGAATTTAAAAAAAAGTAAAGAGAGACAAAGAGACCTGTGGGACACCATCAAGCATACCTATATATATATATATATATATATATATATATGCATTATGGGAATTCCCCAAGTAGACAAGAGATAAGGGCAGAAGGAATATTCAAAGTAATAATGGCAGAAAACTTCTCAAATTTAATGTTAGACATGAATATATATATTCAAGAAGCCCAAACAGGATAAACTCAAAAGAAAACCATGCCCAAACACATAGCAATCAAAATGTCCAATGTGAAGATCAAGGAGAGAGTTCTGGAAATTGCAAGAGGGAAGCCATTTGAGCAAAGACTTGAAGTGAGGGAATTAGCCATGGGACTGTCTGGGAGAATAGTGTTTCAGCAGAGGGAACAGCCAATAAAAAGGCCCTCAAGTGAGAATATGCCTGGAAAATTCAAGGATCAGCTAGGAGGCGAGTGGGACTGGAGCAGGAGATGAGGCCATATTGTGCAAGCTGTGGCTTTTACTCTGAGACAAGGAGTCCCAGGAGAGCTGTGAAAAAAAGGAGTGAGAACTGACTATAGGAGGCCAAGAGCAGAATCAGGGAGGCCAGTCAGATGTCTATTTAAATAATCCCGGTAAGATGATCAGTGATGATGATGGCTGAGATCAGAAGTCAGTGGTAAGTAGTGGTTGGAATATGGATATAATCTGAAGGTATAATGACAGAGTGTGGAGGAGAAGAAAATGAGAGGAGCCAATAACAACTTTTTTGTCCAAGGTTTTTGTCTGAGGAAGAACAACTGCCATCAAGTGAAGTACGGGCTGGAAGGAGTCATATGACTTATTACACTCATAACAACTTTTAAGGTAGGCAATGATATCTCTATTTTCCTAATGAAGACATTGATGCTTGGAAGTGGTAACCTGACAGGAACTGGATTCAAACTGACTTCTGTTAGAACCCACTGCTTGAGTTTGCCCACACTGTCTTTGGGAAAAAACCCTAGTCTCAATTAAGCAGTGATTGTCACTAATACACAGTTGCTTCCACATGCAGCTTCTGAGGGTAGGGAATATATATATGAGTAGTAAATTGATTTTTGGCAACCAGAATTATACCAGGCTTACCACAACACAACTTTGTAGGAATGGGTATGGAGAGAAAAACAGTATCAGGAAAGGAGCCAGGAAAGCAGAAGAGGGAACGTGATGTACTACAATGTTTAGCAATTTTGCATACACTGAAAAACAACAGACTCCATAGGAAATGGTAGGATGGGTTGTTTAGGGCAAAGTCTAAGCTGTCACTAACTCTACTGGCTTTCTTCCTGGCCTTCAACTACACAAAACTTCTTCCTATCCAAGGGTCTGTTTGTTATGGAATGCTCCTCTTCTAGATCTTGGATGGCTGCCTCTTTCTCATTATTCAGGTCTCAATGCAAATCACCTCCTAAGTGAGGCCTTCCCTGACCACACAATCTAAAACAGGTTCACTTTCCTCCAAGGCACATCCTAACGTAAAGCTCCATAGTATGCAACTTTATCTGAAACTCTTATTTATTTGCTTACATGTCTGTCTGTCTCCACAAAATTACAAAGTGCTTAAAGGCAGGTACTTTATCTTGTAAATCCAAGGCCTAGAACAGTGCCTGGCAGGTGTTAGATACTCATACTTGTAGTGACTAATCTCTAGAAAATTACATTTGAAAAACAATGCAAAAGTTTTAAAAAATAAGTACTCATAATAAAAAATGTAACATTCAATATAAGATTATTGAAATATAACTCAATATAATAATATTCAAATACTCACTGAATCGCCATCTTCTTTTTTAGACTCTCTTTTCAATGGCTCATTCATATCTTCTTGACTACGGAAGCTGAAATTCTGAATTGCTTCAGTGACACCTCTAAGAGAGCTATAAATATCTTCAGAGTTCATATTTTCTGTGTCATAATCAAATGCACTAAGAAAAAGACAACAACAAATTTTTATTTGTGTGTAATGAAATCACACTTGAGGGGAATAGAGAGGATATTTACAAAGTCAGGATTAGAGGAAGTATATTTCCCATAACATAATCAACAAAACAAAACCTGGCAGCTCTGTAGGGTTAAAGAGCATATCCTCTTCTCCCTTCACCAAAGGTAGCTGCAGGGACTGCAGAATGCCTAGTCCTAAACAATTGGCTTGTCTTACCACTTCAAAAATTTTCTGATTAACACAGGTCAGCAAAGTATGGCCTATGGATCAAATCCAGACCCCTTCTTATTTTCATATGGACATTCATAATAGTTGGAAAAAAATCAATAGAAAAATATACATTTCACAGCACATGAAAATTAAGTATTACTCAAATTTCTGTGTCGATAAAATGAAATTTCTTAGAACAAGGACATGCTGTTTTGTTTATGGCAGTTTTTGCACTACAACAGCAGAGTTGAGTAACAGGTGACAAAGACTGTATGGCTCCCAAAGCCTAAAATATTTATTATCTGATCCTTTACAGAAAAGTTTGCCTAAAATATTTATTATCTGATCCTTTACAGAAAAGTTTGCCAACCTCGATGATTAATTCACAATAATGGTACAGTCTGAAGAAGAGATAAATGTATTTTATACAAATTTATGAGAAGACAGAAATTTTTGAACATTGAACATAAATGTTACTGACATGAATTTTATAATCAAATTCTAGAACTCAAATGAGACTGGAATTTGGCCACTGAAATTGTTAAATGTTGAACATGGAAAAAACAGACCAAGTTTGTTAAGTTGATAAGTTTGCAATATATTCTTTAGCTTCAGGTGCTGAAGTAGTATCCTACAAACATAATGAGTAATCTGAAGCATGCTATGGTACACTATTAATAACAAAATCAAGCTAATCATTATACATATGAACTACTATGCAAACTTTTATTAAAAGGCCCAAAAAAAAGAAGAAATACTACTTCATTAAGTCAAGAACTTCATTTGAAATATAGCCCATGCTTCAACTGAGCGAGTGTGAGGGACTGATATGCAAATTATATTGTGTATTAAGGACCAATATTTCAGTCGTATTTCTGCCAAAGAAGTATATATATCATTTTATATTTAAGATTTTTGTCTATAGGCTTAATTTTTCTCCCACTTTTAGAGACGGATGGCCAATATTGGATCTAAATATTCATCACTATAAACTGACCTTACCATGTAAACTGAGTAGTATAATATAACAGAAAGTCACAGTACTTTATCTGTAATTTCCTTTTTTCCCTACAGTTCTTCGCTACTGGATTTACCTAGCATCTTGGAGAAACATAAGCATGCTAATTAATGCAACAAGCAATAATTTACAAAAGTTGTATTAAGCCGTTCTTTTTACTTATATAAAAAATTCCAAATCCTAAAAATTTTCTCTCCATTACCATCATCCACAGGGTTAACTGTGAAATAAACTTAAAATATTCTGAATCTTTTAAGTTTCTACTTTTCTAAGTTCTTTCAAATCCAGAGAAAATTGACAAGACTTTTCTAAGAATAGCAATCTGTAACTACAAACCATGAAGGGAAATTACCCTTTTATTACCTAGGAGATAAAGTATTTTGTGATGTATTTGTAGGAGAAGTAAGAGGACTGGGCCAATTGGCTGGTGAACGTGGTGTTGGTCTTGTCAAAGGACTCCCCATGGAACCCTGACAGAGAGAAACAAGTAATATTAACAAAGGATAGGTAAGTTCAGCTAAAAGGCTTTTAAAGAAACCATACAACCATCAAGTTGAACAATATGATAAAGCCATATTTATAAGTCAATATTTAAATATTCATGTTCTTTTTTTATTAATTTTTAAATTTTTTAAAAAAACATGACAAGGAAGAAACAAACATTCTTAACATATGATCATTCTGTTCTACATATATAATCAGTAATTCACAATATCATCACATAGTTGCATATTCATCATCATGATCATTTCTTAGAACATTTGCATCAATTCAGAAAAAGAAATAAAAAGAAAACAGAAAAAGAAATAAAACAAAAACAGAAAAAAAAAATTATACATACCATATTCCTTACCCCTCCCCTTCACTGATCACTAGCATTTCAAACTAAATTTATTTTAACATTTGTTCCCCCATTATTTCTTTTTATTCCGTATGTTTTACTCATCTGAATATTCATGCTCTTATCTCTGGTTTTCGGAGGAGGGGGAACTTTTTCCCTATTCAAAAATTTAACTCAAGGCTTTACTCTTCTCCTCACCCCTTTCCTGCTCTTTTGAATGTTATCAAAATCTTTCTCCTCAGGGATTCAACAAGATCCAAAACTAACAATTTAAAATTAGCTTCATGAAAAAAAAATTAGCTTCCTCTTTTGAGTCAACTTTCTTCTTTCAATCATTATTAACGCTCAAATTTCATTCCTCATTCAGTTTGCTCAAACAGAGTGTCTTTTCTTTTAGTATCTTTTCACAGAGACACTAAAAGAGCAAAATCTGGTCATGTTGTAATTTGCCTATATCTATGACATAATGAAATAATCCTTTTCCCTTTTAAAAAGATTCCTGACAGGGTGCACAGGTGGTTCAGTGGTAGAATGCTTACCTTCCACGCAGGAGACCCGGATTTGATTGCCAGACCATGCACGCCCATCCCAGCCCCCCAAAAAATCACTGATTTTTGTTTCTAAGAAATTGCTCTGTGATTATTTTTAACCCTCACACTTCACCTTAAACCTGACATTGGTGGATCCTTTCTTCTTTATACATTACCAAAGGTTTCTCCCTCTCATTTTAAAACTTAAATTCAAACCTTTAGGCAGATTATGCAAGTAACCCCTCAACCCACACACACATACACATGTACACGCATCCACACATATGACATCACAATCTTTCATTTACTCAGCTCTTACTTCCCCCAAATAAAATCCTATATATCAACCACATATGGATTGATGATCCTATAATCATTAAAAGTAAACACCCCTTTCTAAGCATTACCCTCTGGACATGATTTGTCAGTCATGGAATAAGTAATCTCTTTTAGCCCTTAAGTCATGATAGGTTCATCCAAAGAGTATGCCCAATTCTAAAGGCTTCCAAAACAGGTGGCCTCGATCATGTTCTGCTCACATTTGGCTTTTCTCGTTCAAACCCTGGCCTTCTCACACTAGTTTAATACCCACCAAATTATAACAAAACATGACAGGCACGTCATGTTTTTCCAGCACAATATTTATTCCCATTCATGAACTGCTGCCCAGCACAAATGGAAAAATTATATCACAAGGCCAGTTCATGTAAAAGAAAGCAATTATTGCTACACCAACTTACACATTAAAGAATAGCCAAGAAAACGAGTGAGAAATACCTGGGTTCCATTGCCTGTGTTTCTAAGGTGATTATGAAGAAGCTTGGTAGCACCATCCTGAAAAGTTTTTGGTAAAGCTCCTAATAGCATTGTAAACTCTGGGGTATTGAGTTCAAATAAGGAAATCAGCACTGACTGTGCTGCCTAGAAAACAAAAGCATACAAAGAGATAAAAATATTTTCTTACCTCAACATTTCTGCTCAATAGCACAATGCTAAGCCATCTTTTCCACAGAAAAGAAAGATGTCCTTATTTGCTTTCAAATTTCATTGTTGGGGAAACAAAATTTAACCTAATATTTATTTTTTGAAATTAAGAAGGGAATACATAAACCATAACAAATATGAATAAACAATTAATGATGAAAGTCAACCAGATATTTTCTAGGGTTTACTGTAACAATACATGCTACAGTTTCAGTTTTCCTAATAAATGGTTACAAGGAAAAAGATGGCTGGAAATAAGGAAGCATATCATTAAGGTATACAAAGCCCACCTACAGCAACTTAGTATTTTAATTTCAATTTTCTCAGATGTGATTCTTAAATTAGACAGCCATATCTAGTCTTCTACAATCCAAAATTTGAACCTAAATGTTTTGTAAAAATGGTAACAAAGTCTACTTAGATCAGTTAAAAACATTTATAAAGGACAGACATATAGACTACAGAATAGAAATGAGAGTCCAGAAGTAAAACTTCACATCAAAGGCCAATTTTTTACAGTGGTGCCAAGTTCCTTTCAATGGGGAAAAGAACAGTCTCTTCAACAGATGGGGCTGGGAATACTGGGTATCCTCATGCAAAAGAATGAAAATGGACCCCTACCACATGCCATATATAAAATTAACTCAATAACTTAAAAATAAGAACTAAAACTCCTAGAAGAAAACATTAAGGAAGATCTTCAGGACTCTGTATTAGGCAATGAATTCATAGGCTTTATACCAAAAGCATAAGAATCAAAAGAAAAAATAGATAAATGGGACTTCAAAATAAAAAACTTCTATGCATCAAAGAACATTGTGTTAGTATGAAGCTGTTTTATATCCCAGAAAAGGACATTTTCTTTCTTTTCCTTTTTGCATGGGCAGGCACCAGGAATTGAACCTGGATCTCCAACATGGCAGGTGAGAATTGTGCCTGCTAAACCACCACGGCCAGCCCAAGGCCATGTTCTTTTTGTTTTTTTTCCCACTAAACCTTTATTTATGAATACAAATGAATTCCATAATTTTTTCCTCTATTATTTTTATTTTTTTTTAAATTTTAACATTTGTTCCCCCTATTATTTATTTTAAATCCATGTGTTCTACTCATCTGTCCATACTGTAGATAAAAGTAGCATCACACACAAGGTTTTCACAATCACACAGTCACACTGCGAAAGATATATCATTATACAATCTTCTTCAAGAAACATGGCTCCTAGAACACAGCTCTACACTTTCAGGCACCTCCCTCCAGCCTCTCCATTATACGTTAACTAAAAAGGTGATATCTATCTAATGTTTAAGAATAACCTCCAGGATAACCTCTTGAACTGTTTGGAATCTCTCAGCCATTGACACTTCATTTTATCTCATTTTTCTCTTCCCCTTTTTGGTCGAGAAGGTTTTCTCAATCCCTTGATGATGAGTCCCAGCTCATTCTAGGATTTCTGTCCCACGTTGCCAGGAAGGTTTACATGCCTGGGAGTCATGTCCCATGTAGAGAAGGGGAGGGTGGTGAGTTTGCTTGTTGTGTTGGCTGAGAGAGAGAGACCACATCTGAGCAACAAAAGAGGTTATCTGGGGGGTGACTCTAGGCCTAATTTTTTTTTTTTTTATTAATTAAAAAAAATTAACTAACACAACATTTAGAAATCATTCCATTCTACATATGCAATCAGTAATTCTTAATATCATCACATAGAGGTATGATCATCATTTCTTAGTACATATGCATCGATTTAGAAAAAGAAATAGCAAGACAACAGAAAAAGAAATAAAATAATATAGAGAAAAAATAAAAATAAAAATTACAAAAATATATAAGAAAAAAAAAAACCACTATAGCTCAGATGCAGCTTCATTCAGTGTTTTAACATAATTACATTACAATTAGGTAGTATTGTGCTGTCCATTTTTTTTTTTTTTTAGAAATCATACCATTCTACATATGCAATCAGTAATTCTTAACATCATCACATAGATGCATGATCATCATTTCTTAGTACATTTGCATCGGTTTAGAAGAACTAGCAATATAACCGAAAAAGATACAGAATGTTAATATAGAGAAAAAAATAAAAGTAATAATAGTAAGAACAAAACAAAACAAAAACCTATAGCTCGGATGCAGCTTCATTCAGTGTTTTAACATGATTACTTTACAATTAGGTATTATTGTGCTGTCCATTTTTGAGTTTTTGTATCTAGTCCTATTGCACAGTCTGTATCCCATCAGCTCCAATTACCCATTATCTTACCCTGTTTCTAACTCCTGCTGAACTCTGTTACCAATGTAGGCCTAATTTTTTAAAAAATTTATTTATTAATTAAAAAATTAAGAAACCAAATAAAACATCAACATACACAATCAGTAATTCACAATATCATCACTTAGTTGCATATTCATCATTTCTTAGAACATTTGCATTAATTCAGGAAAAGAAATAAAAAAGACAATAGAAAAAGAAATAAAACGAACACAGGAAAGAAAAAAAAAAGATTATACCCACCATACCCCTTACCCCTCGCTTTCATTGATCACTACCATTTCAAACTAAATTTATTTAAGCATTTGTTCCCCCTATTATTTATTTTTATTCCATATGTTCTACTCCTTTGTTGACAAGGTAGATAAAAGGAGCATCAGACACAAGGTTTTCACAATCACACAGTCACATTGTGAAAGCTATATCATTATACAATCATCATCAAGAAACATGGCTACTGGAACATAGCTCTACATTTTCAGGCAGTTCCCTCCAGCCTCTCCATTACATTTTGAATAACAAGATGATATCTACTTGATGCATAAGAATAACCTCCAGGATAACCTCTCGACTCTGTTTGGAATCTCTCAGCCATTGACACTTTGTCTCATTTCCCTCTTCCCCCTTTTGGTCGAGAATGTTTTCTCAATCCCTTGATGCTAAGTCTCAGCTCATTCTAGGGTTTTTCTCAATCCTCTAGGCCTAATTTTAAGTAGGCTTAGCCTATCTTTTGCAAGGATAAATTTCATATGAACAAACCCCAGGATTGAGGGCTCAGCCTATTGCTTTGGTTGTCCCCACTGCTTGTGAGAATATTAGGAATTCTGCACATGGGAAAGGTGAATTTATCCCCTTTATCGCCATTCCCCCAAGGGGACTTTGCAAATACTTTTTTATTCACTGTTCAAATCACTATAGGATTTATCGGAACATCACTCCGGACAAACCTACAAGATCTCATGCCCTACTCAAGGTTCTGTGCACTTATGGTGTTCAATTAAATTGTCCACGTAAGTTATATTAGGAAATGTACTACTCAAAATATAAATTTTGTACCAAATAAACAATTTTTGCTTTAGTGTCACACATAAGTTAAAATTTTAAAATATGAATTACTATCTATTTTCAACACCCTACAGTATTGATATTCCTTTGTTCTTCCTCATGCAAAACCATATTTAAATTTGTACATTTAGTCACTGTCATTATACACTTTAGGCATTCCCAGACTATACCATCTCAGTCTTTATCACCTGTCTTTCCTTCTGATTTCATTTGTGCCCCCAGCCCTCCTCCCTCTACTATTCTCACATTCAGCTTCATTCAGTGTACTAACATTACTGTATTACAGCTAGGTAGTATTGTGCTACCCATTTCTGAATTTTTACAATCAGTCCTGTTGCACAATCTGTATACTTTCAGCTCCAATTACCCAATATCTACCCTATTGCTAATTCCTGATGGCCTCAGTTCTTAACTGAAATTCTCCAAGTTCATTCACTAACGTTAGTTCCTATCAGTGAGACCATACAGTATTTGTCCTTTTGTTTCTGGCTAATCTCACTCAGTATAATGTCTTCAACATCCATCCACGTTGTTACATACTTCATTAACTTTATCCTGCCTTACAGCTGCATAATATTCCATTGTATATATACACCACAGCTTGTTTAGCCATTCACTGTTGATAGACATTTGGGCTGTTTCCATTTCTCAACAATTGTAAATAATGCTGCTATAAACATTGGGGTGCAAATGTCCATTTGTCTTTGCCCTCATGTCCTCTGAATAGATACCTAGCAATGGTATTGCTGGATCATACGGCAATTCTATACTTAACTTCCTGAGGAACTGCCAAACTGCCTTCCACAGCGGTTGACCCTTTTACATTCCTACCAGCAGTGGATAAGTGTGCCTCTTTCTCCACATCCTCTCCAGCACTTGTTGTTTTCTGTGTTATTGATAATGGCCACTCTGATGTGTGTGCGATGGTATCTCGTGGTTTTGATTTGCATTTCCCTAATAGCCAGGGAAGTTGAGCATCTTTTCATGTGCCTTTTAGCCACTTGTATTTCCTCATTTGAGAAGTGTCTGTTCAAATCTTTTGCCCATTTTGTAATTGGGTTGTCTGTCTTTTTGTTGTTGAGTTGAACAATCTCTTTATATATTCTGGATACTAGACCTTTACCTGATATATCGTTTCCAAATATTGTCTCCCATCATGTATGCTGTGTTTTTACTTTCTAATGAAGTTCTTTGATGCACAAAAGTGTTTAATTTTGAGGAGTTCCCATTTCTTTCTTTCTTCCTTCCTTCCTTCCTCCCTCCCTCCCTTCCTTTCTTTCTTTTTCTTTCTTTCTTTCTCCTTCCCCTCCCTTCCCTTCCCTTCCCTCCTTCCTTCCTTTCTTCAGTGCTCGTGCTTTAGGCGTAAGATCTAGGAAATTGCCTACTATTATAAGATTTATAAGATATTTCCCTACATGTTCTAAAGGTTTCATGGTCTTACGTCTAACGTGTAGGTCTTTGATCCATTTTGAGTTAATTTTTGAATAGGGTGTGAGATATGGATCCTCTTTCATTCTTTTACATGTGGATATCCAGTTTCCTTGGTATCATTTATTGAAAAGAGTGTTCTGTTCCAGGTGAGTTGGCTTGACTGCCTTATCAAAGATTAATTGTTCATAGATGAGAGGGTCTATATCTGAACACTTGTTTCAATTCCATTGGTCAGTATATCTACCTTTATGCCAGCATCATGCTATTTTGACAGCTGTAGCTTCATAATACTCCTTAAAGTCATGTAGTCTGAGACCTCCAACTTCATTTTTCAAGTATTTTGTACTGTCCAAGCCAAAAAACCTCTGTTGTTTTTTTCTCTTTTTCCATCAGCCCTGCCCTCTCTGTGCTGGGGGAAAAACCAGCAACCTCAGCTTTTACCCGAGGTTCAGATGAGCTGGGGGCCATTTTTAGGAGTCTGAATTAGTTAATTAATTCTACAATTGGAGCTTGGTTACACTCAGCCCCTGCTGTTACTAAACTCTATTTCCTTTCTCCTCTGGGAAGCAGCCTGTGGGGGAGGGGCACCAAGGCCATGTTCCTATAATCCATTCCTGCAGTGTAGACCTTTTGTGGGTAGGACATTTTGATTAGGTTATCTCAATTGACATGTGACTCACCCCATTAAAGATAGGTCTTAATTTCCTTACTGAAGTCCTTTATAAGAGGATAAAGGGCATGCAGAGATGAAATTAAGAAGGCTCACAGAAGCCCCAGAAAAGCTGAGAGACAAGGACACACACACAGAAGCAGAGAGAGGAAGCCACTGAAGACAGAAGCTGAAAGCAATGAAACCTGGGAGAGAAGAACAAACAGATGCTGGCCATGTGACAGAGGTGTCTTAGATGCCATAGCCTTTCTAGAGAGAAGGTATCATCATGTTGATGCCTTACTTTCGATCTTTTCATGGACTTAGATCTGCAAATTTGTAAAATAATAAATAACTATTTTCCATTTGGTATACTGAATTCCACTAGCTTTAGCAAACTGAAACAGACAAGGAAGTTAAAGACAATCTACAGACTGGGAGAAAATATTTAGAAACCATATATATGATATATTTAATAACTAGCCTATATAAAGAACTTGTACCAATCAATAACAACAAAAACACCCAATTGAAAAATGAGCAAAGAACATGAGTAGGCATTTCTCCAAAGATGTACAAGCTGCCACCAATCACATGAAAAGGTGCTCAACATCATTAGCCATTAGAGAAATGCAAACTCTGGGATCTGTCCTTTAACTGCTTGTTGAAGATTGCTTTGAAAACGATTGCATTTTTTTTTCTTTGCTTTGTATATATGTTATATTATACAATAAAAAAGTTAAAAAAAATAAACAAGGCAAATTATTAAAGGAGGCAGAAGGGGTGACCTGGCATAGGAGTGAATATCTGCAGTAAATCCTTCCCAGCTGATTACCAGCAATTGATTCAAGAAATGATGTAAACTCTTACTTGAAATACATAGGTAAATGCAAGCAGAAAGGTTTGGAATATTTAGAATAGGATTAGAAGTTGAGAGAAGGGTTGTGGCAATGACAGCTGCTTTTGATCCTAAGTTTGTTAACTATGTACATATTAATTGGATATTTAAATTAATTTAAATATTAAGAAAAAAATTAACACAGGTTGAGCTCTTCATATCCCTGGGTACATAACTCGCTGCTAACTGGTAATGTCTTGAACATTTTTATTACTTCTCTGGCAATCCAAAATGACTGACTTGTTTTTCCAATTAATCTTCTAAACCTTATATCAAATTATACCTTTCGAACATCAGAACTTTTGGGTTCTGTTGTCCAAGTGATGACTCGAGATACTGCCAGGCGAGTTTCACTGGAATTTATAAAATCTCCTGGATCCATCTGTTTGGCCAGAGTTTCTATGTATTTAAGGATAGCAACCTTCACCTGCAGAGGTAAGCACAATGGGAGAGAACAAGGAAATGGTTAGTGAAGGACACTGAAGAATACTTAGGAAATCATTAAGCAAATATTTTTTGAAAAGCATAAAATGAAAAACAACATTAACAATAAAAGAAATTAAAGAAATTCTTTCCTTATTATTGTCCTCACTCAATACAAGTAAAGTCTCTGGGAAGCCATGCCAGGTTAATACATAGTAGATAAAAAAAGTTCTGATTCTTTAGCTCAGCTGGCCCTGCTTAGGGAAACACAAAAGCAGCAGCAATAGCTGGAACATAAGGACTCTTGTGATGTTTCTCCAAGTACTCTCCAAGAGGAAAAGGGAAAGGGGAGCATGCCATTGGAATCACTTGCCTTTTCAATGCCACCATCCTTCCTTTCTCCTTTATCCTCAGTACCAGACAATATCACCAACTCCTTCCCTCTCCCAATGTCTTTCATCACTTCCTAGAATATGAAGGTTATTTTGCTTGGCTTGCCAGTTGTTCAGGTTCTCAGGGTGGAATGTTTTCAACAGAACCTGGGATCAAGAGCAGTGCCAGGAAAACGACGGCCTGCTGTATGGTCTGGAGCAACTTAGTGTGACTGGGGCAAAATGACTACCTTTTATCTTTGAGTACTAGCTACATCTTTCGGCTCAGTGGTTTCAAGTTGGGCTGAGCAGGAGTGCAATGAATTTGTCATTCGCTGGAATCAAACTTCGTGGCAGTGGCTACTACAGCTGATAAGGACTGACAAGTATTAATTAATACCAAAGAAGATAATCATCAAAGATGTTGACGGCTTTGAGGCCATGACCTTAATTCAGATGTGTCACTTGGGATGTTAAATTAACATCTGAATGAACTTGCAGATTAGTACAGGGATGGTTATTTTAATATTAATAGCATATTACAACTGGACTCCTATAGTACATGTTTTCCCCTTAAGAAAATCTAGATCACCAATGTGCTTCCTAGCTTGCTTCTTTCTAAGAGATGTCAAACATCCAAGAATTTGACGGTTCTTTTGCAATTATAACCAAAAGGAACTGAAGCATTATAAGTCAACTTTGAACTATCACTGGCCAGCAGAGGATAAAGTAGAATCCTTTTATCCCAGAAACAGAAGAAATTAGGGAGACTAAAATGTCATATTTTAATAGCTTGGCTATATTCAAATGGCTGGTTTCATCACCCTTATCAGATTCTGGCATAACTGCATGACATCCCAACCATTAGTTTCCCAGTGATAACTTAGTAAAATTAAGGAAAATCAGGAGAGGGAGATAATTAGTTATTACCTCCTCCTCTGATGTCTGTTTGAATCCAAATAGCAATGACTTTTTTTCTAAAGCATATGTGAATCCTTGGAGCTGGTAGCAGGTATTCCTATTCTGTAACGTTGCTCTACAATAATACGAAAACACTCTTTATGGATTGAGGGTTTACTCTTTTGTGCCAAAATAAATAACATTTTCAGGGAAAACAAAAGTTCTGACTCTTCTACATTTTTCCCTTCTTGGTTCCAGTTGAAAAAAAAAAAGACAAAGGTTCATATTACATTCTTCATTTTATAATGTATGAATTTTAAGACGTAAATTATAACTTTTAAGAAATGTACTGAAAAAAAACAAGAGTTGACCTAGCAGTCATTCTGAGTAAAATGTGCAATGGATAGAGAAAAACTTCTGGTTAGCTTTGTAGTAGCAGGCCCAACTAAATAATGGCAACATAATTGGATTATTGAAACTATCTTAACTTGCCTTCTATCAATGAGTGTGAGTAGCTGAAAGGTGACTACATTAAGGCAAAGAACAAACACCAGTGTATTTTGTTTTTCATTTGTCACAAACAATAATTGAATATATTTATTTGCACTGAGATTCAATTACTATAGTGCCAGCAATTTAGAGGAATACAAAATTCTGAAAGGGTTTCAAGAATAGGTGTATTTATTATAGTGATAAACAAAATAACCACAAAACGTAGATAATAATTTGAAACCTTATATTTTAGCAGCTAATTTACAATGTTATACATAGTCCATAATTTTAATAATGGAAACATCTACTCTTTTTCAGAGAAGGAAAAAAAATCTAGGTGCTAAGGTATGTATAATTCTTCGATATCTTTGGGAAACCCAGAAAAAGAGGTTAACAAAAATTACATTTCCTGTTTTCAAAATATTAGTAATTCAACTAAAGTCATTTTGTACTGCCATTTCCTCCTATTCTATCATTTTCTTTCCAACAGTTAAACATGACATACCATGAGAGAGTTAAAATTTCATAGAAAAGCCACTTTTATCTAAAAAATTCATTGTTTTTTCAAACAAGCATTTTTCTAGCTCTCATACCCAGGTTATTTGTGCTTTAAGTGTTTTATACTCAATTCTGTTAACCACCTGAAAGTTACTTTTATTTTTGGTATAGGGTATGGCTCCAAGATAATTTGTCCCTGCTCTCTTAAAATACCAATTGAAGAGTGGTATTTTCCCCATGGCTTTGCTACACTCTGTAAATTTATGCATATCAATACTTAGATATATTTAGGCTTGAAGAGTAAGAGTTTATGATTTCAGTCTTCCTGGAATTAAAGCTAATTTTAATGTTTCCCATTTCACTTTTCCATTTGGCTGTCTTTCTCTTCAGGCCCTCAGCAATTTCATTCTCTCCCACAATTCAACTATCATTACCCTTATTTCTTAAGCTAGTTTAGACTTCTTTTCCCGCTGGTTCATGCAACATCTTTACATTTATTTTCATCAGTTCCTGAACATCCACGAGCAGTACCTGTATCAAAGCCATTATCATAGCTTAGTTTATTGTGTACCACTGCCAATAATGTAACAAGTGATTCTGTCCCTAGGAAGGTCTAGCACAATGTCTTGAACATAAAATGTATCTAATAAATATGTACCAATAATATCAAGTAAATTCTTCTGCAAGTCACTTTTCAAAATCAAAAAGGATGGAACCCCTTTCACAAAATAGCTTTGAGAAAATAACAGTATGTTGAATGTAAGCGAACCATGGTAAGAAACATAATTGGATATTTGAGTCAAAATCATATCCAAAAACTCAAGGAAAAAAATCAATCCTGGGAATTAATGCTTGTACAAATATATTTCGTGCAGAATAGAGCAGAAAAATAAGGCTTGCATATGCACGTATGCTTGTTATTTCCCTGATTTTAATGTCACTTATACTTAATATATTAAAAATATCTTCAGTTAAAATTTCAGGGGCCCTTCTTTTATCTTAAATAATTTTCTTTCACCTTAATTTTTTTTTTTTTTAAACATGGGCAGGCACCGAGACCTGAACACAGGTCTCTGGCATGGCAGGTGAGAATTCTTCCTGCTGAGCCACCGTGGCCTGCCCTCTTTTACCTTAAATTTTGAATCATTTTAAATCAAGTTGGAATCCATTTAGTTTTCACATAAAATAAATAGAAAATATTTGCAATAATAACTATGAAAGTTAATCCTTATTTCCAAATTTTATGCACATATCAGAAATATTACATTGCAAATAAATGTTATTATTTCACTTAAGGAGAAATGGAGAATACAATGCAATTAAAACTTAAAATTTTTGTTTAATAAAATGAATAAATAGGCAAAGCTGACATTTAGTCAAAATTACCTATTAAAACTCCTAAAATTAAAGTAAAAAATTTTGGGAAATCACAAACATAAAATTAGATAAGACTTTATAGAGTAAGTTTGCATTACCAGCTTAGGGTTAGATGGCCATACTTGTGATGCCTTCTAAATGTGTATCCCCAGTAAGCCTCACCAAAGGATAGTCTGGTATTTGAATAATATTTTAAATCAAGTATCTGCATGCTTAAAAGGCACCCAAAGGTTAGTAGTTGAATACAGTTGCAAACAAATATTATAAAAAACACTGCAGTTTGTAAAGAGAGTTTAGAAAAGAAAGAGTACAGATTAAAACAAACAAAAAAAACCTTAGAGCTCCAAAAACAGTGAAGCTGGTCCCGAAGTGCTGGCTTGACTGTCTGAAAGTTTATAAAACAAAATCCACTGATTCAACAGCTTCTTATGTGACAGAAATACAAATAACAACATTTCAACATTTTGATGTCTTCAAAAGACTTCAAATTTTTACCTTCAAGCTTGGTGTTTGGGTCTGATCAACTGTAAATCTCATTAGAATATTGAACTGAAGATCATTTGGAAAAGATTCTCTAAAATAAGATCAAAATAAAACAAAAAAATAAATAATCAAGAAAGCATTTAGCAAACTTAACAGCAGACAACCATGCTTAATACCAAAAGTGAATGTCATTCATAAATCACACATGAAACGAGTTCTGTATGTGGTACAGTCTTTGTGTTATAGTAAAAAATAAGTTATTCCCAGAAGCATGGGATCATCCAAATTTATAATTACTATGGTATTAAAAACCTACACTATAAAAAACAGTCTATTATGCCTCAACTATAAATTTAATCAGAAAATATATTCAACAAAAGTGCAATATTTTCAGAAATGCTGCCCTACACCTAAAGTCTGAATTTTAGCTATATCTAGATTTACTAAATGGATATTTGAAATAAGTCATTTCAAGAACCTACACAAGAAAGTATAAATATAGCATTGGTTTGAAATATTCAGAAGAAATATTCTGAGTATTTGCATGCATAATAAAACAGTTTTTAAAATTAGGAAATACTTCAAATACATGAGAATGCGCGTCATTAAGGATTTTCAAATGGAGCCTATGCAGTCCAAATTATTTTTAAGGACTAAATAGTCCTCACTTTTAACACAGGAACTAAATATTCCTGATTACTATCAGGTAAATTTGAAACATATGAAGAAAATATTACCTTGTAACATCAAGGGCTTTCTGAACTTTTGCCTGAACAGACCCAAGCAAATCAGCACCCATTTTTTTTAGTAGTTGTGTCAGCAGTACAAACAACCAATCTTGAAGATCATCTTTGTGAACTTGTATGAAGTCTACTAGAGTCTCCAAAAACATGCTGAATACCTACAGTTGATATAGAGGGAAAGGGGAAGGTGGAGGGGAGGGAGGGAGAGAAAGGAGGAAATATTGACCTCTATCCTCAACTCAAATTGAAATAGAAAGGAATATAGGAATCAGAGGCACAGCGATTGGCAGCCAAGCGGAAAAAAAAATCTGTCTTGCTTTTCATTGGATTCTGTGATACAAGAGTACATTTGAATTGTTATCCAACTTCTGCAGAAGTTCAACAATTAGCTATTCCATGCAGCATCACTTCGTAAAGAAACTTTGGCCATAGTGGCTGGCACACCTAAGGTTGTCAATGATATCACAACTTAAACCGGTTAATTATGAATTCCATTTTACCTGAAATTTAGAAAAGGAACTACCCATATAGTCTTAGTTGCTCTCAGCTTTCTGGAAGAGTACATTGAGTAGATCAGAGGATGGCTATGCTGACAATTACCTTAAAGTATAAAATTCACAAGATATAATGAGGAAATCCTGAGATTTCTCAAAATGACAGGAGTCACAATTTTTTGGTATGAAATAATGTATTTCATAAATAATGTATTTAGTAAAACTGCCCCAAAAATAATTTTAAATCATCTGGATAACTATAACTATACCTAAAATAAAATAAATTCAGGATAAAAGTATACATTTGAATACTAACGATTTTTAAAACGCTCTAGAAGGCACACTATTGACCTACCTTTCTACAGATGTATTTTATATTTGGCTCCGGTATTCATTTAGTAGTTTAAAAAACTTTACTAAAACATGAAGGGAAGCTGTTATTCATAAATGTAACACCTCGTTAAAATATGTATTAAAATTAACCTACAACAGGGATATACCTATTTATAATAAATTCAAGACCATACCAGAATATTTATTTCTAGGTAAACAGTAAAAACTTCTCAGCTATAATGTATTATGAATTAAATTACAATCACAATAGATTATAAAACTTTTAAAATAAATTAGCATAATTATTTGAGATTAAGAATTAAGAATTTTATTCTTAATGTGTATTTTATTTCTTAAATTTCCTTCATACAGTTGTACATGAACTCCATTTTTTTCTGTTAGAAATGAAGGATTTTCTCTATCATAATTATAACTAAGCTTTAACATTTGAAATGGAGTTAGAAAATAAAAAACACCTTAGCTATCTGCTCAAGATGGTCTATATTTGTAAAAGCAGAAATTAAGACTACTTTCAACTTTACAGTACTCTCGAAGCATTGTCTGCTTCAATACTGTTCTTATTTATGATGCAGTCTCTTAACTCCCACCCCATTAAGTACCCTGGAAAACCTAGCTTCACTTCTATTCCAAACTTGGCCCACTGTTTCACTTCTTTCTTTTGCCCTGTTCTTAGGGCCAAGAATATTGTTGGAGAACTTCACTAGACCTAGTCTATGACAAATACATGTATCTAGTACTCACTCTTACTACTGCCTGGCAAATGTGTCCAGTGGTTGGCTGGAACCGGCTTGTGTCCACTGTGAAGTCAACTGTTAGACATTCAGGAATTTTGTGTTGGTAGGCAGCTTCAAACTGGTCATGGTAGGAGTTGTTACACCACAGAATTGACAAAATTATCAATTAGGGCTTCTTACCCCTCCTCCAAACCTGGTATACAAGCACAGCACTCTAATTCTTGGGTTCACTTTCACTTCTATTGTTTCAGCTTGTACCTATTCTCCTGAACACTCTAACTTCCAGATTTTGTTCTACCAAAATGTAATCTGAGGATCACAGCCATTAGAATGCCTAAACCAATTCTCCCATTTTATGACTGAAGAAACTGAGGACTGGAAAATTAAGTGATTTGCCAAAAGTTTTACAGCTAATCAATGGCACAGCAAGGACTTAAAATCCAGGTCACTGACTTTTAGCAGTGTTTCATCCACTCAGTTACTAAATGACCTACCTCATTTACTTTACTGTCATCCAACATGAAATTCTCCATTGGTTTTTCCCCACTCTGATCTGCTCTACACCTATTCTTCCAATATGTCTCCCAATATGTCTTCCAAGGAAGAACTAACTTCAATCTTTATAAAAGTGAATTCTTTTATTCTGTATTCTTGCTCTCTAAAGTAGTCTCCTCTAATATCTTTACTCTATAATTCACTTAAATCCTTTTCCTCTGCGTATGGATGCAGAAGATACCAAATCAAGAATTTGTGCTTTAACTTCTATCCTATTGCTCCCACTAATAGCAATCTAATCATTAAAAGCTTTTTCTTAAGTCGAGAATGCCTGACCATTCTACTATGTGACAGGGTTTTACTCTTCATACTTCTTTTCTTTCCCTTCTCCTTTTGCTTCCTAAATGTAGGCTGATTTAAGAGCCAATCATTCTGATTCTGCTTTCATTAAATTGCTATCTCCTTGACAGGACTTACCTGATCTAAACTACTAAATCCCAGAAAACTCTAGAATGATACTCTCTCAGCTTTCTCAAAATCTGTTGACCATAACTTATCGAAGGCATTAGGCCTTCCTGAACTAGACCTGGATTTCTGTGGTAATCTGACTTTAGACTTTTTATTTCTGTATACTAGGGGTTGC
This sequence comes from Tamandua tetradactyla, assembly GCF_023851605.1. Lineage (NCBI taxonomy): Eukaryota > Metazoa > Chordata > Mammalia > Pilosa > Myrmecophagidae > Tamandua > Tamandua tetradactyla. The sequence goes on along the minus strand of NC_135341.1, from coordinate 54,278,755 downwards.
AAACTTTTTCGGTAAAGGGCCAGATGTAAATATTTCAGTCTTTGCAAGCCATATAGTCTCTGTTGCAACCACTCAATACTGCTGCTGTAGCATAGCAGTAGATAATATATAAACAAATGAGCATAGTTGTGTTCCAATATAATTTTATTTATAAAAATAGGCAGTAGGCTGAATATGGCAGGCACACAGTAGTTTATCAGCCTCTGTTGTATACCATGATTGTGATATTACTGTTTGATAGAAATAAAATCTTTTCAAGTCCCTGCATTGTCTACAGGATGTCCTAACTCCTTAGTTCAAGGTTATAACTCTCCAAACTAATCTTGGACTATCTGGCAATATACACTCTTTATCCCTTAACAAATGTCACACACTTCCAATTTCCTAACATTCCACCCCTCCCCCCAACTCCATCCATTTTGACACAGTATATGACTCCCTACAAAGTCTACCACTCAAATCCCAACCAAGAATCCTACCTGAACAACCTCAGACAATCGTCACTGATCTTTTCTACTTGGAACTCATATTGGTATTTTCTATTTACAGTGCTATTTAATTTTGTCATCTATGTTATCTTCCCATCTGGAACATATACCAATTGAGGACACAGACTATATTTTAAATATTCTTGCATCACCAATTAAAACAAACTCAAAATCAAGAGAGGCCAATTACCCAATAAAAATTGTTCATTGACTGAGTAGAGAAAGGTCCTTAAAGAATAAAGATGTTCTCTTAAATAAGGGAAATTTGCTGTGTAATAGATAGACAACCTGTTTCCCTCAAGGAGAGGGAAGATGTGTAAGTACCTCCCTCCACTTCAGCCAAGATTAACTTCTTTCTCTTTGCTATAAATTTTCTGTCATATTTCATTTCTCTAAATTCATTCTGGTCATTCCTGAGAGGTCCTTTCTTGTCAAACTAACATAGCCAAAAGTTATGCTTGGTTATATATGAGGTGACTATATTATACAGTCACATTATGTCTCAAAATGGATGTGAGCATAGCTGGATAAAAATGAAAGCATGTTACTTATATGGTATTCTAGATATAGACTATACTATCATTTTTCAAAAATACTTATATCTTGTCAATATACTTACTAAATGATCCCCTCTCCCTTCTCTCTCTCTCACACACACACATATATACACATCCAAAATACTTATTGGAAATTTCATATTTTATTGCCCATGACAAAAATTCCACTGTCAGATGTTAATCTTCTCCCATTTCCTTATCTATAATTAATGGAGAAAGTGGAAAGTGGACATACTAATATAATACTAAGGATAAAAATTTTATTTCAGAAGAGAAAAATTGAGAATCATTGCTCTATAAACTACTGCTTGCATTTATGGAATGTCAATAATAGAATATTAGAAAGTTCATGTAGGGAGGCTGGGGGTTAATTTTTTAAAAAATAATTGTGTAACTTGGGAATTATTTTTAAAGTAAGCAGCTTTCAATGAAATCACTTTATAATTCCACAAATCTCACGATCATACTTCAATGAAAAAAGTTTAAATCTCTGAGCTATTTACAGCTGAGGTAGTCTTTTCAAAAATCATTTAAATCTTAGGTGTGCCAGCCATCAAATACAGAACAGAAGATCATAATAAAATTAGATTAATTAGTAGATTAAAAAGCACATCTCCAAACAGAATGACAGTTTGCATAACTGCAAATAGCGTTTCGTAGATTGCAAAGGGTCCAACACTGCATGAACTCTTCAGGAGAGAAAATAGAGAAAAAGGGTTAATTTCACAGTCATGCAGTAGAGTTAGGTTTCCAACAAATATTGAACCAACTTACTCTCTATTGAGAGTTCCAACACAGGGGACAGCATGCAAAAGGAAAAAAAGAAAAAAAAGAAAAACACACAAATTAGTCGCCATCTATGCAAAGTTCCTGCATGGGAGAAAAACACTTAGAAAATAAAAGTGACAAATGTTTTTCAAGGTTTTATGATAAACTCAAAATAGTTTTTTAAAAAAGAATTAAAAGAATAGTATGGGAGAAAACTATGTGATTTTCCTGTGTTTCTCTCTCACCTCCTTGCCAAGGAAATTAAAAAATAAAATAAACCAAACTAAACAAAAAAAGACCTTTTTCTAGCCACTACTGTCCTTGAGGCTCAATTTTCTGGGAAGAATTCAAGATTAATAGACACCCATTCCCATTCCTGAACAATGTCAACATTTAGTTCTAAAACACTGTATCTGGACCTCTTGTTTCTTCTCTCTCAGCAACAATATTTTTACAAGTTAACTTATTTATATGAAAGCTTGGAACAACTACTATTGTCTGAAGGTAAAAAAATTTAACTGTTTATACCACAACTTTTTATTTTCCCCAGACAAGAGGTATGTCAGTATCCTCTGATTCAAGGACTGCAGGCAGCTTAGCTGCCTGGAGCACCTGTTAGGAGACCAAGTGTGATCTTCCAATTCCAAGTAGGGCACTCCAAGTGTGCTCCATTTCAGTAACCAGAGATTGAATTCATACCCTTGCTGTCCAAAGGCCAATAGCAGAGAGGGAGGACTGCAAAAACCATAAAATTCCAATTCAAAGCATGCAGCTCAGTGAGGGTGGCTCCTTCTGTATAACTAATCTTTTCAAATAGTTCCTTCAGAGTCAGATTGCTGGCAGCCAATCTTTGGGAAGAAAGCACTGCCTTGATGATGTCTTGATTTGGACACTTTCCTGGCCTCAAACCATGAGTGAATATATTCCCACTGTTTAACCCAAACCATTTCATGATATTTGCTTTGTGTAGCCTAGGAAACTAAAACAGTCCATGACTAAAATGTTCCAGGGTCAACATAAATATCTGACTTGAACTTCTTGCAGTGTCCATACTTGCTATCACTCTATTGCACTCTTTTAAATTTGTTGCTTATGTTCTATGTTATTTTCATACATATATATCAAATTTATATTACTTATTTTAATACTTGTATATAAAGAAAAAAGTTCATTTAGTAAATTACAGACATGAAGTGATTTTATTTCGTTAAACTATATTTACCAATCACACTGTCTGAGGAAAAGCTCAGCATCTAGTCATCTAATTCTGCTGTATTCTGAGGGTTTTTTCCCAGTCCTTCCTTTCTGGGATGTCTAGACTGTATTCTGGAGCTTGCCAGATATTTTAGTTGGACCTAGACCCTTATGTGAAAAGAACAAATGAGACAACTTTCTGGGATCTGGAGAAGCCAATCCTAGCATAAAAGAGATGGCACTGCTGCTCACAACCTGGTTCTCAAAATACCCTGTTTCTGTTGAGGACAGCAGATGTTCTCAACCACGTTAGGGAGAACTGAGGACAACTCTCACTTACAGTGGAAGCCAGGAAACTTTTAAGAGAGACTGAAACAATGACCTCAACATTAAAGGACATCCACCCAACCAATGCTCATGGTATGAGGCATCTCCCAAACATTTGGATCCATTCTAAGGGCAAGGATTCATATATAACTTCAGCTCTAAGTTTTCAGAATAGGTGAGGCTTCAGATAAGCAATTATAATTCTGAATGGATTGACTGATTACCCTGGCTTGAAGAAGCATGCTATCTAAGCCACAGGTGCTAAAGATGCTAAGTTGGGGAAAAAAAGAGAAGTGTCTCTCACTATTAAAGACTATAATGAAAAGACATAGCTCATTTGGGAAAAAGAACATAGTTCAGACTGGGTTGAGAGTGAGGAGACAACAATAAGCAAAACTGACAGACTCTGAGTTGTCCAAGTAATTCACTACAGCCTAAAAACTTGCCTTTTAATTTGACTTCTGAGATGTTGCCAATCAAAGCATTCACTTGTAACAATGAAAAAGAAAAAGCATTTTATATTAACACTCAATAAAATGTGCATGAATGTAAAAGCAAAAAGAAAGCCACGTACGACTAAAGCATTTTTCCTTGACTGGTTCCAATCAGTGTTTTGTTCTGGAGGCTAGAAAATACCCTACCAGCAAGGGATTATCCTTTTAAGCTTTTACTGCTTCTGGTCACTGCCCCCAGCCACCCAGAACCCCATGAATTTCACACTGAAGGAGATGAAGTTGTCTATACGCCCCTAACATAACATCTCTCATTCAGCCTCTTTATTCAAGGGGTAACACAGATATCTAAGGCACACTACAAACACTAATCGATGGAAAGGATCATAAAGACTATCAAAGAAATCCTGATAAAGACTTCTTGACTTTTCTGCTACAAAGGGAAGGTTTTTAGTGGGTCTTACAGACTGCGGGGGTGCTGCACTCCTAACACCTGTAATGTGGAGGAGATAACTGTACTTGCCCAAAGGTCAGCAAGGTTTGGTGATACATTTATCCAGGAACCAGAACACCTGCAAGAGTGGATCTTGGGTGTGCTGGGCTAAAGAGCACAGAATATAAGATTGAGGACTCAACATTTAATGTTCCAGAAAGGATACCTGGAGCTGATCCTAAATATGCTACTGGGATGGCTTCTTGAAGCTTAGACACAGGGGTGCCAAGAGTAGAGCTAACGCAGTAGCCACAAGCCACTGAGTGCTTGAAATATGGCTAGTGCCACATGGTAAAATGGTAATATTTTTGATATACTGGGTTAAATAAAATACATTATTTAAAAAAAAAAGATAGACTTTCTTTGGAGATTTTTCCTGAGGGCAATTTTGCATGGTTCCTAAAGAGTTTTAATCAAGTAGAGAAGATTAACCTTTGTGAAAGACTACTCAGGGATGTAGTGTTGAGGAGACTTTAGAGGTGAGGGGTGGGGATGGGTGCAACACAAAAGAAAATCGTGTTCTCAATTAGCAGTGAGAATGGATCAGGGTAGGACAGACAAGAAAACATACCTCATGGATTGGAAGACTAAATATAGTTAAGATGTCAATTCTACCTAAATTGATTTACAGATTCAACACAATACCAATCAAAGTTCCAACAACTTACTTTCCAGAAATAGAAAAACCAATAAGCAAATTTATCTGGAAGGGCAGGATGCCCCGAATTGCTCAAAGTATCTTGAGGAAAAAAAATGAAGCTGGAGGTCTCACACTGCCTGACTTTAAGGCATATTATGAAGCCACAGTGGTCAAAACAGCATGGTACTGGCATAAAGACAGATATATTGACCAATGGAATCAAATAGAGTGCTCAGATATAGACCCTCTCATCTATGGACATTTGATCTTTGATAAGGCAGTCAAGCCAACTCATTTGGGACAGAACAATCTCTTCAATAAATGGTGTCTAGAGAACTGGATATCTATATGCAAAAGAATGAAAGAGGACCCATATCTCACACCCTATACAAAAGTTAACTCAAAATGAATCAAAGATCTAAACATTAGGTCTAAGACCATAAAACAGTTAGAGGAAAATGTAGGGAGATATCTTATGAATCTTATAATTGGAGGCGGTTTTATGGACCTTACACCTAAAGCAAGAGCACTGAAGAAATAAATAAATAAATGGGAGCTCCTCAAAATTAAACACTTTTGTGCATCAAAGAACTTCATCAAGAAAGTAAAAAGACAGCCTACACAATGGGAGACAATATTTGGAAACGACATATCAGATAAAGGTCTAGTATCCAGAATTTATAAAGAGATTGTTCAACTCAACAACAAAAAGACAGTCAATCCTATTACAAAATGGGAAAAAGACTTGAACACTTCTCAGAAGAGGAAATACAAATGGCCAAAAGGCACATGAAGAGATGCTCAATGTCCGAGGCCATTAGAGAAATGCAAATCAAAACCACAATGAGATATCATCTCACACCCACCAGAATGGCCATTGTCAACAAAACAGAAAATGACAAGTGCTGGAGAAGATGTGGAGAAAGAGGCACACTTATCCACTGTTGGTGGGAATGTCAAAGGGTGCAACCACTGTGGAAGGCAGTTTGGCGGTTCCTCAAAAAGCTGAATATAGAATTGCCATATGACCCAGCAATACCATTGCTGGGAATATACTCAAAGGACTTAAGGGCAAAGACACAAACGGACATTTGCACACCAATGTTTATAGCAGCATTATTTACAATTGCAAGGAGATGGAAACAGCCAAAATGTCCATCAACAGATGAGTGGCTAAACAAACTGTGGTACATACATACGATGGAATATTATGCAGCTCTAAGACAGAATAAACTTATGAAGTATGTAACAACATGGATGGACCTAGAGAACATTATGCTGAGTGAGAGTAGCCAAAAACTAAAGGACAAATACTGTATGGTCTCACTGATATGAACCGACATTAGTGAATAAACAAAGACCATCAGGAGATAGAAATAGGGTAAGATAGTGGGTAATTGGAGCTGAAAGGGTACAGACTGCGCAACAGCACTGGATACAAAAACTCAGAAATGGACAGCACAATACTACCTAACTGTAATGTAATTATGTTAAAACACTGAATGAAGCTGCATGTGAGAATGATAGAGGGAGGAGGGATGGGGACATAAATGAAATCAGAAAGATAGATAGATGTTAAAGATCGAGGTGGTATAATCTAGGAATGCCTAGAGTGTATAATAGTGAAATGTACAATGTACAAATTTTAAAAATGTTTTGGCATGAGGAAGAACAAAGGAATGTCATTACTGCAGGGTGCTGAAAATAGATGATAATTAATACTTTAAAATGTCACCTTATGTGTGAGACTAAAGCAAAAAATGTTTATTTGTTACAAAATTTATATTTTGACTAGAGCATTTCCTAATATAACTCATGTAGATAGTTTGATTGAATGTCATAAGTACTTGGAATCTCAGGTAGCACATGAGATTTTGTTGGTTTGCCCAGAGTGATCCCCTGATAAATCCCAGAATGATTTGATCAGTGACTGGAAAAGCCCCCTTCGGGGAATGGTGAGAGTGGGGAGAAATTCAACTTCATATTCTCACAAGCAGTGTGGACAACCAAAGCTATAGGCTGAGCCCCCAATCTTGGGGTTTGTTCATATGAAACTTAACCCCACAAAGGATAGGTCAGGTCTACTTAAAATTTAGGCCTAAGAGTCACTCCCAAGAGAGCCTCTTTTGTTGCTCAGATGTGGCCTCTCTCTCCAGCCAATATGATGAGCAGTCTCACCACCCTCCCCCTCTCTGCATCGGACATGACTCCCAGGGGTGTGGACCTTCCTGGCAGCGTGGGACAGAGATCCTGGAGTGAGCTGAGACTCAGCATCAAAGGACTGAGAAATACCCTAAAATGAGCTGAGAATTAACATCAAAGGATTGAGAGAACCTTCTCAACCAAAAGGGGGAAGAGTAAAATGAGACAAAGTGTCAATGGCTGAGAGATTCCAAACAGAGTGGAGAGGTTATCCTGGAGGTTATTCTTATACATTAAGTAGATATCACCTTGTTTTTCAAGATGTCGTGGAGAGGCTGGAGGGAATTGCCTGAAAATGCAGTGCTGTATTCCAGTAGCCATGTTTCTTGATGATGATTGAACAATGATATAGCTTTCACAATGAGACTCTGGGAATGTGAAAACCTTATGTCTGATGCTCCTTTTAGCTACTATATCAACAGAAGAGTAGAACATATGGAATAAAAATAAATAATAGGGGGAACAAATGTTAAAATAAATTGTTTGAAATAGTGGTAAATGAAAGCGAGGGGTAAGGGGTATGGTACGTATAGTTTTTTTTCTCTATTATTATTTTATTTCTTTTTCTAAATCGACGCAAATGTACTAAGAAATGATGAATATGCAACTATGTGATGATATTAAGAATTACTGACTGTATATGTAGAATGGAATGATATTTAAATGTTTTGTTTGTTAATTTTTTTAATTAATAAAAAAAAGTTAACAAAAAAAAAGAAAACACACCTCTTCCTCCTCTCCAATACTACATCCCTTAATATGAGACAAAAGACACACTGAATAAAGAACAAACTCACAATGATGCTGAAAACAAAAAAAGGTGTCAATCAGCAGATTGGAATTTATGACAAGTTTCTGGAACAACAAAACAGATGACATATTAACAGGAAAGAATACACTTATTTAAGTATCTAACATAGCTTTGAGATGAAACCTCCTTCCATTTTGCCAAGAGGGAAGGTAGAAAGAATGGGTTCACATGCAGTTCAGCTTGCTGGTTTGGAGGCAGAAAGTTGAGTTTCTGCTTGGTGGTTTCTATTTTCATGGTGAAGTAAGAGGCAAGCACTTATGCTTGGGACAAGAGCTGGGGGGGAATGAACAGGGCTGGAATTTTGAAGCACGAGAATTTTTTATGTAGCTGCCACAGGGAGCAGAGAAGATAGATGAGACAGGGAGGATTATCAGACAGCACTGAGAACTCAGTCAAAATCATAGATAAGAATTAGAGAAAGACAGGAACCCACAGGGCTGTGTGATTTCACCCAGGAGGAGGGAGTACACTGTTTCCCTCTAAAAGTCTTAACCTTTGAATACTGGCATGAGCTCTCCCATTCCAAGAAGATAGGTTCCTGAATATGTGTTTATATTTTTAGTGTCAAAGACTAAGAGTTGACTATGCAGAACAGAAGTTGGCAAATTACAACTGGTGAGCAAAGTGTATATTTATTTTGTATGCTGTATGGCAGGGTCAAATTTCATTATTTTTCACGAGAGTATCCTGTTATTGTAGCACCATTTGTTGAATTTTTATTTGTTTGTTTGGTTTTGGTTTGTTCTGCTTGTTTGTTTGTTTTGGGAAGTGCATGGACTGGGAATCAAACCTGGGTTTTCTGCATGGCAGGCGAGAATTCTACCACTGAACAATCCTTGCAGCCACCCCAAGAATATTTTTTTTAATCAAAAGAAAAAGAATATTTAATGCCACAAGAAAATTAAATGAAAATCCAAATTTTTTATTGGGACACAACCACACACATTTGTTTACACACTGTGTACAGATGCCTTTGTGCTATGATAAAGTAGCTACGACAGAGACTACTATGGCCTTCAAAGACTCAAACACTTACTTTTTTGGCTCTTTATAGAAGAAATTTGCTGTCAAATTACAATATCAAAAAATATTAGTTGCTTGACTCTGAAGAAACTGTTGGTACTGTATAAAGACACATTTAAAAAGGAGAGTGGTGTGCATATCTACTATTTCAATTCCAGGATATTATGCAAAAACACAAAATCAAACGCTGCTATTTTCGACTCAGTACATTATGACTGTGCAGTTTATTCTTAAGGAATAAACTGGCATGCCAGTTTACTTTTAACAAATTATATTATTGGGAGAGTCTCTGATCAACAATCACCAAACAAAATTATAAATTTTGTTATAAATAAATACCTAATAAAAACATATGAACAAAAATCTTCCCAACACATTTCTTCGCTGAACTGACTAGAAAAAAGAAAACAAGAACAAACAAATAGAACCAGATATGTCAATAAGAACGGTAACAGGTTCACTAGGTTTTCCATTTGATTTCCAAGAGACTCTTCAAAATCAATTTTCTTTATTATTGTTTAGATCCTGGGTATCCAGTTAAATTACATTACTGCCTAACAAAAGAATCAAAACCTGTGATTTTAAGAAATAAATCCAACCTCAGTCTTACACTTTCCAGTAGGGGAGTTATGTTACTTATTGAAGATGTTTTAAAAGTGTATCCTTCAGGGCAGGCTACGGTGGCTCAGCAGGCAGAGTTCTTGCCTGCCATGCCAGAGGACCTGGGTTTGATTCCCGGTGCCTCCCCATGTAAAAAAAAAAGTGTATTCTTCAGAGTTATATGGGCTAATAACTGAAACATTATTTAATAAAACAAGTTCATCCAGATCATACTATTTCCTCCTTTGGCTTATATCGGTGCCTAAAAATATAAAACTTAATGTGTCCTGAATTTATAAAATTTTTGCATTAACGTGAGTCTTACAGATGTAATTAGTGGTAGCAATATCAGTATAAAATGGTGTGGCTAGGCACATGTTTAGTTTGAAAACTTAAAAAAAAATTTTAGTAAACCAACTGGTTACCCAGTGTATTCTAATCTTTGTCTTTTAAAGAGATCTTTTCAGATATATAAGCATACTTTTGGATTAAGGATAATCTTTGGAAACTACTGCTTTAAAGTATAAGCAATTATTTCAATAATTATGTCCCCCACTGGATTAAAGCTTTTGGCTACATTTTAGGTTAAATTTAAAGTGGATTTAAAATTTTTAAGCAGTGTTGTAAGTAATGGAAATATTAAAAAAAAAATGTGGAACAATAAAGACAATCAAAAAAACAGGAACATGACATTCATTAATGTTTTTCTTAGAATTTCTGTTCTTTAGCTCCCTCTCATTTTAGGTTAGAAATTCTCCTGCAGACACTTGGTACCCAAAGGAGGACAGAAATAAAAGTTTCACCATTGTCAAATACACTGCTGGAACAGAATAAAGGAACACATTTTTATAACACTACAATCCATCAAGATAAACAAAAAGCATGCATGCATATTATGCATAAGTAACAATTGAACAAAGTTCTGAAAATCTTTATGGGTTAGTTCTAATACATGAAATGCTTCTTTTATATAACTACCAAACTATGACGAAGAGTCATATTTTATGCTTTTTTGGTCAATTAATTGCTATTCATTACTGTTTCAAGGTAAGATTATATTTATACTAATATTGCAATAAATAATCACAGAAATAAGAAAACTGAATAAAATGTTATAAGCTTTTTTCCACTTAACTCAATTATTTCCTTTACAAATAGTACAATATCTTTAGTAATATAAAATATACCCACATGACTAGATATATCATTAGTTAAAAGGTAGTATAATTTGATGAATGTCTTAAGGGTCATGCTTATTTAATACCCTTTAGGTTTCAGTCTATGACAACCTATCTTTGGAGACACTGGAATGGTTAACAGACAAGCAATCCTAAATTATGTGTGATATCAAACATTTAATATCAATCACTTGAAAGTATTACTATCAATTTGGAGCAATAATATAGCAAAAATGCTTTTACTTCATTTATTTTTTGGACTATATGCAGTATAAATACCTTATGAGAGTAAATAATCTTAAAATACCAAAACGTACCTTGCCATGGGGATCAGCAAACATTCTTGTGAAAATTTCACATAATCTTTTCAATTCAACTCGACTGCCAAAATAATAATGTAGCTAATTAATATCTTGCTGTAGGAAGAAGTCATTTAAAAGTAATCTTACATATAATTAGCTTTCTCTTTTAAAAAAGTTGCAAATTCAGGCCTCAAAATTGGTAAATATATAGCATTGGTAAGGTGAGTCAGAGCTAAATACAACAAAGTACTATTACTAAACATAACTTTTTAAAATTTGAAAGTTATATGAAAAAAAATACAATCATATTTCATTAATGTAGTATGACAGGGGAAAGGTTACAAGTGATAGTCCCAGGACATGAATCTTATCCTTTAAGTATTAGATGTTTTCTTAAATTTTGTCACTTAAGGGCTAGAATCTTTCTAAAATATTTGTACCTACTATCCTGTCATTTAAAATGATATACTGAACCTAAAATTAACCTAATCTTGAGGGGCCTGGGAATTTATTATAGTGATTCATGAAGTGTGAGAGGAACATGTGAAAATATATTAGGTGGTTCAGAGATAAACATTTATTTTAAATTATACAGTTCTAATATGTTCTAAAATAAATCTAAAGCTTGTACATCAAATCCGAATTTCATAGCCATCAAGTCATGAAGTAGCCCTTTATATTTCACCACACTCAAACTTATGATTGCCTCAAACTAGGTTATGTAAAGGGGTGGACTAAAGAGGTTTAAGACATTGTATAGATAGGAAGAACGAAGAATATAGGGGAATACAAGCAAGCAAAACCCATGAGGGAAGGAAATTATAACAAATGAAACAAAACAACCTCTCCCACCTCCCAAACAAATAAATTGCTGTCCTTAGGGGTAATAGACCTTCATTTTGAGTGAGTATAAACAATTCTCTTCTCTTACTGATGAACCTACCAGGAATGAATTTTCTTTTTTTTTAATTTATTTTTTATTTTTATACATGGCAGGCACCAGAAAGCGAACCCGGGTCCTCTGGCATTCCAGGCAAGCATTCTTGCCTGCTGAGCCACCGTGGCCCAGGAATGAATTTTAATATACAAATATGCTTTACTATTATGTGCAATTTCCTTTCTTAATATCAAAACCCAATAATTTTTCATTTAACTTATATTTAAAATAAAAAGCTTTCTTCAAAAATGTTTATTTAAATAGAGCAAGTGAATCTAAAAAAAATTAGTAAGCTATAATATAGATGGTTCTAAAGGACTGAGGCTTGGGAAAGACACCTGGAAGCTACCTTCTGAATTTCAGGACTAATCTATTCCTATACAATTATTTCTAAAATATTGCAGGAACAAAGCCAAGTCAAAAAGTACACACCTGGTATGACAATTCGTAACTCACCTCAATGTTCTCTGATTTTTTAACAAGTTCTGTAGACCCAAGAGGCCTTCTTTCCTTTCTGACCAGTTGGAACTAGCACATCGATTGAGGACTTCTGCCACATCTTCTGTTTGTCTCATATATGTAGGAATACTACCATTTCGAGAACTATATGAACGTTCTGAACAAGCACTGGATGCATCACTGTTGGCATCATCATCTGAATGCATTCCATATGATTCATATCTTCTTCGAGCAGGTTTTTTCTATTATACATAAAGAATCACATTAGTGGTAGCTAAAAGAATATTTTGGTATTTAGCAATTCCTACTGACCACAAAATGATTGATTTTTGTTTTAAAATCAGCGCAAAGAATACTATAAATCACTGTAGTATTTATTTTTCTTCAGAAAACATATTTTGGAAGTTAGCAGAAGACAAAATAGTTTTTAAAAGCAGCAGAAGAATAAGACTACCTGAAGTTCTGATATATAGATTGGAAGTGATAAAAATGTGGGTCTTTTCTTTCTCCTTTTTCAGACTTAGATCCAAGAAAAACTACTAGAATATAAGTCAACAAAAACTAAACTAGAAATTGAAATTGGTAAGAAGAAAATATTACCTTTTTATAGGATGAGTCCAATGGATCAGGAAAAGCATGTTTTCCCCTATGTGAGATTCTATTTTTCCTCTTTACTTTCTCTTTCCTATATTCTCCCCTTTTACCTCCTCTATCATTCATCTTGCCACTCTTCCTTCCCATGCACCCAACCCTCATGTCTCTTAGAGAAGTAAAATACAGACAGAATGAAATGAGAACCTGTTTTGCTTACTATTATTATTTTTAGGATGCAAGCTCCTTGAAGAGCTCTCCATACTTTCTTTATGTCTATACTATTTCAATAAATATGAAAAAAAACATATTCAGATTCCTTTGATTTCTTTACATCTAAAGCTATGTAACTGCCAACCTCATATCTTAAAAGTAAAATGAGAGAAAGTTTCTAACTCCTTGGAAGAGTTAGAAACAAACCTTAACATAATCTAATACTTGAATTTAGGTTGGATGAATGCTGAAGACATTAAAGGAAATATGTCAAGCAGAATAATTAAAAATAATTCCAGGTGTCCTAGAGTCTTCAAAGAATAAAACGTAAAAGAAATGTGATTTGAACTCCATAACAGTTCTAAAATGATCCATCACTAAATGCCTCATATGGATTGAGAGAGACCAACTTTGCTTCCTGTTGAAAAAACTAGGTGCCCAAATTTAGAATGGTAATACTGTGATGTATCCTATGTTGGCTTCAGGATCAATTTTGTTATAGATGTCAGTGTAAATAATCTCACCTCCACATGAATGAAGTAGTCAGGCTTAAAGGACTAGTACCCCCACAGGAAACACTATTCAAACAGTATTTCCTTATCAATAATCAAGTTCAGAAAAACAAATATATATCTAAAGATTATTACTTCCACTTTATTTTTTTATGGATGATTATCATTTGTTAAACTGATGAAGCAAAAGAGAAAAATGTTATGGTATCATATAAGGTTAGAAAATAGCAATGTTTATACCTTGGTCCGTATGTCTCCTAAGAGCTGAGAGCAGTGAATTTTTAAAGAGAAAAATTGAAAATGATGAAGAACATTTTGCTAAAAAAGCACAGTGTAGGAGGCATTCTTAACAATATCCATGATCAGAAACATTAATCTTTTTTAACATATGGATACAAGAGAACTGTGCATTAGCAAGCTATGTCTTTTATCTTGCTAATATTCTCTAGTCCAAAGAGAAATATCTAAGAGACAAAAATATTTCCACAACCCTTTTCTCAAAGAAACTCAAGTGTGCCTCCTATTTGGCTTCTTTTGCCATTTCCAAAGTTAATTTTATCTCTATGATATGGAGTATCTATGGTATGCAAATAATGACAGAATCAGATTATTAGGATATAGATTTTAGCCTTGGTGGTTAAATATTTCTCATATAATATAAATAAACATCTTACTATAATAAGTAATAGTTCAAGGATAATCCCCATTCAAGTCATAAAATTATATGTAAGCAACGTTTAACTGGTAAAACAACCAATTTAAAAACATTAGGAGCACGGGCCACAGTGGCTCAGCAGGCTGACTTTTTGCCTGCCATGCCATGCCAGAGACCCGGGCTCAATTCTCGGTGCCTGCTCATGTGGAAAAAAACAAAACAAAACATTAGGAGACAAAATTTGAGAAATATACTGATGAGGAATAGTAATTTTAAGACATCTGACAGAATTAATATCAGAATTAAATGTGACTGCTATATTTCATGTCCAAGATAAAGTCCTACTTAGTTATATTAATTTACACACACAAAAAATTAAATGGCTGAGGTAAAGGGAAAAATTCAGCAGAGAGAGGATGTCAGAACAGAATTACATAACTGTGATGAAATTTAAAATTGTATTAGGTCAACAGCAATCAAGATATGGTCTACATTTTTAAAGGTATAGCTTTTTTTTTTAGGTGCGTGGTCTGGGAATCAAACCTGGGTCCCGCACATGGAAGGTGAGCATTCTGCCACTGAACCACAGGTATAGCATATTTTTAATATCAAAACAAAGACAAGATTTTTTATAAGTTCTAGTCAAGAAAGTGAGTAAATGCTTCTCAAATATAGGATTAATATCATAATTTGAAAGGGGAAGTATTATATCTAACTGACTTGGGAAATGGCAAAAGACAAATAAATTCATTGTTTCAAATGACACTTTTTCCAAATTATAAGTGAGAGAAAACAACAATGATATATGCACAGTACTCTTTTAACAAATTGACATGAATCTGTAGATTCTGTTTTTAAGCCATACTATTTAATACATTGGGCATAAAGAGGCAGGAAGGTATCTTAATTATAATTTGTCTCAAAGCTCTATCTTTTTCCATTTCAGAAAATAAAAATTAAAATAAAAGACTAAACAAAACCTAGCCTAAACAAAAGCAATCTCTAACTACTCAAGATTAAGCTAGGCTTGAAATTATATGCTTGTAATTATATGTACATTTTTATATACTAATCTAACTGCCCTTGCCTTCATTCACGTTACTACAGCACATAAAATACTATTACTATATAAAATAAATCAAGGTTTTTATTTCTGACACCCCATCAATTACTACTGGCCCTGACAAAGTTCTGAACAGGTAAAAAAGTTTAAAGATTAATTATATTGCTCTACTTTTTACACTGCAAAAGTCTAATGAGAGCCCATGTTTTAACTTCCTAGATATAATCAACAAGAATTCTCTCATTCTTTTCCCATACAAGTAGACCAGCTTACACATACATCAGCTTAATAACGGGAACATTTAGAACAATAAGGAAATGAAAAAGAGTACCAAGGCATCTGCTACTGCCTCCTCCACGTCGGAGCCTGTGTTCAGGACTCGCATGGCACTGACAGAGGATGACAGTCGGCTTGACTGGCTGATCCCATACCCCGGACCTATTTCAGAAAAAGAAGAATAATAATTGTGAGAGAATCATAAATATATCAAGTTGGGACACTTTAAAACCTTTATGGGGGGGAACAAGGTAAGCGGGGGTGGGGGGGAACCAATGGGGCAAAGCATTTTAAAAGCAATGTTGTATTCTCTGGGCATATTTAATTCTTGGTAAAATAAAAGGCAAAGGCAATTTAAATGATTCAAGTGGAAAGTAAAGTAAAGAATAGCAGCTATAATTCATTTATGACTAGGTAGATAGAAGAAAGCATGGCTGGCATACAAAGGAATTGCTAGTCAATAGCCCTGCAATTAATCCAGCTCTATCAAGTCAGGCAAATCTCATTTCTATGGGTGAACCACAGAGTAACAGAACTAAGATTAGTTCTCAAACCAATAATGATTAGGGAGCTCAATGAAGTCACACTAGGAATTACAAGGATAAAAAGTTCTAATTATTATCTTCTCTCCTACAAGATGGGTTGATTTAATTCTATAACTGAGGCCTATCATTTGTGCCTGGCAGTCTGAGGTACAGAAAAACAAACCAGAAATAGTCTTCTCTTTTACTATTTTCTATACCCATTGTTTACAATTAAAATACTTCATCCACCATTTTGGTTTTTTTTTTTAACATGCACAAAGATGAAGTACATAACTATGAACATAAAACAATTCTACAATTAAAAATAGTGTAACTACAAAAGAAAAACATCCATACTCTGGTGAGAAAAATGCTCAAATAAGGTTTGTTGAATGAGAAAAAGTTATGAGGAGGAAAAAGAAAAAAATTAAAAAATGAGTTATTCTCCAACAAATTAAATTTAAATAAAAACAAATCAATTTTAAAACATGAATATTATTCAACGAAACAAAAAAAAAAGGACAAAAATCTGAGACGAACACAAAAATGACAGTGAAAATGAACTCATTCTTCACCTGAGGCCCCATACACATCAGGGGCGTAGAGGGCACCAGTAGATCTGGAATGGTGTCTGGAGGCTGGAATAACAGGACCATACAAACCTCATCTATTACTACAGAAACAAGTAATAGTGGCAGCTCTACAGTCAGGCAAGGGAGTTAATTGACACTGGTATTATTGTTAATAGTTAAGGATCAGAATATTGCCATATAGAGCTACTGAACACTAGCATTATAGTATCATCATTGACACAAACACATCTTATATATAAGTGGACAGACACAGGCCTACAAGAGACAAAAACTAAGTATTCAAATGGAAGGAAATGTCAAAAGTACAAGTGTGAAACAAACAAACATTGTAGTTTAAAAAAAAAACCACTATGGTAACTAGTAACTAATAATAATCTTATGTACTTTAATTCTGACACTCAATGAGGTAGTCATTACTCTTCCATTTTTATAGATGGGAAACTAAAGCATAGAGAGGTTAATTAATTTGAATCAAAGCCACATTAGTAGTAAACGAAGGTATCTGTACTCTTCCAGGGCCTTTGTTTTTAAATAGTGCCTGTACTACTTTCAGATTGTTCAAAAGAGAATATATTTCATTTATGTTAATGTGAATTTTCCATAATAATACATAAAATATAAATTCTGCATTCTGCAGAAGATAATTAAAATAGCAAAGTACATTTGAATATCAATTTGTTACACTGATAAAACAACCAAAAAGAACTAGAAATTTGTGATGCCTCCCCAATATATTTGCTCTAGACTAAATTTAACATATTTTGCATCTTAGATCTTAAAACCCTGATTTCTAACATAAAAATATTTCTCTAACATACAAAAACAAATAAGCAAGGAAAAATGTTTAAATTACTTTTATTTTAAAAGCTATTCTTCCTCAGACATCTTAAATTGAAGTAGTTAAATTCCATTTATTACATGACTCATTCTTTCCTTTGCCATAAGACAAATCTTAATGAGCAGACCCTGAAAAGTGACTGGTATTGTTAGTATAATGTATTAATACATAGATGTTCAATTTTACCTAACAGAAATTATTTCTAAAATGTTGGCAAGATTTGAATAAACATGGAAATACCTACTTGATGAAAATCTTTGAAAACCTTTATGGAAAAATAATTAAGATAGCAAGTAAGAGGTACTACACATATTTGTAATAAAGGAAGCCTTTTTGAAAAATCTAGTTACAGAAGTAAACGAAAAAAACAAAGGGTGCAAGTTCCAGAGAAGTTTTAGCTTTGCTTAGCTTTGATACTCTGATACTCTGAGGTCCTTACTCTGGCCTTGTGTTGATATTATCAATATGACTGAATGAATGATAGATATTGGATTCATTTGCTGAAAGGCAATATTCAATTCACAGTTAACACAAGAATTCCATCAAATACAGAAATAAAGTAAAGGCAGCAAGATGCAGGGAAATATAATAGCAAGTAGGAATGAGGAGGGCAACATAATCTCAGGGAATGCTACTCTTTGCCTGTAAAATGTAGCATCCATACATAAATAAAAGAGCTATAAAAATTAATTCTTCTAAAATGATATTATTAAAAGGTTTAATTATCTTTAGTCCAAATAAGAAGTTACTATATAATCTAGAAAATAGCTCCCTTTAAAAATAAAATTTAAGTAATTAAAATTGTCAAATGAAGTATGAGATGAATCTAGAAAATGATATCTCTTAAATAACAGGCATATAAACAATGTTTGCTTTTTAAGTCATTAGTAGCTGCCATAAATTTTCTCTAATCTTTACCTGTTGAAAAGTATAAAAGGCACAAAAACACGTTTTGGTTTCTTCTCGATAAATTCACGTTTTTCAGTAATTCTGTGGTATTAGCATTATAAAAATGCACGTGTAATACCATTAAAATACTCAGATGCTTGTCACTAACATACAATGAAACTGTTTTCAGGGTGGAGTGATTAGAGCTTCAGGAGGAGGTGCTGCAGCAGTAGCAGTGGTGGTAGTAGTGATGAGGACAAAGAGACCATGGTAACTGAGGGCTTATTGTGTGCCAGGCACTGCCCTGAAGAATTTTTCTTATATTCTCTCATTTATAGAGTCTTCAGAACAACCCTAAAAAGTAGGTGCTATTATTATCCTAATTTTGCAAATCATAAAACTCAGGCATACAAAGGTTACACAACTAGGATTCGAACACAGTCGTGTGACTCTAGAACAGGTGCTCTTAAATGACTTACAGGAACATTCCACTTCTCGCAACTGCTCAAGATTCTATGCTTATTTTATACAAATGTAGGACTTACTTCAGTTTTTAAAATCTATATAAAGATGTATATATTTTTGTATATTTGTGTACACATACACACATATCTACAGACTAAGACTATTGAAAATGAGCTAAAAAGTATCTATACATCACCTTAGTGATGCAAGAAGTTTTTTTCCCTTGATACCTTCCCACAGAGGGGAGGAAGAGAGGGAGACTCTTTGACAACTGGGGCCAGAAGACAAACAATAAGGGCTGAGGTTATCCATGTCTGTGTTCCTAGCTTAGTGGAGTTTTCTATTATTACAGAGTAGCCAACTAGTATATTTGAGTCTAATGGCCCAGAAAATAAGAAATAAACCACTTGAAATTCCAACCTAACATGTCTATCTGAAATGAGAATTCCAATGATTCCCCTAAAGGTGAGATTTCCAATGAAAACCATTTATCCAAATCAATGCCAATTACTGGTATCCCAGGGAGGCATTTGTTACATCAAAGATAACACATAGCACTATGGTCTACTTCAGCACACCAAAGTCTAAAGAGCAAACTAAGTATTATAGGAAACTATATCTTGTAGAATTAAAAGAAAAAATCTCCTGAAAGAAAATAATGGTTAAAACACTACAGGGTCATGTAGAAATTCTAAGATTCTCAATGTAAAAAAATTTTTCTTTCCAGTTATCCCAAAAATTCTAAAGATTTTGAAAAACTTTTAATGTTTTTATAATTCAGGTAAATATAATATAATTAAGGTTACAATACAATGTCTATAATTAGGGACAACTAGGTTTTACAGCTGTGACATGAGTTGAATATATGGGAAACAAGCATTAAACTGCACTATAAAAATGCTAATAACTCTCACTGATAATAAGTAGCTCATTTATTATTTTTAGCACTCTTTATAGTAATCTAAGTAATCTAAATTGTAATGTCAATATTTCTGTTGAAAAGGATAAAAATATTTAATTTACCAAATAAAACAGTCCCTATTTAAGAGTCTGTTTTTAAATACTGTCTTTAAATTTTGTAGGTTTATTTAAGAAAAATCTTGAGTTCAATATTCTGCAGTTTAAGTCTGTGTGACATTTGCTCAATTATGAAGGCAATTCACTCATACAATGACTAACTTGCTCATTTAAGACAAGTAAACGTCAAAGGAATTTCCCACACACAATTTCCTTCTCTTTTCTCAAAAAGAAGATACAGCATTGGGGCACAGATATAGTTGAGGAAAACAAAATCTAGGGTGTGTTGAGATTATCACGTTGTGGTAATACTGAGGGGAAAAGAAATGCATCGCACACCCGCCCAAATACTCACCAAGGGGCTGAAATGAGCGAACAGGACTTGTGTCCCTACTGCTCTCCCGGCTAGCTTCCCGGCTGCATCCCTGACTCACACTTGGGCGAGGAATACGGCTGCTTCGGGCTGGTGAGAACCAACAGCAACACAAAAGGGGAGAAGAAAGAAAGCAAAGGTTGTATTTTTTTTATATTTTGGTTTTATTTTTTTTTCTTAAAAACTGATTAATACTTAAGTTTTCTAAAGTTGAAAAGAAATAACTCTTTATAAAGCATTACCAGAAATACAGTTTCATTTCTCGAATATGGTTTCTAGTTCGTATGAGATTGGATAGATAAAGTAATATTTTACTAAAATAAAAAGCCTACAAAAAGAAAGAAGTTTCAAAAATATTGCACCACCCAGTAAAATTCAATTTTTTCTTTTGTTGATCGAACTATACATTTCTATCACTTTTGGCATCTCAATTAAAAATCTTATTTCAACAGAGAAAAAAAAATTTCCAAATAAAATATTAACAAAGTACAAGATACATTCTTAAGCTCTGAATTCAAGATAAAGAGGGAGAAATGAGCTAATGCTTTAAAACTCCATCCATTTCTTGACTCCTTACAAATAAAACATTCAAATGCAAGCAGGAAAAGAAATAAGCAAATAAGGAAAATCCAGGGGCTAGGATTGACTAACAGTGAAGCAGAGACTTTAATGTCCAGAAAATGGATAGAAGTGGAAACAAGCCTTGATGAAAAATTTCAGATGATTGGGGGTAAAATATGCAAAATATTAGGCTGAACATAAATGAAAAATGCTACTGAGGAAAGGACAGTAATTCAAACGTCTGAAGACCTAAAAGAAGTCTATGCCACCCACTAAATAAACACATTTTCAGACAAGTAAAGCCTCAAAAAGTTTGACTTCCATACTCAATTTCTTAGGAATTTATTTAAGAATGTGTATGAATAAAAAAATAGGAGTAAATAAAGAAAATAGAGGACCCAGGAAAGGAAGGGAGGGTGGAAGATACATGAATAGAGATAGATAGCCATATAAGTAGATATAAAGATAAAAAATATATAAACTGATCCTGGATTCAAATGACAATGTTGACCAATCAATCTCCGGAATATTCAACTCCAAAGGCTGTACTCCTCCAAACTTCTCAAATAAATAAATATGCAGTAAATTTCTTTTTATCATTTAAGCTGATTTCAATTGCAATTCTGTTACCTGAAATTGACAGTATTCTAACCAATACACAGAGAAAAAGAAAGTTGATTAGTATTTGTACAAGGCTACCTATAATGTAAATGTCAAATACAAGCAGGTAACATATATATATGTATAAACATGTGTATATATGTTTTTATATATATTCACATATATATGACAAATATATTGTGAATCACATAATTTTATACTTTCATATACTAGCCATATTCTTCAATGTTCTGCTGAATTTACCTAAATTTATAAACTATATTTCAAACCAATATTCCTTGAACATTTCAATGGATTTCCTCAAGCTTTTAAGTGCTTAATCATATTGCAAAGCCTTTAATTCCACCAAAGCCTGAAATACAAAAGAAATAGAAAGTCTCAAGGCACTCAAAGAAAATCTTACCCACTGAGAGCCTAGATGGACTAGCCTCTCTGCTACAGCCCTGGCTCCGCGGTATCTTGCTTCTCTTCTGTGTTGAGGCTGAATTGACCAAGACTCTTTGAACACCAGAGCTCACAGTGGATAGGGCAGTCGTGGTCAGAACTCTTCCTGGAGACCCAGACCGGCTGCCAGCTGAACACCAAACACATTCGAATATCAAGATATGAACTTCAAGAGAGTATGTTAAAAGAAGGATTAAAAGTTCAAGATACACATCTGAGAAAATGGCAGGGTCTAAGTTCAAGGAAAATGAACTGAAGATTTACATGTACTTATAACCTGGAAAATAAAGGTATACTATACACACATGATGGAACCATAAATCATCTAAAATATACTCTCAGTTTTCGGGATCATGGGCTACTATGCTCAAGACGCACCCAAATAGTATACAAAATTTCCAG
Organism: Tamandua tetradactyla; assembly: GCF_023851605.1. Taxonomy (NCBI): domain Eukaryota; kingdom Metazoa; phylum Chordata; class Mammalia; order Pilosa; family Myrmecophagidae; genus Tamandua; species Tamandua tetradactyla. Next base: position 54,256,288 of record NC_135341.1, on the reverse strand, counting down.
AGAAACCACTTATCTGACAATACATTTCATATGGCTAAAATGCTGGCTGAAAAAGACATACTTAAAAGGGATAAAAGTTAATAATTTATTATGGCATTTATTTTGGTTAAGAATATAAAAATCACCTGCTTCATGTTCAAAGTTTGTTTGCTGAGATGCATCTAAATAAGTTTTACAAAGTTATTCACCTTGTAGTTTTTACAAATTTAAATTTTAAATGCTTATAAAATTGGGCAGGCTGAAAAAGAAAGCTGAAGAAGAGATATCAGCTGCCTTCAAATATCAACAGACCCTCAGGTAGGCCAGTCTGGGATATAGAGGTACTGAGAGGAGACTAAGACTGAAGGATAAACATCAGAGAAGCCAGACCCCTTCCAAATTAGTGATTTTCAGTCTTAGAAATCAGGGGAGATGTGGTCACAGAGATAAAGCAGGGGAGCTGAAAAAATCTTTTCAGAATTGGGGTATGGGTTTAAAAAAAAAGTTAAGAAACATGGTTTTCAACTAAAATGTAGGTTACTTTCTAAGGGGATGAATACTCTGTCAATCAAAGCATCTGGTCTCTATACAGAATGGGAAAATCAACTGGATAACTTCAAGATATAATCTAACTCTAGTTTCTTGGTGATAACAATACAGAAAATACTAAACTCACACTTAAGTAAATCTTCATGAAAGCAACATTTTCTCTTTATGTATCACCACTTTTCCTACCCAGTAGGGCAGACACTGTTCACCTGTATCTTATCCAATCATGCTTCATTTCCAGAGACCAAAATTCAAAGACTCCAAAGCCAATGGTGACAACAGGGAATGTCAGTAGGGAAGAGCACTACGTGTAGGCAGGGAGTGATAAGAGGCCTGTAGTTAGGAGAAGAGAGCCTACTCTTTCCTAACGGATGGGTGATTTTTTTCAATTCTAGCCAGCTCTGTCCTGAGATAATACCAGCAAGGTCTTAGGATTTCTCAAAAATGAAATCTTTAAAGTTTTCTGATTTTTATCATGCTGTGTAAGCCAAACAATACATTAATGGAGGCAGACTGAATGTGGTCCACTGGCTGCTGATTTGTAACCTCTGTTACAGTTCTTGGCATAGTCTTATATTACTCAAGCTTAATTCCTAAACTTTACTAGCACACAAAATGAAACTTATCTTTCACTGGTGATAGCCACATTACAACCCAAAGTAGTGCTTACAATGAAATTAATGATTTACTATTTGAATAGAAGGAATTCTAAATTATTGTAGGTAAATTATTCAAGTCTATTTTAAAATGATAGCTCATTTGAATGTTTTATGATGTTTCAGGTGAACCTTCAAACCAGGTTTCTTTCATTATAACCTTAAGGATACTCATAAAGCCCCTATTTTATCCATGCAGTATCTAAACTAAATATACACACCAAAACATCCAAACACCCAACATGCCACAAACTCACAATGCAAGATAAGCTGATGAAAAAATTTATGGGAAAACCTGCAACAATATAAAAAGTATAAATAATAACTGATCACAAACAATATGGTTACTCTGTTACAATCAATATTAATTGGGAGGGGGTTGGTGGGAGAGATTGGAGGTTTCTTTGAAATGTGGATCTATTCAGCAGATAGAAACATGCAGTAAAGAAGCAGAGTAAACACTCTATCTACTGTAACTTTAACGAATTTATTAAAATTATATAAACTCATTCTCCATACATTTAAATTCATTCATGCCCTCTCCTAAAATAAAACTGGCACTATTCATTCTGCTTAAATCATTATCCTTTCTTCTTCAAAGTCTCCCACCCCCGACCAACAGTGTGATAATTTTAGCGCCTATGATATATTTTGGAATTATTTATCCTTAGAAGTAAATACCAAGGTTTTTTCTCCAGCAAAGAACCTATGAAGGCTGGAAAATAGTGTTAGCTATCTCTTCCAGGAAAATGAGAAGTTGATGAAAAACGGTATCTATTAGAAAATGCTCTAATTTGTAAAACTTGCAATTAGATATCTAATTTCTCTTCCTTTCTTTTCAAACTACCATTTTTTCTAGTTTAATGAGATATTTACAAGGTATCATTCTTAAAGCTCCTTTGCTTTTGAATGTTATTCTTGTGAGAATAACTTGGATAATTAAAATAATCCAGGGTTCTGTTAATAAAATAAAAAAAAACAAAGAAAAATAACTGGTAATTTTTTGACACGTTTACAAAGTAATTGATATATTGTTTAGAATTTCTGCTGAATAGAACTCATTCTTGATAATGAAAAAGGTGATCAAACAACAGATGCACACATAAAGTCTATAGATTCTTACCACCAATAGTATTAGCAGATTGTGATCCTGAACAAGTGTAAAGGTAGAATTAGGGTAAGGGTTATAATCCATGAAGAGGAAAGGAGCAGATTTAAAATGGATGGCAAATGGAAATAAGAAAGCTGTAGTCAGTTTTCAAAATGAAAAAACCCTAACGCAAAAAATAAAAAATAAAAAGCAAACAACAAAAAACCCAACCACAGATGTCTTTGATAAAAACAGTACATTTAGTAATTTTTACAGCTGAAAAGCTGAAACCAGTCATGTACAAAGCAGATGAATAGGAATTGCAAAAGTAAATGTAAATTCTTCAGCTTTTCTTCTACTGATAGCTCAAAATCCAAATAATTAAATGTTTAAGTTTTTATTTTTTAAACATTTAATTTAAAACTATAGGCAAGGAAGAATTACATTATCTTATAGCTGAAGAAAAATAACATGAAAAAGCTGCACATTTTATCTCTCTCAAGACAAAGACAAAAAAACATACAGAGCGGGCAGGGCGACAAAGTTTTGGACAGACTGTGCAATCATTTGCATACAACCAGTAACTACTAACAAAAAACCCCACAATTCTAACATAAATATAATCCAGAAGTCTCTCCATTAGGTATACTTTTCTTTATTTTGGCTAGCCATCAACACACCTGCTTTTACTCAAGAGATTTTTTTCCCCTTAGTGATGATACAAAACTATGGAAAGACCATGCAAACCCTTATTAATTACTTTATAACAAAGTAAAGATGGAGAGCACATTAGTAGTTCTATGAAAATACGCTATAAAGAAACTTGCATCATATTACATAAAGCCACAATACTTTTTTCCAAAAGAATTTGGAATGGAACATGTGGTCATTCAAATAAATACACAAGCAAACAAATTAATAAAAAACTCCTCCAATGTGATTCAAAATCCAAGTGATTTTATAGCGGGAAAGTCTTCTGATGCTAAAGGTCTACTGGGTCTAAAACCCTACTCATCATGCTCTCATGCTTTAGTAGAGGATTTAAAGTATCATGGGTCAGGTTTCAAAGTGAAAAAGCACAAAATGTAAAAATGTATTACATTTTTTACTGACATGATCTGTAGGTACAATTTATCTAAAAGGGAGGCCCTTAAGAAATATCAACAAAACCATACATGAAACAGTTTTAATTCTTTGCTCTGGATACAGTCTTAATGTTATTTTAGATGGGGACAAAATAAAAATCTTATATAAAGTTAAGTTTTATTCTTAAAATATTGGACATGGACAGTTACAGGTTGGTATCTTTATTTTCTTTACACTCTAGATTTTCTACTTTCACCATTATTTATTTCTCTTTTTCCTGAGGGTAACAAAAAGAACAAGATACAGAAATATGCAACAGAAGTGTAAAATTCAATTTACATTAAATTAAGAACAATAATAAGGGCAATTTTATCACCTAATATATATAACATTTACTCTGGTTCAGGTACTATTTTAAATATACTAAATATACCATATTATTTACTCCTCAGAACAAACTGATGAGTTAGATACTATTATCCTTCTCATTTTAAAAATGAGTATACAGAAATACAGTGAGTTTAAATAATCTGAAAAAGCCAGGATTGAAACCTGGGCAGTCAGGTTCCAGACTTCATGATCTAAATTAAAACAGTATTTCTCAAACTTGGCAGTCTCATTAAAAAGCAGATTCTGAAGTAGATCTGTGGTGGGACATGTGATTCTGCATTTCTAACAAGCTTCCAGGTGATCCTGATGTTGCTGCCTGCAGATCACATATGCACTATTAAGATTCTAAACTACAACACCATACTACTGCTAAAGATCAAATTACTCTAAAAATATACAAGATCAGGGCAGAATTTGATATAATCTACTCCTAATTTGGTTGGGGGAAAAGCCCTGACCTAGAGGACATTTGCCATTTTTTCTATTTGTAAATAATTCTTCTTTCGCAAATCAATTTTACTGAGTATTTCTGCTTATTTTATATGACTCTTCTTGGGTGCTGCCATCTTTACTTGGCCTGAGAAGAGAAGACTCTGACAGGTAGGACTTACACAGTCACCAACCCTGACCCCTCCCCACCTCCTCAACAAGCCCTTGCTCTTTTCCCTGTTAGCAAATAAGAGGATCAAAATTCAGGACTCAGGTTAAGGAACAGATAAATAAGGTATCCATATCCTGATAAATACATGTGCTACTATCCTGGAGCATGTAGAGATGGATCATTCATTTTCCTAGACCTCAAAATTGTGCTTTTTAATAACAGTATTTATGAAGAACTCAGCTTCCAATGAAATAGTAAAATTATACATCTTAAATTTAACAAAAATTATAACAGAATTGGTCATTTCAATTTATGTTTCATGGCTGTAAATCAGTTATGTACCTTTCAAAAATGATAACCAAAAATAAGATATGGAAATAAATTTAGGGCAGGGGAAGAAAATAAAACATCACCTATCTGTCCTGAATAGCATTAGTTAGATGCAATCACATACTGATACTGACTTATGGCAAATATTTTGCCTCTAAAAAGCACAATTTTCCATGTTTGCAAGTTTCTGAGTAGACTGTGGAAATCTTAAAGTTGAGGATTTGTGCTATTTAGAATATCTCCATGCAAAAGGATTTTTTAAAAGCAAATGGATTTTTTCTCTCTAAGTGGCAGATATCAATGATGCAGCCCTAATAACACACCAAAGACAAGACAACACCCACTCAAGAAATTCCAAAACATGCACAACAACTGACCCAAAACATTGAAAAGATACCTTCATTTTTGTCAGGTGATGATGAACCTAAAGTATAGAACAAGAACTCAGTTTGTGGCTTTTCTTTTTAGAAATTAGTTTTGTATTTATCCACTGGTGAATCTTGCAATACAATAATATACAAGCAACACACATCCTAAAATACTGACAAATACAGAAGTACTGATAAGTAATACATACGCTGTGACTGAGACACCATTTTTGTTCGACTTCTTCCTCTAGAATCCGTCTTAGAATTTCCCATGCCAGTGAGTGGTGCTGAAAGCTTTGCTCTCACCCGGCCTAAGGAATAAAATATTTCCATAAATAAAGACATTTTTGTATTATAATATTGAGAAATGAGAAGATCAAATTATAATTTCATGATTAGGTGTGTCTTTCAAGAATGTGTTAAATTCTTTCATAATGTAATCACCATTATAGGTTTTATTTTTCTTAATATTTTAATATATCTTTTTTTTTTACAAGCTTATTTCCCCTGAAAGGTAAGAATAAAGTCTAACTATTAAAATTTGCATTTTTGGTTTGTTACTATTAGTCCAGTAAAGAAGAGTTATAATTAAGATAATTACCACAGATATGGCACTTGTTATTTAATTGGTAGTTTCAATTCTAAAATTTCAGTTTCCATGAAATTTAGCTTATTCTCAAATCCAGCCTATAGTTTTAAATATAATCCTAATCCTAGGAATAAAAACCCAAACTGTCTTTTTGACCAAAAATATACTTCTAAAGGAATTTGCAGGAAGAGATTTTAATGGTAAAATATTTAATCTTTTTATCTTCTGCCAAACATTAGATTACTACAAATCTACTACATGTTTAACATTCTTTCACCAACCAATAAATTTAATTAATAAGATGATCTAAGGAAACAAATCACATAAGGGTTGGCACATTTCTCAATACATTTTCTTCTCTATCTCCCTGTTTTATCCTTCTCTTCTACTACTGTACCACCCATTACCACAAAACCATGTCAGAAACATCTTTATCCTATTTCCAGAACTATTGAACCAAAGGAGACAATGCTTACTAGAGTGCTTAAGCAAGCTGTCATTTATAAAAACAAGTGATAAAAAAATAAACAAATGAAAAACAAAACAAGTAATGACAGAATATACTACAAGTAGGTACTTTGTTATATTTCAAGTGACATTCTCAACCACAATCAAATCAGGATTAGGACCCAAAACAATCATATAACAGGGCTCGGAATCCTTTTTATTTATAAAGTAGAAATGGTACTTTTTATACCAGGTAGCCTAATATAGCTATGTTAATTAGGAAAAAATATACTGAACACTAAGGAGAAATTATAAAATGAAATAAGAGAAGATAAAAGAGTAAAAAGAACTAGGAATGAAACAGAAGTAAAACCAGAAGTACAGTTTATAAAGTCTGAACAATCTATCAACTTTTTCAAGTCCCCTAACAAGTCTACAGTTCAGGCCTCTTGCCCTTATAAAGAGTTTATCTGAGTAGGATACAATGTTCTCCTGACTAAGAAGGAAAACAGAAAAACCAAATGACTATTTTTGAATAAGAGAATTTACCCACATTTTATATAAGGGAGAAATTTGGATATAAGTATCTAGTATTATACTAATATTTCTAAATTACAATACCGTATTACCAGAAATCATGTTTTTAGAGTACTTCAACTTAAAATTTGAAATACAAAAATATTCTAAATAGTTCAGAATAATATAAGACAAAAAAATTACACCTTATCTGGTTTTGTATTACAAGAAAATTTCCCCATGTAAAACTTACAGGGGAAAATAATGTTTCAATCTTTTTTTTGGCATGGGCAGGTACTAGAAATAGAACCCGGGTCCTCCAGCATGAGCCACAGTGGCCTGTCCTTGATCATTTTAATAAGACAAACTTCAGGCAAGATAACTATAAAGTCTGATTGTTTTGTCTCTACAAGTGAAAAAACAGTAACTAATTATTTTTTAAAGTATACTTGCTCATTAAAAGAAAGTGTTATGTGCAGCAATTGTGCTATCATCCCAAATTCAAATCAAATACCCTATTTTCCGGTCACTGATTCAAAAATAAAAGATACATCTAAAAGCTGATTAAATAAATGTTTTTAAATTCCCTTGAGATAAACATAAAACAGTGGTGCATGCTCCCCTAAAGTACAAATGGATTGGTAAACAAAAACAAAAACAAAAAACAAAGGTATTAATGTCACTACAGGAAGAAAAAGAAATTATGTACTAATTTTATATTAGATATTATTAAACACGTTAAGCAATTATGTTTTTTAGCATGTGATGATCTAAGATATAATGCAAAATCAAAGTAAAGAATTAAAAAAAAACCCACACATACAACTAGCACAGTGTACCAAAAAATGTACAAATTATATAGCAAATTATACAGATTTGCAAAGAAATTAGCCTATTTTAGTTTAAACGTTTAATTCCTACTAATATAAAATATTAATGTAGAGGTATTTATGTTACTAACAAAATATATAATTCTTACCATCTTCAGACGCTGTTCCTAAATAAGAGAAATAAAACAATAATATTTCAACAAATTCTGCAAAAAAGTAAGACCTACCTTGTGATCCCCACCCAAGGCTAAAATGAAAGTGTGAAAACAAAAACCTTCTAATCTAAAAACCTTAATTTAACTTTAAAAAAGGTTCATTTTGAGAAACAGAAGTTTCAAGTAACCTAATGATTAACTTGCAACACATAGCCTGGCTGTCCCCCACCCCCCCCCCCACACACAAACAGTTAAAACTAGGCAACTGAATACAGTAATTTTACTTAGTTCTCCTTTTTTTTTTTTTAACATGAGCAGGCACCAGGAATTGAACTCAGGTCTCCAGCATGGCAGGTGAGAAGTCTGCCACTGAGTCACCACTGCACGGCCCAAGAAAATACTTTTTGTCTGTTTGTTTTTTTCACATGGGCAGGCACTGGGAATTAAACCTGGGTCTCCAGCATGGCAGGCAAGAACTCTGTCTGCTGAGCCACTGTGGCCTGCTCCCAAGAAAATATTTTGATCTAGAAAATGAGAATAATTTGTTTTTAAAGAATCCAGAATATCAGTATTAGAAGTAATATCTAGGGTGGGCCATGGTGGCTCAGCAGGCAGAGTTCTCACCTGCCATGCCAGAGACCTGGGTTCGATTCCCACTGCCTGCCCATGCAAAAAAAAAATAAAACAAAATGAAAAAAAAAGTACTATCTAAAGTACTGATAAATAGAAAGCATTTCTTGAGGGACTTCCATGTCATCGAATAATTTATTTTTATTTATGAAATACTGTAAACGTACAGCGAAGCAGAGTCTATAATTAACAGTTCTGTACCTAACCCGAGATTAAGTAAATGCTCCATTTCATTAAAACAGAAGATACATTAGACAGATTTTCAGAGTTTATACAATAATTCACAGAGAAACATACAATTCTCCATTTTTCCTAGGTTCTTTAAAGGAGATGCTGTACTCATAACGTGACTTATAGATGCAATATCTCATTGTAGGTTCTTAAAGAAAGCTCAAGTTCCTAGATAGCATTATGGTATCTGATGAAGTAAAGAGTTAGTGTAAAAACGAGCTGTCCAGTATCAAAATGTCATGCAGGGCTATTATTGAAACAAGCAATTAAAAATAAACTGTGACAATTTGAATATTGGAATAAAAGGGCCAAGCTTATAAAATCAATTGTGATTAAGTGTTAGTTCAAAACTCACTCTTAAAAAGGTAGTATCTGCAATTTCCATTTCATATTTATGAATCATACGAACCTGTGAAATATCATTTCGTCTCTCTGTATCAAAATTTGAGCCAAATGGCTTAGGAAATTAATTTCCATTCACTGAAGCCAACATTTCAGAGAAAAGATCAAGAAATATAGAATATTCAAAAATACTTCAAAGAGCTCAGGCAAAAATGTTTAAAGTAATTGATTTAACTGCTAACAAACAGTAAGCTAGTATTTGAGTGGACTGGGAAACCCAAACATGAATATGCCTAAACCAAAATTCAGTTATACAACTATGCAGCCACGTTCATATTAAGAGTGTTGCTAAATAAGTACTATATTCTCACAAACTGAGGAGAGTGAACAAAGATACTATATCAACCCCCCCCCAAAAAACTGTAAGAATCTTTAATAGAAATAAAAAAGGGAGTTCTTACCATCCATCTTGTCAGAAGTATCCTCTTTAATGAAAGAGCAAGCAAAGAACAGGAAAACTCAATATATTAAAATAAATGACTTTACAGTCCCTAGAAAACTTTTTTTTAAAGAATTTATAGCACAGACATACATATCAAGCTTGTTTTCAACTAAAACATATTCGGAGATTAAACAAGATGAGATATCTGAGATAAAGACTATACCTAATGTACTAAGAGGAGAATAAAAAACAAAACAAAACAAAAAATGATATGTCTAATTTTTACCAGCCTGGAGAGAAAACAATAAAGCACATGTCCAATCTCAGATTCTTTCCATCATCAGGCAAATCCTCTATTTGGTCTGTTGAGTTTCTCTTAAAGTCACCTCACCTGGCTTCTTCTTTCTCTCTTTAGCCGATAATATAACCCAAAATTTCACACCTCAGATCTCTCATCATTATCCTCCCTCCACTTCCTGAGTTATAAACAGGCTCACCTGTACAGAAACACTGCACACATGTTACTTCATCCATTGCTAGAAGAAGCACATTCAGTGCAGGATCTCACCCCTGTGAGGAAGAAGCCTGGACACCTGCGCCCAGACTTCACCAGGTTCTACCTAATGAGTCTTTCCCCTTGTTGACACTGCTATGCATACATATGCAGTAATAAACTTCAGTCAAGGTGCAACAACTTCCCCAGTCACACTCTTCTTCCTGCCACCACCACCCCCTTAACAAAAATAAAAATATCTGAATCCACCTCTTTTTTCATTTCTTTCTGTTCTACCTCAGTAAAACTGGTTACCAAATCCAAGGCTAACTCCCCAGTTATGCTCTATATATCTCATACCTCATGTTCTCCCGTAGGAACTTTGGGCATGAATTATCACCTCCCTTCTTGCATTTCCAACTTTTCCTTCTCTATTGACTCTTCTATCTTACCATAAAAACATATATACTTCCTCTAAACTTAAAAAACAAAATGTTCCTTTACTTATTTTAACATAAATTATGTAAATATCTTATTACTTCTAAAGCACTTTACAAGAAAATATAAGTATGGATTCCAATAGGAATGTTATACCTGGACTTGGTACCCAGCTCACAGATTGAGTTTTGCAAGGAAAAAACAGGTTTTCATCAATAATTTGTAACCAAAACTTTAATCCCAAGGATTCTCACAAAGCATATTACAAATGACAACATTAAAAAAAATCTTGCACAAGTTACTACAGTAGATCTGTAGTTCAGTTCTACAATGTACCCTTAGACTGGCAGGACACTGGTACCTCAAGTAATCTCAAATTCTCAAATAAAGGATGTTACAAAACAGCTATGTATTCATACACAGCAACCACATAAAGAACTTATGACCTAAAGCAAAGCTAAAATAACTTTTTTAAACCATCTGATTCTACACCAACTGGGCAACTCTGCCCAATGTGAAGACTACTTGAACTCTTAAAAACAGGGTGACAGCTTTTATTTTTTTACCTGCTGGCTTGTGTTCATAGCAGCCTTTAAAGATGGCTTGTTCAATTATAATTGAATACTACATCCCAGTTATGGACAAAACTTAAGATCTTAGTTCGATTTTGCAAATTTTGTTTCCATAATATTAAAACATCACACTTTAGCTGGGCAGGATTTAGAGGTTTATTATCAGTCTATGCAAGATTAAATAAAATTCAAAGCAAATTCAATTTTGCTTAAGGGAACATTGTAACTTAATAAATTCTTGGTACTACATGCCTCATATGATCCATTTCGAACCACAGAGAATTACATCTTCACGTGTGTCACTATTACAAGAGAAAATAAACAAATTCAAACAGCTAAAACATCTTAAACAGGAACCAAGCTTATGAAGTCTCAAACAAAACTTGAATTCTCTATACATACTCCTGTCAAATGAACTTACTTCCTGTGTATCACTCCTCTTTCAAACTGACCTTCTATTTTCTTTCATTTGACCTACATTAGTTTCAAGACCTGGAGAAGGTTTCCTCCCCAAGACAATAATCTAGAAAAGGACCTGCTCGGCTACGTGAGAAGCCTCTCCTTCTTGGACTGACAGGAAGAATTTGCTGAAAAGGCTTTGCCAGCTGTTGCCTTGGATTTAGTTGATTAGCGAAGGCTGTGTTGTGGATTTTTCTTTTACTTTTTGTTAGTCAAATGCTGTTGCTGTAGTTCTTATGAAGACATTTGGTAAATAAACTGCTGAGTTGATTGACCAGGAATGTGTACATGGTCAAGGTGGCTGCTTCTGATTTGGTGAATGTTGGTGAGAAGGCTGAGGGAAAACAGCATGCTCTGGAACCAAAGGGCAGTGCATTTTGATGACTGGCCATGCCCGGGCCATGTGAAACAACACCAGCTAAGCTGAATGAGTCATGTAGTCACATGATGCTGAAAGGGCTAGCTGACTAGCTACTTAATGTTTTACTGTTCCTAAGGATTTATTATTCCTATAGAGCTTTTTCATACTTTTTTTTCACTATCAAGTGTAGGGGTAATTTATACTGAGATGTCTCTTCTCACTTCTTCTTCAACCAAATGGAATCTGACTTTGGTCCACAAGATACCAAACTATTACTTTCTATTCACGTGTTCTACTCTGCTTAGCAGGTGAAATGCAATATACCAGAAATAGGCTAGCTTTTAACAACAAGAATTTTTTAGTTTACAAGCTTATAGTTCTGAGGCCATGAAAACACCCAAACCAAGGCATCAGGAAGATGATACCTCCTTCCTGAAGTCTCCTGGACTCCTCATCACATGGCAAGGGACATGGCTATACCTGTAGGTCTCTTCCTTCTCTTCCAGACTTCACTGCTTCCAATTTCTGGCTTCAGTGGCTTCCTCTCTGAGCTTCTGTGCCTTTTTCTAAGTTTCATCCTCTTATAAAGGACTCTATTAGAAGGATTAAGACCCACCCTGAATGAGGTGAGTCACATCTTAAGTTAAGAGACTACTCATCTAGTGAATAAAAAAGTTGCAAAGTCCCCTTGGGGAAATGGTAAGTGTTCTAGTTTGCTAGCTGCTGGAATGCAATATACCAGAAACAGAATGGCTTTTAAAAAGGGGAATTTAGTAAGTTGCTAGTTTACAGTTCTAAGGCTGAGAAAATATCCCAATTAAAACAAGTCTACAGAAACGTCCATTCAAAAAAATCCATCCAGGGAAAGATACCTTGGTTCAAGAAGGCCAATGAAGTTCAGGGTTTTTCTCTCAAGTGAGAAGGCACATGGCAAACACAGTCAGGGTTTCTCTCTCATCTGTAAGGGCACATGGCAAACATGGCATCATCTGCTAGCTTGCTTTCTCTCCTGGCTTCTGGTTTCATGAAGCTCCCCGGGAGGCGTTTTCATTCTTCATCTCCAAAAGTCGCTGCTTCGTGGTGCTGCAGCATTCTCTGCTCTCTCCGAATTTCTCTCATTCTGTTCCCTCTTTTACAGGACTCCAGAAACTCATCAAGACCCACCCAAATGGGTGGAGACACATTTCCCCCAATCCAGCTTAACAAACACTCTTGATTGGGTTACATCTCCAGGGAGATGATCTAATTACAGATTCAAGCATACAGTATTGCATAGAGATGATTATTCTGCCTTTACAAAATGGGATTTAGATTAAAACATGGCTTTTCTAGTGGACATACATCCTTTGAAACCAGCACAGTGAGAAAGGGGGAAAATTCAACTTCCCCAAGTGGAGAATTCTTGATATTCTCACAAGCAGTGGGGACAACCAAAGCAATAGGCTGAGCCCCCTATCTTGAGGGTTGTTCATATGACACTTAACCCTGCAAAGGATAGGCTAAGCTTACTTAAAATAGGCCGAAGAGTCACCCCCAAGAGAGCTTCTTTTGTTGCTCAGATGTGGCCTCTCTCTCTCTCAGCCAATATGACAAGCAAACTTACTGCCCTCCCCCTCTCTATGTGGTACATGACTACCAGGGGTGTGGACCTTCCTGGCAAAGTGGGACAGAAATCCTAGAATGAGCTGGGTCTCAGCATTAAGGGATTGAGAAAACCTTCTCAACCAAAAGGGGGTTTGAAGCAAAATGAGACAAAATAAAGTGTCAATGGCTGAGAGATTCCAAATAGTTCGAGAGGTTATCCTGGAGGTTATTCTTATGCATTAAATAGATATCACCTTTTTAGTTAAAGTGTAATGGAAAGGCTTGAGGGAAGTGCCTGAAACTGTAGAGCTGTGTTCCAGTAGCCATGTTTCTTAAAGATGACTGTATAATGATAAAGCTTTCGCAATGTGACTGTGTGATTATGAAAACCTTATATCTGATGCTCCTTTTTTCTACCTTTTCGACAGACGAGTAAAACATATGGATTAAAAATAAATAACAAATTTATTTTGTTGGGGGAACAAATGTTAAAATAAATTTAGTAGATTAAAATGCTAGTGATCAACGAAAGGGAGGGCTAAGGGATATGGTATGCATGAATTTTTTTCTGTTTTCTTTTTATTTCTTTTTCTGAATTGATACAAATGTTCTAAGAAATGATCGTGATGATGAATATGCAACTATGTGATGATATTGTGAATTACTGATTTTATATGTAGAATGGAATGATCATATAGTAAGAATGTTTGCATTTGTTTCTGTTTAAAAAAATCAGAAAAAAAAAGAGCCTAATCATGAAAAGATCTTACTTACAATGGGCTCATACTCATAAATATAGATTAGCCATAAGAACATAATTTTCTGGGGACCATAAAGCTTCAAATCATCACATCATGCAAACAAATTTTCTTTTCCTATGCAATTCCCAAGAAACAAACTTCATAAACCCAGTTGAGAACATTCACAAATATGCATATATGCATATTAAGGTTTCTTTAACACAAATTCTCGTCTGTCTCCCATCATACCAGGTTTCCTCCTCAGCCTAAAGTTAAAAGATAAACTTCAAAATGTTTATGATTTGCCTGCTGTCAAAGGATTCAGCACTTAAGGAAAAAAAATTTCCAGTAGCAACTGCTTTAAGGAATATACTGAGTTTGATATTAAATAGGAGATTACAATAAAACAATTCTCTAATGACTTCCAAATCTAATCTCCAACTGCCTATTAAACATTCCAGTTTGATGTCTCAAAGGGACTACAAACTAGAACTACATGAAAATCAATCAATTTTAGTTGCTCATTCCAAGCAGGGTGATGGCAAAAACTAGTATTCAATAAATGTTTGCTGTACCAGAATGGAATATTCCTTCTGACCCATAATGCTCAGCCATGATAGACAAGTCACAAAGTAGAAGAAAATAGAGAATACACTGGTCATATGTGTATAAGACTGAACAAGAAAGCTGCATGCATATGTAAGAGGAAGAGATAGGAGAGGGGAGGAAAGAACATCCTTGCACCCCTAGAAAGTGCCACAGTTAAGTAGCCCATTGTTCTTGAAAATGAACCTTGGCCAGATAAAGAAAAGAGGAAAAGCAAACTCAATTTAAGCCCTAGAGAATCAAAAGAAACAAATTAAGTCAATCTCATAGCACTTTCACAGGCTTTCTTATCAATGAAAATATTGTTGCAAATTGGCTTTCTAGTTCACATTCAAACACTTCAGATACATATTTTTCTAGTAATAAAACGATATTCAAAAAAATTTAGACAGGGCATGAATAGGTTTTATTTCTATTATTTTTCTAGTTTTTTTTTTTCACTTTATAGTACACAGCCCAATGGTTTTTAGTAAATTTACAAGGTAGTACAACCCTTAACCCTGAACAATTTTATCATCCTTCAGAAAGAAATCCTGTACCCATTATCAATCACACCCAAATCACTCCTACTTCCAGCCCCTGGCAACCACCAAACTACTTCTAATTCTGCAGATTTGCCTATTCTGGACATTTCATATAAATGGAATCATAATCATACAGCCATCTGTCTTGGGCTTCTTTCACTAAGCATATATTTTCAAGGTTCATCCATGTTGTAGCATATATATAAGTAGTTCACTCCTTTATATGGCTGATTATGATTCCATTTCATAGATATACCATATTTTATTTGTCTAGTCATCAGCTGATGAGCATTTGGGTTGGTTCTACCCTTGGTTATTATGTTCTGAGAACATATATTCTCATATATATTGGGTATATAGTTAAGAGCGGAATTTCTGGGCCATTATGGTAACTCTATTTTTAACTTTTTCAGGAACTGAAAAAGTTTTCCCAAAGTAACTGCAGTGTTTTACGTTTCTACCTTCAAAGTATAAGGGTTCCAATTTCTCCACATCTTCACCAACACTTGTTATTGACCATCATTTGGGTTATTCTTGAGAAAGTGGGTATCTTATTGCAGTTTTGATGTGTGTTTCTCTAACAACTAATAAGAGCAAGCATCTTTTTCATGTGCTTTTTAGCAATTTTTATTTCTTCTTCAGAGAAGTTTTTATTCAAATCATCTGTCTATTTTTAAAATGGGTTATTTTCCTCTTTGTTGAGTTGTAAAGAATTCTTTATATATTCTAGACTCAGTTCCTTATCAGATATGATTTACAACTATTTTCTCTCATTCTTTTGGTTGTCTTTTCAATATATTAATGGTATCCTTAGAAGCATAGAATTCTTAAATCTTACTGCAGTTCAATTTATGTTTTTTCATTTTGTTGTTCCTGATTTTGGTATCAGATTTCAGAACCTGTTGCCGAATCCAAGGTCATGAAGATTTACACCTGTTTTCTTCTAAGAATTTTATAGTTTTAGTTCTTACATTTAGGTCTTTGATCCATTTTGAGTTAATTTCTGGTACATGGTGTGAGGTAAGGAGGCAACTTCATAATTTTACATGTGGTTACCCAGTCTTTCCAGCACCACTTTTTGAAAAGACAATTCTTTCCCACTGAATGGTCTTGGCATCCTTGTTAAAATCAAGTGGCTATAAATATATGAGTTTATTTTGGGCTCTCAATTTTGTTCCATTGGTCTATATGTTTGTCCTTAAGCCAGTACCACAGACCTAATAACTGTAGCTTTGTAGTAAGTTTTGAAATTGGAAGTATACATCCTCCAACCTTGTTCTTTTTCAAATTTGTTGCATCTATACTGGGACCCCTACATTTCCATAAGAATTTTAGGATCAGCTTATCAATTTCCTTAAAAAGACACCTGGAATTCCAAGGGCGATTATAGTAACTCTATAGATTAATATGAGGAGTATTGCCATCTTAACAACATTAAGTCTTCATATTCAAGAACAAGGGCCACCTTTCTACTTATTTAGGTTTTCTTTTATTTCTTTCAACAGTATGCTGTGGTTTTCACTGTACAAGTCTTAGACTTCTTCAGTTATATTTATTCCTGAGTATTTTATTCATTTTGATGCTGTTGTAATTGTAATTGTTTTTCTTAATTTCATTTTTGACCTGCTCATTACTAATGTTTAGAAATACAACTGAGTTTTGCATTGCTCTTGTATCCTGCAACCTTGCTGAACTCATTAGTTTGAAACTTTTTTTGTGGATTCCTTAGGATTTTCTATATAGAAAATCATGCTGTCTGCACAGAGAGATACTTTATTTCGTTTTTTTCCAATCTGGATGTCTTTTAATTCTTTTTCTTGCCTAATTATGCTGGCTAGAACTTCCAGTATAATGCTGAATAGGAAGGGCAAGGGCAGACATACTTATTCTGTACCTGATCTTAGGTGGAAAAGCTTTCAGTCTTTCACCACTGAATATGATATTAACTGCGGATTTTTCATAGATGTTCTTTTCAAGCTGAAGTTCCCTTCTATTCCTAATATGTGGAGTATTTTTATTATAAAAGGATTCTGGATTTGTCAAATTATTTTTCTAGGTCTAGTGGGATGATCATGTCATTTTTCTTTCATTCTATTAGAGTGGTTATATAATACATTAACTGATTGCTGTATATTGAAACCACCTTGGATTGTTGGCAACGTGATGTTTCTAATGCAGAAAAGTTTTATGAAAAGTAAAAGAACTAATTAAACCACTTTAACACTTGTGTATAACAGCTCCAGTCTTTCATCTATGTATAACTTTACATAAAATGATGAAATTATTAGATATTGTTTGATAGTCCATATCACTGGATCTCCTTTGAAGATAGTTTGTTAATTGCTACATACCATAAACAAGGATATATCATAATTTAATCATCTCCCTTAGGTTATATATCAAGGCTGACTCTAATAACATCTATTATTAAAAACACAATGACATACCAGGAAAAAGTAGGGCTAGGGAGAACACAATGACATACCAGGAAAAAGTAGGGCTAGGGAGGGAGGTGTAGACCCTACTCGTCTTCCAAAAGCAGCGAGTAGTTGGGCAGAAACTGTGTGAATCAACTGTTTTGAGGCTCCAGAGACTAGGGGAGTTTGGTACTGCATTCAGGGAAGTACGGGACAAAGAAACACAGAAACCGTGTGTCTGTGGTTCCTAGCACCCATCCCCCATCCTCAAAGGAAGCAGTTGCAGGTGGCAAAATCCTTGCCTGGGGGGCTACTGCAGACAGAGATAGTCATGGAAGTCCTCCACCACAATTACAGAGGAGGATACAACCCAGTCCTAAACCAGATACTGGTCAGTGAATTTAGAATGGTAGATCCTACTGTTCTAACCTGTCCTGGTCAGACCTGCCAGGAGCAATTGCTTTGACCCTATCAGAGGCAGAATTGGCAAAAGGCCATAATATTCTGTCTTTGTAGGGCTGAGGGAAATAAGCTGCCAAAGAGTGCCATCTGCTATGTGGGTCAGAAATTGCAGCCTTGTATCATGGAAGGGGAAGGAAAAAAAAAAAAAGGCTTTTTGGAATCTTTCCTGACCCTCTCCCCAGGGCCCTTTAGTTCTGATCTACACCCCATTCACAGGTAACTGGCCCTGTTTTGGCTGGGAAATACTGACAAACCAACTATCAAAGAAGAGCCTTAACACAAACCCAATAAAAAACAAAATTTTAGACGAGAGAGAAATCGACCTTTAGAATAAACCCATCAAGATAATCAGATGGCAAATATCAGCAAAAAAATCACAAACCATCTTAAGCCTCACGAAGATATGGCCTAGTGAAAGGAAAAAATTTAAAAGTTGGAAGGCACAGAGTATGTAAAACAACTGATCAAAGATATCTAAACAAATTTCCTAAATCAATTCAAGGGATGGTTAAAGAGTTAAAGGATATTAAGAAGACACTGAATGAGCATAAAGAAGAATTTGAAAACATATAAAGAGAAATAACAGACGTTATAGAAATGAAAGGCACAATAGATGAAAATAAAAATGCACCAGACCCATACATCAGCAGATATGAAGAGGCAGAAGAAAATCTCATTGAGCTAGAAGACAGAACATCCAATTTCAAACAGACAAAAGAACAGATAGAGAAAAAAAAAAACAGAAAAATTTGAGCAGGGTCTCAGGGAAATGACTGACAACATGAATCATACAAACATACGTGTCACTGGTGTCCCAGAAGGAGAAGAAAAGAGAAAAAGGCCAGAAAGAATATTTTAGGAAATAATGGCCAAAAATTTTCCATCTCATTAAAAAGAATAAACATGCATCTCCAAAAAGCATAAGATATTGTAAACAGAATAAATCTGAATAGACTTATATCAAGACACAATACTAATTAGATGTCAAAAGCCAAGATAAAGACAGAATTCCGAAAGCCACAAGAGAAAAGCTATTCACCACAAACAAGGGAGGCCAATTAAGATGAAGTTCCATTTCTCATCAGAAACATGGAGGTAGGAAAGCAATACAATATATTTAAGATATTAAAGAAGAAAAACTGCCAGCCAAGAATTTTTTTTTTACTCAGCAAAGCTGTTCTCCAAAAATGAGGGAGAGTTTAAGATATATTCACACAAAAACAGAATGTGAGAAAGTTCATTAACAGGAGAACTGCCCTACAAGAAATACTAAGGGAGTCTGCAGGCTAAAAAGAAAAGATAGGAGAGAAAGGCCTGGAGCAGAGTATAGAAACGAAGGTTATTATCAGTCAGGGTAACCAAAACAATAAAGAGAGAGAGAAAAAATAAGATATGACAAATAAAAACCAAAGGATAAAAAGGATAAAGGCAGTAAGTACTTTACTGAATACACTGAAAATTAATGAATTAAACCACCCAATCAAAAGACACAGGTTGGTAGACTGGATTTAAAAAGGTAAGCCATCTATATGCTGTTGACAAGAGACTCACCATAGACCCCAAAATAAAAATAGGCTCAAAGTGAAAGGGTGGAAAAAGATATTCCATGAAAGAAGTAACCAAAATAAATAAATAAAGTGTGTGTGTGGCGGGGGGGACTAGCTATAGTAATAGCAGACAAAATAGACTTTAAATGCAAAAATGTTAGGAGTCAAAGGAGGTCATTATATATTAATAAAAGGGGCAATTCACCATGAAGAAATAACTACCATAAGTAACTGTGCACCTAATCAAGTTACTTCAAAGTACATGAGGCAAACATGGGCAAAATTAAGGGACTAATAGATTTATCTAAAATAATGGTGCATGACTTTAACACACCACTCTCATCAACAGATAGAACATCTAAGATAGTAGATCAATAAGAAAACAGAGAACTTGAATATGATAAATGATAAAATTCCAACAACTTTGCAGAAATAGAAAAGCCAATTATCAAATTTATTTGGAAGGGTAAGGGGCCTCAAATAGCTAAAATATCTTGAAAAAGAAGATTGAAATATTCATGCTTCCTGACTTTAAGGCATATCATAAAGCCACAGTGGTGAAAATAGCATGGTACTGACATAAAGATAGACATAGATCAACAGAATTGAATTGAAGAGTTCAGAAAAAGATCATCAGATCTAAGGTCAATTGATTTTTTAAAAAATTTTTTATTAATTAAAGAAAAATTACAAGAAACACAAACATTCCCAACACATACACTCAGCAATTCACAATATCATCACATAGTTGCATATTCATCATCATGATCATTTCCCAGAACATTAGCATCAATTCAGAAAAAGAAATAAAAAGACAATAGAAAAATATAACAAACAAAGAAAAAAAATTTTACATGCCATACCCCTTACTGATTTCTTTCACTGATCACTAGCATTTAAAACTAAATCTATTTTAACATTTGTTGCCCCTATTATTTATTTTTATTCCATATGTTCCTCTCATCTGTTGACAAGGTAGATAAAAGGAGCATCAGACACAAGGTTTTCACAATCACACAGTCACATTGTGAAAGCTATATCATTATACAATCATCATCGAGAAACATGGCTACTGGAACACAGCTCTACATTTTCAGGCAGTTCCCTCCAGCCTCTCCATTACATCTTGGATAACAAGGTGATATCTATTTAATGCATAAGAATAACCTCCAGGATAACCTCTCGACTCTGTTTGGAATCTCTCAGCGTCAACTGATTTTTGACAATGTTCCCAAGCCCATTCAACTGAGACAGAACAGTCTCTTCAATAAACGATGTTGGGAGAACCGGATATTCATAACCAAAAGAATGAAAGAGGACCCCCATACAAAAATCAACTGAAAAATGGATCAAAGATCTAAATATAAGAGACACTACCATAAAACTCCTAGGAGAAAATGTAGGGAAGCATCTTCAAGATCTGGTTGTAGGCGTAGTTTCTTAGACTTTACACCCCAAAGCACAAGCAATGATAGAAAAAGTACTCCAAAGAGTAAATACAGATAGCTAAACATCACATGAAAAGATGTTCAGCTTTACTACCCATTACAGAAATACAAACTGAAACCATGATGAGATATCATCTTACACTTACCAGAATGTTTGCTATTAAATAATAAAGTATAAGTGTTGGAGAGGATGTAGAGAAATTGGAACACTTATTCACTACTGATGGGAATGTAAATGTTACATCTGTTGTGGAGAATGGTTTAGTGATTGCTCAAGAAGCTAAAGTATAGAGTTACCTTATGAACTGCCAATCCCGCGACTCGGGGTATACCCAGAATATCTGAAAGCTGGAATGCAAACAGACATTTTTGCACTGATGTTTATGGTGTATTATTCAAGCTGCCAAAAAAATGGAACTGAGCCAAGTGTTCATCCACAGATGAATGGATAAACAAAATGTAATATATACATACAATGGAATATTATTCAGCAGTAAGTAGGAATGAAGTGGTGAAGCATGAGACAATATGGATGAACCTTGAGGATGTAACATTAAGTGAATTAAATCAGACACAAAAGGACAAATATTTTATGCTCTTATTGATAGGAACTAATTATAATATGTAA
This sequence comes from Tamandua tetradactyla, assembly GCF_023851605.1. Taxonomy (NCBI): domain Eukaryota; kingdom Metazoa; phylum Chordata; class Mammalia; order Pilosa; family Myrmecophagidae; genus Tamandua; species Tamandua tetradactyla. The sequence continues at coordinate 54,234,778 of NC_135341.1, read as the reverse complement.
ACTCCCACAAACATAAATACAGAATACAGGGCGGGCCATGGTAGTTCAGCAGGCAGAGTTCTCACCTGCCATGCTGGAGACCTGGGTTAGATTCCCAGTGCCTGCCCATGCAAAACAAACAAAAAAACAAACAAACAAAACACACACAGAATACAGGTTACCAGGATACAGAATGAGGCTAGAGAATAGGGAGTGGTTGCTTAATATGGGCAGAATGTTTAACTAGGTTGAATTTAAATATTTGGAAATGGACAGAGGTGATGGTAGCATGTTACGACTTCCTCAAAACTGAACACTTTTATGCTTCAAAGGACTTTGTCAAAAAGGCATATAAGTAGCTGACTGAATGGGATAAAATATTTGGAAATCACATATTGGATTCAGGTCTGATATCCAGAATATATTTAAAAAATCCTACAACTCAGCAATAAAAAGACAACACAATGAAAAAATGGGCAAAAGACATGAATAGATATTATTACTAGGAGGAAATACAAATGGCTAAAAAGCACATGAAAAGATGCTCAATGTTACTAGCTAGTAGGGAAAATGCAAATTAAAACCACAATAAGTTATCATTTCATATTTACTATAATGGCCACTACTAAATAAGTAGAAAGCTACAGGTTTGGAGAAGATGTGGAGAATTGCGTTGGTGGGTATGCAGAATTGTGCAGCTGCTATGGAAGACAGTTCGGTGGTTCCTCAGAAAGCTAAGTATAGAACTGCCGTGTGCTCAGGCAATCTTAGTACTAGGTATATACACAGAAGAACTGACAGTAGGGACATGAACAGACATTTGCACACAAATGTTCAGAGCAGCATTATTTACAATTATCAGAAGATGAAAGGAACCTGAGTGTCCATCAATCGCTGAATAGATAAACAAAATGTGGTATATATATATGATGTAATATTCAGTTGTAGGAAGGATTAAAGTCCTGATGCATGAGATAACATGGATGAACCTGAGAGATTTATTGAGTGAAATAAACTATACACAACAGGACAAATATGGGATGCTCTCACTAATATGAAATAAATATAATGAGCAAACTCATAGAGTTGATATCTGGAATGTAAGTTACCAGAAGACAGAATGCAGACAGAGAATGGAACTGACACTTAATTTGGGCAGACTTTCTTTTCATTTCCTTTTTTTCTACCATAACTTTCCAAACTCCAAACAAAACATCTAAGGCATTATATAAGATTCTACAAAGGTTCCATGTACTAGGGTAACTATGCAGAAACCTACAACCTCCAGATGGGTCTCTAGAACAGATAAGTCCTGAAGTGCAGAGCGGTCAGCCTCTCCAGAAGATCAAATCATTCCATCCCCCTAACCCATATTATCGACAGCCCCTTCCAACATGAAAAAATTAGAATGGGCATAGTCCAAACACCCTTAAAAGAGTGAGAGAAAGATCAAAGGTGATGGTGGAGTTATACTGAGAAGGTAGGGTTCAACAAACGAGTATGATTATTGAATCCTTGCATTGATATTTCTTTTAATCTCCAGTATCTTAGAGCAGCTAGAAGTAAAAAACCTAAAACTGTGGAACTGTAACCTATACCAAACTCTGAAATCTGTTCTACAACTAATTGTTGTGATGTCCTTTTAAATTTATTGCTTTTTGGTATATATGTTATTCTTCACAAAAAAGAAAAGAAATATTTCTTCAAGCCTCCAGTGTTTTGGAGCAGCTAGGACAAAAAAATCCGAAATAGTGGAATGGTAAACTGTAACAAACTGAAATAAAATGAAACTACCTGTTCTGTATCTATTTGTTGACGTGTACTTTGAAAATCATTGCTTTTTTTCTTTTCATTGTATCTATATTTAAAAATAAAAAAAAGTTAAAAAAATCTGCTTCCCCTAGATTTGAAAAACCTCTTGACATTCAACTTCTTTTTGCAAGATTTGGTAAGTTCTTTTCCCCTTTTATTTTTCAGCCACTTCATTTAATATTTTCACATTTAACCTTTAAATCTGAGAAATGTTTCCCTCATGGTTTCTTTGCTTCTGTATCTAGAAATTCCTTTCCCAACCTGATATTAGATGATTGACTATTCACACATTATATTTTCTTCTAATTGCTTTATACTTTTGCTCAACTTTCTGGTCTTCTGGAATGCATTTTTACATGGTACGAAAGATGGCTCTAACTTAATTTTGTACCAAATAGTAAACCAACTGCCTAAACACCATGTACTGAATAATCTATATTTTCCTCACAGTTCAGGACGCAGCTGTGCCAACATTATCATATACTACAATACACCTAAAAATCTGTTTCAATTACCTGTCTCCCTTGTCCTCTATTAGTACTACACGTTGTTATAGGTTTATAATAAGTGTTATTAGGGTAGAAAGGAAAGCTGTTCTTTCCTTTCCCCAGTTCTCATAAGTATTATCTTCAGTATTCTTCTTAGTTAAAAATTTTCTCAAGTATTCTGAGCCTTCAATTTTTTTCAGATAAACTAGAAAATTATGAAAGTTTAAAATTTTTAACTGCTTTGATTCGATCTAAATATTGGTTTTGGGATCCATGTCTACAATTGTTCAAGTCTCAATAGTAAATTTTATAGATTCTATTAAGTCCCCCACGTCTTATAACAGGCATTTAATATGTCGCTAAAGAAAATGGGTAGTTTCATTTTATTTCTTAACTGAAAGTTATTACTATGGAGAACAGATTTATGTAATTTTTATTTTGTATAATTATTTTACATCTAATTAATATATTTTTTAGCTCTGATAATTTTCTAGTTGATTCTATAGAAGTTCTAGAATATCACCTCTGCCAATTATGATAAATCTCTCTTCCTTCTTTTTAGTAATTACTATCCTAATTTTTATTACATATCTTTCTTTCACTAGTGAGCTATAGTACAATGCTAAGACAACAATGGTGATTGCTGGCAACCTGATACTAATGGAATATTGCTGTTGCCTCAAGTAAAGAAAAAATGAGGAATGTTTTTAAGACGATAAAGAATATCTATAAGGTACTGTATCAGAATTAGGTGTTTGGGGTTTTTTTTTGCATGAGCAGGCACCAGGTACCAAACCTGGGTCTCTGGTATGGCAGGAAAGAACTCTGCCTACTGAGCCACCGTGGCCTGCCCAGGGTTGAATTTTAATCAAAGGAATGCAGGTATCTAATATGATCATCCCGTGGGTTTTCTTCATTATCTTTTAGATGTTCCTTCCTGCATGTGCCAGGCAAGTGATAATGGTTTTACAATATTAAATTACCTATACTGACCCTCCGAATATTATTCTGCCATACTATTGAATTATAGACTGATTTCAGTTTCTTCTATAGGATGTTAGCATCTATATTCTTAAGTGAGACAAGTTTTCTTTGTACGTGCTTTTGGGTCTTGATATCTCAGGACCAAATACTTCAGGCAGTTTAAATTTTTAAAATATCTTCAAAGTTAAGAATAGTTCACATTAAAAAAATGCTTTTTATTGAAATGCTGGACACTTTACATAGGTACAGAAATGCAAACCAGTGGGTTCAATCCAAATAGTTTAAAGTAGCTGCTTTGATATCTTTATCAGAAAAATCCAAAAACCAAATTATAAAATGCTCTGATTTGTTACTGCAATTCACAGAAAACCCAGAAACAAACATACAACAAAATAGAAAAGAGAGGTGGCTCTCCTAAGTACATATATATATTATGACTTCAGAAACAAGAGCTCTACTACAAAACAGTTTTTTAGCCTGTGCTCATTCTACTTACCTGGCTCTCTGAGCTAAAATAAAGCAAGCTTTAATTTTCACATCTAATCCATAAAAACCTCAAAGGTATTAAATAATGAAGGAAAAGGAGGCAGAGATATAGGTAAAAAAAAAATAGGGCAGCATGCAAAATTTTAAGGATGACAACAACAATACAAATAAAAAATGTGGCTGTCTTCCAATCTCTATTTTCTGTTAATACCTCATATCAAAATGATATCAAATATCAATACATATAGGTTTACTTAATAAAAAGCACAAAACCAAAATGTATATGAACAATATATGATAGTGTTAACTTTTCCAAGAACATAAAAATATAGATATGCTAAGAAATTTACCTCTACATTTTGTATTACCAAAAATTCACAATAATTTACTATATTTTAAGACATTCAAGTTTGTGTTGTAATTAGTAATAGTCAAAAGAAGAGGTTTAAGAAAAGAGGAAGAGATGTAACGAGTAGAGATAAGCAATGCAGAAAACCATCTTCAGACTTTTAGGTTGGTGGATGTAAAAATACAAAGAAAAGCAAACTGCATAGCTTTTAGAATATATGTTTAAGCTTTGATTAGACACAGAAGAGCTTTGCAATTCTCCCAGATCCCCAAAAGGCTTTAACTTTTGGGTAAAGAAACAGAAACAGAAGAAAGAGAACAGAGAAACTGGATACAAAGCCAAACGTCCTTCCCAAATTCCCTTAGGAACAAGTAACTGGCAGTGGTGCAGATCTGTGTGAAAATTCTACAGGAAATCAAGTAATCAAGTATCACTTTTTTGGTTAAGATGATGGTGGTGAGGGGAAAAGCGGAAACAAGGACCTTAGATACCAAAACTATATCTTCAGTAAAGAATCATATTAAAACATGTGGACTATCCTTAACAAATAAGAATGCAATGAAAATGGTTAAGATATCACCCTGTCTTCACTGAAACTAGGGAGAGAACATTATACAAGTTCCATAACTGGCTGCCTTACCTAGTGATGCATAGGAACCTGGATTCAGGGCACCTGCACCTAAGCGCCCACTTCTCACAGACTGCCCAGCAGCATGATGTGCCTTGGCACCAGCAGCAGCATTTACATCAATGTCACTTCGTGAACGCTGCAGGCTTCCTGGAAGGGAACTGGCTTTGCTGCTGCTTGCCGATACTATGGGAAGACCAAAAAAAAAAAGGTAACCTCTATTATTTAAATCACCGTAAATTACATGAAAATTACATAAGCAAGAAACCATCACGAGCTAATCCATAATGACAAACGGTCAACAAGGAAGCAGTAGCACAATGGACATGACTACAAAACATGTGAGCCAGAATGCCTCTGTTTCAATCTTGGCACAACTAAGTTTACTTGGGTAATTTTCTCAATATTTTTCTGTTTCATTTCCCTCTTTCATAAAATGGGAAAAAAGACTAAACTTTAACTGCAAAATTCATAGGACTGTTTTGGCAATGAAGAGATAATGTTTATGACAGATCTATGGGAATGAATCACTGTACAAGATAATTAGATTTCTATTATTAGAAAAATACAAGGAAAAGTAGACAGCAGTAGAGCTAATCAGATTTAATGTAAGCTCAGTTACTCTTTGGCAGTGTAAATTAAGTGATTAAATTTCTAGTCTACTTTTTCAGTTTTAACAAAGTTTTATAAACTCATTCATCAGCTATGGAATCAACTGAATGGGTCCTGATCAGCATTTTTAAAGATATCAAATAGAACAGAAAACAGAGAATAACACATGTAACAGTAAATACTGCTTCACAGAACTTCTATTTATATTATACGTTATACTATCTAGTATAGATAGTATGCATATAATATACATACACATACTATTTATGCATACGCAGGTACAATGTATGCATGCATCTGTGTAATTGGGTTGCAAGGTAAAATGATTTTTAAATTGTGGGTCACACCAAAACAATTTAAAAGCCACTGCCTTAGAGACAAAATGTACTGAGATACTTGAAAAGGCAATTAATTACCTCTTCCAGCGACAGTCGATGGATTTGCTGTAGACCATTTAGAAGAAAAAGGACGACTGAAAGTAAAAAGAAATGCATTTAGTAAGAAGACTTAATTTACTACTTCTTTGAAAATAATTAAAGAAATAGTACTGAGGTAAATGAATTTGGGGGAGTTGAAAAGTACTTTTAATTTTAACTTTCCTTTTACAAATCACTTTAGTTGTTCTCAAACATTTGTTGCCATGTTATCAGTGGTGTCTCAGCTATCTATGAAGCAAAAAGAAACAAGTCGTAGTAAATAAAGATTGTAAGCTCTACAGAGACAGGGACCGGGTTGATTTTGTTCACTCTGAAAAGAACATATCACAGAGTTCAGTACAGAGCACTCTGAACCACTTGTATTTTAAGATGTTAGACTCAGAAGAAGAGAGAGGTAGTGTTATTACTAGTTCATAGGGAACTAAGCAAAACCAAAGTCTCTCTCATCTAAGCCCTAATAGCCATGGCACTGGCAATTCATGCATTTATGTAGGTATTCTGCTACCTATAACCGTGCTACTGAGTACTACTGAGTGAGGCAACAGAAAAAAGGCGAGGAACCACTACGGAGGATAACATCTTTGATCAGAGAATGATATTAACAAATAATATGCCTCAAGGAACTCACAATCTCTTTTTTTATTTATTTATCATTAATTACAATGGTACTTTGCTGCCCATGAATAAATAATACATCCAAGAATGTAATGGGGATCTGGAAAGTTCATCTGTAAATTTTAAAGAAGGGAGGAAAAGGAAGCAAAAATGCAAAATGGTCTACCACCAGGCTAATGACAAATTTTTTTAAAATTATATTATCAAATGGAAAATTTGGAACTGGTTTATTAAGCCCAATATTACATTATTTTTATAACTGTCCTCTAAAATTGTTACTCTCTTACATCAAGGAAGAATACTTTAAAGTTCACAGATTCAAAACTGTTTGTGTTTAAAGATGTTAAAACATAAATGATAAGATCTTTTTAGATTCTTGCTATTCAAAGTAGGGTCTATGGACAAACAGAATTGATACCACCTAGAAGCTTGTAAAAAATGCAAAATCTCAGGCCTCACTCCAGATCTACTGAATCAGAATTGGCATTTAAACAGACTCTTCAGGTGATCATGCACATTGTAAGGTTTGAGTACACTAAATAAAAAGTAAAGGTAAAAAAACAACAAAGACAGCTTATTTGAAGTGAGGGATTTAAATTGAAATTTAGATAAGTAATTGCAGTATTACCACAATTACTATTTTTTTTTAAATCAGACCATATTTGTTTTCTTTCTGAAAACTTAAGTCACTGAACTAATGTACAGATGCTCTTCTAAAACTGGGGCCACAAATCTCAGATCTATCTAGGGGGCTCTAATTCTAAGGAAAGTTTCTGAACCATTTTAAAGCTTGAAAATCAATTTCTAGTTATCCACAATGAATGTACTATCATCTAAAGACTAGAAGAAACAGGCAAAAAAGAGCTGGCTTGAAATCCCCTCCCCTATTTTTTTCATAAAATTTTATTGTGCTACTGTATATAACATAAAATTTTCTATGCTTTTTTTGGGGGGTGGGGGTGGGGCGCATGGTCTGGAAATCGAATCTGGGTCTCCCGCATGAAAGTCAGGCATTCTAACCACTGAACTACCCGTGCACCCTATTTTAACTTTTCTTTAAGTGTACAATTTAGATGTATTAATTATATTCACAAACGTTGTGCTATAATCATCGCCAACCAATATCAACATCTTTTTATGACACAAAATTGGCACTCAACATCCATTACGCAGTAACTCCTCTTCCTCTACCCAGCCTCTGGTAATCCCTATGAATTTGCTTTATTCTAGATATTTCATGTAAAGTAAAATTGTACAATATTTGCCTTTTTGTGTCTGGTTTATTTCACTCAGTAGAATAGTTTTTAAGATTCATTCATGTTCTTTTCTTTTTTGCTTTTTGTATGCTGTTTGGTGTAGTCACATTTCATTATTTTCCCATGTGAGTATCCCATTAATCCAGGACCATTTGCTGAATTTTTGTTTGTTTGTTTTGCTTGTGTTTTGGGGGAAGTGCATGCACTGGGAATCAAACCCGGGTCTCCCGCATGGCAAGCAAGAATTCTACCACTGAACTACCCTTGCACGCCACTGTGTTCCTTTCTTTTTTATGTTAAAAAAAGAAAGTATCACATGCATTTGAGGAGAAATGAAAATAGCACAAAAGGAAAAACTGAAAAGTAAGTCTCATTTTTTATAGGACCCCCCTACAAAGGCATAGGCTATCATCAGTCTCTTGTATATCCCTCTAGAAACATTCAATGCTGATATGAATATGTCCATGTAGGAGTGTATGCAGTCCCTCTTTCTACATAAATAGTAACTTTTTATACATATTATGCCACACAATAAATTTATCTCTCTTTTAATGATCACATCATTTTTTTTTCCCGATTGTACCACGTTTAAAAACAATGCATGGTAATGTATGTAATTTCTAGCATTTGCTGTTATAAAAATACTGAAATGAATATTCCTATGCACACATTCTTTAGGGTGCAATTAATAATAAGTTATTTCTCATTGTTGAAATTCTAGGTCAAGAGATGGGCAATTTTATTCTATTTCTTTCTCTATTTGTGACATTTTAATAGAAATTTTAATGAAAAATTCCAAACATACACAATAGCAGACAAAATAGTTCAAAGAACTGCCATAACCCTACTTACTTCTAACATTTATCAACTTATGGTCAATTTTGTTTCAACTATCACACATACACATTCCCTCTTGCTTCAATTATTTTAAAGAAAATCTTAGCAATATTTTCACTTTATCCATAATATTTTAGTTATATATTCTAAAAATAAACACTCTTTTTAAAAAAATAGAACTCGAATACCATTACCACTACTAAAAATTTGACAATAAATCACGGATGTCATTAAATATCCGGTCAATGTCCAAATATTCTATTACCTCAATATATTTTTTTACAATTAGTTTGTTCAAATCAAACAAGGTTCACATAAGAGGCTGATAAACCTCTGAAGTCACTTTTCTGTAAGTTTTACTTTCTCAACTTTTCCCAACTTGAAGAATCCCAGTTGTTTAACCTACAGAAGTTCTAATATTGTGCCAGATGAATTGCCATGGTATCATATAATATTTTCCCCTGTATGCTGGTTTGAGAGGATGTACGTACCCTAGAAAAGCCATGTTTTAATCCTAATCCCATTTTGTAAAGGCAGCCATTTCTTCTAATCCCTATTCAGCACCGTGCTTGAAACTTTAATTAGATCATCTCTCCAGAGATGTGACTCAATCAAGAGTGGTTGTTAAACTAGATTAGGTGGAGATGTGTCTCTACCCATTCTGGGTGGGTCTTGATTACTTTACTGGAATTCTATAAAAGGAAGAAACATTTTGGAGAAAGAACGAGATTCTGAGAGAACAGAGAATGACATAATCATGAGAAGCAGAGAGTCCACCAGCCAGTGAACTTTGGAAATGAAGAAGGAATATGCCTCCAGGGGGAGCTTCATGAAAGGGAGCCAGGATAGAAAGTTAGCAGATGATGCCATGTTCACCGTGTGCCTTTTCAGATGAGAGAGAGAAGCCCTGACCGTGTTTGCTATGTGCCTTCTCACTTGAGAGAGAAACCCTGAACATCATCGGCCTTTATGAACCATGGTATCTTTCCCTGGATACCTTAGATCAGACATTTCTATAACTTATTTTAATTGGGATATTTCTTGGTCTTAGAAATGTAAACTTGCAACTTATAAAATTCCCGTTTTTAAAAGCCATTCTGTTTCTGGTATGTTGCATTCTGGCAGATAGCTAACTAGAACAGATTTTGGTACCAAGAGTAGGGTGCTGTTGAAGTTTGCAAATACCAAACATGTCAGAATGGCTTTTTAAATGGATATGGGGAAGATTCTGGAAAAGGTGTGAGAAGCTTAATAGAGAAAACCTAGAATGTTTTGAAGAGACTATTTGTAGAAATGTGGACTCTAAAGACACTTCTGATAAAGGCTTAGACAGAAATGAGGTATGTGTTATTATAGACTGGAACAAGACGAGCCTTGTTTTAAAATGGCAGATAATCTGGCAAAACTGGCAAGTGGCTTTGGCTGGAAGGCTCATTTTAAAGGCCATGAACCTGGATATTTAGCAGAAGAGATCTCCAAATTAAATGTCAAAAGTGCAGCCTGGTTTTCTCCTCATAGCTTACAGTGAAATGCAACAGGAAAGAGAAAAGCTAAGAACTGAACTCTTGGGTACAAAGAAACTAGAAACTGATATTCTGGAAAATTCTGGGTTTACAGGAAGGGAGACCCCAGAGAATAATGTCCCACCTGAGGACTTGGCCAAATGTAGAACCAGTCAGGCATTACAGAGAAAGCCAGGATTGGAAATGGAGTTATCCCAGGAAGTATCTGTGGAAACTCCGTATGTCTGATGGGTATGATCCAAGGTTACTGTAGAGAAAGACAATGACAGTGCTGTGGGACCTGTAGAAACAAAGCTGCTACCAGTGCTGTGGGACCTGTAGAAACAAAGCTGCTACCAGTTCCTACTGTGGGCTCAAAGAAGGGACACACTGGAGGAAAACTAACTTCAGAGGCAAAGCCATGGAAGCTGGGGTCTGAAGTCAAGAAGAAGCCTCAGGCCAGGAGAGCAGACCCAACCAAGCATGTGGAGAGGGTGAGCTTGCCCCGAAAGGCAAAGGATAGGCCTTTCACCTCTTTGCAGTGGAAGAGTCATGTCACCTCAGGCCTTGGAGAGAGTGAAGCACACTCCTTGGGGTCTGGGGAGAGCCTGTCTGCCATCACATGGTGGGGTTGAGTATATACCCTAGAGATGGCAGAGAGCCTGGGTGAGGACCCAATGCTCGGAGAGGGTGGAGCCGAGAAAAAGGTGGTCTCCCCAGTGTCCCCCAAGGCCCCAAGGTTGTATGCAGAGAGAGGCAGGCCTCTATGCAGACCTTTGGAATGGGTGGGACTACCACTTTCTAAAACCCCAAAGATAAATGACTCTCAGACTTTGAAATCTAACGGACTTTGCCCTGTGGGTTTTTGAAACTGTACGGGTCCAGTGACCCCCTTGTTCCTTCCTCCCTATGGAAATGGGTATACGTATCCTATGATAGCTCCTCCTTTGTATGCTGCAGTATATAACTTGTTCTGAGTTTCACAGGTCCAGAGCCAGAGGATAATTTTGCCTTAGAACAGACCATGCTCCTAACTAATTTTGATAGGAGTTTGTACTGTTTCTAACTTTGATTTCATCTGTATTGCTACTGAAATGGTTTAAGGATTTCTGATATTGTGATGGAATTAATGTATTTTGTATATAGGGAAAACATGTCTTTTTTTAGGTCCAGAGGGTGGAATATGCTAGTTTGAAAGGATGTGTGTACCCTAGAAAAGCCATGTTTTAATCCTAATCCCATTTTATAAAGGCAGACATTTTCTAATCCCTATTCAGCACTGTATGTTTGAAACTTTAATTGGATCATCTCTCCGGAGATGTGACTCAATCAAGAGTAGTTGTTAAACTGGATTAGGTGGAGATGTGTCTCCATCCACTCTAGGTGGGTCTTGATTAATTTACTGGAATCCTATAAAAGGAGGAGACATTTTGGAGAAAGAACAAGATTCTGAGAGAACAGAGAATGGCATAGCCACAAGATGCAGTGAATCCACCAGGCAGTGACCTCTGGAAATGAAGAAGGAAAATGCTTCCAGGGGAGCTTCATGAAAGGAAGCCAGGAGAGAAAGCTAGCAGATGATGCTGTGTTCACCACGTGCCTTCCAGATGAGAGAGAAACCCTGATCGTGTTCACCATGTGCCTTCTCACTTGAGAGAGAAACCCTAAACATCACTGGCCTTTTGAACCATGGTATCTTTCCCTGGGTGCCTTAGATTGGACATTTCTATAGACTTGTTTTAATTGGGTTATTTTTCTTGGCCTTAGAAATGTAAACTTGTAACTTATTAAATTCCCCTTTTTAAAAGCTATCCTGTTTCTGGTGTATTGCATTCTGGTAGCTAGCTAACTGTTACCTGCACTCCTGTAAACTAGTACTACTTCTAGAAGCTTATTTTGATTCAGGTATCATTATGGCAAGATCACCTTAATATACAACAATACACATATTACGTATATTTATGTATATGTCTGTGAGTGTATAGACACACACATGCATATGATTGTTTCAGAATAACAGTATTCACAGGACTACGAGAATGAATGTCTTCTTAAATTTTGTGCCCTAGATGCCTCAGTTACCTCACCCTAGTCCCAGCCCTGCATCAGAGAACCGCTAAGGCAACCTGCAATCTTTGTGTGGGGGTCAAGGTCCCAGAAAGAAAGGACATTCTGAGAACTGCTCTCTGCTAGGGGAATCTGAAGATACTCAGCACAGGGCAAGGGGCTATGAAGACAGACAGAGGGACACTACTAGGAAGCAGAGAAGCCAATAGTTTTTTGTTTTTGGTAATCTCATAGAAAAAGATTAAAAAAAATGGATTAGGGTGGCCAAGGCAGCAAGGATTTGAGGAAACCATCATAATGATGAGAATGGACTTACAGAGAAATGAGTAGGCACTCCTGAAGGATGTGCTGAATTCTTAAGCTGAGCAAGAGGTGAAGACAGAAAGCAATGGAGTTTTTACCTGTCACACAGTGCTGTGTAAGAACTTGGAAGATGGCTTATGAATTTCCATAACAATTCCTCCTTTTACTTAGCATACTTTTACTTACTATATGTACTATTTTGGGGCATGAAAAAAGTATATAGGGTACTATATGGGAATCCTATATTTTATGCATTTTTGTTCTGTAACCTACTTCTCTAATTAAAAAAAAAAGTATATAAATCAGTGATTCACACTCTTTTTCACAGACATGAACACATAGAAATAAAATAAGAATCGCTAAAGTCTTTACTCAAAGAGAAGATGCTATACTAGGATGTAATCCTATTCTTAAGAACAAGAGACCAAAGAAAACAAGTACATTCAAAACAATATTCTTTCAAGGCTTTAGGTGAAAGCCACAGATATTGAACCATTCAATTTAAAGAACTTTGGGGAGTAGGGGAAGAGAAAGAGATCAGTAATTATCATTTATATGAACCTTACTTGAGACTTTCTTGTGAACTAGATGAGGACCGGTCTGATTGAGGAAGAGATGCTATACTGCCAGAACTCTTTAAGTATGACTGAAGACTCTTCTGATAAGATGGCTCAAGGGAATTATACAGTATCTCAGCTTCACCAGGAAAGTGGTTTCTAAGGCCCATATATGTCCTATAAAGTGAACAACAAAAAAGAAAAGCACATGATGTTATAGCTCTACATATTAGACATTAACAGTACAACATGTAAATTCAAGAATAACGAAGAGGGTGAGCCACAGTGGCTCAGCAGCAAGAGTTCTCGCCTGGCATGCTGAAGACCTGGGTTGGATTCCCAGTGCCTGCCCATGCAAAAAAAAAAAAAAGAAGATAAACCCACAAGTTTTTTATAAATCCACTATGTGTCATGTTAGTACTTTCTAAATTTAGCAAGTTTCAGTTAGTAGGCTTTATTTATTATTCTTTTTTTAAGAAGTAAAACTATCCCTATTCTCAGATGACATGATCCTATATACAGAAAATCTCAAATGATCCACAAGGAAGCCACCAGAGAACAAACCTGACCGAATATGCAGGGTAAAAGGTTAACGTGCAAAAATCAGTTGTTTTATAGACCAGCAATGAGCAATCTAAAAAGGAAACTGATAAAACAATTCCATTTACCATAACACCTAAAGGAATAAAATACCCAGAGATAAATTCAAACTAGGAGGTGAAAGACCTGTACACCGAAAAATACAATATTGGTGAAAGAAATTAATGAAGAAACAAATAAGTGGAAAGACAGTCTGTATACATGGATTGAAATTTATCATATTGTTAAGATGTCAGTATCATCCAAAGTGATCCACAGACTCAACACAATACCTACCAAACTTCCATGAGGATTTTTTGCATAAATGGAAAAAATCAAACCTCAAATTCATATGGAATTTCATGGGACCCCAAATAGGCAAAACAATCTTGATAAAAAAAGTGGATATCCACATGCAACAGGATGACAACTCACACCATGTACAAAAATCAACTCAAAATGAATCAATGACCCAAATACGAGTCAAAGCCATAAATATTGCAGAATGCAATGCACAGGAAGATCTTCAGGATCCTATATTAGCCAATAGAGTCTTAGATGTGACACCCAAAGCACAAGCAACAAAAGGAAAATCTACATAAATGGGATTTCATCAGAACTAAAACCTCTGTACAAAGGATTTTATGAAGATTCCCCCCCACCCCCCCAAAAAATCTTTGCACAAATAGTAAAACTGGCACAGTGGCAGAACGCCTGCCTTCCATGCAAGAGACCTGGGTTCAATTCCCAGACCATGAACCAAAAAAAAAAAAAAAAAAAAAAAAAGGAAAACTGGTAGAGCCATCTTCTGCAAAACACCAGAAAACAAAAGGCCGCACTAATAGGGCAGATGTTGAGTCAAGAAAGTACAGCTTTAAAAATGGTACAAGCCTGCAGTGCCCTTGCTGGCCTCCTTGCCCCCCAAGCACGGTGTGGAACCAGTCAATGCTCTCATAAACGGATCCCTGGTCCTGTTCCAGAGAAAGAAGAGCAACCCCTACACACATACCTGGTTGCTGGTATATTAGCACTAGTCTATCAGGTGGCAGCCTGAAAGACAACTGGAAAACTCCCTGGAGCTCCCCCTCCCAGAATTTGCCAGGCAAAAGCACTTTGCTGACGGCTAAAGCAGCATAAGAAACAACTGGGCTAAAACCACCTGGGGAAAGAATTACCTCCCTTAAGTCATAAAATACATCACCAGGGAAGGGGGAAAAGTCTATTTCATAGTGTTAGAGGTGGCATTTGAATTCCTATATATGGGGAATTCTTAAACAGACAAAGAAGCACAAACCCAGGACAAGACTCAGCCTCAGAAAAGACAAAGAGGACCATGCATTTGTCATGGGTTGATCCTGACAGAAAAACTAAATTCTGGAAAGCACTAGCCAAGGAAGGTCAACTTGAAAACACCTGAGGTTTTTTTAACACTTAAAATGGGTGCATTTTATTGATGTAAATTACACTTGAATAAATTTAATTAAAAAAATTTGTATAATGGTATGAAAATTGATTGTTATTTTCTTCACAAAGCTGTTCCTCTGCTACATGCATTATAGTGCACTGCCTATTCCAAAGCACTATGTACCTACAAAAAAGAAATAATTACCATAGTGCTTATCACAGTGTGTACTAAATATTCCCCACCTTTAGCAAATCAAGTTCCAACAGCAAGAGTGCTAGATAATTTCATTATTTCAACAGGTTTTTCAGAAAAGAAGAAAAATTATGTTCCAAGAAAATAAAGTTGGAAGGCTCGCTTTTTCTTTTTTTAGTATTTTGTATTTATTACTTACATGGTAAAAGGAATTAAATATATAAATATAAATATATATTTTTCACAATATCATCATATAGCTGTGCATTTGTCATCACAGTTGACTTTTCTTTTTTTTTGTGAAAAATAACATAAACAAAAAGCAATAAATTTCAAAGCACATTGCAGCAAGTAGTTGTTAAATAGTTTTCTCAGAGTTTTGTATGGGTTACAATTCCACAATCTTAGGTATTTACTTCTAGCTGCCCTAAGATACTGGAGACTAAAAGAAGTATCAGTGCAATGGATTTGGCAATCACACTCATTTGTTAAACCCTACCTTCTCTGTATAACTCCTTATCACCTTTCATCTTGCTCCTGCTCTTTAGGGGTATTTATGCTATGCCCATTCTAACCTTTTCATGTTTGAAGGGCTGTAATAATATGGAATAGGTGGATGGAACTATTTGGTATTCTGGAGAGACTGGCCCTTCTGCATTTCAGGATTTATCTGGTCCAGGGACCCATCTAGAGGTTGTAGATTTCTGGAAAGTTATCCTAGTATATGGAACCTCTGTAGAATTTTATACAGAAAGTAAGCTTTTGAAGAAAGCAGACCTCACCCCAAAACTTGGCTGTGCTGCTTACAATTTATGTGGCCTTGGGAAAACACAAAAAATTTCTAAATTTCACTTAACATCTATGGTGATTACACCAAATTTGCAGGATAATTTTAGGATTAGAAAATAATGTATACCAAGTAGCTCACACAGTATCAGGTAAACAACACGTTCGATAAATAACAACGAAATGAATAGGTTACGATGGAGCAAGAATACTGGTAATTACACAATTGATAATTCCAAGCATTATGCTAGACATCTAGTATAGATTAAATGGGGGAAAATACATCAAATTTTTAAGGAGCTATTCAAGTAACATATTTGGAACACTTCTGATACTTTACTCTCTCAGTACAACTTCTTTCAGAGAAAAGATCAAAGTATGTGTAATCTGTCACAAGAATACACCATAAACTTACTTTCTTGCCTCCACTCTGGCCTCAGCATCAGCATCATGAATTCCTTTCTTAATAGTTTCAACCAAGACAGCTGCATGTCTATAAAATGAATACATCCTCAGATTCATGTATAAAGCTATACAGTTTGCCAGAAATGACACAGTTTATATGTTAGACATCAATCACAGGGAAGCAGGGGAGGTGAAAAGATCTACCAAAGTACTTAAAGAAAATCTGGAATTATATCATACTTATATTAAACAACAAATTCTATTTTTCAAAAATGAGCAGTAAACAGGGTAATATATGTTTTAAGAATTTCCACAAAAATGGTAAGGTAGTACTGTACTCAATGAAAATGCAAACATTTCCCAATTTCCAAACTTGAAACAAATTAAAAAATATAAATAGTCAGTAGCTGCTGTCCGTCCTTCTTCTCATTCATCTCAGAGCTAACATGAGCCACTGCTTGGTATATAATTGACCAATAATACCAGACAAATGGTGTGGCGATATTTTCCAACAAATCTTTCTCTCTGAAAGGACGCTCCTTCCTTCTCTCTATTTTAAATCTTTCATTAGCTGATAAATGCATGTGACTAGACACATTATTAAATTTCTGCCCAATTTAACCTGAGGTGTCTCGCATATCCTATTCTATTTAAGAGACTTTCATCCATTGCACAAAGAAGAAAAGCACACTATCCATAGCTGTGACAAGCAAAAGAAGCATAACACCACAGCTCTGAAGGAAAATCAATAAAAACAATCTATAAAGCAAAATGAGAAATAATGCAAAACCAACACCATCAAATTCTAAAGAACTGTAATACTGGAGGGAAAGGGGGTGAGAGTGGAAGGAAGAATGACTGCATACCTTTCCAATGAATGAGTCTGCCACTCTTGCAATAACAAATCTAAAAATTCAAATGAACGCCTGAAAAAGAAAAGTCAAATTATAACTAATGTATATTACTTTTAAACAAGTATTGGTACATTTTGTCCTAAGCTCTCTAGTTCTCAACTTTTTCAACTGTCCTATTCTTGACCTCATCTTCTTCCTTGGCATCTGATTACAAAGTTCTGTCCCATTTTCCTTCCTTTATTAACATTTTCTCCACTTACCCTGGAATGGGTAGTCCTGGTTAGTGCTGATGTCAGCCCACATCTCTTTTATAGTCTTTCCTTGGACAGTATCATCCATACCTCTACCTCTCTGACTAAATGCTATGCTTCTCAGATCAAATTCTACATCTCCAGCATTGGTTCTTCACTTACGCTGCTAAGTTAAAGTTCTAGCCAACTCACGGACATCTCCATGTAGACACTGTCAACCCAAGCACTACATGTAGAAGAACAAATTAATTGTCTTATCTGCTTAAATCAATCCTTTAACCCATATTATTCAGATCAGGAAATGAGAAACAGGGAGATTAAGTTATTTGTCCAAGGTCATATTATTAGTAAAGTGATGGAGCTGGGACTTGAACTCTCAGTTCTGACTCCAGAGTTCATCTACCTCCCTCAGCCATATCCAATTGTCTTGATAATCTGCTTCAGTCATTTATCATGAGTATATCTGTAGTTTGGACTCTACGTCTCTCTCACATAAATCCTAATGATTCCTACTTATTAGAACCAATACTTCCCACTGGTGTTTTATACTTTGTAGCTAGAACAAAAACTAAGGACAATGTTAACAACTCATCAAAAACCTATTAACTGTCAAAATATTTCCACTTCCTACAGAACACTGTCAAAATGTCTCTTCATGACACTGAAAGCCCTCCTCACTCTGACCTCAGCCTACTCTCCAACAGCCTCCTTTCACACCAAAATCTTCCACTAAGAATGTGCTCTGGCCTCAGTGGCTTAGCTGATAGCTCTACTGCATGCAGTATAGTACAGTACACCTCTGCTTAGGTTGTGCCCTGTTTACGTCCCCTACAATAACTGAACAGTTCCCCATTTTCAAGGCAACCCTATGATGTGTTTCCTGACTCCTTCTGTCACATTTACACATCTCAGATTATTATTTTCCTAGATGTAGGACAGGGGCTGGTAAACCAGACCTGTGAAGGCCCAGAAAGTAAATTTTCTAGTTTTTTTGAACCATAAACAATCTCTATCTCATATTCTTCTCCTCCACCCTTCCCCCTTTAAAAATGTAAAAAGCCATTCTTAGCCAGTGGACTGGGCAAAACAAGCTGCGAGGCAGATTTATTTGACCTAGGAACCATAGTTTGCCAAACTTTGATGTAGGAGACTTAATACCTGCTGTCAAAATTTGGAACAAAATTATTCAATTTCTCCATAACATTCCAAGTATTTAAATATCAAATTAAAAAGGGGGAAGAATTATTCATAATTTTCTTAGATAGCAAATATACAAATCTTGTTTTTGCCTTTATTGATAGTGACCTGACATAACTGTTTACTCGGTAGCAAGTAATATGATAAAGTTCTAAAACATACACACACACACATCAATTAATTCTCACATTTCTATGGGATCAATATCATTAGGCTTATTAACATATGTAGAAACTGAGATTCAGAACAGTTAAATAATTCTCCACGGTCGGATGATTAGTAAGTGGCAATCCCAGGGCTTCTAGTCCAAGCCTCACTCCAGATGTCATACTTTCTGAAACCCAAGGCAATAAAGGAATACAAAGAAAAAAATGTAATGTGATAAAACTGAGAAATACGAGTGTTCATAATAATTCCTTCATATATTTGTTCTTATATGAGATAAGATAAATAATTGCATGCTTGGTTCAGGGAAGGCAAGAATTAATAATATTCAATTTTTATACCAGACTAAGAACTAAACATAACATAACATTAAATTTTTTAAATTAAAAGTAAAAATATATTAAAAAATACATAAAATACATGTATGTAAAACTTACCTCCTCACAGGAACTGATTTTGATGTGCAATTGCTTGTTATTAAAGGTATAAGTCTGGGTACATGAGTATGCTGAAAAAGATATTTTAAAGAAGGTTGAAAAACACTGTGTTCTTCACACAATCCCTTTCATTTGCCTCATATTTAAGTACTTAAGTTAGAATAGTACAAAAAGATCATAAAACCATATTTTGAATGAAATTGAAACCAGTATTGAAAAGTCTTTTCAAATTAAAATAATAGTAATGTTGATTTAGTTATAAAAAGATGAGTAAAATTATTATATAAGAAAGGCACATTAACTGTATATCTGTTAAGAACTACTATGACAGTGTAATTTGGAGGAAGGGAAAAATGAGAAGAATTGGGCATGTACTGTTCATATTCTCTTATGTCTCCTATAGAGCTTTAAAAACGTTAAGAAAACAATTCTGAGGGAAAACAATTATGAACCTAAAATTCAACAGTCAAATTTCTAGTTCTTGTATACTGGCAAAGAAATGCTATTTCAAAATACTCAAAGATAAAAATATGCAAGAAAAACTTGAGAAAACACAAAAGCCAAATAAAAATAACCTAATAACCTTGTCCCTAATAACAAAACAACTCCTGAACTGGCAGAAACTATCTGAATCAACTATTTTGAAACTCCAGAGCGTAGAATATCTTATACCATATAGGGAAGAGTGAGAGGGAAAAGCTGGTAAATTGTTGTAAATATCAGTGAATTTCACCCTCCCTCCAGCAGCTAACTCCCCCATTCCCAAGCCACATGGCAAGCAGCAGCAGGACTGCAGTCCCAAGTCCTGGTGCAGTTTGCTGGTACCGGGGTAGGAACATAAAGATCTAGTCCTTCAAACTCCAGGGGTGTATGGTTTGATTGCCAATCACTGATTTTTTTTTTTAAGCATGGGTAGAAAGTTTATTAGAGAAGAAGTTTATTAAAAAGAGAGAGTACACATTAGAGAGGTTAATGAGGGCATGCCCAAGGGACGAACAAGCACTGAGTGGAGTGGGCCAGTTTGTTTTATAGGAAAGTTTTACCAGTGGCAGGTTTCCATGATAGCCTTTGAATACTAGGTGTTTTCTTTATTTTAGGAGGAGATAGCTAGCAGAGTTCATGGTATATTGCCACATACCTAAAATTTGTCTTTTAGCAAATGGTTAACAATCTTTATGATCTTATGCTCCCTATACTAAAAAGAGTTTGCTTTGGGCCCAGAATTTTACAAGCTTTTATGGTCTGGAGAAGTGAACTGAGGAGGTTTTGGGCCTTTAGGGAAATTTTTGTCACAGGATGTTTGCAGTTCTGTATTAGTTCCTTGGAAGCTAGGTAAGAAACAAAGGACTTGGAGTTGCCTGTTAACTCTTTCAGATCTGAATAGGAAACCAGGGACTTAGAGTTGCCCTACTTTATCCTGCTTCAATCCCCCCGAAAGAATTTAATCCTTTTAATCTTAAAGGGAGGCTGAGGATAAATTTTTTATATTTTCACAGAATTGAGAGCACATGTAGGCACGTGCATAACTACTGACAATGTTAGAAGGGTGGCAGATATTGGAAAATGCAAAAATATTATTATGTTACAACCTAACCTATCCCACTACTCTTACAATCTCTCCACCACCTTTTCAGCATAAATCCCTCAGTGTGGGAACAGGAAGTTACAGGTTGGTTTATAAATTGCAATGTTGAGAAATGAGAAAACAATAGCATTTGGGGGGAAGACAAGTATGCTCAGGCTTCCTTAGAGCTGCTTTGTGCCCACGTCTGTTTATTTTGATCACTGCTTTTGATCAACTATTTCAGATCACTGGAGGCCAGCTCTGAGAGTAGTACTCTTAAAACATCACTCAGACAAAAGCAGCAGAAGAATTAAAAACACAGTACCCTTCCTCAAAACTATGGAGAACAGTTAAAAGGCTGCAAAACTGGGCAAGTGCCAAATAAACAAAACACTGTTTCCAAACCCAAGGGGAGAAGCTCCTGACACCCTTATTGGATCTTAAACCACAAACTCCCAGTATGGTGTGGTGAGTTAGTTCGTAAGTTTAACCTCAGTATTATCATTGTATAACTCTATGAATTTATGTGTATTACTTTGTGCATTTGTCCATATCACCTTATGAATTTATGTATGAAATTATGTACTCCTAAAGTATGTAGAAATCAGAAAGTAAAACAAAATGTCTGTGGCATCTGCTTGCCCTTAGTCATGTCCACAGACCCTGCTCCTTTCTGGTCACATCCACAGAATAGGGGTCCTCTGTGTATATCCCATCTCAGACAAAAGAAACTCCGTACCTTTTCAGTGTTTACCGCCTGTTCCCATAGTAAGTCCCACTTTGTTTATTAGCCTATATAATCTGAAAACAAAGACTATTCAGGGCTCAGACTTTGGATGGGAGTCCTCTGTGACCGACAGCAATAGTATGCCCCTAAATTACGACCCCAAAGAGTATCCCCACTGAGTGTTCTTGTTCTTTTCCATTTCCTCATTCTCTCTCTTCCCTGGCCATGGGGGCAACACAATCTATTCCCCCTAAAGACACTCCCTTGTGCTGTCTGTTATGCCACCTAAACAACCTAGATCTGCAAGGTAACATCAAACCAAAAAAACTTTTACTTTTCTTTACACTGGCTTGGCCCCAGTACCATCTGGACAACTAAATTCATTTGCCTAAAAACAGTACTTTTGATTTTAAATTTTTTACTGACCCTAATAACTTCCTGCAGCAATTTGCAAAATGGGACAAGGTACCCTATGCCCAAGCTTTCTGGACACTGTGTGCTAAGCCCTCACTCTGTTCTTTAACTACATACCAAATCCTCCTACTCAACAAAAAACCAAAACCTCTCACTCTTTCTCCCTCTTCGGAAAAGCCAAACCTCCCTACTCTTTCCCCTTCTTCCTCCCCTCCCACCAACTCCTTAGATCCAGCCGATCACCCCCCTCCTTATCACCCCCCAATCTTCTGCTTCTCTTCCACTGCCTTCTCCCACCCCCCAACCCTTTGCTCCTCCTTACCCTTCCTCCTCCTCATCCTTCTCCCCACCCCACAGTCAGTCACGTGAACCATTCCCATCCCCCATCTATTCCTTTGCCTTACCCCTCTATCCCTCTTTTCCCCCCCAGTACTGAATTCCCCACTTCTTCATGCTCAACTGCTACCTCCTCTGCCAGTATTTTTCCTCTTAGGGAAGTAGCAGAAAGTGAATTTCAATATCTAACTCAAACGTATAATCTCACCTACCAAGATGTAGTTTTAATCCTTATTTCCTCTGTCAATCCATAAAAACAAAAAAACTTCTTAGGTGGCAGCTATTGCTCATGCAAACCAATATTTTGTCATTGACCCCAAACTTACTCACAGGGGTCTGCTGCAGTTCCCCCTAATTAAAAATTACCAACCCAACTCCCCTGACTTACTCAAGTTGTACCACTTCCTCACTTGTCTATTGGAAGGAATGAAAAAAGCAGGATATAAGGCAGTCAATTATGACTAACTTTTAGAACTCTCTCAAGGATTGGATGAAAATCCTGTGGCTTTTATGAGCCACCTGACAATTCACTTCTCAAATACACTGTTCTAGATCCAGTTTCATCTGAAGGGCACCTTTTCCTACACACACACTTCATAACACAATCTGCTCGAGACATTCGTAAAAAACTTCAGAAGCTAGCAGAAGGACCCCAACTGCAGGATAAACTCATCCGGGTTGCTTTCCGTGTTTTCAACAATAGACAGGAGGAAAGGAAAACTAAAAAATTAGTTCAGGAAAATGAAAACAAGAGTGAGAAAATGCTTGCTACTTACTACTGGCCAGTGCCCTGAGAGGATCCACCCAGGCCCAGCAGGATGGGGTAAAATCCACTCAGGCCCAGCAAGGTGAAATAAAACCAATAATCCGGCTACCCCAAGATCCCTGTTTTTGCTGTGGCCAGGAGGGACACTGGACAAAACCCTGCCCTAATCCCAAGCCAACCCTGAGGACTTGCCCTCTTTGCCACAAGATAGGACACTGGAAAGCTGACTGTCCTTCAGCCTCTTGCCATGAAAACAGACAGCCATCCTTGGCAAGGGGCCCTCCTATGAGATTTAAAGTCCCAGACCTCCCTGGCCCAGCCATGGAAGACTGATGGGGTCCAGGCTCTTCAGCCTCAACTCTTCCCACTTCCACAACTGAGCCCAGGGTAAACATCCTCATGGCAGGTAAGCCAATCTCTTTTGTAGTTAACACAGGAGTCACATTTACCTTACCTGAATTTTCAGGACATCTAACCCCTTTCCTCATGTCTATAGTTGAGATTAACGGAAAAAGCACATGCCCACTACAAACCTCACCCAAAGCGTGCACTCTTGAAAACATTTCCTTTTTCCACATTCTTAGTAGCACCTACATAAACAGTCCCCCTCCTGAAAGGAGCCAAACTAAACATGGTGCTCACACTTCCCTTACTTAAAGCTAAGCTTCATGCCACCTGCAGTCCTGCTACTTAACCTCAGCCACAATCTTCAACCAACCCTTCTTCTCTCCCTCCCATCGACTCCTTTGGCCCATTAAATTCTTCATAAAAAATTGCAGATTACTGTTTCAAAAATAATTCACTAATGTGTTATAAATATTTGACATTATTCTGACCAAGTTTGAGTTTAATGGTCATTGCATGTGATGAGATGTTTGCTTAGAAATTTAACTATAAAGGATATAAAGGATGTGATTCTATTAAAAGGGGGAAAAAGGATAGTTTTGTCTTAAGACAAAATAAACGGCTGTTACAGAATGAGGAAAAAGTAGACAAAACCTGAATGGATATAATAGGTCATAAAATGTTAGTGGAAAAGAAAATCATGGTCAAAGTTGGGAAAATCTGATAGGTAAAGTTTTAATGTCAAAAAATATATTAATACAAAATTAAAATTTAGTTTTCTCTCTGTTAAAATAAAGTTTTCTGGGATTATTAATCTATTTTAATAAAGGTTATAAAAGTCTTGTCCACCTACCAACTGGACAGAAATCTGCACTTTGGTCTATCTATCACTCCAAATCTCAATAGCTCCTACAAACCAGTTCTTTCCCATTCCCTTTAACATTAACCTAAGACCAAAATGTGATGCTATCCTTCTGCCTCTCTTAGCTACTCCAGGTGTCCTAACAGGAGTAGGCACTGGAGTCAATGGTATAGTAACATCAGAGGTGTTCTCAAAAGAACCCCAAAATAGTATTTTAAAAAATCTTCCACTTTAATTAACGTACAAAACCAAAATGAACTCATCTGCCAGGCAGTAATACTGCAAAACAGGTGTGGGCTAGATCTGCTAATAGTCAAAGAAGGTGGCCTTTGCCTACTTCTCAGTGAGGAATGCTGCTTCTATGTTAATAATTTACTTATCCCAGCACCCTTGTTCTGTAAACTTGTTGATCAAGTCTTATGCTGCACATTCACTTCATTAACACAAAAGACAGTTCATAACATATTACTCTTAAGTTCTTTCAGGAACAACATGCTAGGTTACCACAGACTTGCAAAGCAAGGACCAAATGAAGCAGCCCCTAACTACTGTCACATTGAAAATCCCCAAAGGCCCCTAACGCTGCCCCCATCCAGCAGGAAGCAGCTAAGAATGACAAACAGTGCCCCCACTCCTTCCCTTAACCTTATAATAAACAAAAGGCAATAATGACAGATTATAGGTGATGAAACTCAGGCCCCCACCCCCTTCTCATCCTGCAGCAACAGATGAAACTTATGGTCCACTGACTCCTGACCCTTTTCCTTCCCCCTCCTCCTTGCCACACATGTGATGCCTCTTGCCAAATGCTGCCTGGGGCAAAAACCACATCAAAGAAGGACTTACAGCATAAGCTCCACCAATAAAGAGCAAACAGGTCAGACAGGCACAAAAAGAAAGAAGCAAAAATACTAGCTGAAGGCAATCAGATGAGTCGTCAAACACAGAATTCAGGACCAATAAGGGATGACGAACTTCAGAGAATAAAAGGAGAAACACATCACAATGCAGGTGGACATTTTCTTCAGGCTCTTGAAGAATATGTTCCTTTATCCTTTCCTCCCCTCCCCCCTCTCCCCCTCCCCTCCCTTACAAGAAACCACTTTTAGCCTTAAAAAAAGAAAAAAAGAAAGAATATAGAAGAAAAGAGAACGAATAGAGACTATGAGACCCATTGGACACCATCAAGTATACCAATATACACATTATGGGAGTCCCAGAAGGAGAAGAAAGACAGAAAGGAGAGGAATATTCAAAGAAATAATAGAAAACTTCCCAAATTTAGCAAATGGCATGAATATGGACATTCAAGAATCCCAACTGAACCAAACAGGGTAAACTAAGAGAACCAACCCAGACACAGAGTAATCAAAATGTCCAATTCGGGGACAAGGAGAGAGTTCTGCAAGCTGCAAAAGAAAAGCAATGAGTTATACATAAAGGAATCTAAGTAAAATTAAGTGCCCATTTCTCATCAGAAACCACAGAGACAAAAAGGCAGTGCTAAAAAAATATTAAAGAGCTGAAATAACACAACTGCCAAGCAAAGAATCTTATATCTGGCAAGATTCTTTCAAAACTAAAGGAGAGATTAAGGAATTCCAAGACAAAAGAAAAGCTGAAGGAATTCCTCATCATTAGACCTGCCCAACAGGCAATGCTAAAGTGAGTTTTTCAGAACAAAAGTAAAAGACACTAGAACTAGATCAAATTGGCATAAAGAAATACAGATTTCAAGTAAAGGTAATCATAATGACAATTACAAATGCCAGTACTATTCTATTGTATTTTTTAGAATGTAATTCCACTTCTTACAGGTGTTAAAAGGCCAAGGATAAAAAAGTAATGATAAATTTATGATTTCGGACATACAATGTACAACAATGTACTCTGTAACAAGTATAAAAAAAAAAAAAGGTGCCGCCGCGCAGCAGCCGACCCGCCCGCCCTCCTCTCCCCTCTTTCTTTGTCCGCCGGCCCGCCGCGCGGCGCCCACGCCCCGCAGCAGCCGACCCGCCCGCCCTCCTCTCCTCCCCCTCCTGCTCCGGCGGCTCTCCAACCACCACGGTGCCCTGGCTCCTCCGCCACCAGCCTCGACAGCCTTGCCACCCTAACCTTTCCTCCTCCAGAACAGCTACTGGGGGAGTGGAGACAATACAGAGCAGCTCCCGGAGCCACACGGAGATCAAAGGGACGGCGTACCCCATCCTGGAACGGTTGACTGTCTGGGAGAACCAGCTCGGGTGAGATCACCGAGGGGGGCGGGTATTCCTGGGCGGGACGGCAAGCGGCCGGAGTCCCTCCCTTCCTCCTTCCCAGGCCAGCTGGCAGAATTGGGCAGGCGGTCCCCTTGGGCCGCGGCGATTGGCACCCCCACCACGCGAGGCCCCCTGCACCAACTGAGAGAGTTCGGTCGAAAATCCCCAGATTGCGGAGAACGGTGACCAGGGGGTCCCTTCCAAACACGTGACTCCCCGGTCCGGCTGGGAACAGTGCACTCTCCCGGGCTGCACAGCTGGCGCCCTTCCGTCACGCTTGGCGCCCCGGGCCGATTAGGAAATTCGGTCGGGTGCTCTCCTGTGCTGCGGCGGCCGTCAACCCTCCCCGTGTTCGGACCCCCGGGCCAGCTGGCACTCTTCCAAGACGCTTTGGCTGCCAAACCTCCCCTACGGCGAGAGTTTTCCAGAGTTAAAGGAACCACAGCAACTTTTACTGGTGGAGCCTGTAGACAAACGTGTGCCACGAGCGCCACCTACTGGGCAGGATAAGAAAAACAGAACCCAGAGATTTCACAGAAAAAATTTTCAACCTGTGGGGTCCAACACCCAGGGAAATCTGACTAAATGCCCAGACACCAGCAGAAGATAACGGATCATGCTCAGAAAACTGAAAATATGGCCCAGTCAAAGGAACAAACCAATAGTTCAAATGAGATACAGGAGCTGAAACAACTAATGCTGAATATACGAACAGAAATGGAAAACCTCTTCAAAAACGAAATCGATAAATTGAGGGAGGACATGAAGAAGACATGGGCTGAACATAAAGAAGAAATAGAAAAACTGAAAAAACAAATCACAGAGCTTATGGAAGTGAAGGATAAAGTAGAAAAGATGGAAAAAACAATGGATACCTACAATGATAGATTTAAAGAGACAGAAGATAGAATTAGTGATTTGGAGGATGGAACATCTGAATTCCAAAAACAAACAGAAACTATCCGGAAAAGAATGGAAAAATTCGAACAGGGTATCAGGGAACTCAAGGACAATATGAACCGCACAAATATACATGTTGTGGGTGTCCCAGAAAGAGAAGAGAAGGGAAAAGGAGGAGAAAAACTAATGGAAGAAATTATCACTGAAAATTTCCCAACTCTTATGAAAGACCTAAAATTACAGATCCAAGAAGTGCAGCGCACCCCAAAGAGATTAGACCCAAATAGGCGTTCCCCAAGACACTTATTAGTTAGAATGTCAGAGGTCAAAGAGAAAGAGAGGATCTTGAAAGCAGCAAGGGAAAAACAATCCATCACATACAAGGGAAACCCAATTAGACTATGTGTAGATTTCTCAGCAGAAACCATGGAAGCTAGAAGACAGTGGGATGATATATTTAAGTTACTAAAAGAGAAAAACTGCCAACCAAGACTCCTATATCCAGCAGAATTGTCCTTCAAAAATGAGGGAGAAATTACAACATTCTCAGACAAAAAGTCACTGAGAGAATTTGTGACCAAGAGACCAGCTCTGCAAGAAATACTAAAGGGAGCACTAGAGTCAGATACAAAAAGACAGAAGAGAGAGGTATGGAGAAGAGTGTAGAAAGAAGGAAAGTCAGATATGATATATATAATATAAAAGGCAAAATGGTAGAGGAAAATATTATCCAAACAGTAATAACTCTAAATGTTAATGGATTGAATTCCCCAATCAAAAGACACAGACTGGCAGAATGGATTAAAAAACAGGATCCTTCTATATGCTGTCTACAGGAAACACATCTTAGACCCAAAGATAAATATAGGTTGAAAGTGAAAGGTTGGGAAAAGATATTTCATGCAAATAACAACCAGAAAAGAGCAGGAGTGGCTATACTAATACCAACAAATTAGACTTCAAATGTAAAACAGTTAAAAGAGACAAAGAAGGACACTATATACTAATAAAAGGAACAATTAAACAAGAAGACATAACAATCATAAATATTTATGCACCGAACCAGAATGCCCCAAAATACGTGAGGAATACACTGCAAACACTGAAAAGGGAAATAGACACATATACCATAATAGTTGGAGACTACAATTCACCACTCTCATCAATGGACAGAACATCTAGACAGAGGATCAATAAAGAAATAGAAAATCTGAATATTACTATAAATGAGCTAGACTTAACAGACATTTATAGGACATTACATCCCACAACAGCAGGATACACCTTTTTTTCAAGTGCTCATGGATCATTCTCGAAGATAGACCATATGCTGGGTCACAAAGCAAGTCTTCACAAATTTAAAAAGATTGAAATCATACACAACACTTTCTCAGATTATAAAGGAATGAAGTTGGAAATCAATAATAGGCAGAGTGCCAGAAAATTCACAAATACATGGAGGCTCAACAACACTCTCTTAAACAACAAGTGGGTCAAAGAAGAAATTGCAAGAGAAATTAATAAATACCTAGAGGCGAATGAAAATGAAAACACAACATATCAAAACTTATGGGACGCAGCAAAGGCAGTGCTAAGAGGGAAATTTATTGCCCTAAATGCCTATATCAGAAAAGAAGAAAAGGCAAAAATGCAGGAATTAACTGTCCACTTGGAAGAACTGGAGAAAGAACAGCAAGCTAACCCCAAAGCAAGCAAAAGGAAAGAAATAACAAAGATTAGAGCAGAAATAAATGAAACTGAATACATGAAAACAATAAAGAAAATCAATAAGACCGGAAGTTGGTTCTATGAGAAAATCAATAAGATTGACGGGCCCTTAGCAAGATTGACAAAAAGAAGAAGAGAGAGGATGCAAATAAATAAGATCAGAAATGGAAGAGGAGACATAACTACTGACCTCACAGAAATAAAGGAGGTAATAACAGGATACTATGAACAACTTTACGCTAATAAATACAACAATTTAGATGAAATGGACGGGTTCCTGGAAAGACATGAACAACCAACTTTGACTCAAGAAGAAATAGATGACCTCAACAAACCAATCACAAGTAAAGAGATTGAATTAGTCATTCAAAAGCTCCCTAAAAAGAAAAGTCCAGGACCAGACGGCTTCACATGTGAATTCTATCAAACATTCCAGAAAGAATTAGTACCAACTCTCCTCAAACTCTTCAAAATAATCGAAGTGGAGGGAAAGCTACCTAATTCATTCTATGAAGCCAACATCACCCTCATACCAAAACCAGGCAAAGATATTACAAAAAAAGAAAACTACAGACCAATCTCTCTAATGAATATAGATGCAAAAATCCTCAATAAAATTCTAGCAAATCGTGTCCAACAACACATTAAAAGAATTATACATCATGACCAAGTAGGATTCATCCCAGGTATGCAAGGATGGTTCAACATAAGAAAATCAATTAATGCAATATACCACATCAACAAATCAAAGCAGAAAAATCACATGATCATCTCAATTGCTGCAGAGAAGGCATTTGACAAGATTCAACATCCTTTCCTGTTGAAAACATTTCAAAAGATAGGAATACAAGGGAACTTCCTTAAAATGATAGAGGGAATATATGAAAAACCCACAGCTAATATCATTCTCAATGGGGAAAAATCGAAAACTTTCCCCCTAAGATCAGGAACAAGACAAGGATGTCCATTATCACCACTATTATTCAACATTGTGTTGGAGGTTCTAGTCAGAGCAATTAGACAAGAAAAAGAAATACAAGGCATCAAAATTGGAAAGGAAGAAGTAAAACTATCACT
Source organism: Tamandua tetradactyla (assembly GCF_023851605.1). Taxonomy (NCBI): domain Eukaryota; kingdom Metazoa; phylum Chordata; class Mammalia; order Pilosa; family Myrmecophagidae; genus Tamandua; species Tamandua tetradactyla. The sequence goes on along the minus strand of NC_135341.1, from coordinate 54,204,618 downwards.
GTTTGCAGACGATATGATACTATACGTCGAAAACCTGGAAAAATCCACAACAAAACTACTAGAGCTAATAAATGAGTACAGCAAAGTAGCAGGCTACAAGATCAACATTCAAAAATCTGTAGCTTTTCTATACACTAGTAATGAACAAGCTGAGGGGGAAATCAAGAAACGAATCCCATTTACAATCACAACTAAAAGAATAAAATACCTAGGAATAAATTTAACCAAAGAGACAAAAAACCTATATAAAGAAAACTACAAAAAACTGCTAAAAGAAATCACAGAAGACCTAAATAGATGGAAGGGCATACTGTGTTCATGGATTGGAAGACTAAATATAATTAAGATGTCATCCTACCTAAACTGATCTACAGATTCAATGCAATACCAATCAAAATCCCAACAACTTATTTTTCAGAATTAGAAAAACCAATAAGCAAATTTATCTGGAAGGGCAGGTTGCCCTGAATTGCTAAAAACATCTTGAGGAAAAAAAACAAAGCTGGAGGTCTCGCGATGCCGGATTTTAAGGCATATTATGAAGCCACAGTGGTCAAAACAGCATGGTATTGGCATAAAGATAGATATATCGACCAATGGAATCGAATAGAGTGTTCAGATATAGACCCTCTCATCTATGGACATTTGATCTTTGATAAGGCAGTCAAGCCAACTCACCTGGGACAGAACAGTCTCTTCAATAAATGGTGCCTAGAGAACTGGATAACCATATGTAAAAGAATGAAAGAAGACCCGCATCTCACACCTTATACAAAAGTTAACTCAAAATGGATCAAAGATCTAAACATTAGGTCTAAGACCATAAAACAGTTAGAGGAAAATGTAGGGAGATATCTTATGAATCTTACAACTGGAGGTGGTTTTATGGACCTTAAACCTAAAGCAAGAGCACTGAAGAAGGAAATAAATAAATGGGAACTCCTCAAAATTAAACACTTTTGTGCATCAAAGAACTTCATCAAGAAAGTAGAAAGACAGCCTACACAATGGGAGATAATATTTGGAAATGACATATCAGATAAAGGTCTAGTATCCAGAATATATAAAGATATTGTTCAACTCAACAACAAAAAGACAGCCAACCCAATTAAAAAATGGGAAAAAGACCTGAACAGACACCTACCAGAAGAGGAAATACGGATGGCCAAGAGGCACATGAAGAGATGCTCAATGTCCCTGGCCATTAGAGAAATGCAAATCAACACCACAATGAGATATCATCTCACACCCACCAGAATGGCCATTATCAACAAAACAGAAAATGACAAGTGCTGGAGAGGATGCGGAGAAAGAGGCACACTTATCCACTGTTGGTGGGAATGTCAAAGGGTGCAACCACTGTGGAAGGCAGTTTGGCGGTTCCTCAAAAAGCTGAATATAGAATTGCCATACGACCCAGCAATACCATTGCTGGGAATCTACTCAAAGGAATTAAGGGCAAAGACACAAACGGACATTTGCACACCAATGTTTATAGCAGCGTTATTTACAATTGCAAAGAGATGGAAACAGCCCAAATGTCCATCAACAGAAGAATGGCTAAACAAACTGTGGTATATACATACGATGGAATATTATGCAGCTTTAACACAAGATAAACTTATGAAGCATGTAATAACGTGGATGGACCTAGAGAACATTATGCTGAGTGAGAGTAGCCAAAAACTAAAGGACAAATACTGTATGGTCCCACTGATGTGAACGGACATTCGAGAATAAACTTGAAATATGTCATTGGTAACAGAGTCCAGCAGGAGTTAGAAACAGGGTAAGACAATGGGTAATTGAAGCTGAAGGGATACAGACTGTGCAACAGGACTAGATACAAAAACTCAAAAATGGACAGCACAATAATACCTAATTGTAAAGCAATCATGTTAAAACACTGAACGAAGCTGCATCTGAGCTATAGGGTTTTTTTTTACTATTATTACTACTTTTATTTCTTTTCTCTATATTAACATTTTATATCTTTTTCTGTTGTATTGCTAGTTCCTCTAAACTGATGCAAATGTACTAAGAAACGATGATCATGCATCTATGTGATGATGTTAAGAATTACTGAGTGCATATGTAGAACGGTATGATTTCTAAATGTTGTGTTAATTTCTTTCTTTTTTTTTTTTCTTTCTTTCCGTTAATAAAAAAATAAAAAAAATATAAAAAAAAAAAGATGGGTTAACCAAGAAGTCTAGGAATAGCATATGTGTATGTTAGTGAAGATAAATCGGTATCAAATCAAATATAATTGTCATAAGATATAGAACGTTAAATTTTAACCTCAAGGTAACTAAAAAGAAAATATATGAAAAAGACATTCAGAAAGAAATGAGAAGGGACTTGTGCTGGTTTTAAAGGATTATGTAACCTAGAAAAGCCATGTTTTAATCCTGATCCATCTTATGCAGGCAGCCATTTCTTTTAATCCCTATTCAGCACTGTGGGTTGGAAACATGATTAGATTATCTCCACAGAGATGTGGCACAGCCAATTGTGAGTATTACCCTTTGATTAGACGGAGATGTGACTCCACCCATTCCAGGTGGGTCTTGACTAGTTTACTGGAATCCTTTAAAAAGAGGAAACATTTTGGAAAGAGCCACAGAGGCCACAGTATATGATATAAACCAGACACAGAAGAACAAATATTGCACACTCTCACTGATACAATATAATATGAACAAGCAAATTCATAATTAAAAACTAGAATATAATATACCAGGTGTTGAGTGGGGATAGAAAATGAACAGTTAATGCTTACACTGTACAGAATTTCTATTTGAATGGTAGAAAAATTCTGGTAATGGATGGTGGTGATAGTAGCACAAAATTGTGAACATAATTACAATATGGCATTATATATTTGAATGTGGTTAAAGGGGGGAATTTTAGGTTGTGAACATGTTAGAATAAAAATCACAGACTGTACTTCACAACAGTGAACCCTATGAATAAAAATCATAGAACTGTACTTTATAACAGTGAACCCTAATATAAACCATGGACCACAATTAATGGTACAGTTATAATAATATTGCTTCATCAATTGTAACAAATGTCACTGTGGTGGTTTGAAGTTCTATCTACCCCAGAAAAACATGTTCTTAAATTTAATCCATTCCTACCTTTGGCTAGATGGTGGAACAGGAGAGGTTGAGTGTACCTTGACTCTCTGCAACAAGAGAAACCACTGAAAAAACTACTGGGACAGTAGTTTCAGTGTGTGAATGATGTGGGAGTGTATTCTTCTCTACTTAGGGAGATTCTGATTGAAAAAGTGGAGGCACTGAGATGGAAAGAACAGGATGAGTGAGCTCTACCAGGATTCCAGCCTACCCTGTGGCTGGCTGGGAAGATTTTCCCTTAGGGCTCCCCAAAACTGGTAGTTCCCAAGGGGAATTTTGAAACTAAGAGACCTGCTTTCCTTGCATATAAAAACCAATTAGCCAGCGTACAGTGTCTGCTCTGCACTCCTGAGACACATTGCTGCAGGCACCATCTACTGGGAAAAAGTGGAAAGTGCAATTGAACAAATTGCCTATGTGCTCTCAATAGAGTTTTAAGAAGAATTACAATCCCCACATGAGATGCAAGACTTGGTCTGGGGGGGAAAGACTGGCAAACAAAGTTCAAAAGAGAACTTTCAATGAAAATCTAAATACAAAAAAATAGATGCATGAAGGAAATTAATTTATAAAGCAATCTTATTGAAACGTTCAGATGCTCCATGTACAACAGAAAATCATAAAGCAGGTTAAGACATGAGCAGACATGGACCAGTCAACTGAGCTAATTATATCACTGCAGGGGCCACCATATCTGGAACTACAAATCAAGGATATTCACAGCAACATAATGAATATTAAAAAGACACTGGTGGAAATTAAAAAAATAAAATGAAATTAAAGACACTGGAAGAGCATAAAGAAGAACTTGAAAGAATAAGTAGAAAAATAGCAGATCTCATAGAGATGAAAGTACTGTAGACCAATTTAAAAGTATAGTAGAGGCATACAACAGCAGTTTTGAAGAGGCAGAGGAAAGAATAAGTGAATTAGAATATAGGATAATTGAGCTTGAACACTGTTGGTTTCATAATATTACGGTACTCTTGAAAAGCCATGTTTCAATTCTGATTCAATCTTGTGGGAGCAGCCATTTCATTTAATCCCGATTCAACATGCAGGTTGGAAAATTTTGATTACATTACAAATATTTTTATTACAAAAATGTGGTGCATCCAATTGCAGGTGTGATCTTTTGATCAGATGGAGATAAGACTCCACCCATTCAAGGTGGGTCTTGAGTAGATTACTGGAATCCTTAAAAAGAGGAAACTTTTGGGAGAGAGTTAGCAAAGACAGTTTCAGAATCAAAAGAGAAAGCAGATAAAGATGCATGGAGCCTAGCAGACATCACCATGAGATGTTAAGCAAGTCAGAACCTGGAAAGAGCCAAGGGAAGCCAAGAGATGGAAGTCAAGAGATTTACACTAATAACTGAATGTTAATGGTCTAAACTTGACAATTAAAAGATACAGATTGTCAGAATAGATTTAAAAATATGATCCATGTATATGCTCCTTATAAGAGACTCATCTTAAACCTCAGGATATAAAAAGACTGAAAGAGACAGGATGGAAAAATACATTTTATGAATGCACTAGACAAAAGAAAACAGGGATAGCTATGCTAGTATCAGATAAAATTTATTTTAAATGTAAAAATGCCATAAGGGACAAGGAAGGACACTATGTATTAATAAAAGGGACAATTCACCAAGAAGAAATAACAATCATAAATGTTTACGCTCCCAATCAAGGAGCTCCAAAGTATATGAGGCAAATAATACTGGCAAAATTCAAGGAAGCAAATGATATAACAATAACAAAGGGAGATTTCACTACACCACGCTCCTATATCAAACAACCAGACAGAGCAGCAATAAGGAAACAGAGAATTTAAACAATGTGATAAATGAATTAAATCTAAATGATATGTACAGATCATCGCACCCTAAACTATCAGGATACACATTCTTTTCTAATGCTCATGGAACATTCTTCAGGACAGATCAGATGCTGGGATACAAATTGGGTGTGTATAAATCTGATAAGATTGAAATTATTCAGGATACTTTTTGCGACAACAAGGGAATTAAGCTGAAAATTAACAATCACTGAAGAATCAGAACATTTACAAATATACGAAGACTACACAAGACACTGTTAAACAATCAGTGGGTCAAAGAAGAGACTGTTAGAGAAATTGGTAAACACCTGGAGAGGAATAAAAATTAAAATACAACATGTCAGAATCTGTAGGATGTGGCAAAGGCAGTGCTAACAGGGAAATTTATTGCCCTAAATGTTTACATTAAAAAAGAAGAATTGAGAAAAAAGAACAGGCAAAAGTAGAGGATCTAACTGCTCACGTGGAGGAACTAGAGAAAAAACAGCCAACTAAGCTCAAAGAAAAGAGAAGAGAAATAACAAAGATAAAAGCAGAAATAAATGAACTGAAAAACAATAAACAACAGAACGAATGAACAAAACTACAAGTTGGTTCTTTGAAAAATCTATTAAAATTGATGAACCCCTAGAACAAATGTCGAAATTAATTTAGTAGATTGAAATGATAATGAACAATGGGGGTGGGGTGGGGTAAGGGGTATGGTATGTATGAATTTCTTAAAAAAAGAGTGTATAAATAAACAAAATTAGAAATGAGAAGGGAGTCATTACTATGGATCCTGAAGAAATTTTAAAAGTTATAAGAAGATATTATGAACAACAAGACAACTTAGTTGAAATGGACAAATTCCTAGAAAGATATGAATTAACACTGCCTGAAGAAGAAATAGAAGATTTTAACAAATACAAGCAAAGAGATTCAATCAGTTATCAAAAATCTTTCTACAAAGAAAAATCCAGGGCCATATGGCTTCGCAGGGGAATTTTAACAAACATTTCCAAAAGAATTAACACAATTCTGCTCAAACCCCTCAAAAAATTGAGGAAAAAGGCTCATTACCTAACTCATTTTAGGAGCTAGTACCACTTTACTACCAAAACCAGATAGAGACATTACAAGAAAGGAAAATTAGAGATAAATTTCCCTAATGAATACAGAGGCAAAAATTTTCAAGAAAATTCTAGCAAACTGAATCCAATGATACACTAAAAGAATTATACATTATGACCAAGTGGAATTTATACCAGGAATGCAAGGATGGTTTAACATGAGAAAATCAATTAAAGTAATACAGTATATTAATAAATTCAATGGGAAAAATCATATCATATCGATTGATGCTGAAAAAGCATTCAATAAAATTCAGCATCCTTTGCTGGTATAAACACTACAAAAGGCAAGAATCATAGGGAACTTCCTCAACATCATAAAGGGCATATAGAAAAAAACCATAGCCAGCATCAATCTCCATGGTGAGAGATTGAAAGTAGTCCCCTCAAGATCAGAAATAGGAGAAGGATGTCCACTGTCACCACTACTATTGTACTAGAAGTCCTAGCTAGAGCAATTAGGCATGAGAAAGAAATAAAAGGCATCCAAATAGATAAGGAAGAAGTAAAACTCTTATTCATTATTCACAGATGACATGATCCTATACTTAGAAAATCCTGAGAAATTCATGACAAAGCTTCTTGAGCTAATAAACAAATTTGCTATAGTGGCAGGATACAAGATAAACATATAAAAATCAGAAATGTTTTATACACAAACAATGAATTAAATATGGGAACAATTAAGGAAAAACAGTCCACTCAAAATAGCCACTACAAGAATCAAATATTTAGGAATATGCTTAACCAGGGAAGTAAAGGACCTGCACAAAGAGAATTATACAAAATATTGTTTAAAGAAATTAAAGACAATCTAAACAGATGGAAAGATATTCTGTGCTCATGGACAGGATGACTGAATGTTGTTAAGATGTCAATCCTACCTAAATTAATCCAAAGATTCAATGCGATACCAATCAAAATTCCAACAACCTATTTTGAAGACCTGGAAAAGTTAGTTATCAAATTCATTTAGAAGGGAAAGAAACCTCGAGTAGCTAAAGATATTCTAAAAAAGAAGAGAGTGGGAGTTTAAAATTTACTTCAAATCCACAGTCATCAAAATAGCATGGTGCCAGCACAAAGATGGAAGTATTTGATCAACGGAACTGAATCAACAGTGTGGAGATTGACTACCAAATTTACGGTCAATTGATCTTCAATAAAGCTCCCAAATCTACTGAATTGGGAAAGAATAAAATGGGCTTTGGAAAACTGATATCAATAGTCAAAAGATGAAAGAGGAACCATATCTTACACTTTACATAAAAATCAACTCAAAATGGATTAGAGACCTAAATATAAGAGTCAGTACTTCTCTTCAATAAATGGTGCCTAGAGAACTGGATATCCATATGCAAAAGAATGAAAGAAGACCCATCTCTCACACCCTATACAAAAGTTAACTCAAAATGGATCAAAGATCTAAACATTAGGTCTAAGACCATAAAACAGTTAGAGGAAAATGTTGGGAGATATCTTATGGATCTTACAACTGGAGGTGGTTTTATGGACCTTAAACCTAAAGCAAGAACACTGAAGAAGGAAATAAATAAATGGGAACTCCTCAAAATTAAACACTTTTGTGCATCAGAGAACTTCATCAAGAAAGTAGAAAGACAGCCTACACAATGGGAGACAATATTTGGAAACGACATATCAGATAAAGGTCTAGTATCCAGAATTTATAAAGAGATTATTCAACTCAACAACAAAAAGACAGCCAACCCAATTACAAAATGGGAAAAAGACTTAAACAGACACCTACCAGAAGAAGAAATACGGATGGCCAAGAGGCACATGAAGAGATGCTCAATGTCCCTGGCCATTAGAGAAATGCAAATCAACACCACAATGAGATATCATCTCACACCCACCAGAATGGCCATTATCAACAAAACAGAAAATGACAAGTGCTGGAGAGGATACGGAGAAAGAGGCACACTTATCCACTGTTGGTGGGAATGTCAAAGGGTGCAACCACTGTGGAAGGCAGTTTGGCGGTTCTTCAAAAAGCTGAATATAGAATTGCCATACGACCCAGCAATACCATTGCTGGGAATCTACTCAAAGGAATTAAGGGCAAAGACACAAACGGACATTTGCACACCAATGTTTATAGCAGCGTTATTTACAATTGCAAAGAGATGGAAACAGCCAAAATGTCCATCAACAGAAGAATGGCTAAACAAACTGTGGTATATACATACGATGGAATATTATGCAGTTTTAACACAAGATAAACTTATGAAGCATGTAATAACGTGGATGGACCTAGAGAACATTATGCTGAGTGAGAGTAGCCAAAAACTAAAGGACAAATACTGTATGGTCCCACTGATGTGAACGGACATTCGAGAATAAACTTGAAATATGTCATTGGTAACAGAGTCCAGCAGGAGTTAGAAACAGGGTAAGACAATGGGTAATTGAAGCTGAAGGGATACAGACTGTGCAACAGGACTAGATACAAAAACTCAAAAATGGACAGCACAATAATACCTAATTGTAAAGCAATCATGTTAAAACACTGAACGAAGCTGCATCTGAGCTATAGGGTTTTTTTTTACTATTATTACTACTTTTATTTCTTTTCTTTATATTAACATTTTATATCTTTTTCTGTTGTGTTGCTAGTTCCTCTAAACCGATGCAAATGTACTAAGAAACAATGATCATGCATCTATGTGATGATGTTAAGAATTACTGAGTGCATATGTAGAATGGTATGATTTCTAAATGTTGTGTTAATTTCTTTTTTTTTTCTTTCCGTTAATGAAAAAATAAAAAAAAAATAAAAAAAACTATGGTAAAATATTCACAACATAAAAGCACTGTAACCACTTTTAAGGGTACAATTCAGTGGCATTAAATACATTGTTGCATGACCTTCCAAAAAAAAAAAAAAAAAAAAAGAGTCAGTACTATAAAGCTCTTGGAAGAAAACATAGAGAAACATCTTCAAAACCTAGTAATAGGAGGTAGTTTCCTGAACTTTACATCCAAAGCATAAGCAACAAAAGAAAAACTAGATAAATGGGACCTCCTCAGAATCAAAAGGCATCTGTGCCTCAAAGGATTTTGTCAAAAAGGTGAAGAGGCAGCCAACTCAATGGAAAAAAGATATTTAGAAACCATACATTAGATAATCCCATGTACATAAAGAAATTATACAACTCAACAACAAAAGAATAAACAGCCCAGTTATAAAATGGGCAAAAGATAGGAATTTTTCTGAAGAGCAAATAAAAATTACTAAAAAGCCCATGAACAGTTACTCATCCTCTTTAGCTACAAGGGAAATGCAAATTAAAACTACAATGAGATATCATCTTATACCTGTAAGAATGGCTGTCATTAAACAAATAGGGAACTATAAATGTTGGAGAGGATATGGAGAAATTGGAACAATTATTCACTGCTGGTAGGAATGCATAACAGTATAGCACTATGGAAGACCGCTTGGCAGTTCCTCAGAAAACTAAACATCAAGTTGCCATACGACCTGGAAAATACCACAGCTTGGTATATACCTAGAACAGCTGAAAGAATTGTCATGAACAGACATCTGCACACCAATGTTCGATGTGGCACTATATACAATTGTTAAAAAAGAGAAGAAACACAAGTGCCCACGAATAGACAAGTGGATAAACAAAATGTGTATATGCATAATCGATGGAATATTATGCAGCAATAAGATGAAATGAGGTCCTGAAGCATATGACAATGTGGATGAACCTAGAGGAAATACTCCTCAGTGAAATAAGTCAAACACAAAAGGACAGATACTATACAATCTCAATATTCTCACTCTGGTAAAGAGGCAATGTCAAGGCTCAGGCAATAAATTTCAAAGGATAGCATAATAAATTAGTTATAGAACAGATTTCAGAGTTCGGTATCGGTTACAATTTCACAATTTTAGGTTTTTACTTCTAGCTGCTCTAAGATACTGGAGACTAAAAGAAATATCAATTTAATGATTCAGCAATCATATTTGTTTGTTAAACCCTACCTTCTCTGTATAACTCCACTATCACCTTTGATCTTTCTATCCCACTCTTTAGGGGTATTTGGGCTATGTGCATTCTAACTTTTTCATGCTATAAGGGGCTGTCAATAATATAGGGTAGGGAGATGGAAGTAGTTGATGTTATGGAGAGGCTGGACACTCTAGGTTTCAGGACTTATCTGGTCTAGGGACCCATCCGGACATTGCAGGTTTCTGGAAAGTTACTCTAGTGCATGGAACCTTTGTAGAATCTTATATATTGCCGTAGGTGTTCTTTAGGATTGGCAGGAATGATACTTTGTTGGGGTTTAGCAAGTTATGATACGTAGCAATGTCAAACTGGAGATTGTGTAAAAGTGATCTGCAGAGCCTCTTGACTCTATTTGAATTCTCTCTGCCACTGATACTTTGTTATACTTCTTTTCCCCCTTTGGTGAGGATGAAGTGGGATATTTTGATTAGGTTAATTTAGTTATGTGTCACCTTATTCAGGATGGGTCTTACCTTATTATGATATCCTTTATAAGAGAAAGAAATTGAGACAGAGAAAGCCAGAGTGAGCAAGAAGCTGAACCACAACCTGGAAAAGAAGGAAGAGACCAGGAGACACTGCCATACGTCTGGTCAAACGACAGAGATGAATCAAAGATCATTGGCAGCCAGCCCCAAAATGCCACAGTCTTCAGGAAGAAAACATAGCCTTTGGACATTTTCCTAGCCTCAAATTCATGAACAAATACATTCCAATTGTCTATACCATCCAATTGATGGCATGTGCTTAAGCAAGCTGGGAAACTAAAGCAGTACCAAATTAATGGAAGGTATTATTAATAGGAAGGTATACAAGAATGGAGTATTTTCTGCATGATTTTAGGTCAACCTGCAATTTCTTTAATTTTAAGAAAAAATAATCCAGAAATATATTTAAAAATGGAAATTATGCATATGCCAATAAACACTGGCTAGGAATGAAAGCAACATAACAGTTCATTTCATTTGATAAAAATAAAACGTCTTTGTTAAATTTAATTCAACATTGTGTTAGTTTGCTAGCTACTAGAATGCAATATATCAGAACAGGAATGGCTTTTACAAAAGGGAAGTTCAGTAAGTTACGAGTTTACAGTTTTAAGGCAACGAAAATGCCCCAAATTAAGGCACCAACAAGTGATTACCTTAATCCAATGAAGGTCCATGGGTTAGGAACACCTTTGTCAGCTGGGTAGTCACGTGGCTGGCATCTGCCTCTCCAGGTTCAGGCTTGCTTAATATCTCATGGCAACATCTGCTAGGCTCCAAGCATCTACAAACATCCAAGTCTATTTTCCATGTGTCCGCATCTATGTCAGCTCTGCTGAAGTTTTGGTCAGCTCTGAGGCTTCTACACATTCTCTAGACTCTATCCTTTCTGACTCTATCTAAAATGTTTCCACTTTCAAAGGAGTTCAGTAATCTCATCAAGACCCACCTGGAATAGGTGGAGTCACATTTCCATGTAATGAAAGTAATACCCACTCTGGGCATGTCATATCTCCATGGAGATAACCTAATCAAAAGTTTCCAAACTACGTTATTGAAGCAGGATTAAAAGAAACAGCTGATCCCAAAAGATTGGATCAGGATTAAAACATGACTTTTCTGAGTTGCATAACACTTTCAAACTGGCACATTCTACCCTTTGGACCCCCCACCCCCACACCTGCAAACATGTTTTTTCCATATAAAAATATATATTCACTCCATTGCAGTATCACAAAATCCTCAAAACATTTCAGTAAAAATACAACCACAAATCAAAGTTAAAACCAGTACAACATCTCATCAAAGTTAGCTACAGGCATGGTCTGTTCTAAGGCAAAGTTTTCTCTTCTAGCTTTAAAGCTTTTCCCAAAATGGTTCCCTCTAAAGGGCTCTAGTTAGCAGCTCCATCTTAAATAACAAACATGTTGGAACAGCTTTTTAAAAGGATAAAGATTCTGGAGAGTTGTGAGGAGCTCAACAGAGAAGGCCTAGAATGCTTTGGAGAGACTGTTGTGGGCTCTAAGGGTATTTCTAATAAGGCTTTAGACAGAAATGATGAATGTGTCATTCCAAACTGGAAAGAAGGCATCTCTGTAGATGGAAGGCAGAATTTGAGAGTAATGAACTTTGGTATTTAGCAGAAGAAATTACCAAACTAAATGTGGAAAATGTAGCCTGGCTGCTCCTTGAAGCTTACAGTAAAGTGCGGTAGGAAAAACAAGTTGAGAAATGACTTCTTGGGTACAAAGAAAACATAAATTGGTGTTCTTGAAAATTCTGGGCTTCCAGAAAGTAAGACTCCAGTGAATAGGGCCCTACATGATGATTTATCCAAGCAAGGAAAGAGTAAGCCATTTCAGAAAAGGCCAGGGTTGGAGATTGAGTTATCCAGGAGTAATCTGTGGAAAGTCCTATTGCCTAATGGTTAGGATCCTTGTCTGTTACATAGAAAGTCAAAAAGAATTCTGTGGGATCTATATAAACAGAACCACTGCCAGTCTGGATTAAGACAGGGACACATTGGAGGGAAAAAAACTTCAAAGGCAAAACCATGAAAGTTAAGGTCTGCAATCAAGAAACCTTGGGAGAGGAGAGCAGACCCACCAAATCACTGGGATATGGTGAGTTTGCCCCAGAAGCAGAGGGTGGGCCTTTCAGCTTGTTATTTAGGAAGAGTTGTGCCACTCAGGCCTTGAAGAGCTCATTAACTGGGTATGGAGGAACCCTGGCTGCCTCCCTATTATTCTGGAGGGGTTGAGAGTGTGCGCCTAGAGTTGGCAGAGAGCCCGCATGCAGCCCCAATGTTTGGAGAGGGTAGAGCCAAGAACAACATGGTCTCCTCAATATTCCAGAAGGTTGCATACTCCACATCAGCATTTGGAGAGAGCAAGACCACTGCATAAGCCCTTGGACAGGGTGAGACTGCTGCTTCTAAAGCCCCGAAGATAAATGACTCTTTGAAATCTAATGGAGTTTGCCCTGCAGGTTTTAGGAACTGTATGGGTCCACTGACCCTGGTGTTCCTTCCAATATCTCCCTATGGAAATGGAAATATGCATCCTATGACTGTCCCTCCTTTGTATATTGGCAGCAGATAACCTGTTTTAAGTTTTACAGGTCCAGAGCCAGAAGAAAAATCTTTGTCTTAGAACAGACCATGCCTATAACCGACTTTGATGAGATTCTGTGCTGTTTTTAACCTTGTATTTTATTTATATTGATACCGAAAAGGTTTAGAGTTTTATGATATCGTGATGAAGTGAATGTATTTTGCATATGGAAAAAAACGTGTCTTTTTTGGGATCCAGAGGGTGGAATGTGCCAGTTTGAAAATCTTATCTACCCCAGAAAATCCATGTATTAATACTGATCCAATCTTGTTAGAGCAGTAGTTTCTTTTAATCCCTATTCAGCACTGTACGTTGGAAACCTGAGTAGATTATCTACAAAGAAATGTGGCATCTCCAATTGTGGTTATTAACTTTTGAGTCCATGGAGACATGACTCCATCCATTCCAGGTGGGTCTTAAATAGTTTACTGGAATCCTTTAAAAGAGGAAACATTTTGGAAAAATGAAACTTCAGAGCCTAGAGAAAAAAGAGAAGCCTCAGAGCCGACAGAAACTTCAGCAGAACTGACACAGATGTGGACATGTGGAAAACAGAGACACAGATATTTGGAGATGCTGGAGTCCAGCAGAGGTTGCTATGAGATGTTAAGTAAGCCAGAACCTGGAGAAGCCAAGGGAAACCAAGAGATAAAAGGCCCATGAAGCAAAGTGAGGAACCTCAATAGGACCAGAAGCTGAAAACCACAGAGCCCAGGAGCAAGGGACCAGTGTGCAGATACATCAGCCTTCCTTGAATTAAGGTATCTTTCTCTGGATGCCTTAGTTTGGACATTTCCACTGTATCAGAACCACAAATTTGTACCTTATTAAATTCCCCTTTACAAAAGCCAATCCAGTTCTAGTATATCACATTCCGGCAGCTAACAAACTAACATGAACGGTTAAGGAGGAAGAAAGTCATAATCAAGATAAATTGAGTATTTTTAAATGGTGGGGAGGGGAATGGTTTTGTTCTTGAGTTTGACAATAGTGAGCTTCAAAATCACAAAAAGAAAGAAAAGAAATTAAACAGAGAAAGAAAAAGCACAATGAACAAAAAATAAGAAAAAATACTATTTCAAGATCCTAATAGTCAAAACTTTGACCACAAATAAAGTACATAAAGCAACAAGCGTTAGGAAAACAAAATTGAAAATTGGAATCTAAACTTTCCAGATAAGGTAGTTTTAAAAAAAATTAGACCATAAAGAATTTGAATAACATAAATATCCAGCTTGATTTAATATTCAACAAAGAACTTTATATGCTTTAAAAGAATTAATGAGACTAAGTGTCAATGGCTGAGAGATTCCAAACAGAGTTGAGAGGTTATCCTGGAGGTTATTCTTATGCATTAAGTAGATATCACCTTGTTGTTCAAGATGTAGCGGAGAGGCTGGAGGGAACTGCCTGAAAATGTAGAGCTGTGTTCCAGTAGCCATGTTTCTTGATGATGATTGAACAATGATATAGCTTTCACAATGAGACTCTGTGAATGTGAAAACCTTGTGTCTGATGCTCCTTTTAGCTACTATATCAGCAGAAGAGTAGAACATATGGAATAAAAATAAATAATAGGGGGAACAAATGTTAAAATAAATTCAGTTTGAAACAGTGGTAAATGAAAGCGAGGGATAAGGGGTATGGTACGTATAGTTTTTTTTTCTCTATTATCATTTTATTTCTTTTTCTGTTGTCTTTTTATTTCTTTTTCTAAATCGATGCAAATGTTCTAAGAAATGATGAATATGCAACTATGTGATGATATTAAGAATTACTGATTTATATGTAGAATGGAATGATATCTTAATGTTTTGTTTGTTAATTTTTTTTAATTAATAAAATAAGTTAAAAAAAAAGAATTACATAATTTGCAAATGCTGCTGCCCTACCTAAATAAATTGACGATGTACTAAGACTCAAATAAAATTTCCAGACATGCATAAAAAAGAAATCATACAACCAAATTCTTTAATCAGAATGCCATGAAATTAGAAAATAATGAGGATAATTTGAAAGAACCATTTGAAAATGAAAACATTATTATGTAAATCAAAGAGGAAACAAGCACAAAGCCTATGATCATAAATTATAAATTAAAGCAAACGTGGTAAATCTAAATCATTAGGATGTTGCCAAAAGCCATCCTCAGAACAAAACCTACAGCCTTATAATATTAAATAAGAAAAAGCCACAAGAAACTAAGTATATAACACAAAACCCTAAAGTAGTAAAAAAGAAAAGAAAAGAAAAAGCCAAAAGCAATGTGAAAAAAGGAATTAAGAAACTTAAATGTATAAGTTAAAGAATCAGAAAAATTAAAGAACCACACTGGAAATAAAACTGAAAGTTGAAGCTTATAAAAGACCCATAAATAATGTCCTGGCAAATAAAACAAATGAATGCACAATATAACAGTAAGAAAAAGTGGTAACATAATTGCAGTGGCAACGAATTTTTTTTTTAATTGAGAAGAGTCATGTAATCTTATACCAAAGATTTTTATATTCCTGCAAAACTGATATTCTAAAAAAATATAAATAACTAACAATTCAAAAAGACTGAAGAATGCTTGAAATCTCTAAAACATTGGAAACGTAATTAGATAATGCCAAAGGTCCTCAAACCTTAGTAGCAGAATATTATAATAATTAATTTTGTAAAATACAGAAAATTAAAAGACTCATTCTTTAAAAAGATTACCAAAATCTTAACTAAAACATCAGCCAGGGCTGGCAACGGTGGCTCAGTGGCAGAGTTCTTGCCTGCCATGCCAGAGACTGGGGTTCGATTCCCGGTGCCTGCCCATGTGAAAAAAACAAAAAAACATTAGCCAAATGAATCTAGCTATAATATAATGTAAAATGGCCAAGTAGAATTAGATCATAAATGCAAAATGGATAAATGAAAAGCCAGAGGTATTTTCTAAAGAGATTAAAGGTAAAATTTATAAAATTTAACAAGTACTGAATTTTAGCAAAATATGAACAGAAGAAAATTCCCATAATCTAATAAAGTTTCCATAGAAACCTATACAAAACATTGCAATTAAACTAGTTCCATTAAACTCAGGGATAAAACATTCCATTATTTTCTAACATTCTAGTTACAGAGAATCTTAAGAAAAATATTAAAACAAAAAAGAACCATCTTCATGGATTCTTAGTAAGCATTAGATTTTATATACCCTGTGGTACAGTGTGGTGACAGAAAGAAATTTCATTTCTTTAACAGAAAGGAACAAACTGATCAAAGAAACTGAAAAGACATTTGAGAAACATCACATATTTACACAAATTTACCATATGAAAAAAGGTGGCATTTCAAGAAAAGACTGATCTACATGTTGCATGGTCAACTGGCATTATGTATTGGGGATAAAAATCATTAATATATCTTTACTTTACCAAAAATACAATCCAGTTACGTCTAAATCCAAGAAACAAAATTATAAAAGTTCTAAATGACCAAATATTTTTATAATCGTGTAATGAGGAAGGTCTTTCTAATCATAATCAAAACCACAATTTATTAATCTCAATACAAAAATTTTAAAGCTTTACACAGTAAAAGATCACTGAACAATGAATGAAGAGATGAGAGACCTGCAGAAAATATGTGAATATATCTCACACAGAACTAATATTGTTAATATATAAAAGGCCTTAAAAATCAGAAAGAAAAATGCAGAGTATAAACTAGCAATCAATAAAATTACAAAAGGACAAAAAACACTTAATATCTCTAATAACCTAAGAGGTGCAAAGTAGAATATGAAATAGCATTTCATTTATTAAATTATAAGTGTTTGTAAAGGGCTGGGGAAAAGGATTCCAGAAACTCTTTAAGAAAAATGGTGAGGCCAATTCAATGATATATCTTATAATACGAGACTGATTTAGACATTTTAAAAAGTCTACATGTATGGATAAAAGAAGCTGCCCAAATATATGAAGCATGAAAAGCAAATTAAAGAATATATAAAATATGTATAATATAGAGTATTAATATTCCCATTTGTGTAGCAAATAAATATATGTTTACATGTGCATAGAAACAAAGCTCAAAAAAGTATATAACAAATGGCAACAGTTATTAGTTGTAGAAGAGTAGAATTCAAAGGGGTACATTAATTTTGGGAAGTCTGTTTTTTGGGGCATCCTCAAGATACAGATGAGGAGGGAGATTAAGAATTTACCTATTTTCTGAGGTGAAGCAAATATTCTAAAAAATGATAATGTTGATGAAAACACAACTATGTGATTGTACACCGTGTATGGAATGCTTGCATATTAAAAATGTTTATATGTTAATATTTATCAATAATAATAATAAAAAAGAATTTAACTATCATTTTATCACCACCTGTAACATTTGTGATGATACACACATTTATGTGCACATTGATGTGCATGTATGTATTGTATTATGTATGAAAGCACTTTGCTTACTTTGTAATCCTCTGTATTATTTAAATGTTTCATAACAACTCATAATAATCAGGTATTGCTTTTATTATTGGAAAAATAATTTAAAAGTTATTTCCTCTAGGGGTTAACAAAAACAACCCAAGTTTAAGGAAAAAATAAAACAAAATAAAAAACCACCCCATCAATGACTTAAACAAATTTTAAAAAAAAGAAAGAACAGAAAGGAAAAAAGCCTACCCGAATGATGAATCTGATTGCTGCACATCCAGAAGTTGCCATTACTTTTGCACTATTGGGGACGAGATTAAAAAGTGTCGGTACAATGGCTTCAGCGCCATGATCAAACTTGTTTCCCAAAACAGTTGAAAGATGGCTACAAAAGAAGACAAAAAATGCTTTTCAAAAGTTTAATATTAAATACAGGTAGGACCATAACATTTTAAAATACTCTTCTACTGAAGTAGTTTAAGAATTTTTATTTTAACTATTTCTAACTGCACAAAAACAAAAGTGAGAGAAAGAAGTGCAAATGTTATATATTCCTTTCTTCTTCCATCCTTCAGCTGGATATTTTTCAAAGTTGAAATTTGGAATTTTACTCATCTCTTTGCAATGGCATATGAAGAACCAATCTGCTCTCAGAATTTAACTATTAACTCTGAGTATATAAAAGGTCAAATAACTGATTTCCCTGATTTTTTAGTCATTACCCAACAGATAATTCTATTTTGATTCCCCAATATCAAATTCAACATATTTTAAAAACAAGTTCAAAATCGTACCAAATTATTGCTCCTCAAGACATTTTTTTACAACTATTAATGGTACCATCATGTTTTTAGTTTTTAGTACTTCCTGGCATCCTTAGGTTAAGATTTCAGAATCCCTGACTGAAACACAACTCTACTGGACAAAAGTTAGTTGGATGATCTTCAGGAAATCTGTCTTCTCTTTTCAAATTTGTAGTTAAAGAGCTAATTTAGCTTTTAAACATTATTTTAGTTAAATATCAGAAAAGATGCTGTAATTACTCACAGCTCTGACAATGCTTACAGTATTTGTTAATTTTTTATATTTATATCTTATTTAAAATACACAGTTAGAAGAAAGTCAGTTTCAAAAAATTATGTTCTTAATTAACTCGAGCTCAGATTTATTTAGGTACCTGAGCTTAGGTCTATTCAGTTATAGTTTCAGTTTTTACTGTCTAACATCATAAACAAAAAGGAATCTGAAGTCAGAAGCAGGAAGGTGATCTGTACACTACAAATCAAGGTTTAGTAGGTCTGTTTCTGGTATATCTGTTATGTTCTTTTGGTCTAATTCAGTGTCAATATCTCAATGCCTTAATTAATATAGGTTTATAATAATTCTTCTAATCTGGAACATAAAAAGTTGTTTTACATATTTTGTTCGGTTTTCTTGTTGTTTTAGGTGAGAGGGCTACTCCCATGCCAGTTTCTGCATCACCGGCAAAAAAAGAAGTCTCATCATGATTATATTTTATGGAATTTTGTTTTGCTCATTAGAGATATTCAATTATTTGGAATATACTGATTTGTATCCAGCAGCTCTGCTAAAGGCCCTTAATTATAATTTATCTGTAGATTCTCTTGTGGTTATCTACATGTAGAAATAAATCATCTGTTAATAAGTGCAGTTTATTCCTTCTGCAATCCCCACAATTTTTATTCCTTCCCGCAATCTCTCTCCCCTCCCTTTCTTCCTGATTAGAAATACAGACGTGGGTACCTTTGTCTTATTCCCTATCTTTGAAGGAATGCTTTTATAATACTACTATATACAATAGCAGCGTTTAGGGTCAGAAGTGGTGGTAAAAAGTGTTCTATCATCCTTGTATTGTGGAAGATTATTAAGACATAAAGTCTAGATTTTGATAAGTTAATGATACATGTTACAATTCCAGGACAACTGCTAAAATATGATAAATGGGGTGCTTAATATCCAAAACACTAAAGAGAAAATTAAATACAGCTAGTGTTCAGACTTGTTCATTTTCTTTTCAAACTCACAGAAATAACAATCAGAAATTCACTGGTAGGTTTTAGAAATATGAACACATTTTAAGGGTGGCATTAAGAACTGGTAAGACATAATTTTTAAAAAGAAATTAAACATAACCCCTCAAATGGGACATGACCTCCAGGGATGTAAGTCTCCCTGGCAACATGGGACATGGTGGACCTGGCACAGTGGGATAGTGTATGCCTTCTTAACCTTAATCCAAAGGAGGAAAAGAAATGGACTAAAGTTAAATTGCAGTGGCTAAGAGATTTCCAATAGAATCGAGAGTTCACTGTGAAGGTTACTTTTATGTAAGCTTCAGCCAAGTATCCCAAACTACCACAGTATATACCAAGCTTCGAACCAACAGTATTTATGAAAATCCTAGAGCGTGCTCTAGTCTCTATAAAAGTTGTTCTTAGTAAGTTCATTTTTCCCTGAAGATAAGAGGAAGATCAAACGAGAGGGAGAAGTGTAACTGAGAAATCAGGATGTGACAAATGACTGAGACTAGTGACTCATTATACAGATATTTCTTTTTAGTGTAGAGTGTTTTAGAATAGTCAGAAGGAAATACCTGAAGTTGTTGAATTGTAATCCAGTAGCGCTGGTCTATGATAATGATTGTAAAACCATATAGCAAAAAAAAAGTTGGTTGCCCATGCTCTATGGATCTACTTCCTAATGTTTTGTTCTGTCCCACTAATAATACACATATATATATTTCTGACAATACTACACTGTCTTAGTTCACCTACTTCTACTATAAGTCTTAAAATTGAGTAGAATCCAATACTAGTGATCAATAAGCAGGTGGAAAAAAAAAACAAAAAAAGAATAAGCAGGTGGGAAAAGGGGTTTGGGATGTTTGGTGTTTTCTTTTTTTCTCATTTCTCTTTCTAGAATAATGCAAAGTTCTAAAAATGATCATGGTGATGAATGTACAACTATCAAGGACACTGTGAGCCACTGATATGTATTCTTCAGATGAACTGTATGGTATGTGAAAATGCTTCAATAAAATTACATTAAAAGAAAGAAATTATACAAACTGAAGCTTTATATATTACAAAAATGATTTTGGGGGATCATATTTATGCTTTCTAAGGTTATCCTACTTCAGCACAAAATCAATGAGTACCATGAGTATTAAATTCATTCATAAAAAACACATCACAGAAAGAATACACTTACGCTACAGTAATGCAAGCTTCTCTAACCACCTGGGATCTAAGATCCTTAGCTGAAAGTTTAAGTGCTCCATCCAACAGGCGTAAATGTTGGAAAAAGCAATCATACTGTGCAGCTCCAGCAACAAGCAATGATCGAATTTTCTTAAGCTGAAAATGACGAGAATTTTCATTAGTGAGATAAAAGGTGGAGTAGAAAAAAAAAGTGCTTAAATTTCATCACTCAAACAAAATATAATAAAATGAAGCACCTATAACATTTCAGTAAATTTATATAAATATATTCAGACATTTTATCAGCATTTGTGCGTGTTTGAAACCATCATGTACCCCAGAAAAGCCATGTGCTTTAATCCTCATTCAATATTACTGGGAGGGATCTTTTTTATTGTTTCTATGGAGCTGTGACCCACCCAATTGTGGGTGCTAACTTTTGATTAAATAGTTTCCCTGGAGATGTGTCTCCACCCATTCAAGGTGGGGCTGCTTTCTGGAGCCCTTTAAGATGGAACCATTTTGGAAAAAGCTTCAGGGCCAAGAGAGCCCACACAGCCAGAGAACTTTGGAGATGCATAAAGAAAACCGCCCAGGGCAAGAGGTTGAAGAAGCCTAGAGAGGAAGCTAGCAGACCTTACCATGTGCCTTTCCAGCTGAGACAGAAGCCCTTAATGTCATCAGCCTTCTTGAGCCAAGGTATATTCCCCTGGATGCCTCAGTTTGGACATTTTTATAGCCTTGTCTTAATTAGGACACTTTCACAGCCTTGCAACTTAATAAATTCCCTTTTTAAAAGCCGCTCCATCTCTGGTATTGCATTCCAGCAGCTTACACATGAAAACAATATTAAATATATGTTTAAATAATTTGCAAACAAAAAAGGTCTTCTGGGAAGAATATTATAGATTTAATTTTGTGTAGGACAGATACATGTAATATATTTAAGCAGAAAAGTAAATTTTAGAGTTTCAAGAGAGTCTTTTTGTTAATGGTGGTAAAATAAACATAAAATTTCCATTTTAAAGTATACAACTGAGTAGCAGAGTACATTGACAATCCTGTGGAAACATGAGTATCTAGTAGGTGAGTCTACTTTCAAAAGGGCCAAAATAGGGAAACTATATTCATCCATAAGCAAATGTACAGAAACAAAAACCATTACCCTGTCCATATTTTAAGACTATCAAACTTAATTTGTTAAGCAAATGGTTCTTTCTTCCTATATCTGTATCTTTAACATTACTTCTTATTATAGGATTGTCACATTTTAAATATAACCCTAGATATATGTAATAATATTACATTAATAAAAAAGATACATGCAGGTACATGTGTACTCACATATATTCAGAAACTAAAAGTTTATTTACTATATACAAAGAATGACGATAAAATAAGAAAAGAGCAAATAGTCTCATATTAAATTCAGCAAAATAAATACATGAAAATATGCTACATCTTATCAGTAGATATGTAAATTTTATCATTTTCCCCAGAAAGAGTGGTAAAAATTACAAAGACTTGAATGCTTCCAGTATCAGCAACAGAACAGATGTTCACACTGTAAGTAAGAGTATGAATGAATAACATTTTTTTTTCCCAAATTATTTTGGCAGCATCTACTAAAGTAAAATTGTGTCTACTCTTAACCTAACACCATTACATTTTAAAATTAATGCTTTTTTTTTACATGGGCAGGCACCGGGAATCGAACCCGGGTCCTCTGGCATGGCAGGCAAGCGTCCTTGCCTGCTGAGCCACCGTGGCCCTTAAAATTAATTTTTAAAAAATTTTACAAAAGTAAAAGAACCAGTTTTATAAATGTGCACTAGGATATTTATTGCAATATTGCTAAAACTAGCACATACACAAACACAAACAAAGCACAAAAAATTAAAGATACTAAAAAACAACTACAAGTTCATCAAATGGGAAATGGTTAATATATTATCTAATAGCTTTTAACTAAGGAATATATGTAACTACTGATATGCTCTCAATACATATTTGAGCAACTATTATATACTTGACACATATACCAAGTGTGCTGAATAAAAAAAAAAAGCTATTAAGTAATGTATGCAATATAACCTCATTATTTGCTTTTATAAAAGGGGTGGAAACAAACGTACTTATTTTATTGTGATGGTTAGGTTCATGTGTCAGCTTGGTCATTCTGTTTCCCTAGAAAACCCTGACTAATAAATACACTTCTACATGTTTGAATACACATATACAGAAAAGGATATACTCCAAAAAGAAACATCTGTTTTCTTAATAGGAAAAAAATGATTTACATTTTTGTTAAATAATCCACAGCACTGTTTTACTTATTGCAATAATAAGCCTGCGTCACTTTTCTAATTAAAAAAAAAAAAAGACTAGGAGGGTACTGTTTTTCCAAATTGGTAGTCTCAAGTAAAACAAAAACCCCACTAGTACAAAGTTAATGTTTTATACTAACAATATTTAAAATGTTGTTTCTTCAGAGATCATAGTAAAAAATAATCCTTTTTCAGAGCCTGGGATCGTCTCCCAAACATAATTATGCATGTAGAGGACAAGATGTATTTTCTTTCCTCCCCTTGCCCAGTAGTTAGATCTGATTTACTAGGACATAACCTACTAAGAAATTCAGCACCTGCATATCTCATAACAAATGGTTTGGAGCTCATCTTCCTCATGAGCTTCCAAATCTGTGAGTTGAACAGATTTCTTGTGGCACGTTCACCTCAAATGCAAAAACTATATTACCCTCAACTGACGTTTTTCCTGTTTTAATGTATGTAAGATTCAGAAAACCATCTCCCACTCCAAATCCCTTGAAATTAACATTTGTGCTATCTGTGACTAGTTTTAATTTTGTCCTTTTTAATAGTCTGAGAGCTTTACCTTGTTTACAAATATACTGACATCACTTTCCATTTACTTTTAGGAGATGTTCCCCCCTTTTTATTATTTATCCTTTTCACAAAATTTTTAAGGAAAACAAGCTGAAGAAATAAAAGCTTAAAATTTGCCAACAACAACAAAAAAACAACTGAAGAATTAAAAACCATAACAAATTTGGAGCCACAAATTTTCTACTAAAAACTATTTTGACATTTTAAGATATGCAGACTTCCTGTCAAAGAGCAACGAAAAAAATATATTTTGTTCATAGTATCAATGGCCATATTTGAGTCAATTAATAAAAATACAGATTTTCACAGTAGCCAGATTGGGAGCTCTCAGAGTAGAAGGGAATCCTCTGGCTTCCTGAGGACTCTTAGGTACTCATCTGGTACCACAGATATAAATGTAACAAATTCACAAACTTTAAAATATACACTGTCAATGCAAATATTATTCAAAAATTTATCAAATGTTTTCCTCAAGGAATTGAAGATAAATACAAATATTCTTAATTCAAGGATACCAGACCTTTTTTTTTTTAATAATAGGTAAGAAAATTCATTATATTCAAAAACTGATTCGTGAGAGGAAAAAAAAAACATACAAAAGGACACACTGTTGCAAATTTATTTCTCTACTAGGATATATTCAGCATAAGGAGACAACCTGAACTGCCTTACTGACCTGAACTGAGGATGATTCTAATGAGCAACTTTGTAACCCCACAAAGATGCCAAGGCCCTGACCTAGCAAGGAATCTCCCAAAACCTCCTTTCCTAGTCCAATAAAAGTAGTACATACGGAAAGGCTAGCAAATGGGTAGCATGGGTTCCATGTAATCAACAAATAAAGAAGAAAAACTGACCATTAATCAGAAAATGCCAGGCTATTTTAAGTCCAACAATATCTCAATGTGTTTTACAGAAAGAAATTACCTATCGCACTCTCCATTTCATAACTTAACTTTGATGTATTTAAAACAGAAAAAAGAAAAAGAAAGGATAATAAGGAAAAAAAAAACACTTACTGCATTGGCACGCTGATCCCAGTCATGTTTGTCGTCTGACAAAATTTCCCTTATTTTATTTAACGTTTCTTCTAGTTCTCGACTAGAATAGATCTTAAAGAAAAGATTCATAATTAAAACATTAATGTCTCTTGGCATAAACATCATGAAAATAATGCCCTGATTTATAAAATAACTTCTGAGTACTAAAATTATTTCATGTCCTAGCACCATTTTTTCATGGGTGTGGAGAAAAGAAATACTTTATAGACAATATTAAAATAAAATGCTTTATGCCTAAGAGTTACTTCTGGAGGACCTCTGTTATTGCTCAGATGTAGCCTTTGTCTATCTAAGCCCAACTCTGCAAGTGTAATCATTGTCCTTCCCCACTAGTGGGACATGACACCCAGGTGTGAAAGTCTGCCTGGGGATGTAGGAGATGACTCCCAGGGATGAACTCAGAACTGGCACCATGGGCTCAACAATTAAAAAGAAGCAAAGTGAGGGAAAAACGGGGGGCGAAGAAGTGTAATTAATAAAGTATCAGTGGCAGAGAGAGTTCAAACAGAGTCGAGAGGCTACTTTGGAGGTTGCTCTTATGCTAGCTTCCGGTAGACCTTGCTACCTATCATAACCTGCCAACCCACAACCAAGAACACTCCAGCCAATCTTAAAGAACACCTAGGGCAATATATAAGATTCCACAAGGGTTCCAGGCACTAGAGTAACTTTCCAGACACGTACAACCTCCAGATGGGTCCCTGGTCCAAATAAGTCCTGAAACCTAGCCCAGCCTCTCCAGGAAATCAGATAGTTCCATCTCCCTCTTCCATATTAGTGACAGACTCTTCCAATAACAAAAATTTAGAATTGCCATAGCCCCAATAACCCCAGAGAGTTACGAGAACAATAAAAGGTGATGGAGGAATTGTATATAGAAGATAGGATTTAACAAATGAATATGAACGCTGAATCATTACATTGATATCTCTTTTAGTTTCCAGTATTTTAGAGTAGCTAGAAGTAAAAATCTAAACTTGTGAAATTAAAACCCATGTCAAAATCTGAAATATGTTCAACAACTAATTGTAGTGCTGTGCTTTGAAATTTATGGCTTTTTTGTGTATATGTTATTGTTCACAAAAAAAGAAGGAAAAAAAAAGTCGATTGTGATAATAAAAAGTATTTAAGCCCTCTAGCCTGCTATATTTTGGAGCAACTAGAAGGAGAAATATGAGAGGATTGTATGGTAGCCCAGGACAAACTCTGGGATCTATCCTGTAACCACTTGTTGAAGAGCGTTTTGAAAAACTATTGCTTTTTTATTTATTTGCTTTGTATATGTTTTACTATACAATAAACAAGTTAAAAAAATAAATAAAATGCTTTAACTTGTCTTTCTCTCTTACTTGTTACCACTTTTGCTATTTTCCCCCTCATGAGTAACTTCTAACATACACTTAAAACACTTTTTTAATTTAAAAACAAGACACAAATATCTTAGTTAATAAAAATGGGCCCTGCTCTGATGAAGATGGCAGAATGAGAAGCTTTAGGATTCTGCTCTCCAGAGGTTCTGAACAACCAGCAATGTTTCTTGAAGCTCCAGAAAACAGTTATAAGATTGCAGTAACAAGGCTAGCACAAAATAAAAAAAAAAAGGTTACTTAAAATTAGCAGGATTTTGTGGTACCCTGGGTTAGCTCCTGCTCCCAGTGGACAGATTCCTGGTCCCAGTTTTGGAGGTAGCACAGTAAACCTTGTGCTTATATCTGCAGCATGTATGTCTAATCCCATTTGTCTGGTGGTGGCCTGAGGGACTTACCATCCCAGAACTTGCCCTGCATATGGAAGGCAGCTCAAAGAACTCTCCTACAGAATGCTGTAGGGGAGCAGTCAAGTTGTGTTACCTGGGGCAAGGGATTCTTGGCTGTAGGATATACAATGCAGAGCTGGAAACCATGAGGAAACTGTTTCCTAGGCAAGAAGGACATTTGTATCTGTATAAAAAGGGAAATTTCTAGGGCCATATGTACATGCCCAAGACAAGACTCATGTACAGAAAGGATCAGGGTAGCTTATGCTTTGGTCTGGAGTTGTTCTTTAAACTCATTATATGGATAAGCTCGGACCTAGAGCACACATACAGATCAATCTTCAAAGAGAGAAAGGTGTTTCCTTTTCTATCCTTTCCTTTTTGGTATTTCCTGGCATCTAAAGAAAGTTCTGTTATAACACTGCTGGATACAAGCTTAATGAACAGATGCCTCAGAGTCTAAATTCTTGCAATACACAATAAAATAACAAAATGTTCAGGTTTCACAAAAGATTCAAAACATACACAGAAACAGCAAGCCAATGACCCAGACAAAGGAGGAGACTAAAGCATTAGAAACTATCAATGAGGAGGACTAGACTTGGGACATTGCAGGCAAAGATTTTTTTTTTGAAAGTACTAACTGTGCTCAAAGAGCTAAGGGAAAACATGTTCAAAGGACTAAAGGAAATCAGGAAAATGATAGATGAATACAAAGAGAATAACAATAGAGAGTTGGAAATTATGAAAGGAAAGCAAATAGAACTCTGAAGACCATAGTATTAGAAATTAAAAGTTTCCTGGAGTGATTCAACAGTAGACTGGAACTGGGAAAAGAAAGAATCAGAGAATTTGAAATTACCTAATTGAGAAGCAAAAAGAAGAATGAAGAAAAGTGAACAAAGCCTGAGGAACACCTTAAAAGCATGCTAATATATGCACTGTGGGAATCCCAAAAGGAGAAGAAAGGAAAAAAAAGGGACAAAGAGAATACTCAAAGAAAGAATGGCTGAAAACATCCTAAATTCAACAAAAAACATGAATATGTACATCCAAGAAGCTCAACGAACTCCAAACAGGATAAATCCAAATAGATCAATACCACACCATGTTATAATAAACTGTCAAATGCCAAAGAATTCTGAGTGCCACAAGAAAGATGCTGTATGTCACATACAGGGGAGTCTCAAAGTGTCCATTTCTCATCAGAAACAAATGAAGACAAAAAGCAACTGCTAAAAAAAATAAAAAATAAAAAATAATTTAAAAAAAAAGCAACTGCTATAATATCTTTAGGACTGACAGCAAAAAAGTGCCTACCAAGAATTCTATACCTAATAAAATAGCCTATCAAATTAGGGAGAGATTAAGACATTCCCAGATAAACAAAGGCTGTGGGCTTTGTCACCACTAGACCGCCTATACAAGAAATGCTAAAGGGAGTTCTTTGTTGTTTTTAAATTTTGCTTAGTTTTGGTGCATGTGCCGGGATTCAAACCTGGGTATCTCACATGGCAGGCAAGCATTCTACCATTGAACCACCCGTGAACTCATAAAGGGAATTCTACAGGTTGAAAGGAAACAACACTAGACAACTGACTAAAGCCACATTAAGAAATAAAGATTTCTGATAAAAATAATGGCATGGGTTAAAAGAAATGCTAGTACTACTGTATTTTTTATTTGCAACCCCATTTTTTAGTTCCTACAGAATATAAAAGGCTAATGCATACAATGTAATGATATGCCAATGATTTTGAACTCAGAATGTATAAATACGCTATTTGTAAGAAGAACTACACAAAGGTAGGGGGAACAGAGAGGTACAGGAACTTAGTTTATGTATGCTTTATTAAAGTTAAACTCACATCAAAGCAAACAAGATTTTTATAGATTTAGGAACTTAAAGGGTTTCTGTTTGTGATGAAGGGAAAGTTATAGTGATGGATGATGGTAAGGATACTAAAACATTATGAATGCGATTAATCCCACTGAATGGTATGCTTGGGAGGGATTGGGATGGGAAGATTTATGTTGTAAATATAACATAAAGAAATATATATATATAAAAGAGAAAGAAACTGAAGCGGTAATGAAAGCTAACTGCAATACTGGATGGGATCTAAGAGGAGAAAAGGCTCAAAAGAACATTACTGGGGGCAGTGCGATGGTAGCTCAGCAGCAGAATTCTTGCCTGCCATGCTGGAAACCCAGGTTCAATTCCCGGTGCCTGCCCATGCAAAAAACAAAAACAAAAACAAACAAACAACAAAAAAAACAAAACCAGAAATAAGAAATCAGAATATAGAATGTGAGCTTTGTTAATGCTAAATTTCCTGGACTTGACAACTGTACTTAAGGTTATTACATAAGTGAATATCCCAGTTTGTAGGAAATATACATGGAAGTATAATGTGTCCAGTGAATATTATGTGTACAACTTGTTCTCAAATGCTGAGAAGAGAAGAAGAAGAGGAGGAAGAAGAGGTACAGTGGGGAAAGATGTAGCAGGAAAATTGTGTTCCCGTTTGATGGTGACTGTGTCAGTCTGAAAATATTATGTGCCACAGAAAAGCCATGTTTTAATCCTGATTCAATCTTGTGGAGGTACCCGATTATTTTCATTCAAATTCAACACTGTATGGACAAAACTCTTGATTAGATCATCTCCACAGAAATGTGACATGCCCAATTGCAGACAAAACCTTTTGATTAGATGGAGAAGTGACTCTGTCCATTCCAGGTGGGTCTTGATTAGCTTACCACAGTCCTTTAAAAGAGGAAACATTTTGGAGAGAACTGAATGGACACAGATGGCAACACTTGGAGAATAGAGACACAGATGTCTGGAGACGCTTGGAGCCCAGCAGACGTTGCCATGAAATGTTAAGCAAGCCAGAATCTGGAGAGAGCCAAGGGAAGCCAAGAGATGAAAGACAACCCTGAAAAAGCAAAGTGAGGAACAAAGGCTGAAAGCCACAGAGCCCAGGAGCAAGGGACCAGCAGATGCCAGCCAAGTGACTAACCAGCTGACAGAGGTGGTCCTAACTCATTGACCTTCCTTGAATTAAAGTATCTTTCCCTGGATGCCTTAGTTTGGACATTTTTACAGGCTTAGAACTGTAAAGTTGTAACTTATTAAATTTCCCTTTTGAAAAGCTGTTCCTGTTCTAGTATATCACATTCCGGCAGCTTGCAAACTAATACAGTGATCATTTAATAAAAAAAGAGGCAAGGTCATGTGCTGAGAAGAGAAGCAAGGTGATGACCGTATAGGAAAGAAATACCGCCAGTAGCTAAAGAAAGCGGAGAGTAACCTGACTACAGAAACACAGTAAGGATGATAGACTGTTGAGGGCTCATTTTAGGTGAGTTCCACTAAAAAGCCTATGTCCTAACATGTCTTTCACAGGCAGCATTGTTACTAGACAGAGAAAGTAGAGCTGGAATCATAAAGAGTTATAGTTGTACTAAAAAGTTATTAAAAAGAAAAAATCAGATGTGAGCAATATATTATGTGCAAAGTTGAGAAGGAAAGTAAAAGTGAGAAACGATGGAATTGGGAATGCCTAGAAAAAGCAATGGAAGAAGGAAGATCCTTGAAGTCATGGAGAAGTAACTGTCAAGCTACTAGTAGTTGAAAAAGGAGATCATGATTACAGAGTAGGATACTTCACTTAATGACCCTGGCAGCAAAACAGTAACACACAGGTGAAATGAAAATCCAGTATGGACCATGAAGTGATATTAAGGTGAAGGAGAGGAGGTCAAGAAACTTATGGGTCATCCAAATGGAAAGTGAAGTCAAAAAAGTGTGAATAATAATAACTACTATTATTATTCAAATAATAGTAGTTAACATGGGCTTACTATGCACTTCACCTATAATTTAACATTTCATCCTAACTACAACCTTCTGAGTAAATATTCCTATTTTAAGATGAGGAAACTGAAGTGTAGAGGGTTAAGTAATGTGCCCAAGGTTATACAGCTAATGTGGTAGAACTGAGATTTGAACCAAGCAGCTGTCCAAGTCAGTGTAAGGCAACAAGAGGAGGCTGGCCAGAGAGCAGGAACTTCATATAAGTGGGTGTAGGAATAATAGTCACCAAGAAGAAATGAGAGTACGAACAATTACTGAGGTGATGTGAGTTAAGAGTAATTACACCTTCCATTTAAAAAAACTTCAATAAACAATGAGGTTTTACTTAATTACGCTGACAGGATCACGAAAAATTGAGGTAAACATACAGTTTTGACAGCTGATCAAATGCTATCTAAGTTAGTGTTTAATATTGAGAATTTAAGAAGTTTGCTATCTGAATTTGTAGATTTTTTTCCTTGTTGCCTTAATTTTAAATTGGTTTACGAAACTTACTTAAAACTTAAAACACAGGTTTTACAATGATTATATGGATACTTCATTTAAATATGTCAATGGTTACGCTAACTAAGATACTCATTTTTGGTGGTTCTAAGTGTACTGTTTATTTTCTTAAATTAAAAATTATGAAAAGAAATCGAGGTTAAAGATTTAGAAGAGGTGTTGCTTCTATGCTTTTTATGAAAGAGGTGTTCCAGAGGATACAACAGGAAGTTGTGGAAGGTGAGGGACCGGGAGTGGTGGCGGAGGCTAGATTTTAGTTTAATGGATAACCGTGAAACCATTTTTCCTCCCTTCATTTAGTGGAGTAACCCTTGCTTCACTGATACCATGACAGTACCAGTCTGGCGCAAGTCACTGAACAGTGAAAAATGTTCCAGTTCAGTTAAGTTTTACTAGTCGCTACTCCAGTACTAATCTTTCTATTATAAATGAAAAGCTCACAAAATACAAAAGGAAGTTATGGGGGGAGGAAGAGATACATTTTTCCTTTTATATAAAAAAGTAAATACCTTAGAAAGAGAAAAATAAATAACAAAATACAATCAAATCAGGAAAGTTTCTAAAGCTTTATCACAAGTTTTTAAAGATTACAGAAATGTTAATTAGCTTAATGGACAATTTTTCCTTTCAGAGAGCTATACGGTAATACAAACGGTCAACTCAGTTTGCAAGTAGCAATGTGAATTTATTTTTCAATAAACATACTAAAGAACATTCAACATTCACACCTATCATATAGGAAACAATATTTTGAGTGACATCAAACGTTGGCAAGGATATGGAGAAATGAGAACTATCAAACACTTCTTATAACTGGTACAATCACCCTATAGAGTTACAAATAGTAAAGTTGAACAGTGTAGCCATGTAATTCCATTTCTATGTTCATACCCTAAAGAAACTCCTACAAACAGTCAAGGACACATGTTCAAGAATCTTCATAGCAGCATGGCATGAAAGAGCAAAAAGTTAAAAAATAACCGAAATGTCTATTAACAAAAGAATAGATAAATGAACTGTGGTCTGTTCATATAATAGAACACCATCTATCAACTGAAACGAACTAGTATCACACATTTTACAATGGGAAAAACATAAAAAATAACAAGCGGTAAGTCAAGTTGCAAAATGTAATATACAATTTACCATCTATACGAATTTTGAAAACACAGAAATACTACTCTTATTTATGGATATGTCCACTCTGACTACTTCAATTACCTCTACGTTAATGACTTCCAAATTTCTAATTTCAGCCAATCTCCAAAATTTCTCAGGGTTAA
Organism: Tamandua tetradactyla; assembly: GCF_023851605.1. Taxonomy (NCBI): domain Eukaryota; kingdom Metazoa; phylum Chordata; class Mammalia; order Pilosa; family Myrmecophagidae; genus Tamandua; species Tamandua tetradactyla. The sequence goes on along the minus strand of NC_135341.1, from coordinate 54,172,337 downwards.
AAAATCAGTAATTCAAAAATTTGAACTTTAAACTGGACGTTACAATGTAATGAGATCCAACAATATGAATTTAATTTCATTCTCACTGAAAAATCACTTGAAAATCTAACTGTACTAACAAATAAGACCTTAGTAATAATAACTCAAATATTTTATGTAGCAATTTAAGGAAAAAAGAATTAAGAAAAGGAAAATATATATATATTATACAAATAGGTCCATAGGCAATATACACGGGCAGTGCTATTATACTGGTGCCCTTACCTGAATAGAAGGGACATCTGTAAAAGCTTTTATAAAATCATCTTCATCTACGGCTCCAGCACCTCCCTCCTTCGAAGCACCTGTTAATTAAAAGGAAAATTGTTTTTTTAAGTTTATTTTAAAGTGTTTTTAGCACTAGGGACAAAGAGAAAAATAAATCCTTTTCAATCTCAACAAAGACAAAATTTTGAAGGTAATTCCATTTTATAAAAAAAAATTTTTAAAAACTCCAACTTTCAGAAAAGTCAAAATACTTAGTGGTAGTTGATTAACTCTCTGTAAGGAATCTGTTAGTAAAATTCAAATTTTCTTTATATGTGAGTTTTAACAGCCCTAAGAGAAGGACCACAAAATAGTATAACTTGTGAGGCAATATAAAACTACAAATTAAAAGGAATGACAGTAAATTTAATGAACCAAAGTGAGAGGGAATGCATGCTTACAAAAAATTCAAAAAAATACAAGAGTAAATAAATTACAGTTATTTCCTAGATTTTTCCTTTTTTTAATAATGTGAAGGATCCCAATTTTATTAATCTATCCCAATAATCTCAAACCTAAGGGGTGAAATTCCTTACCCATTAGCATTGATTCTCATTAAATAGTTTCCAACATGACTCCCAGAGATCATGGAGCTGTCTGGAGTTCTTAGATAAATAAATTCCTTGTCTACCTTAACTTGGATTTTTAAGAATGGGTGTCTACAGAAAGCTGGGGAACTTGAAGACATATCTATGGCCACATTTTGTGTTTTGTATTTAAGGATCTTTCAAAAGACCATAGCTTGCTAGGCCTGTAGATCCTTACTCAAGGAGATATTTGTACACCAATACTCACAGCAGCATTACTCACAATGGTCAAAAGGTATAGAAACAACCTAAGGATCCATTCAGATGAATAGATAAACAAAATGTGGTATATGTACACAATAGAATATTATTTAGTCATAAAAAGGAATGAAGTTCTGATGCATGCTATAATATGGTTGAAACTTAAAAACATTGAGTGAAATAAGTCAGACACACAAAAACAAATATTGTATGATTCCACTTATATCAAAATTCTAGACTAGGCAAATGCTGGGGACAGAAAGAAGATTAGCGGTTACAGGGTCTGTAGGGAGGGAAGAATGCAGTGTTACTATTCGGAGTAATAAAAATGTATTGATAATGGATGGTGACAGTGACAATAGCTTAACATTGTAAATGCAATTAATGCCACTGAATTATATACTTAAAATTGGTTAAAATGGCAAATTTTGTGTTATATATGTTTTACCACAATATTAAAAACACACACATTTATAAATAAATGTTCCAAAATACCTGGGGCAAATAAATTAAGAAAAACTGTAACAATTATATAAAAATTCTAAGTTTAAAAATGGAAAGAATTCTTAGTACATACTCAGAAAAAAACAAAAGAAAATAAAACAATAAAATGACATACAATTAAATATGTCACACTCTGAAGTTGGGTAAATCAATCAAACTATCAAAAAGTACTCTCACCTCCATCTCCATGATTTGTCCTCATACCTAACTGAATAACTGAAAGGAATCATTTAAAAACTCAGAGATAAAAAATAAGATACATACCTTAACCACATTATTTTAAGTTAACATCTTACAACATACATTCATTTGTAAATTTCTTGATATCGGGTTACTGTTTTTGACTGTAGACAGAAGTTGTCTTGAACAGGCCACTTGACAGTAATTTCTTTAGGGACTTGTCCCTATCAAGTAGTTCCTGAACATTCAGCACAGTTTTTATAAAAAACAACTTTCTTTCCATATTCACAATTTATTCATGTATTTACCACTTTCTTGCAAATTATTTTGTTTAAATAACAAGAGCAACTGCTAGGCAAATTTGAGAACAAAATTTAGAAGAACACAACTGGTGGAGAAGTGAACAATTTTGTACAAGAGCATAGTCAATTACCACCTTAGTGTTCTGAAGCATGGAAGACAAAGTTTTACAAAGGGAACAGAAGAGTATAGAGGAGATTAGTTTGAAGATTTACTACAGTATCTGCAGTTTACAAGAGATACCATACATAGAACAGAAAATTACCTGCAATACATAGCCTAACCTACCAGCCACAAATACAATCTCAAAAATCTTCAAGAGAATGCAGAACATCTGAATAAATCTCAAATAAGGCCAGAATATTTAACAGAATGCCCTTTTGTTGACTAAGGATATACATTAAAGTCACAATTCACTTTAATCATAATGTCTTTATCATCCAGCGAGTTCTGTCTTATGAGTAGAGTCAAATGGGAGGAATTTTATATTACAAGTGGGGTCAAATAGGCAAGGGAAATTTAATGGCTTTTAAAGCCACAAAGAAGCAACGGGAATAAAAGCCTACAAATTTAGGCTGTGGCTCCATCATGTGTGACAGTTCGGTCTGTAATCCAAACACGGGCATTACCAAATTTTGCAAGAGTCTACATGGTTTGAATAGTTGGCTCCAATTTAATTCACTCTTACCTTTGAGATCTACTTTGTGTAAAGAGAGTTGCTGCTAATGGGAGTATACTAGTGTCATGGTCAGGTTCATGTGTCAACTTGGCCAGTTGGTGGTGCCCGTATATCTGCTCGGGCTTTTAAGGAGGATTCAGAAGGGACTATCTCTCTTCCTGCTTCAGCCAGTGAGCCTTCTGTGGAGTTTGTAGGGACCCTTCATTGGAGTTGTCAGCTTCACAGTCTACCCTATGGATTTTGGACTCTTCCATTCCTACGGCTGTCCAGCTAGCCTGTCCTGAGAGTTTGCTGTGGATCTTCACTGGTGTTACTAGCTGTGCTGGTTTGAAAGGATGTATGTACCCTAGAAATGCCATGTTTTCATCCTAATCCCATGTTGTAAAGGCAGTCATTTCTTCTAATCCCTATTCAGCACTGTATCCATGAAACTTTAATTAGATCATCTCCCTGGAGATGTCACTCAATTAAGAGTGGCTGTTAAGCTGGATTAGGTGGAAATGTGTCTCCACCCATTTCAGGTAGGTCTTGATTAATTTAATGGAATCCTATGAAAGAGGAAACATTTTGGAGAAAGCAGGAAATTCTGAGAGGGCAGAATGATGTAGCCATGAGATCTTTGGAGATGAAGAAAGAAAATGTCTTCTGGGAAACTTCATGAAACAGGAAGCCAGGAGAGAAAGCTAGCAGATGACGCTTTGTTCGTTATGTGACCTTCCAGATGAGAGAGAAACCCTGAACGTCATCAGCCTTCTTGAACCAAGGTATCTTTCCCTGGATGCCTTAGATTGAACATTTCTATAGACTTGTTTTAATTGGGACATTTTCTTAGCCTTGGAACTGTAAACTAGCAACTTATCAAATTCCCCTTTTTAAAAGCCATTCTGTTCCTGGTATATTGCATTCCAGCAGCTAATAAACTAGAATACCAGCTTACAGCCTGCCCTACAGAACTTGGACTCTACATTTCCATGGTTACATGAGATACTTTTATAAATTTTACATCTATGATATTTTCTGCTGATTCTGTTTCTCTAGAGAACCCTAACCATTACACTAGGCATGTGGATGATTCCAGACAAAGACAGCAGTGGCCACTGTTTCAACCAACTACTCCAGACAAAGACTGCAGTGGAGGGGACTTGAGCACACTATGCTTTCTCAAGGATGCAGGTGAGAGTTAGTTGAAGGGCTGCATTTGCTGGGCAGTTCAAGAATGCTCAGCTTTGGGAAGGCATGGAAGAAGCTCTTGGTGTCCTTCCTGATCCTCACTTTAGAGTATTTTGAAGCCAGTCTCTGCCCTCTTCATGGACCCCTAGCCCTGCTTTAACTGGGAAAGACTGACTTGGGAAAGTTCTCTCCAGTGTCCCAACCAGCAAAAGCAGCTCGAGACAATAGAAGTATAAGAAATGACAGCAAGAGCTCCTCCCTCCCTCCTTCCCGGGCCGGATGAGAGTCTCAGAGAGGCAAGTTTTCCAAGCCGCGGTGGCCGGCAACCAGCGCCCCTCCCCCGCGGGTGGCTTCCTGGTCCGGTGGCGAGATCCCCAGGCCTCGGTGGCCGGCAACCGGCACCCCTCCAGGGAGAGGAGGGAATTTCCGACAGTGGCAGGGACTGGGTCCAACCAAACACCAATAGGGGCATTAATAAAGGAGCCACAGGGTCCCCTCAAGCCGCGGTGGCTGGCGCCCCCATCACGCGCGGCCCCCTGGACCAACTGAGAGAATTGGATTGGAAATCCCCAGGCCGCGGAGAACGGTGACAGGGGGATCCCTTCCAAACACGTGAGACAAACGTGTGCCATGAGCGCCACCTACTGGGCAGGACAAGAAAAACAGAACCCAGAGATTTCACAGAAAAATCTTCCAACCTGTTGGGTCCAACACCCAGGGAAATCTGACTAAATGCCCAGACGTCAGCAGAAGATAACGGACCACATTCAGAAGATTGAAAACATGGCCCAGTCAAAGGAACAAACCAATAGTTCAAATGAGATACAGGAGCTGAGACAACTAATGCTGAATATACAAACAGAAATGGAAAACCTCTTCAAAAACAAAATCGATAAATTGAGGGAGGACATGAAGAAGACATGGGCTGAACAAAAAGAAGAAATAGAAAAACTGAAAAAACAAATCACAGAACTTATGGAAGTGATGGATAAAGTAGAAAAGATGGAAAAAACAATGGATACCTACAGTGATAGACTTAAAGAGACAGAAGATAGAATTAGTGATTTGGAGGATGGAACATCTGAATTCCAAAAAGAAACAGAAACTATAGGGAAAAGAATGGAAAAATTTGAGCAGGGGCTCAGGGAATTGAATGAAAATATGAAGCGCACAAACATACGTGTTGTGGGTGTCCCAGAAGGAGAAGAAAAGGGAAAAGGAGGAGAAAAACCAATGGAAGAAATTATCACTGAAAATTTCCTAACTCTTATGAAAGACCTAAAATTACAGATCCAAGAAGTGCAGCGCACCCCAAAGAGAATAGATCCAAATAGGCATTCTCGAAAACACTTACTAGTTAGAATGTCAGAGGTCAAAGAGAAAGAGGATCTTGAAAGCAGCAAGAGAAAAACAATCCATCACATACAAGGGAAACCCAATAAGACTATGTGTAGATTTCTCAGCAGAAACCATGGAAGCTAGAAGACAGTGGGATGATATATTTAAATTACTAAAATAGAAAAACTGCCAACCAAGACTCCTATAAACTTGGAATATGTCATTGGTAACAGAGTCCAGCAGGAGTTAGAAACAGGGTAAGATAATGGGTAATTGGAGCTGAAGGGATATAGACTGTGCAACAGGACTAGATACAAAAACTCAAAAATGGACAGTACAATAATACCTAATTGTAAAGTAATCATGTTAAAACACTGAATGAAGCTGCATCCGAGCTATAGGTTTTTGTTTTGTTTTGTTTTGTTTTGTTCTTACTATTATTACTTTTATTTTTTTTCTCTATATTAACATTCTATATCTTTTTTGGTTGTGTTGCTAGTTCTTCTAAACCGATGCAAATGTACTAAGAAATGATGATCATGCATCTATGTGATGATGTTAAGAATTACTGATTGCATATGTAGAATGGTATGATTTCTAAATGTTGGGTTAATTTCTTTTTTTCCGTTAATTAATAATAAAAAAAAAAAAGAAATGACAGCAGTGGACAGTCTGAGGCAAAGGCTTGCCAACTTCAAATATCCAGGAGAGGAAGGTCTCTCTCCTGGGAAACAGAGGAGACAACCGAACTTATATAAATAGAGGAACTCCAAAACAACCAACAAGCAAAATTCCAGGACAAGACACAGGCCCAGAAAAACAGGGAAACTTTGCACACTCATTCACCTTGGGCAGACCTTCCTGATAGAAAGGGTGGGGCTCAAGAAAATATCTGTCATATCACCAGGTGGTTACAAAATCAAGAAACAGATATCTCAGGGAATAAATCCAAGAGTTAATATTTTAAATGTTAAAATGTACAGTTGCAACAAGAGAGTAAAAGACAAACAAAGATACAACAAATATAGCCCATCCAAAGGAAGAGGACCAGAATGTAGAAACACCAAACACAGCCTTTTTAAAAAAAAGATCTAAAAATGCTCAAAGAGATGAAGGAAAATACAGGAAAAAAACTAAAAGATGTCAGGAAAACAATGAACAAGCAATAAGTGGATCTTAGTAAAGAGACAGAAATTTTAAAAAAGGAACCAAACAGAACTGCTGGAGCTGAAGAGGACAATAACTGAAATAAAAAATCCAAGGAGGGTTTCAAAAGCAGATTGGAGCTGGCAAAAGAATCAATGAACTCAAAGACAAGACATTTAGAATAAGTTCAGGGCTGTGAAGCAGAAAGAAAAACAGAATTATGAAAATTGAAAATAGCCTAAGACACCTCTGGGATACCATCAAGCATATCAATGCATGCATTATAGGTATGGATATCAATAATAAAGGAAGAAATGGAAAATTAACAAAGATATGGAAATTAAACATCCAATGGGTTAAAGAGAAAATCACAAGTGAAAGTAGAAAATATATTGAGGTAAGTGAAAATGAAATTACAACATAACAAAACTTATAAGATGCAGTAAAGGCAATGCTGACAAGAAAATTTATCGCTCTAAATGCCTATACTGAAAAAGAAGAAAGACTTCAAATCAGAGACCTAACCTTAAAACTGGAGGATCTAGAAAAACAGAGCAAAACTAAACCCAGAGCAAGCAGAAGGAAGAAAATAACAAAGATGAGAGAGGATATAAATGAAATAAAGAACAACAACAACAAAAAAATAGAATCCACAAAAACCAAAAGTTGGATCTTTGAAAAGTACAATATTTGTAAATAAATTTGTCAATAAAATTGACAAATCTTTAGACTGACAAAGAAAAAGAGTCAGACAAAGCAAATAACGAAAATCAGAAAAAGGGGGATATTACTACCAATTCTGCTGAAATGAAAAGGACTATAAAGGGATACCATGAGCAACCTATATCAATAAATTAGACAACTTAGATGAAATGGTCAAATTCTTTTAAATACACAAACTACCTATATTGACTCAGGAAGAAACAGAAGATCTCAAAACACCAATTATTACTAAAGTGAATCAGTAGCTGAAAATCTCCCATCAAAGAAACCCCAGGACCAGTTGGCTTCACAGGAGAATTCTATCAAATCCTCCAAGAAGACTTAATTTGAATTCTGCTCAAACTCTTCCAAAAAACTGAAGGGGAGAGAACACTTCCTAAATCATTCTACAAGGCCAACATTACTCTCATACCAAAGCTGGATAAAGACAACACAAGAAAACTACAGATGAATATCTCTTGCATATATGAGATATTCAGAAGCAAAATTCCCCAGCAAAGTAGTTGCAAACCAACTCCAACAGCACAAAAAACAATTATATACCATGATCAAGTAGGATTAATCAAGTGGTGGTTCAACATAAGAAAATCAATTAACGTAGAAGCCACATTAACACAATAGAGGGGAAAAAAACCATATAATCAGCTCTAATTAGAAAAGATATCTGATAAAATTCAGCACCCCTTCTTGACAAAAACACTTAAAACAAAAGGAATAGAAGGAAGCATCCTCAACACAATACTGGGCATCCTACTTCATGGCAAAAGACAGACAACTTTCCCTCTAATATCAGGAACAAGACAAGGATGCCCACTATCACCACTGTTTATTCAATGTTATACAGGAAGTTCCTGTCAGAACAATTAGTCAAGAAAAATGAATAAAAGACATCCAAATTGGAAATGTAGTAGTAAATCTTTCATTATTTGCAGATGACATGATTCTATGTACAGAAAATTCTGAAAATCCTAGATTAAGTGAATTCAGCCAAAGTGGTGAAGTAAAACATCAGTATATGTAAGCCATGAAAAATCAGAAGAAAAACCAAGAAAAAAAATCCATTCACAACAGCCACTAGAAGAATCAAATATCTAGAAATAAACCTGATCAAGGATGTAAAGATTAAAAACAGAAAAAAACAAAACACTGCTAAAAGAAATCAAAGATAACCTAAATAAATGACGGACATTCCATATTCATGGACTGGAAGGCTGTAGTTGTTAAGCTGCCAATGCTACCCAAAGCAATTTATAGATTGAACACAATTGCAATCCAAATTCCAACAATTTTTTTTGCAGAAATGGAAAAGCCAATCATCAAATTTATATGGAAGGATAAGGGACCCTAAGTGACTAATGCCCTCTCGAAAAAGAAGAATGACGTTGGAGGACTCACACTTTTCAGTTTTAAAACTTATTACAAAGCCACAGTAATCAAATCAGCATTGTACTGGCGTAAGAACAGACATATACCAATGAATCAAACTGAGAGTTCGGAAATCAACTCTCACATTTATGGCCAAATGATTTTTGACCAGGGGGCAAAGACCATTCAATTGGGAAAGAATAGTCTCAATCAACTGGTGCTTAGGAAACCAAAAATCAGTTTTGGAGAGGATGCAGAGAAATGTCACCTTCCTGGTGGCAATGTAAAATGGTGCAGCCACTGTGGAAGAGTTTTGGTGTTTCCTAACAAAGATAAGTACAGAAGTACCATCTGACCTGGAAATCCCATTACGAGGCATACTTCCAAAATAATTTTTATTTTCCAATTTTTCAAAAATTGAAAATATTTTTCAAAAAATTGAAAGCAGGGACTTGAACAGATATTTTCACGCTGATGTTCATAGCAGCATATTCACAATTGCCAAAAGATGGAAACATCCAACAGTTGACCAGTATCTATCAACTGATGAATGGATAAACAAAGCTGTTATATACATTTAATGAATATTATTCAGCTGTAAAAATGAAGTTCTGATACATGCAACAACATGAATGAACCTTGAAGAGGTTCATGTTGAATGAAACAGCCAGACAAAATAAGACAAATATTGTTTGATCTCATTGATATGCATAATTAGAATATACAAACTCATAAAGTCAGTAGCTAGGATACTGGTTGCCAGAGAACCAGGATTGGGAATGGGAAGTTAAGGCTTATAATGTACAGGGTTACTATTTGGAATGATGGAAATGTTTTACTAACAAATGGTGATGATGGTAGCACAATATTCTGAATGTTAATTAACAACACTGCAATATGTATCTGAATGTGATTAAAGAAGAAATGTTAGATTATACATATATGATAACAATAAAAGTCTTTCAAAAAATTCATTGAACTACACTACACAAACAGTGAACCCTAAATTAAACCAGGATTATGGTTAATAGAGTAAGTATAAACATGCGCTGCCTTCAATTTTAACAAACGTTCCATAACAATGCAAACTTTTGGTAACAGAGTATTATATGGGAATCCTGTATTTTATGCATGATTATTCTGTAACCCAACAACTTCTCTAATTAAGAAAAAACAATTAAGTTCAACAGTAACAAATACCTTGAGGTATCTAGGAATATACCAAACCAATCTAAACAAAAACAGTGAAAACTGTTGGGAAAAAAAATAAGAAATTTTAATGTCTTTTTTTGGGGGGGCTGGGGTGCATGGTCCGGGAATCGAACCCGGGTCTCCTGCATGAAAGGCGGGCATTCTATCACTGAACTACCCATGCACCCTTAATGTCTTTTTAATAGCAAAAAAAATGGAGAAATATTCCTTGTTTATGAACAGAAGTCTCAGTATTATGAAGATGCTTAGTGTCGCCAACCTAACTGAATAATAATCAAACCACCAGCAGAGTTTCTTGTGAAATTTGAAAGCTGATTCTAATTTTCATATAAAAGAGTAATGGGTTAAGAATTGTTGAGATACTCCTATAGAAGAAAAGTGGGCCTGGAGCAGGGGTTTATGTTCTACCACATATAAAGACTTACAAAGCTGTAATAATTATGGCAATTAGGTTTTAGTACAGGGGTATACCAATGAACGAGATGAACAAAATGGAAAGTTCAAAGATACACAAATATATGAGAATTTGATACATGACAAAAAAGCGATTCAGATAAATGTGGGAAGTAGAAACTATTCAATAATAATGTCCAAGAATTCAATAAAATGCTGAGATACAAGATAATCTATTAAAAAAATAATGGAAGGGTGTTTTCTTATCAGATACTAAAACTTACAGTGGACCTATTGATTTTCATGGGAAAAACTGATTCCCTCCCCAATTCAAATCTTTAAAAAAAATACTCCAAAAACCACACAGGAAAAGACAAAAGCAAAAACCACAGACTAAAAGAGCAAATAAAATCACCAAAAGCCCATGCTTATAACATAACTGAAATAAATAAACACTTCAAACTTCAATTTACAAATAAGTGGGGAAAAATAAAAGCCTGGCAATGTCAACTCTAGAATCTTCCCTGAAAAGAAAGATTAAGAGGAAGTTGTAGGGAAAAGGAGGATCCTGGTGGTCATAGAACATGGATATCAACTAAGGTTCACCCCCACAAGAAAGAAAGGGTTTAAGGGTCCCACTCTGAATGGGAATACACTGCACAAAGTATCTTGAGACCTGAAGGAAGCAGCAGGACCAGAAGTTAGGAGCACTTAGAAGGGGAAGGTATCCCTTAGAAGCTTGGTGGAAAAAGGAAAGGAAGAAACACTGGAAGATAAAGGCATCCTGAAGCAGGATGTTATCAAGGAATTAAAAGAACCCTTCCTCCCCCATCACTTAGTAAAGAAGTTGCAATTCACTATACTAACAGAAGAGGGCATTCTTGAACTAAGGAACTAAGAATCTAAATAAACCCTTCTGGCTCCCATAGCCATGTGTTATTTTTGATCAAGGAAAACCCAATACTTAATCACAAATTAAAAAAAAAATTCAACATCTACACTAGGCTACTATAAGAAGGAAACAAAGTAACAATGAAAGATTTTCTATGATGTAAGTAAAAGAACTCCAACAACCAAGTAGGAAAAAAAATTCTCCAACATAAATTCAGTACAATTAGATAACAATTATAGGTAGAAAAGAACATATGAATCAGAAATTTAAAAACTGATTATATATGGAAGATGGGAAAAGACAGTTAAAAATCAGGTCAAAAATTTAAGAAAAAGATAAACATCATTTCAGACATGAATACTAAATTACCAAGTATGCAAGAGAGATTAAATACAATAGGGGACAGCCCTGAAAGCAGAGGACGGGGTTGCAGAGCCTCAGTGAAGATGGTCCTCTGACACCATGTCTTACCTACCAATCAAACGCCTGTGCAGGAAGATCCAGAAGCAGAACTTAAGACTGTGGCAGCGAAATCTAAAGCTACGGGGGCCTCAAATGTGAGCCTGTCAGAAACCTAAAATGGAAAGAAGAAACTGGAAGCTGGAAAAGTTTAAAAGTCCCTAAAACAGTCTATGAATGTGGGATTGTCAGAAGCCCAAAATGGAGACATGTCTAGTAAAACACCAAAATACGTTAAAGTAAAAATCCCTAACAAAATCTACTGTATTAACCAATGGGGGAGCAGCAACACAGCCACCCAATTTAGAATTAAAAAAGAAGAGAAAAATTGTAGAAAATACTGGGCCTGATGCAAAAAAAAGCAAAAACCAAAGATAAAGCAGAACCTGAAGAAGATGCCAGAGCTCCTAAAGAAACAGAAAATAGCGTGAAGAAGCCAGATGATGAAGATGACAGTGAAGTGCCCAGCTTGCCCCTGGGACTGACAGGAGCTTTTGAGGATACTTCATTCGCATCCCTGACTAATCTTGTCAGTGAAAATACGCTGAAAGCGATAAAAGAAATGGGCTTTATGAACATGACTGAAATTCAACATGAGTGTCAGACCACTTCTGAAAGACAGAGATCTTGTAGCAGCTGCAAAAACAGGCAGTGGCAATACCCTGGCATTTCAAATCCCTGCTGGTGAACTCATTATTAAGTTAAAATTCATGCCCAGGAATGGAACAGGGATCTTTATACTCTCATCTACTAGGGAACTGGCCATGCAGACTTTTGGTGTACCTTACAGAGCAAACAACTCACCAGGTCCACACATAAGGGTTGACGATGGGGGGAAGCACAGAAACTTGCTAATGGGATCAACATCATTGTGGCCACTCCAGGTCAACTGCTGGACCATTGACAAAACACACCAGGGTTTATGTATAAAAACCTACACTTTCTGGTTATTGATGAGGTTGATTGTGTCTTGGATGTTGGGTTTGAAGAGAAATTAGAGCAAATTATTACACTTCTGCAAATATGCAGACAGACCATGCTCTTTTCTGCCACACAAACTCGAAAAGTTGAAGACCTGGCAAGAATTTCTCTGAAAAAGGAGCCACTATATGTTTGTGCTGATGATGATAAAACTAATGCAACAGTGGATGGTCTTGAGCAGGGATATACTGTTTGTCCCTCTGAAAAGAGATTTCTTCTGCTCTTCACATTCCTTAAAAAGAACTGAAAGAAGAAAATGATGGTGTTCTTTTCATCCTTTAAGTCTGAAATACCACTACGAGTTGCTGAATTACACTGATTTGCCTGTCTTGGCCATTCACAGAAGGGAGAAGCAAAATAGGCAGACAACCATGTTCTTCCAGTTCTGCAATGCAGATTTAGGGAAACTGTTGTATACAGACACAGCAGTTGGAGGGCTGGATATTCTCGAAGTTGACTGGATTGTTCAGTGTGACCGCCCAGATGACCATAAGGAATATACTTATCATGTGAATAGAAAAGCCAGAGGCCTATATGGAAAAGGTGCCTCTGGCTCATTCTGTGCCCAGAAGAACTGGATTTCCTTCGTTACCTGAAGCAATCCAAGACTTCTTTAAGTGAATTTGAGTTTTCCTGGTTCAAGATTTCTGACATTCAGTCTCAGCTCAAGAAGTTGATTGAAAAGAACTATTTCCTTCATGAGTCAGCCCAAGAAGCAAGTAAGTCATGCATTTGAGCATATGATTCCCATCCTCTGAAACATATCTATAATGTCAAAAACTTAAAATTTCTCTTCTGGGGACGGTACCCCGAGGCATTCAAAATGGTCCAGCGTTTGATGTACCATCGTAGGCTGTCCTACAATACTGCTTCTAATAAAACTAGGCTGTCCAGGACCCCTGGTAATAGAATTGTTTACCTTTATACCAAAAAAGTTGGGAAAACACCAAAATCTGCATGTGGGATATGCCCAGGCCGACTTCAGGGTGTTCATGCTGTGAGGCCTAAAGTTCTTATGTGGTTATCTAAGACTAAAAAGCATGTCAGCAGAGCCTATGGTGGCTCCATGTGTGCTAAATGTGTCTATGACAGGATCAAGTGTGCTTTCCTAATTGAGGAGCAGAAAATTGTTGTGAAAGTGTTGAAGGCACAAGCACAGAGTCAAAAAGCTAAATAAAAAAATACGAAGCTTTTTTGAAAAATAAAAATCAAACACTTGTTTAAAAAAACTTAAAATTTGCCTCAGGTTGCTCTGTCATTCAGTTTCAAGGTGCCTCCTTTCGTTGATCTGAACGTGAACAGCAACAATAGCAAACAGAGAAAGAGAGGAGGAAGGGAGGATTTGGCTACCAAAAAGCCATTAAATAATCAAGAAGTCCAAAATCTTAAAAAACAATAGCAAGAAATCATTTGATGGCAGGCAGTCCTCTCACTGAAGACACAACCTTCCTCTTATCTTGAATAACTTTGTACTGAAATGGATTTTTTCCCTAGGTCTAACAAAGGAATGTAATTCTATGATTTATGGTCTTAATTAATAAGGGTATTACTTAACTTTATTTACAGCAAATCTCTTTCTTATTTTTTGGGTAGAAAACTATTCAATTTTTTATGGTTGCCCAAAGGCAAAGGAAGGGCTATTTTGATCTTTGTTGTTATGACAGAATATTTTAACTATAATTGTTTCCTCAAAATTTATGTAATTTTTATGAGAAACCTTTCTTTCCTGGTGCCTAAAAAGTCTTCACTTATTTTTTGGTTTTGGTTGTTTCTTAGATTTTCACAGCAATTCTTGATGGTTCCTGGAAAATCTGCAGTATTAAAGGTACAGTGCTTTGGGAAATAACTTGGAAACACTTGAGGTTAAAGGTGGTATCAATTTTTATACACTGCCTGGTATTTGAATAAAGTACTCCTGGCAATCTTAACATTTGGGGAGAAATCTGGGCTTTGGAGCCTCAGTTATACCAAAATAGGTATAATCTACTATTCTGCATTTGGCTACTCTGCAAAGACCCTCTAAAAAAAAAAAAAAAAAAACAAACACTGGGATACCCATTCAAATCTGTTCATTTCAAGGTGGTTTGGATTTTGATACTTCTTTTGACTTTGTAGACTGTTCTAGTTTGCCAGCTGCCGGAATGCAACAAACCAGAGATGGACTGGCTTTTAATAAAAGGATTTATTTCATTAGTTCTTCAGAGGAAAGGTAGCTAACTTTCAACTGAGGTTCTTTCTTACGTGGGAAGGCATAGGGTGATCTCTGCTGGCCTTCTCTCCAGGCCTCTGGGTTCCAGTAACTTTCCATGGGGCAATTACTTTCTGCATCTCCAAAGGCTTGGGCTAAGCTGCGAGTGCTGAGATGAGGTATGCTGAGCTGCGTGGGCTGTGATAGGTTGAGCACTCTCATTTGCACATCAGCCAATTAAATCAAACACCATTCATTGCAGCAGGTACACCTCCTAGCTGGCAGATGTAATCAACAAAAGATGAGGTTCACATGCCATTGGCTTATGTCCACAGCAATAGAACTAAGCACCTTCACCTAGCCAAGTTGACACCTGAATCTAACTACCACAAAGAGTATTTAAATAGTAAGATCACCTATCAGTAAACTTATAGCAAGGCCATCAAATAGTCATTGCTCAGTGAACACTCATGATAGTGTCTTTGTGAGAAAAATTACCTCTTCCAGAAACCATGAAACAAAAATACACTGGCAGTGAAAGCTGAAAATGAGGGAAGGTCAGAGAAAACTGCAAAGTCAATGGTTGACACAGGTGGGATTTCTATTATAGGAGCACTTGATTTCTAGTGAGTTTTATGTAGTGTGGCAGTTCTGTTTTGCAGCAATTCAAAACAAGAGTTCCTAACATTATTTTGCTGTTGGGCCATGTATTAGTTTGGGTTCTCTAGAGAAACAGAATCAACAGGAAACACTCACAAATGCAAAATTTATAAAAGTGTCCCACGTAACCGTAGGAACGCAGAGTCCAAAATCCACAGGGCAGGCTGTGAAGCCGAAGATTCCAATGGAGGGTCTGGATGAACTCCACAGGAGAAGTTCACTAGCGAAAGGACGAAGAGAGAATGTCTCTTCTGAATCCTCCTTAAAAGGCTTCCAGTGATTAGATTAAGCACCACTCATTGCAGAAGACATTATCCTTGGCTGATTACAAACGGAATCTGCTGTGGATGTAGCTGACGTGATCATGATTTAATTCTATGAAATGTCCTCAAGCAACAGACAGGCCAGCACTTGCCCAAACACACAAACAGGTACCACCACTTGGCCAAGTTGACACATGAACTTGACCATGACAGTCCACCCCTTGTCAATTTGGCACCTATACATATCACCTTCAACCATACATAATTTCTAAATAAAAAAAAAAACACACACACATTTTTTCTTTCACCCAACAATACTGAAATGTCCTGCATATAACTGGAAACACATTAAATCTCTCCAGAATAGGGTGCAAGTCCTTGGGTAATATTCATTCTTAAACTTGATATCTTACAATTTAAATAGTGTAACAGGAACAAAACAGAATTACAGTCCTCGCTGCTGTAACTGATCACGTGGTAGTAGTTTATATTTATCTCTACCTTCATCCACTACCCATTCCATGTTCCCTTTACCCTCAGCAAGCACTTCAGCTGGCCGTGCTTCTTTGTCTGGTGGAGTGACCCAAACCTTCATTCCTGAAGTTTCAGAGCCATTGGTAGTCCTGCCTGGATTGGGTTGTTGCAGTTTTCCATTGATTTTAATCACAGGGCATGGTAGTACTAAAAGACATCCTAGGGGATCTCCTATATTCCAAGTAAACTCTTCTTTATCTCCACTGTGTAATTTCAGTCTTATTTCTCCCTTGGTTAATCACCCCAACCAACAATGTAATCCCCTTCTTGGCTTGTTGATCCAGGGGCATGAGTAGCCCAAAGGCAGTCTTAGATTTCAGTTCAATGGATTCATTGTTGTTTCTCCTGGTGGAAGTACTCCATCTTTTGGAACTAAAACCTGTAGACCAGAAGAGCTCAGGTTGCAGGGACAGGAAGCAAAAATTTTCCTAGTGGATCACCAGGGGTAACAGTGAGTGGTACCACTCCCATTTCCACCCCTTGGTTCCTGGACCCATGGATCCTGGCTATGGGAGAAACAGCACCATACAGCAGATGCTGATTCAGAGCATATACAGCTTCTTGGAGAACATTACCCCAGCCCTTCAAGGTACTGTCACATAGCTCGCACCGTAATTGAGTTTTCAAAAGGCCATTCCACCGTTCTATCAATCCAGCTGCTTCTGGATGATGGGGAACATGGTAAGACCAGAGAATTCCATGAACATGTGTCCATTCCTGCACTTCATTTCCTGTGAAGTGTGTTCCTTGATCAGAAGCAATGTTATGTGGAATTCCATGATGATGGATAAGGCATTTTCTAAGCCCATGGATGGTAGTTTTGACAGAAGCATTGCGTGCAGGGAAAGCAAACCCATATCCAGAATATGTGTCTATTCCAGTTAGAACAAACTGCTGCCCCTTCCATGAAGGGAGTGGTCCAATGTAATCAACCTGCCACCATGGAGCTGGCTGGTCACCTCGGGGAATGGTGCCATTTTGGGGACTAAGTGTGGGTCTCTACTGCTGGCAGACTGGGCACTCAGCAATGGCTGCAGTCAAGTCAGCCTTGGTGAGTGGAAGTCCATGTTGCTGATACCATGTATAACCTCCACCCCTACACCATGACCACTTTGTTCATGAGTCCACTGGGCAATGACAGGAGGTGCTGGGGAAAGAGGCTGACTAGTATCCACAGAACAGGTCATCTTATTCACTTGATTATTAAAACCTTCCTCTGCTGAAGTCACCCTCTGGTGCGCATTCACATGGGGCACAAATATGTCCATGTTTTTAGTCCACTCAGAAAGATCTATCTACATACTTCTTCCCCAGATCTCTTTGTCAATAATTTTCCAATTATGGTCTTTCCAAGTCCCTGACCATCCAAACCATTAGCGACAGACCATGAGTCAGTATACAAATGCACCTCTGGTCAGTTCTCCTTTCAAGCAAAATGAACAACCAGGTGCACTGCTCAAAGTTCTGCCCACTGGGAGGATTTCCCCTCATGACTGTCCTCCAAGGACACCCCAGAAAGGGGTTGTAATGCTGCAGCTATCCACTTTCGGACGGTACCTGCATATCGTACTGAACCATGTGCAAACCAGGCTCAAGTTTCCTCTTCCTCAGTCAATTCACTGTTAAGGAACTCCCCAAGAGGTCATAGCTGTGGTCTGAGAAAGAGAGGGTAATGTGACAGGAGTGGAAACCATAGGCATTTGGGTTACTTCCTCATATAACTTACTTATGCCTTCAGGACTTGCTCTGGCCCTATCTTGTATACACCATTTCCATTTTACAATAGAGTGCTCCTGGACATGCCCAACTTTATGGCTTGGTGGGTCAGACAACACCCAGCTCATGATAGGCAACTCAGGTCTCATGGTAACTTGGTGGCCCATGGTTAAGTGTTCAGTCTCTACTAATGCCCAGTAGCAGGCCTAAAGCTGTTTCTCAAAAGGAGAGTAGTTATCCGCAGCAGATGATAAGGCTTTGCTCCAAAACTCTAAGGGTCTGTGTTGTGATTTGCCTGCTAAAGGCTCCAAACAGCATCTCTATTTGCCACTGACACTTTCATTGGATCTGCTGGATCATATGGCCCAAGTAGCAGAGCAGCTTGTACAGCAGCCTGGACCCGTCACAGAGCATCCTCTTGGTCAGGTCCCCAATCAAAATTAGCAGCTTTTGGGTTACTCGATAAATGGGCTGGAGTAGCACACCCAAATGAGGAATATGTTGTTGCTAAAATCCAAAGAGACCAACTAGGTGTTGTGCCTCTTTTTTGGTCATAGGAGGGGCCAGATGCAGCAACTTATCCTTAACTTAAGAAGGGATATCTCAACATGCCCCACGCCATTGGACACCTAGAAATTTCACTGAGGTGGAAGGCTTCTGTATTTTTGTTGGATTTATCTCCCATTCTCTGACACGCAAATGCCTTACCAGTAAGTCTAGAGTAGTTGCTACTTCTTGCTCACTAGGTCCAATCAACATGATATCATCAATATAATGGACCAGTGTGATGTCTTGTGGGAGGGAGAAACAATCAAGGTCCCTGCGGACAAGATTATGACATAGGGCTGTAGAGTTGATATACCCCTGAGGTAGGACAGTGAAAGTATATTGCTGACCTTGCCAGCTGAAAGCAAACTGTTTCGTGGTTCTTACAAACAGCTATTGAGAAAAAACATTTGCCAGATCAATAGCTGCATACCAGGTACCAGGGTGTGTATTGATTTGCTCAAGCAATGATAGCACATCTGGAAAAGCAATTGCAATTGCAGTTACCACCTGGTTGAGCTTATGATAATCCACTGTCATCCTCCAAGACCCATCTGTTTTCTGCACAGGCCAAATAGGAGAGTTGAATGGGGTTGTGGTAGGAATTACCACCCCTGCATCCTTCAGGTCCTTAACAGTGGCAGTAATCTCTGCAATCCCTCCAGGAATATGGTATTGCTTTTGATTTACTATTTTGCTTGGTAGGGGCAGTTCTAGTGGCTTCCACTTGACCTTTCCCACCATAACAGCCCTCACTGCATGAGTTAAAGAACCAATGCGGGGATTCTGCCAGTTGCTCAGTATGTCTATTCCAATTACACATTCTGGAACTGGGGAAATAACTACAGGATGGGTCTGGGGGCCCACTGTGAGACAGACCTGAGCTAAAACTTCATCAATCACCTGGCCTCAATAAGCCCGCACTCTGACTGGTGGACCAGAGTGATGTTTTGGGTCCCCTGGAATTAATGTCACTTCTGAATCAGTGTCCAATAATCCTCCAAATATCTAATCATTTCCTTTTCGCCAAAGCACAGTTACCCTGGTAAAAGGCCGTCAGTCTCCCTGGGGAAGGCTTGGAGGAAGATTAACAGTATAAATTTGTGGCAGTGTAACAGGGTTCTCCCCCCAAAAAACCTGGCCTCTCCTTCATTCAAGGGGCTCTGGGTCTGTGATCTGTCTCAAGTCTGGAAATTGATTAAGGGGGCTGTGACTCTGTGTTTTTGTAATTCAGGTTAGACTTCTGTTCACTTGACCTAGAACTCTTTTGTTTATACTGCTCAAACAAGAATTTAGTTTGATTTACTAGCCAATGCTACAAATCTCTGCAAGTCATATAATTTTGACTCCTGCTTTGAGTTTGCTGTCTATTATAACAGTCACGTCTACCCTGTCTTTGGCAATTAAGTGATGCCATCTGGCTTCTATCAACTTGGGATCCGGTCATCATCATTGTGTTTAAGGATTCCAGCTCAGTGACAGCATTTCCTGCAATAATAACTGACCTACAGAGAAGTGCAACTACAGAGCTCTTCAGGCATGATGACACTAGTCTCACAAATTTATTTCTTACTGTTCTGGTAAAACATGCATCCTCTGGATGCCAGTTGCTCAGTATGTCTATTCCCATATGTAAGAGCAGGCTTTGCATGATAAATCCACTCTAACATTCTAATCTCTCTAAGCCTCTGGATCCCCTCATCTACATTATACCAGGGCAGTTCTGGCACTTCAACTTCAGGTAATGTTGGCCACTTTTTGATCCATGTTTCAACCAACCATTAAAATCCATTGCCACACATATTCCCCTGATCTGTCTATATACACTGAAAACTCACATAGTTCTTTTTGAGTATAACGTACCTCTTCATGTGTGACACTTTGTACCTCACCTTTAGGGGCCTGTTGGGACTTTAGTCTAGTTATAGGTCTGGAAGAAATGAGGGGTGGTGGGGGTGAGTCTTGAAAAGAATTAGAAATATCTCCCAAGCCATTTGCTTCAGGGCATTCATTTGCAGTTTCATCTGGTGAAACAGGATTAATCAGTCTAGGACTAATCCCTTAAGGAGGAGGTTGGGTGGCTAACTTCTCAAGGCAGGCTGGAGGTGGGGCAGCTATGTCCTCAGGGCAGACTATTACAGGGTTATCTAGAGAAAACTCAGCATGACCTAGGGTTTTAACCTCACTCCCAACATCATTATCAATCCATATGTCACCATCCCATTTTTCAGGGTCCCACTCCTTTCCAATTAAAGCCCTCACTTTAACAGCAGACACCAGGCAACACTGAAATTTCAGTTCATGTTGTAAAGTTGCTACTCTAACAATATGATTTGGAGTCTGATTTTCAGAGATCTCACATCTACAGCTATAGTAAATAAGATTTTCCTTCAGGATACTCACAGAAACTTCTACATCTGTCAGATGGTGCTTAAGCTTCTGGTTTGAAGCCTTAAGCCCATCCCTTTCACTCCTTAATGTATCCAGTGTATCTAACAACAACTAGCCAACATCTCTACACCTCTTATTTCCACAAAACTCCATAAAGGTGTCAAAAACATTATCCCCCAGAGCCTGGCTTCATACAAGCGAATACTAGGAGACTCGAATGGTGATATTTTGACTACCTCTTTTGCCAACTCACTCCATGGACTGGGAGTGCCACTCTGATTATGGGAACCAGGGTCCTTAGTGTCTTCAAGTCCAGTCAGAGTAGAAAACCATGCATAAAAACCCACTTTTAAGACTGTTTCTTAAGAACCACTCCTGGTACCAAGCTGTATTAGTTAGGGTTCTCTAGAGAAAAAGAATCAACAGGAAACGCTCACAAACATAAAATTTATAAAAGTGTCTCACATAACCATGGAAACACAGAGTCCAAAATCCACAGGACAGGCTGTAAAGTCAACGATTCCGATGGAGGATTTGGACAAACTCCACAGGAGAGGCTCGCCAGCTGAAGCAGGAAGAGAGCCTGTCTGTTCTGAATCCTCCTTAAAAGGCTTTCATTGACTAGATTAAGCATCACTCATTGCAGAAGACATTCTCCTTGGCTGATTACAAATAGAATCATCTGTGGATGTAGCCAACGTGATCATGATTTAATTCTATGAAATGCTCCCATTGCAACAGGCCAGCACTTGCCTAACCAGACAAACAGGTACCACCACTTGGCAAAGTTGACACATGAACCTGACCATGACAGGCCAGGTAATGTTCATGGAATCCCATGAAACATAAATACATTGAGAATGTCAAGAGTAGGGCAAACAGCCTTATAAGTAGCATTCCAACAGGAAAAGAAGAGAGCTAGACACCTGTCCTCCTGGGGATCAGATGCAGGCTGCTGGGCTCTAGACTCCTGGCATTTAATACCTTTCCCTCCAGGAGCTTCTTTTTGTTTGTTTCATAAATAATCATTTTTCAAAAAATAAACAAAAGGACAAATGTTTAATCACTGAACAGAATTTAATACTGTTGATATTTCAGTATCTAAAAATTGTCCAGTTTTTTCTAGGCATACTGATACTTTTAAAACGTTTTTATACCAAAAATTAAGTCATCCTCCACCCATTACTTTGTAATAACCAGCATATTTCATAACTTGTTTATTTTCCCATGTCATTAAATAATTACATCAATTTGCTATTTTAAAAAATATAGTAGAGAACAGAAATGAGAAATGAAAAGAACAAGAAAAATAAAAACAAAAAGATAATGTGGTTAGAAAAGTGAAAGAAGTAAAAAAAAGTTGCAGAGTTACCATATGGCCCAGAAATTTCACTCCTAGCTGCCTACCCAAGAGATATGAAATCATGAAGATAAAAATTAGTGAGAGTTGCTCTTACTCAAGCTTCCGATAGACCTTGCTACCCATCATAACCTGTCGACTCCCAACCAGGACTATTCCAGCTAATCCTAAAGAACACCTATGGCAATATATAAGATTCCACAAGGGTTCCAGGCACTAGGGTAACTTTCCAGAAACCAACAACCTCCAGATAGGTCCCTGATCCAGGTAAGTCCTGAAACCTAGAAGACCCAGCCTCTCTAGAACATCAGATAGTTCCATCTCCCTACCCTATATTAGTGACAGACCCTTCCAGTAGCAAAAATTTAGAATTGCCATAGCCCAACAACCCCAAAGAGAGGTCTGGAAAAATCAAAGGTGATGGTGGAATTGATAGAAGACAGGACTTAACAAATGAATATGAATGCTGAATCATTACATTGATATCTCTTTTAGTCTCCAGTATTTTAGAGCAGGTAGAAGTAAAAACCTAAAACTGTGAAATCATAACCCATGTCAAAGTCTGAAATATGTTCTACAACTAATTGTGGTGCTGTGCTTTGAAATTTATAGCTTTTTTGTATATATGTTATTGTTCACAAAAAAAAGGAGGAAAAAAAAGTAGATCGTGATGATAAAAAGGTATTTAAGCTCTCTAGCCTGCTATATTCTGGAACAGCTAGAAGGAAAAATATGAGAGGATTGCATGGTAGCCCATGACAAACTCTGGGATCTAACCTGTAACCACTGTTTAAAGAGTACTTTGGAAACTAGTGCCTTCTTATTTCTTTGCATTGTATATATGTTATACTATATAATAAAAATGTTAAGAAAAAAAAAAAGAAAACCAGAATAAGGACTATAGTACTCCTATGTAGAAAAAAAATTAGTGAGAGATCTGTTTTACTGTAATAGAATTTACTTGCATATGTCATTATGGTTATAATGGAGCATGCCTTTAAGTCTTAGCAGATGTGTATTAAACATTTAGGGATGAAATGTTATGATATCAGCAAAACTTTCCAAAGGTTAAGATGGGGGGAAAAGCATATATGGGGGAATAGGTAGATAAAAGTTAAATCAAGTATGACAAAATGCTAGTTATTAAATCTGTGATTTAACACAGAAGCAAGTATTGAGATATGTTCAAAATTTTTATAACAAAGAAATTTGGGAAGCCACTCATATTAAAGCTAGAGCAGATATGAATCTATCAGGAAAAAAGGAGGAAAACTCCAGAAATTTACCAGAACACATATAATGGTATTTCAAGTAATGGGGTAAAGAATGTTTAATTTCATTGCAAAGACTTAATTGGCCATGTATGAGGAAGAAAATAATAAATGGATATAATGCCACCTTATAGTAAAAATAAAATCCAGATGTACTGAACAAACCAAAGGTAAAGAAATAATATCTGAGAATAAATGAGACCATTTTTATAACCTTGTAACTGGATAGTATGCCTTATTCAAGACAGAAAATTTGGAAGTCAAAAGGAAAGGGCAGATATTTCATTGACTAGAACAAAGAATTTTAAATTTTGATGTAAAAATGCCATGAGCCGAGCCAAAAGACAAAGGAGTGATGATATATTTGTAACATTAAACAAAGGAATAAATGCCTTTATCTTAAAAATTTCAACAAACTGATGAGAAGACAAATAATCCAATAGAAATTGGGAAATAATAGGAATATGCATGTCGCAAAAGAGGATATGCTACTATTAATCATTTAAATATTCTGAACCTCACCTAGAATATAAGCACCACACATACAAGGTCTTTGTTGTTATTCACTGATAATTCCCCAGAGATTATAAAAGCAGCAGCACGCTAAAAACCTTAGATAAATATTTACGAGCTGGTTGGCCCCCTGGCTTGGTGATCGGATAGGAAGATGAAAAAATACAAATAAGAAGAAAGACATTGACAGGCAAGTAGTTTATTAAATCATGGTACATTCATAATTTGAAATACTGATAGCTGTTAAAAAGAATAAGATAGTTCTTATTCTTCATGTTGAAGGATGTTCTATGAAAATAAGTAAGTGGAAAAGTAATGTGTTTACTAGTATTTTTAACAGCATGAGCCCATTTTTTAATGTAAGCAAAAATAAACATAATGTGTATACCTACATGGAGTAAGATAAAGAAGGATACCTATCAACTTAATACTGGTCACCCCAAGAGAATAATAAATAGAAGATAAAGGTCTATCTCTGTATAATAATGTGCATGATTGTTATCATTTTTTAATCCTTTTATGCATTTCAATTCTTTTCATTAGTAAGAAACATAAATCTGTTCTAAAAAAGAGGAAAAATTACACATTAACATAAACAAGTAGTTTAAATTCACAACATGCCCATCATAGAAACAGAGTTTCTTACCAAGTCAACTAGATCAGAATGTATGTGACAAATATAAGCCTAGAATTGTAGTTATTACAAACTTTCAGTTCATATGGATCAGGTATAATAAACCTAATGGATAATTCCCTATATGAGATCTACATTAATGATATTTCACTCTTTTCTGAGGCAAACTTTGAATGAATTTCCATAACCACATGAGAGAACTTACAATTTTCTAACATCTACATTTCAGTCAAAAAGCGTACGCAAATGAGGTATAGAAGGACCAAAATGCTAACAATAATTAACACTGGTTGGTAGAATAATAAGCATGGACAGGTATTGTAATTGTCTCTGTAAATTTAAAACCTCAAATCAAGCCTACTAAATGGTCCCATCTGTGCCCAACACAGACCTTGAATAAAGCAGTCTCTATATATAGCTGTAGATAAGAACAGTAACTTACCTACCAAGAGATTAGGTCTTCAGTTTGCCTATTCAATTTCAATAAAAAGTTTGTTTTTTATATAAGTTTCTCCCTTCAACATTCTGAATGCCTTGAAAAACAAATCTTGCACAGTGAAACATCACTTTTTTTACACAGAAAGTAAGACAAAACTGAAGTCAAAGAAAACTGCAGTAAAACACATATATTCTGATACACATTAAACAACTAGCCAACTTAATCCATTTTATAATAATTTATCTGTTATTTACTCAAACCATATTTACCCTCCAATGAAAATTAAGACAGATAAAGGACACTTATGATGGATAAGAATGACGTCGGATTCACAGTAATTTAAAACAAAATGGAGAATGGCTAATCTCTAAACTCTAAATGTCAATAATAATCTTTTACTATATGGAATAAAACTAGGAAATATGTACAATCAGCATAATTACCTACAAATAATAGGAAGTTCTTGACAGTGGTCCAAGTACTGGGTTCTCGTTTCATCTCTGCTAGTTACTGACCTTGGGCACATCATTCAATTCTCAAGAGACTTAGGCTCTTCGTCACAATATGAGTCAAATCATCTTTAATACCCCCTTCATAGCTAAAAATCTGCTGGATTTAGTATCTTTCCATATCAATAGGGAAAGAAGAGTGGTAGGAAACAAAACCAAAACACAAACAGAAAATTTATTTGATTTTATATAAAGTTCAAAAATAAGAAATTGAGATCTGCTAGTTACAATGTAATTACACTGTAATTGGGATTCCAGGATTAAACAACAATTCTTGAGATTTGTTATTAAATATACAGCAATTCTCAGGCTCTTTGTTTAAAAGGAAAAACTTTGCTGTGTGCATGATGGGAAACAAACAGAACTAATTAGCAGTATTTATGGAAAAGTGGTAATTTGGACATTCTTAATAAAATCTCAGGTCAGGTAAAAACAAAGTAAAACAAAAATAAAATATTCTAAAGATGAGTACTACTGAATTTGAAAAGTCAGTAAATAATTATGAGAACTGAATAATCTAATAGAATGAGTAAGTAAGAAAGAGAGAACAGAACTTCAGAGAATCGAGGATTTGAACAATGACGTGACTCATTGATTACGCACAAGTCTCAGTGACAAATCACCAACCTCAAAATTTGACACTAACACTGAACAGTGTCAATGATATGATCATCTCATTAGACCCTTATTTTTAAAAAGAATAACATGAAAACACAGCCAACAGAAAGGGAGAAAATATTTTAAAGTCATATAACTGATAAAGATTTAATATAAAGAACTCCTACAACTCAACAACAACAAAAATCCAATTTAAAAATGTGCAAAGGACTCAAATAGACATTTCTCCAAACAAGACATATAAACATTCAAAAAGCATTTGAACAGATGCTCAATATCATTAACCATTAGGAAAATGCAGATCAAAACCGCAAAGAGATACTACTTCACACCCACTAGAATGGCTATTATTTTTAAAATGGAAAATAACAAGTGCTGACAAGGATGGAGAAAAATAGAAATTCTCATACATTATTGGTAGAAGCGTAAAAAGTTCAGTTGCTGTGGAAAACTGGCAAATTCTCAAAAAGTTAAAGAACTACCATTTGATCTAGCAATTTTACTTCCACGTAAATAACCTAACGAACTGAAAGCAGGAACCTGAACAGATATTTGCATACCAATATTACAGCAACATTATTAACAATAGCCAAAAGACAGAAATAACCCAAATGGCCATCAGTTGATAAATTAATAAACAAAATGTGGTAGATAACTTATTATTTAGCCTTAAAAAGGAATGAAGTTAAAAAAAGGAATGAATGATACATACTACTACATAGAATAATCTTGAAAACATCATGTTGAGTGAAATAAGTCAGACACATAGGGACAGACATTCGATAATTTCACCTCCTGAAATAGCTAGCATATGCAAATTCACAGAGAAAGAAAAGAGAGTACAATTTGGAGGGTGGGAGTTAATGCAAAATGGGTCCAGGATTTTTGTTTGTAGTGTTCAGAAAGTTTGGTAATGGATGGCATGAGGGTAGCACAACACTGAATGTGATTAATCCCACTGAACTGCATGCTTGGGAGTGGTTAAGATATGAAAGTATGTGTCATATATATACATTTCCACAATTTTAAAAATTAAGAGAGAATAGGGATAACTCAGAAAATAAATTTTTATTTATTTTGTTTATATTTCTTTTTTCTCTATCTGTTCAGAAAATAAATTTTAACAAGTCAATTTCAAGAAGAAAATATTCTAAAACATTTCTATTTATAATGAAAAAAGTACAGGTTTGTTTATTTGCAAATAGTCTATAGCAGGGACTCATACTAGTTGAGCTTTAAAACATTTGATTTATGGGTACAGAAAAGTATTGATCGTTAACTACAGGTTATAGTCTTAGAGCTATAGGATCTAAACGAATCCTTATTTATCCAGCTAGATTAGTGTGGGTGGTAGCATAACAAAGTACTTTTTGTGCTTTGCCCACTCATTAGAGGTATGGCTCTGGGCAAGTTACATAACTTCTCCTAAATCTAGTTTGCTCATAAGTAAAAGCAGGATAACAAAAAAGTACCTAAAAAAGATTTTCAGACATAAATGAAAGAATATATGTAAAAATATTCAATGACGTAAAAAACATTGTTACCTTAAGTATACAGTGGTATACATATTTTAAAAAATCAAGACCTTCAGCAATAACATTCCAAACCATTTAGCCAAAAGAACAGAAAATTTGTTTACCTAAATATCTATTATGAAGTTACAAATGCTATTTAGAAAATAGACTATTTAAGGGAATCCACTTTATCCCTATTCTGATTAGTAAAGCACAAATGTAACACTTTTGACACTCTCATAATATGGTTTTTTAACCACCATTACATTGTTATCAAGCTATCCATAATCTTTATTTCATTTCTCCGTGGTTTAAAGGCCACACAATCACAATATGAGTAGAAGATCTTGGCATGCAGAAGCCAAAGAACAAAGGAAAAGTAACACAATATAACGATTAATCAGGGGTCTTATAAGCCTTAATTAACTGGCTATGACACTGCTAAAATAGAACACATCTCTTTATTCTTGATATCTATCTCTGAAAGAAGTATATTAAAGTTCAAAACTTCAAAAGTAGAGCCATTTTTTTATTTCAAAGAAGCTCACTACAGATGCTTTTTCTCACCTGAAGAGATTTGTCAAACCCACTGGGTTGTGATTGGTTTATACCATCTACCATATTTCTTTAAATAGGAGCTAATCATATCTGTCTGTTTATTGTATGCCTTGGTGTGACCAATATAAATACTAAGAATGAATCACCATCATTCAATTAAATTATTAATTGAATAATTTTCAATAAGAAAGACAATAAAACAATAAGAAAACAATCAATAGTAAGGAAAAAGAGATACAAAACTAATCAGTAATGCCAATTTTGTCCTCCCAAGAAAATAGTTTATATAACTATAACTGGAAAAGCAATTATAAAATAAAGAAGAAACTACATCATAATTTATCAGTGGTTATGTCTATATGTATTGGTAGTACAGGTGATGTGTGTTCTGAATTTTAATCCAAGAGGAGATACTAATCAGAAGCTGAATAACAATCTATTAGGAATATTATAAAAGGGATTTTACTTACATAGTCAATACAACTTTATGACTCCCAAGAACCCTTCCAACTCAAAGAATCTACAACTTTAAAAACTTACTACAATTAATTTATAAATCAACAGATTTTGCTTAGACAAAAAAAATCTAAGGTTAAACTTTCAAAGAAGGACGGTAGCCAAGAAAGGCATTATTTTCAGAAGCTATATCAATACCTTCTAGCTAGCAGCTCTTTGATAGAAAAAAGGGCATGAATGTAAATGAGCCAAGGCAAAGGAAAGAAAAAAGAATGACTGTGCAATTGCCACTCCCCCCCCAAAAAAATAGAGGGAGAGAAGATAAAAATCTATACAAGTGATTAATGATAACGATGATAAAATTTATCATTTTCATACACAATAACCATTAAAAAGAAATTAAGGCATTTTCTCATTTTTACAAAAGAATATCTGATTATATCAATTCGATTAACAACAGAATTAAGTGACCTTTGGTGGGTAAACTACAATCCTAATTTTCATCTAAGACAGTAAAATATGAAAAATAGAGCTAATCATAAACGGATGGCCCAGATTCATAAAAATGTTAAATATTATCACATGTATTTCAAGTATGAATCCACTTCAAGTCAAATAAGACTTCTGGAAATCATTATAGTAAAATCACAGGTTAAAATTTGTAACCCACTACTAGGTATATACCCAAAAGAATTGAAAGCAGAGACTCAAACAGATGTTTGCACACCTATGTTCACAGTGGCATTATTCACAATTCCCAAAAGATGGAAGCAATCCAAATGTCCATCAACAGAAAAATGGGAAAACAAAATGTGGCATATACATACAATGGGATATTATTCAGCTGTAAGAAGGAATGAAGTCCTGATACATGCACAACATGGATAAACCATGAACACAACATGTTGAGTGAAATAAAACGGACACAAAGGGTAGTATCATATGAGTTTGCTAATTTTGAAAAAAAATAGAATAAGCAAACCTGTGGAGTCAGAATCTAGAATACAGGTTCACCAGGGTCTGGGGTAGGGGTGGGGACTGGGAAGTTAAAGAGTAAAATGTACAGGGTTCCTATTTGGAATGATGGAGATGTATTGATAATGGATGGTGGTGATGGCTGCACAACATCATGAATGCAATTAACAGCACTGAAATATATACCTGAATGTGATTAAAGGAGGAAATGTTAGATTGCATGTATGGTAACAGTAAAATTTTTTTTAAAAATCCATGGAACTACACTATACAGTGAACCCTAAGTTAAACTATGGACTTTAACTAATAATATAATTTTTAAATTATATTGCTATCATCAATTGTAACACATGTTCCACACCCAATGTTGGTGGTGGGGTGGTATGATAATGCACAGACTGCATGATTTATGAATTATGCATGGTTGTTCTATAAACTCATAATTTCTTAAAGAAAAAAATTGTAACCCCAAGTCAAGAAAAAATAAATACTCCCCTTATAATGACTAAAGGCAGTCATTTGTTTCAAAAAGAAGAAACCTAAGATATCTACACTTTCTACAAGAGGTAAGTAAGAATGCTTAATAGAAAATATCATGTGATAAGATAAAATAACTAACATTTGGATGACAACATATTCTTATAATTGCAAAACAGAAAGAAAATAAAGTTCTAAACTGGTACTCAATATATCAAAAGAAATCAATAAGACATTTTCATTTTACACTATTTTTTAATAAATATATTTATAAATGTATCATATTCATCTTGCTAGTTATATGACACATAAGAGAGTTAAAATGAAATACTTATGACAGTTTTCCCTGTATTTAGAATATGATATGATTTGGAAAAAAATTGGGGTTGTATAGAAAGATTAAGGGAACACAGCTCCTTACAGAACCTGGTCAAAAAATATAGTTTCTTTTCTTTCCTTTTTGTTTTTAATAAAAGGACTACAGACCAAAAGAGGGAAAAAACGATTTCCCCACCAATTATTGTAAACAAGGAAAAATCTGTTCTCACAAATTATCATAACTAAAACACAGATATATTTTTAAAAGAAAGAAAAATGAAGAAAGTGAGAGACTATTATCCTTTTACCATTAAGTATTTACCTTTATTCATATACAATTCATTCTATCAAAGAGAACCAGCAGAAATTAACATCTAAAATGCACTCATGGCTTTCGAATTAGTAAATGAAAAAAACACCCCCAAAACATTTTTGAACAAAAACAATATGCTGAAAGTTCTAATGCCATGAAAGAATATAAGCTATGTGTTGTATAACTGCACAAAACTTGTTTTTTCCCTATTTATTATTATCTAATCCAGAAACAGGTTTTGAGGCAATTTTACTTGACCACCACCCTTTTTCCTATTGTGGGAAATGAGTCAACATCTTCACTATATTTTCAGGGTTGGAGTATTTAAGACTCAATACATAGATGGATATGCAAAAGCATTACATAATTCAAATATCTGTAATAGCTACAGCACCTGAAAATTAATATCCAAATCTGAAAAACCTGCTCTCCTTTAAAAAACAAATGCTGCCTTAAGTCTCTTCCTTTAAAAATGGCCCCTGAAAAATAAACACTCTGAAAAAACAGTAATTCACATACGTTCTGATGGAAAATAGCCATATTCAATATTTTAAACATTTTCCAAAAAAAGTAGAACAGTCTTCTGTGTTACAATACTTTCCAGATCTGCAACCTTGCTGCAATCATGAATAAACATATTTCTCTGAAGTTCTAAGGATACATGGTCATATCAAGGACATGGGGCATGCACATCAGATTTGAAATAGATTTACATTACCTCCGATCTTAGGGCCACCTGCTGAACCAGGCTTCCTTGCACTGTTGACAGGATTTCCGGATGTTTTAGGTGCAGGAACCTTGAAGGCTGAAGTAGCTGATGACGGCCTGTTTCCATCCACTGATTCTTCATCATCAAAGCTTTTATCTGCACAAAGCATTAGAAAAAAGGTATTTGAGAGAACTAAGCTTTATTCCATTTTTCTGTAAGGCTCAATAATCAAATAAAGCTATGTATAAAATCATTACTTTGGTAAGATAACACCAAAAAAAAACCTCCTTTGAATAGGCATTTACATATTAGTCAATACTTTACAAAATGACCCTGTGTAATTTTAAATTAGAACACAAAATTATCTTATTTCCTACCTATATATACTAACTCAAAACATAAAACCAGACATCTTAACTCTAAGCATAGTAAAAAGCATTTAAAATTTTTTTGCTACTCATGCAAGCATTTTCTGCCAGCTCCTCCCATAGTGCATCTTCCAGCACGCCTTGCCTTATTCCTTACACCCATATTTTGTAACTTACAATCACAGATCCGTTTGCAAATCAGTCGCCTCATTCCTCTGAGAGCTCTTAATTTCCCACACCCTAGGATGCTCCCAATAGTTCACATGGCAAACACAGTAGATTCAATACTAATCAAAGATTCTATCAAAAACAGACAGAAACAACCACAGAATCACCACTGAGGTTTGTGCCGGCATCTTTCTTTCTCTTCCCTGCCCAAGGTGCTGCAACAGCCAATCAGCTACAAGGTGACATCATCTTATGGCAGTTACTGCCATATGAAAGGTAAAAATTCTCCATGCATCTAAAAATTTCTCCATGCAGCTACAATTCTTTATTCTATAGCACAACTTTAAAGGCATACAATACCATATGCTCATAAGCCTAAATTCGTTTTCTCTTATTTTATTGATATGAAAATTTATACAAATAGAAAATAAGGTTTTATATAATGTTCTGCAGGGGTGCTTATTATTGCATCAGTAAAGCATGGAATATCACAGTACTCATTACTGTACATAATTAACTCTGTAATCTTACAATCTGCTGTTTATTTAGTCAAAGGAAATGAAACTGAACAAATATGTTCTCATAAATATTCTATAAAGCTCTTTTTAGTATATTTAAAACCGACCACACTAATAGCCACTCAGATAGAAATAAAATGACAAAAAATTGTTTTAAATCTCAAGACGTATACATTTTACTCTTCTCTTACGATAACATGATTTTCTCTAGGACCCTGCACAAACCAATTATGACAAACAAGATGGGCGAGGCAGAGAAGCAGCTTTACCAGTCTTCAGATCAATATGCCAGAATCTCTTCATTTCAGTCTGCTTCCTTTACCTATGCAAATTTCTAACCGCCTAGAATGAAACTGTCCCTCCAAAGGGATGATTTGAATCCAAGTATTAAATATATTTTAAAGAAAATAATACAAATTTTCAAGATTTTTAAAAATTTATTGGAGGGAAAAAAGAATCGAAGACACCTTAATAATAAAGCCACATTCCATTTCAGAAGCATTTTTCTTAAATAGAACAACTCATAGGAAAAACTATCTTCTAGTTAAAATTTTTGTTTGTTTATTTAGCACAAAACTATTAGGGGTGCCAATTTAGATGAATTGTTGGGCTTAAAACCTATGCTTTACATGGACTTCTCTGTTAAAAACACTAATACAGATCCCAAATAAATCTTTTTACGCCACTATATTAAAAAAAAAGCTAGAAGAGAGAAAGAGTAGATAGAAAAACCTACTGAATGATAGGCATTGAAACACAGAATAGCTAGAAGTTCCCATAGGAACAGTACTGAAAGAGTAAACTTCTCTGTCATTAAAAAAAAAAAATTAACTCTTAACATTCTCTAACTGCTGGGAAATTAATTTTTAACTTTTTATCAAAATAGACCAGAGGAAAGTATAGAAATCGTAAGTGCACAGGATAATTTTCATAAAATGAACATGCCAATGTAACCAGTATCCAGATTAAGAAAAAAAAATTATCAGCATCTGTAAGCTCCCTCATGATCCCCTAGTTACTATGTCCTTCTAAAGCTAATTGGCTGAGAAGACCACAGCTGGTTTTCCCCATTTATAAATTTTACATTAAAAGAATTATACAACGTTCTTTGCTGTCTCGCTTCTTTTCAGTCAATATCATTTTCAATCAGTCATTCATTTCCATTGCTGAATAGTTTTCTAGTGTATGAATGTACCACAACTTATTAATATCCATTCTACTGTTAATGGGCATTTGGGTTGTGTCCAGTTTGGGGTTTTTATAAAATAGTTCTCCTAAGAAGTAAAGCAAATGATGTTAAAGGGTTATAAGGTTTTTAGCATTATTGAACCAACAGGAGAGGAAAATTAAAATAATAAAAAATATTCAATTAATCAGGAATAAACTAATAATAATAAAATAAATAAAAAATATTCAGAAGCAGGAAAGGAGACAGATATATACAAGTGGACAGAACAGAAAAACAATAAAATGACAAACATATAACCAAATATATCAGTAACTAAATCAAATGTATATGAATTAAACACTCCAAGTAAAAGATAAAAGACCAGAGTTTAAAAACTAGGTTACTTAAGGTTTAGAGTCTGATAGGAGACTTTTCTCACCAAAAGCTGGTACACCAAGTGACCATACCCTCCAGGTTGAAGTGAACCAGCCTATTATTTTCTAACTTTTCTCAAAAGACAGAGGCAGAGAAGTAAACCAAATGGACTGCTTCATTATTGCTTAGGCAGTACAGAAAGACTCAACCCTTCACCTTAAACTCATTGTGATTAAACTGCTTACTTCCAAGCAACAGCCAACACAAATACAAAATCTCTCTGGAGGTGGGTGGTGCATGGGTAGTCCAGTTGGAGAATTCTCACCTGCCATGCAGGAGACCCCAGTTTGATTCCCGGACCATTCACTTCCTATCCTCCCCAAAACAAACAAACAACAAATTAACAACTGGTGCTTCAATAACGGGATACTCACATGGAAAAAGAATGAAATATGAACTCCACCATACAGTACACACAAAAAAACCTCTCTGGAAAAAACGATCTATGGCTTTAAATTATTCCCACAAATAATTTTCCAAAGATAATCAGGCAAAACAGGAAACAAGACTCCATGAGCAAACAGAAAGAAACAGATGATAGAAACAGACCCGGTTCAAATCCTGGAATCACCAAATAGACTATAAAATAACCCTACTTGGTTACAGAGCAAATCTGAAATTACCTGCAGGGATCAGAGAACTATAGCAAAGTATTTTTTTAAATAACCAAACAAAACTTCTAGAAATGAAAATACAATAAATTAACTTTAAATGCAGTGAGCAGCTATAATGGCAAATTAGAGACAGTTCTAGAAATCATTAGTGAACTGAAAGATAAATCAGAAGAAATCATCTAAAATATACATAGTAGATAATCTTATTTAAACAGAAGAAAAACCAACCACCGAAAGCAAATTACAAATTATGGGTATGCTGACACTTCTGTTCTAACTCCAATGTTTTTTATAAAGACAATACTGTAAATAAATTGAACAAGATAATGATATTAACAAGTACTAAAGGATAGAAACGAATAAAATAAACAGGCCACAGTGGCTACCTATATGTCAGAAGAGGAGGAGAGAATATGGAAGAGAGAAGGAAGCAATGGAGGAGGGGAGTGAGATTGAGGAGAAGAGGAGCGGGATAGAGAAAAGAAGAGATTCAAATGGAGGAAAAGGAGGAATGAAAATGGAGGTAGAGAAGGAAATGAAAATGGAAAAAGCGAAGGAGGAAGAAATGGAAATAAAGGAAGAAAGATGGAGATGAAGGAAGAGGCTGAAATGGAGGAGAGAAAATGAAGCAGAAGAGGAGGAGATGGAAATGAAGGAGAAGGGAAAGGGGGAGAAAAAGAGAAGCCCACATAAGATAAAGGCCTTTTCTTATTATTGTCTTTATTTCTTATATTGTTTTTTATTTTAACTTTTTTAATTTTGAAATACTTTCAAAGTTACAGGACAGTTACAAAAATAATACAAACCCCATACAGAGAATTCCAATGTACTCCCATCCCCCAGCCCCAGATACCCAAATCCACGAATTTTACATTTTGCCACATTTACCTTATCATTCTATCTAAATATCATCAATAAATCTACACACTTGAGTATATGTTGAACAACTAAAGCTCACTGAATACTTAATATTGTCATGTACATTTCCTAGGAACAAGGCTATTCACTTCTGTAATCACCTTAAGTGAAGTTATCAAATTCAAGAAAATTTCCATTGATATAAAACTTATAGTCTATATTCCAATATTTTCATATGTTCTAATAATATCCTTTGGAGCCTCTTCTCTTACCTTGTTAGAGCTCATCCAGGACCACAGATTGCATTTGATTGCTGTTCTTTTTCTTTGTTTATTGTGGGAACATATAATACAACATAAACTTTCCCATCTCAACCACTTTCAAACGTACCATTATAATGAGATTACTCACATTCACAATATTGCAGTAACCTCATCACCTTCCATCACTAAGACTCTCCCATATCCCCAAACAGAAACTCTACACCCATTTATGCATTAGCACCTCATTGCCTGACCCTGCTCTCCACTCCTGACAACTTGGACTCTAATTTCCGTCTCTATGAGCTTGCCCATGCTTCTATAAATTCTTTGTACTTACCATGGAGCTTAAATTTAACATCCTAAATCTATATAAGTTTAACATCCTAAATCTATAACAATTTTGTGTGCTTTCATACCAAATTAACTTCATTAGTATACAGAACTATGTTCCTACACCTCTCCATCCTCTCACCTTTATGTAGTTTCTTGTCACTAATTACATGTTTATTATATATTATGAGTCTAAAACCACTGATTTTTCATTACATTTCATACCCTTGCATATTAGATCCTGTAGGAAGTAAAAAAATGAAGTCACAAACCAAAAATACAATAGCACTGGTATTTATATTTACACAAGGCATTATCCTCACTAGTGAACTTTATCTCTTCATGCAGCTTCAATCTATCATCTATTGTCCTTTTCTTTCAAACTGCAGAAATCTTTAACATCTGTTGCAGCGCTCCCTACAAGACTCCCTCATCTATTGTTTATCTGGGAATGTCTTCATCTCTCCCTCATTTTTGAAATAGTTTTGCCAGATACAGAATTCTTTCCTGGTTGGCAGTTTTTTTCTTTCAGCATTCTAAATATGTCATCCCACTACCATCTTGTCCCCCCTGCTTTCCAATGAGAAATTGGCTCTTAATCTTGAGGATTCCATGTACATAGTATATTGCTTCTCTCCTGTGACTCAGTTATTTCCTGATTTCCTTTAGTTCTCTGTCCATGTTTTCCTTTAGCTCTTTGAGCATATTTAGGATCATTTTTAAAAAGTCTTTATCTGGTATGTATCAGGTCTGATCCTCTTCATTGATTGTTTTTAATGCTTTAATATTTCCCAAAAATAGCCTTTTGTTCAAAGCTGGATATTCTGATAATGTGAATCACTGGAATTTAGACTCTGAGGCTTCTGTTTCTTAAGCATGCAAACAACCAGTGTTATAACAGCTTTCCTTGAATGCCAGAAGCTAACCAAGAGAAAAAGAAGGAAAAAAAGAAAACACCTTACCCAGTCTTTACAGATTGACCTTATGGAAGTGTTTTCCTTCAAGGGGTATCTATACAATGAGTTTAGAGAACAGCTCCAGGTCAAAGTATGGTGGGGGTGGGGGTGGGGTGGTCCTGTCTGATTCTTTCTGTGAAGGCATCTTCTCTTAGGCAGGTCCATGTGGCCCTAGGAATGCCCCTGTTTACAAAAAAAACAAATATCCCCTCCTCACTAGGAAAATTTTCTCACTGTCTTGGGCACTGCACAGTATGGCTAATGGCCAGCAATCATTGGCCCCAAGCAGCATTATCTGACTGGTCTCCCAAAGCACTCTACAGGAGAGCTCAAAGAGCCATATTTTACATACAGGGCTAAGTTCTAAGATACCTTTTACATGCACGGCCAAGTTCTAGCCACTACCAGACAGATTGGGACAAGCATACATGTTCCCTGTATGTGCATAAGAGCTATTTTCCTCCTCCAGAACTGGGACAAGGGATCCGCACTGGAAGCATAGGCCAGTTCTATGCTGGACCAGTTTGACTAGGGAGGGGTCAACCAGGGTGACACAAGATCCTACCACTTTTAAGTAGCCTATGGTACTTGCCCTGTTACTGCAGTCCTTTAACTGTTTTCTGGAATTCTGAGAAAGGTGTTTCTGCCAGTTCTTGCTAGTTTTTGAAAGCTTCTGGGGAGGGTATGAGCCTTACAGCACCTCACTCTATCATAATTGCAGCAGGGGCTGTGGAACTTACATTTTTAGGGGGCCATCACAGTTTTTATTGAACCTTCCACAGCAAGCACTCAGATACTACAGGCCCACAATCCATTATCTGCATGCCTGAACCTCAAATAGCCCAAAAAAACACTGGTTTTTGTTTTGTGTTGTTTTTTAAACTTATTTAGTAGCTAAATCTGAACAAATCTGAACTCTTTATATCAAAACATGGTATGTACTAACAAGAATCTACTTATCATCTTTATCCCACTCAATGTGATTTTACATTCATTTAACTGCAGAAATATTAATATGCTTGACTATAGGATGCTGTCACAGATGAGAATAGAGTAGGTACATAATATATGGGATATGACCATATTACTTTTCTAAAATGTGGCAAAATCTGAATTCCAAAACACCACAGGCCTCCAAGGTTTCAGATAAGGAATTATGACTATTACATAATCGAGCCCAACTCTTTTATCCCCCCTTTGTAGGAAAGTCATATATTTAAATGGTTCTATTGTTTATCCAGGAACATGGAGGTTTCTAGAAAAAATTATGCAGAAAGTATAGAATTCCCATGTATTTCCCCCACAAATGGCTTTTTAAAAACTTCCCACTTTACTTTCATGGGTACCAAAACCTGAAATTCTGCTTGTAAATTCATATAAATAAGATGAAAAACTGTAAAAAAAAGTAAGCCAAAATTTTACATAATGTCTCATAGAAAAATTTCACCCTGCATAAATTTTCTTCAGTCGTACCCAATTTATTGCCCCCCATATGGATTTTTCATACATAAAATACACTGCATTTTATATTAAGTAGTTTCTTACAACAAAGTTCCTATTTCCACTTGAAGCAGTATCCGTCCTTATTCTAATTAAAACAACTAACACAACAGGACTTTGGATTTTTGAGTTGTTTTACACTCTTGCATATACAATATTAATTGTGATCATATCTAACAGCTAAATCAGCAACTGAGATTAGGAAACAATAATCTCTATAAACTATGTAGCATAGATGTCTCAGAAACCTCAAACAAGTTTTAGTTGCCTGTACATCTTACTCTGTGCTTCTACACTAGGACACTCCCCTTGCCTTTCCACTGACCTCACATGCCCTCTACCTCAGTCTCTTCTGCTCATTCCTCCTCTGCCCATTAAATGTTGAATATGCTCCTTCTCTCCAGGCTGCCTCTCTAAACCGCCTCATTCATTCTCAATGGTTTAAATACCTTCTATACACCGACAACTCTCAAATGTTCGCCTCTAGCCTAGACCATCTCTGAGTTCAGACCTGTATATCCAACTGCCTAATAGACTAGATATGTCCCCCATCTCAAACACATCACTAATTTAACACAGATAATAAATATAGCATCAATAACATCTCTAAATCTGTTCTCCCTAGGTCTTTCCCCACCCCAGCAAATAACATCACCATCTACTCAACGGCTGCTGCTCAAGCTCACAATGTGGAGCCCCATCCCAAATTCTCCTTTGCAGTGCATAGACCATCTACCAATGTTCTTATTGTGTGTAACTCCAAGTTTCTATCTCAAATCTACCTATTTCTCTTTACTTCTGCCACCTCTCCTAATCTAAGACCAACTATCTGCAGTATCAGAGATGATACTTCACCTCTATCTATATTATTACAAAAACCTCAACTAGTCTTACTTCCATTCTTGACCTCCTTCCAAAACCTATCTCCCACAATGTTGAAAGTGAACCATCCTTTAAAAAAAAATTAGACCAACAGCTGCCAAGACCCTTAAGTGAGATGGGGAACGTTATAAAGGATGTATCAGGCTGATAACACCAGTATTCACTGATCAACAAAGAAAGAAAACCACACATATTTCTGATAGAAATATGCAATACCACCTATGAAAAATTTGTACCACAGACAAACACACACAAATATCAAACCTGATTCTTGTCAAGCCACTAGAACAACTTTCAATTTTCAAGAAATGCAGAAAATATAGAAACATTAAAAAGCAAACACAAATACCATGGCAATGAAATCAACAAAACTAATATGTGAGAAAAATACTACTTGACAGACAACCTATGTCTTTAACAAATAAATGTCAAGGCGAGAAAAAAGGGAGAGAATTGTTATAGACGAACAGAGCTTTAAAAAGATACATCAATTAATTACAATGGTGAACCTTGTTTGAATCGCACCCAAACTACCTGTAAAAAGATATTTACGAAACAATTGAGGAAATCTGAACACTAAATACTTGATGATGAGTAATTAAACTTTTTAGACGTAATAACAGTATACTGCAATTGTTTTTTAAAAAGAAGTTTCACTTAATTTTATACATGTATATGGGCAAATGCATGTGTAAGCATACACACATGTTCACGAAGCTGGTAGGGTTGGGGAAGGATGGGTTAGGATATGGATGGAATAAATATTGACCAGATATTGATGTGTTGAAGCTGGAGGATGGGTGGTACAATATTCTCTATTTTCGAGTGTGTTTGAAAATTTTCTTGAAAAAATTATAAAAATTTGAATCACTTTACTCCCTTGTTTAAAACCTTGCAATGGAATCCCAATAAAATATCATAAGAGCAAAGAAAATGAGGTAAGGACAGAAAGTATATAAAATTAGCACCTAAAGGGTCATAGCAAATTCTTAAAAGATGCAAATAAAAAGGATGGAAGGCCATTGCAGGATAGTACCACAGCAAAACCGCAACTTAGAATTCTCACAGGGGAACTGGAACAGCAGAGAATCACCTATGGAATGGCAGAGAAGTGACAATTTCTGAGCCAGCATATATATAGGAATGAGTAACAAGGAGCAACTGAAAATAAATGGAATAGGTTTATTAAGCTCTTCCTCACCCCGAACTCAGAGAATGAAACATTTTATAAACAAAAATGCATGGGTATGCTTGCACGCTTGCTTACCAATGCATGCACAAGCACCCATGCACTCACACAAGCCTGTAAAAATGGAACCATGAGAAAAAGAGGGAAAAAACTTCTTGGAAACAAACTTTTATTTGCCAAAATTAACTGGATGACTAAAGTTGAGGAAATCTCCCAAAACACAAAAGTAAAAGAAAAAGACATAAAACTTGAGAGAGAAGAGAAAACATAAAATACATAGTAGGTCAACAGGAGATTCAATGTCTGACTAATAAGAGTTCAATAAGGAGAGATTAATGTTAATGGAGGGAAGAAATGTCTAAAAACTAAAAAGTTAATTTCATTAAAAATAAAGTCCATTACACACAAAGTTTACAAGAGGTCAAGAAATTTGATGAAGCATCTTAGTATCAACTGATAAGTAAAAATATATTTGAAGACATTTACTCTTTTCTTTAAAGAGGTTCTTTAAAAATTCAAGACCTTAAACAGATCAATGAAATAAAAAGAGATAATCACAATTCAAACCATCACCTTACACTAAAAAATTAAACAATACACTTCATGATAACCATATGATCAAACTAAATAATAGAGGCTTAAATAAGGTTTATTTAGAACCCTTAACAAGTATCTAGTCATTCTAAGTTTTTAAATTTTTCAGGAAGCTACAGGCAAATCATAACAGTTGTTAACAACATTGACTATGCTACTCTATGAATACAAAGAAAAGCTGTAAACCTTTCCTTTAGGATTCATCTTCATTAACAGCATTAAGTTTGAGAGTATGCTGATACTGGTGCCTAACACTGTGCAACTAGGTGAGTAAATGGCACTGCTTCAAATGTTTCAGACTTCAAATCATCAAGAGCCCATTGCTTATGCCTCTATTGCTGTTGAATGCCCACTTTTTGTCCTTTATAATTTACTTTTTTCCTTATAACTATTCTTTTTTCTATTCTTGCTTCTTTAAGAAAAATTTCGTCTTTTACTATATTTACCATTAAGTCAAAAGATTGCTTCCTTTCACTGGTTTTAAATTAAACAACCCTAGCAAATTTCATATAGAATATTTAAGAGTATAGAAGAGGAGGGATCTCTTCAGCATTAACTTCTTGCTATTGTCCCTGACCCCCTAAACCAACAGTTATATCTCAATTTGGAGTGGTCCCAGAAACATAAGTATATCAAAAGGTTGACCACTAGACATTCCCTAAAACTTTGGGTATGTATGTGACACCTGAGACTCTGAATTAGAGCACCA
Organism: Tamandua tetradactyla; assembly: GCF_023851605.1. Taxonomy (NCBI): domain Eukaryota; kingdom Metazoa; phylum Chordata; class Mammalia; order Pilosa; family Myrmecophagidae; genus Tamandua; species Tamandua tetradactyla. Next base: position 54,130,387 of record NC_135341.1, on the reverse strand, counting down.
AAGCTATGAAAGTCAGCATTATCCCATACAGTAACTGTTGAAAAAGTGATCAGACTTCAACTAGAGATATGAATGAACTGATTTGGATAGGACTAAGGTAAATCAAAAAACAGGGTAAACGATGATATGGCTCATATTTTAAAACTTCAACTTCTGTGTGAGGTCAAAGCAGGGGATGATTCTTTGGTGCAAAAATTATATTTTAAGTAGCGCATTATCTAATTTAACTTGTATGATCAGTTTATTTGAACATAATAATTACACAGAATCTTAAATAGGCTTGAGATCCTGTTGGTTTATATAGGTTACTGTGATGCCATAATATATCCCAGTGTAATTTAGTCAGAGGTAAAAAAAGGATTTGCAAAGTCCCCTTGGGGGAATGGGAAGAAAGAAGGAAATATTCAACTTCCCATCTGGGGAATTCCTGATATTTTTGCGAGCAGTGAAGTCAGCCAGTTCAACAGGCTGAGCCATTGATCTTGGGGTTTGTCCCTATGAAACTTATTTCTGCAAAGGAGAAGCTAAGCCTACTTATAATCATGCCTAACAGTCACCCCCAGAGGACCTCTTTTGCTGCTCAGACGTGGCCTCGCTCTCTAAGCCAACTCAGCAAATGAACTCACTGCTCTCCCCACTATGTGGGGCAGGACTCCCAGGATGAGTCAGAATGTAGCATCATGGGACTGAGAAAGCCTTCTTGACCAAAAGAGGGAAGAGAAATAAAAAAAAATAAAAAGTTTCAGTGGTTGAGTGATTTCAAATAGAGTTGAAAGGTTATCCTGGAGGTTATTCTTATGCATTACATAGATATCCTTTTTCAGTTTATGGTGTATTGGAGTAGCTGGACAGAAGTACCTGAAACTGTTGAGTTGTTCCAGCAGCCTTGATTCTCTTTTTTTTTTTTTTTTTACATGGACAGCTACTCCAATACACCATAAACTGAAAAAGGATATCTATGTAATGCATAAGAATAACCTCCAGGATAACCTTTCAACTCTATTTGAAATCACTCAACCACTGAAACTTTTTATTTTTTTTTTATTTCTCTTCCCTCTTTTGGTCAAGAAGGCTTTCTCAGTCCCATGATGCTACATTCTGACTCATCCTGGGAGTCCTGCCCCACATAGTGGGGAGAGCAGTGAGTTCATTTGCTGAGTTGGCTTAGAGAGCGAGGCCACGTCTGAGCAGCAAAAGAGGTCCTCTGGGGGTGACTGTTAGGCATGATTATAAGTAGGCTTAGCTTCTCCTTTGCAGAAATAAGTTTCATAGGGACAAGTATTCTTGCCTGCTGAGCCACAGTGGCCCGCCCAGCCTTGATTCTTGAAGACGATTGTATAACCATATAGCTTTTACAATGTGACAGTGTGATTGTGAAAACCTTGTGTCTTGATGCTCCTTATCAGGGTATGGACAGATGAATTAAAAAAAGAAGAAGAAGAAAAAATAAGGATAAAAAATAAATAATAGGGGGATTAAGGGTAAAAAAAAAATTGAGTAGATTGAAATACTAATGGTCAATGAGAGGGAGGGGTAAGGGGTATGGGGAGGTATGAGTTCTTCCTTTTTTCTTTTTATTTCTTTTTCTGGCGTGATGCAAATGTTCTAAAAATGATCATAATGATGAATACACAACTATGTGAGATACTGTGGCCATTAATTGTATACCATGTATGGACTATATGTGTGTGAAGATTTCTCAAAAAATATTTTTAAAAATTGAAAAAAAAAAGGTGGACTGCTACAGAGTCATGGTTCTACCATCACTTGTATATATTTTTAAAAGATTCATGTAGTAGACTAGGTTGAAGTGTTAAAAGTCTGGAAACAGTTTCTTTAAAACAAAACTATATTTATTTCCAGCCATTTGCAGTGTATCAGCAAAAGGCCAAATTCCTCTTATGTGCTTCTGAGGCAGATTGCATGGCTCAGCACCACATAGTAATCCTACAGGTTTAACTCTATGTGGTTTGACTGCCTAGAATTCTTACAATACAATCTACTGACTGACTGGTAAGAATGCGACAACTAAAATTGTAAAAATGAAGATAATCAAACAGAAAAGGACCCAAAAGCTACTACCGACAAAAAAATTGTTGGCTGTAATCTTTTATTACAACTATTAGAGTATTTTAAAAATCTGAGTTTACCTAGAAATAAAACTGCTAATGAAATCTTTCATACGGACTTGCAGTTAAGATTATATACTGAACAGATAATATATTAATCACCAGAATATATAAAAAGCAACTATAAATAAACAAGTCAAACAACCAAAAAGTTGGCTACTGATGCCAAAAGGCAATCCACAGAAAAGGAAATAAAATAACTAAAGTTATGAAGATAAACAACCTCATCAGAAGGCAGAGATGTTTTTTAAAAGGTGATGATATTTCTTACCCTTGTAACAGGCAAAATTTTAAAGGATTACTAATCACAAGAACTGAAATGTAGTATAGTAGGCACTGCAGGTAAGAACATAAGTAAATTCTTTTTTGGAACAATTTAACTATACTTAACACAATTTAAAATAAATAGAAACTTTGATCCAGAAATGCTACTTCTAGAACATATATTTCTGTTTTAAGAAATAAATGGGTTGTACATAACACATATATATGGTTTATACAAAGATGCTTATTTTAGAACCATTTAGAAAAATTATATATGGTAAACAATCTAAAACTCTACCAGAAGAAGAAATGGTTATGGTGTCTCCATAATATGAAATACTATGCAACACTTCAAACAAAATGGGACAGATTTACACATGATGGGAATAAAAATTTCCTATGCTGCGCTGAATTTCTGGCATATTTTGCAAATAACAAAAACATTCAGAATGATATTTATGTAAACAAAGCCCCCAAAATCACTTATTTTAATACTTAATATGTATAAAAGGCACAGTAAAAGGTATGGAAAGACATACTCCACACTAGTAAAAGTGTTCACCCCTGCTTTTAACTTGGCTTGGGACTTAGGATTTTTTAACACATTTTTGCTTTATTTGCATTGTTTGAATTTTGGAAAGGAGAAGATGCTTTCATTTTAATAAGTAACAGAAAAAGAATGAAAGACAAAACAGATTTGGAATAGCATAATCTACTTCTGTTATATATGTTCATATGATTCAAGTATGGTGCATGTTAGAAAGAATAATATATACAAGTATATACCAAGCTGTTAAGAATTATAAATGCCAGTTTAATCAACTGGTACATAAATGTCTAAATTGTTTGAATTTTTTATTTTTTATAAGGATATTTTACTTTAATTATCAATAAAATCCAATTAAAGTATTTTCATTTTAAAGAAGAGAACAGGCTGGGACATCACCCTCCAAGTCTTATAAGAGGTTGTCATTTTTGACTTTTTTAAGTCAATATATTTCTAAAGAATATGATGTTATTACTTGTAAAATAACTAAGCAAATACACATTGAAAGCTACTGAGCCTATAATCTATAATCTATAATGCTTAAGAAAGAAAATAAAATCTGGATATGGCCAAACTAAATGCAACATTTAAAACTGAATGCAGGGCGGACCATGGTGGCTCAGCAGGCAGAGTTCTCGCCTGTCATGCTGGAGAACCAGGTTCGATTCCCAGTGCCTGGCCATGCAAAAAAAAAAAAAAAAAAAATCGAATGCAAAATAAGATTTTAAAAAGCAAAACATAAAAAAATGAAAAGAAACTTAAGTATACGAGAACTTAATTAGTTCGTTCTGATGAACTTGTCTTAAAAATTAGTAGTTAATATTATACTCTTATTCAATTCTGTAAGGTCATACAAAATAGTCACATAAATTCTGTACTAAAATCACAACAATATGCAAAATCAAATTTATGATCAGATTTCCATATAAATGTACATGACAGTTTAAATGACTGTTTACCAATACCATCATCTGGAGGAGTTTGCATCCTATTCCTCATAATCCCAAGCATATAAACTCCTTAGAGAGAAAAGGTCATTATATAGTCATAAGGCAGGCTGAAACTATTAGTTTAAAACTCCCAAATACAGGCTAGTCTTTCCTAGGAACCTAGTGAAAAAATGGACAAAACATTTTTGAGGAACCTCAATTTCCCCTTCGTACACAGCTCTGGTGTTGATTCAATTATAAAGTATACCTCTGAACATCTTAACAGAAAGTATAATTTAAAAAGAAAATAAAAAGCTCAAGTACCAAGGGTCATGAAAAACAATAATAAATATATATGAGGTTCTAGGTTTGGTTCTACTTTGCTGTCTGAATCTGGATCTGAGTCATATAATCTTAGCAGGTCTCAGTTTTCCAATCTGTGAAGAGGAAATATCAAAATACTGCATACACTTCACAAGTTACTTTACCTGATTACTTAATGTACATTAAATATATTAAATGCTTTGGAAAACTATAAAGTGCTACATATATATTTTTAAAATTATCCTTATCACAATAAAATTCCAACAAAATCCATTTTAATCAAATTATAACCTGTACAGAATTCTTAACAGGCTAAATATTTTTGGATAACTGTTTACTAGGGACAATAACAAATCACGAAGATATTAAATAAAATAGTGCCTATGAAAAGCCATTTTGCTTCTTTGAATATTTTATTGCCACAGAATTCTATTTGTGTCAAATAGTACAGGAAAAATGTCAAGCTAGCTAACCAACCTTCCTGCCAAAATCTTATTCCTCTGAAGGCCATGTTCTCACTTCAAAGCTTTTCTTCCAATATTCCTTCATATCCACCACCAAAGACTGAGGGCTTGCTTGGATTGGAAGGTAAACTGTCACCTTATATTTGCCAGCTCTCAAGCGGACATATCAAGTGGAAAAGATACTAAATGACAAGTAAGCACACATGGGCATGTATGTACACACACAAGTGTACGTACACACACACACATACATATACACACACAAGTATACTTCATTCTTTAGGAAGAAATGTATTTCTTACACAGCAAATGATCGTCACCTTAAAAGGAAGTATAACACAAGCAAAAGAAGAAAAAAATCTTACTTACCATCTCCCATAGCCATTCAAATGGTCCAGGGAGCTTTCTCAAACCAAGAGTTCAAACAGCACAGCAAATAAGTACAGTTCAGTGCCTGCGCCACTGGGCTCGGCCTGCAGCCTGCAGACACCCGGAGCACTGTGTGACCCAGGCCGCGCTGCAGCTCTGCACTGCAATAGCCAACAGCTGCTACTCCACTTCAAAATAAAAGTCTGGGGTCTTGCTGAAAACCCTTCTTTATTTAGCAGAGTCTAGCAGGGCTTGACCAAGGTTATTCTTTAACTGCACATATGCTATTAATATGGGTTATGATGTTTCTCTTTGTACTGGCTGCCTGAAATTTAATGTAAGAAAAGCTCTGGGAGCCAGTAAATGCCATCCACTAGGGGACTTTTAATGCAATCATCAAAACACAAGGCATGTGTTCAGCAATCATTTTCTGCTTCCCTAAAGATATCCATGCAATCAGTAGCAATCATATGATCTGATGGATTAACTAATTTGCACGTTTTAAAAAAGGTTTTCATCCTTTGTCGTTACCTTTTAATATTTGTAACAGAAGATTGCTAGAAGTGCACAAACAGGAATAGCCCAGTTTCCATGATTAACTGCTCTCTTTATGCAGGAAGCATTTCTGGCTGCCGTAAACAAATCACGTCAAAGGCAGCCCATCAAAGGCGGCTCTGTGTGCGAACAGCAGGGCCACACGGAACAAAGCTTGTTCCTGGTGGAGACAGAAGCTAGCCAGTGCGCAGCTGCAGGAGCACATAGCACCCTCCATCCAAGCTGCAGAACCATCAGCACTTTGTCAAGCTCCAAAAACACCCTGGAGCTCATGGTCCCAGATACATTTTAGAATCAACCTAAGAAAAGAGCCGCTCTGCTTTTCACCAGAGGGTATGTTCTATACATACAAAGCTAGACAGCAAACATTACCTTATTGTCTCTCATAAGCCAAATATCAAGGTAATTTCAAAGCCTACTTTCTATGCTTAATTTGTCAGTCTCCAAAAGCAATTATTTTCCTAGCAACTCTTTCAGAGATGCTGGAAAACATTTTCCCATGATTACATGCCAAGAGCGCATTAGGTCCTACACACATACAAATCAGAATTATGCAGAGTTTTTTCACGGTGAAAGAAAAAAAAGACTCTGTATTCACAGCTACTAATACTGTTGGTGTTTATATCTTGGTGAGCAGGAGACTATCTAGAAAGTCTCATGATGACATCAGAGCCTGCTGTGATCACACTGGGCCTACAACTTTCAGTCTTTCCATCCTGTAGGGTTGGTGTTGACTCTTTGCAGCCACTAATGATTAATTTTAAATCCAGTTTCCTTTTAATCACAGAGCTAATTCCTCTGCAACTAGGGACTCCGCCTAATTTATGCTATTATAGGAGAATAAAGACAGGCTTGAAAAACCCTCAAGGTAGAAGAAAGTCATGCATGTCTTGCTATTCCTAAACTAAACGATATGCCCAAATCTCTGATATAATTTACTTAGTGTTCTTGAGTGTGAACTAGTGCTCTAGAAAATTCAAGTCTAAGAATTCCATCATAACTTAAATCAAAAGACTGTAAATACGGCAATTATGAAAGAAATGAGACAAAAGCTGGAGATATAAAAGTTATCAGGACATATACAAGGGTATAATAAAGAGAAAACTCAAAGAAACAGAATATTTCTCTAAACAAGAAATGGGAATAAGATCAAATTAGACCATGTCATTCCCATGCACCACATCCTTCTTCTGCCTTCATGGGTTTTCTGCTCCCTAGAGCCCACATAAATTCCTCCCCATAGCCCATGAGTTCCTCATATCATAGTTTCTGCTCCCTTCCCCAACTACATCTTATACATTATCCCCTTCCCTCCCCCAGCCTCAGTGAGCTCCAGCCAGCCCTGGCCTCCCTTCTGTTCTTCAAACATACCAAGCCCTTTTCTACCTCTGGGCCTTTATGTTCACTGTTTTCTCTGCCCCAAATGTTTTTGTTACCATTTATCCTATGGTTGGCTCATTCTTATTTATCATAAAGTCTCAATTGAAATATGTCACCTCTCAGAGAAGACTGCCCCCTACTCTATCTAAAGTAGCAATGCAAGTTACTATATAAATACATTATTTACCCTGTCATGCAATGAGTGCTCAGAGAACAACTTCTAACTACAATGGCTCTTAAAATGTTATACCACCTTTCCAACTAATACACTTTGGGTTTTTGTTGTTGTCTTTATTTAGTAAAATGAGATCTTCACATTGCTATCTATCATAACTTGCCAAATCCCAACCAAAACCATTCCAGCCAATCCTAAAGAACATCTAGGGCAATATATAAGATTCTACAAAACTTCCATACACTAGGGTAATTTTCCAGAAACCTATAATCTCCAGATGAGTCTCTGGGCCAGGTAAGTCCTGAAACCTAGAGGGCCTAGCCTCTCCAGAACATCAGCTACTTCCTTCTTCCTACTCCATATTACTGACAGCTCCTTTCAACATGAAAAAGTTAGAATGGCCATAGTCCAAATACCCCTACAGAGTGGGACAGAAAGATCAAAGGTGATAGTGGAGTTGTACAGAGAACGTAGAGTTTAACAAACGAATATGATTGCTGAATCATTAAACTGATATTTCTTTAGTCTTCAATATCTTAGAGCAGCTAGAACTAAAAACCTAAAATTGTGGAATTGTAACCCATATCAAACTCTGAAATCTGTTCTACAACTAATTGTTGTACTGTGCTTTGAATTTTATTGTTTTATTGTATATATGTTATTTTGCATAAAAAAGAAAAAAAAAGTCAACTGTGATGATAAAAAAAAATTATTCCTTCTAGCCTCCTATATTCTGGAGAAGCTAGAAGGAAAATCTAGGATGAGGGTACGGCAGCCCACAACAAACTCTGGGATCTGTTCTGTAACTACTTGTTGAAGAGTGCTTTGAAAACTATTGCCTTATTCCTTCTTTGCTTTGTATACATATGTTATATCATACAATAAAAAAAGTTTTAAAAAAAAATTAGGTCTTCAACCCAAAACACTCTAAATCAATATACTATATGAAATGTGATATTCCATAACTATGATTTTAAGCAAAGACACACTAAAGAATTTTACTTTCCATAACAGTTTCTAGTCAGAGAATATAATATGGAACAAATCTGAATTGTATGCCATGTCTGAGTGAACCCAAAACAATTTGCTTTGTATACACATACCAAGTGAGAGGAAGTACAGGTAGTATCTTCAAATGGCTCTTCAGTATACTGTATATATGAACTATTTCCATAAGTTTTATATTTAGACTTTATTTTGCCCTAAAGTGTTTTTCTCTTCTATACGTTTAAGGTTTTAGTTTGAATACAAGATAACAATGAACCAACAAAGAGCTGAAAAATTTGTGGAAAAACTGTGTAGAAATAAAAAAGAAATTTAATAAACTTTCATTACTTATCTGCTTTGAAATCATTAAAAATAACATTTTGCTTTCAACTGATAGATTTTTCTTCCTGAAAAATTATTCAAGTATCTTAGATTGGGATACAACACATAGTAATTTTTCTCATTCATGTCAGTAGAAATATATTTTCTTCATTCAATGGCCTTTCACTTAGTAGCAAGTTTTTAGGTATCATTTAAAGTCATTAAACAAAGAATAGCTATATTTCCTTCATCACCAATCATAATGACCTTTCAGATCCACCTGTTTACTTGTTTATGCTCTCTCTAAGTAGAATGTAGGCTCCTTGAGGGTATTAAGTTTCAGTCTTTCTTTGTTGTTGAGATATGATCTGATCTGTATTTTAAAAAGATCACTGACTTTTGGGCAGAGAACGGACTTTGTGGGAGCAAACATGGAATAGAAGTCTACTGCAATAGTCCAGATAGAAATTAATGGTACAGTGGGAAATTTTAGGTTGTATATGTTACCAGAACTTCAAAAATAAAAAAAGCTAATGGTAACACAGAATGGGGTATTAGCAGTGAAGATAGAAAAACTAAACAAGTTTTGAATATATTAGTTTCTCAGAGGTAGAAATAAATGGCTTATCAGTTAGAATGGAAGATCAATGATGACCACCTTTAGGTTCCTAGCTTGAGCAGATAATGATACCACTTACTGAAATGGGTAAGTCTGGGAGAGAAACAGATTTGAGGGGCAAGAAGAGGCATGAGGGTTCTACTTTTGGATATATGAAACCTGAGATGCCTGTTAGGCATCCAAGTAGAAATGTCACTGAGGCCACAGTCTACCAAATCCAGAGCATAAAGGAGAGATGAGTCAAGGGCTAGGAGTCAAGGGCTAGAACCATACATTTGGGAGTCATAAGCAATTAGTTGTCATTTAGAGAGAGAGAGAGGAGTACAAGAGAATGAGAGAGAAGGCTGGGGAGAGAAGTCAAAAGCCTGGGCCTTGAGATCTGCCAACATGATAATGGATTTCCCACTTCTATTCTCCTCCCTTGTTAACAAATTCACTTACAATATTTTTCAATGACAGGTTAAAAATGTCATCAAAACATCATGGCCAATTTCCATACCTTTATACATTCACATTTGACTATATTTGCAATATTGACTGTAATCTTCAGTTCAAACAATCTCTGAGGACCTCCCTCCAACAGAAAATATATGGAGAGAGATAAAGAAATGAAAACTAAAAGAACAGGGAACAAAAATGCTTCTACTTTGAAGGTAACAAAAATAACCTCACAAAATACAAGAATAACAGTGCTTTCAAAATAAACCACATCCAAACAATAAATAAATATCTTAAAACTTATAATATGCATTACACTTTTTTCCTTAGAGTTGTTACTACACAGTCTGAAAAATACAAATGAGGGTGTACTGTTAATGCTATCAAAACATACAAATCTCAGTTCAAGAAATTTTGACAACTCTACATCTTCATGCTATTTCTGGTTTCTATGAACAGAGGTAACTGCTGGAAAAATAAGGATGAGGAACTTAAAACACCTTCTATTCAGAAAATAAAAAGTGAGGAAACAGCTGGCAGTCAGGGTGTGGATTGGTGGCACTGAAATCAATTTATGCCTCTAGCATAATTTGCTAGAACTAAGTTTAGATTAGGACAGACACATTCCCTATAATATTAAATTCTTACTCTATCTGCTTCCTGCAACAAAAAGAGGCTCAGCCTTGATCAAGTGACAAGAAAAATAACTAAATTATATTAGTAACTAGCTTTATTATTACTTGACTATACCACTCATATGCCAAATTTGTTCTCAACATCATTAACATTACCACCCTAACCACACTCTTTGATATGAAGCTATTTTCGTTGGAGGAAAAACCACCTATTCTATCTTTGAAAATAGTACATATTCATCACATGTATGGCTAACATTAATGCTGAAGTCTAGGTAAATGCTACCCAATAAACCAAACACAATTTAGAAACCTTTGAAAAAGGAAAGCAACTACAAAAATCAAATAAATGCCACATACTGATTTAGGTTTCCCTGAATTCCAACTTGCTCTCATTTCCATTACAAAGACAAAGATCATTATGTCTAGATCTCCCCTCACCTGTATTATCACTGACAGTCTGCACATAGGTATAATAGAGCCCACCAACCCCACAATTTTCACTAAAAGCAACTAAGTAAATTAATAAAGGAACATGAAACACATTTTATGCATGGAATGTAGAAGGCAAGAGGGTCATTATATCTCCAACCTAGAAGACACAAAATATAAGGCAAAACTGCATCATTTTACAAAAATAACCCAGAATTTAATTTTTACTTACTACCAAAGAGTCAGAGGATAGGTAATGATCAGTAATATGGAAAGAACTTGCTATTGTAGTCTAACTAAGCTTTCAAGCCACAAAATCAGTTCTTCTGAATCAATGATATAATAGTTGACTTGAAAACACATTTTAACATCTGAAACTTTGCTAAGTAATTTTAGAAATGTGTGAGAACTAGATAACTTAATTACTCTTACCTTTGCAGACACTCAAAATCATACTGCCCGAATTTTGCACTTCATCAAATTTGGCAAATATCATTTCTAATCTGGGAAAAAAGAATAAATTGCTTTTACATGAAGATTAAATAGAAGCAATTTCCTTCACTATCTATCTCCCTTAGAAAACAATTCCTAGGTTCTTCAAGTGGTTCGCTACATAATTTCTTCTACAATTAACTTTCAATTACTGAGAGTAGACACACAACTCATTTCTCTTCAGTTGAGAAAAGCAGCCAAGTACAGTTTAGTGTTCTGCATACCTACAGGTATGTTTGTGAAAGACAACTATCATGCAAAGCTACTTCATGTTTTTCATCATAAAATTATTTCCTCAACCCAATCAAAAATATTCTAGTTCCAACCTTATAGTCTACACAGTCACCAAATCATCTTTTAAAGCACATTAAAAATCATGCTATGGAAATATAAGGCAAACATTAAAAACACAAAAAAATATCAGAAACTAAAGTGATGCAGATATAAGCAATTCATAATCGGATGCTTTTTCTATTAACCTATTTTCATAACACTAATTCCATTAGTGCTACAAATTTTATATTTGGTACAATTATTCTTTCTACACTTCTGCCTCCACATTACTTTAGTTTAAAATGTGTTTTTTATTACAGAAGCAATGTACACCATTAAAAAAGAAAATTAAGTAACATAAACAAGAACAAAGGAAAAAAACCCACTCACAATCCCACCAATCTACAGAATTTCACTATCTCCTTTCTGATGCTTTTATATTTATATAAGTTTTCTTTAGACTGAAGTAGGATCATGCTGACAATTCTGTATTTAAGTCTGCTTTCTTCTATGATTTATTATTAAATTCATCACTTAAGAGATTTGGGGAAGTGAGTAAAGTCATTGCCATGTCTTTAAATGTCATGGTTTTCTCAGTCGTACCCTTCTGTTTCTATCATAATTTCATTTCCAAAACCATATTTAAACATCAGTCTACGTCCTATCATTTCTTACTTATAAATTGAATAGGTAGTTACTTTTTGGCCTAAAAAAATATTTTTCAGTTGGAAAACTCCCGGGGATTCCCATTAGAAAGAGGATTTCTAAATCTTAACCTCATCACCTTATCCCCATTAAAGTCAACACACATCTGAAAGCACTTTAGCCAAAAGACAAACGTCCCTTATCCTACAAAGCAGCATGTCCCAAGGGGCTAAGCAGACACTAGGCAGGTTGCCTGGAGACAAGATGTTGACAAGAGATGTGAGAGGAAGCACTGAAATTGGAAGCTGGGACCTCAGAACAAAGTCTAGACAAGTCGGAACCAGAGGGGACAGGATTAGGAAAGCTGTTAGAACAAGGAGAAAAGAAGTAGAAAACCAACTTTAAAGTTCACATTTAAGTTTAGAGTCAGAATTATCCAACACAAGTACAATGTGAGAGAGACAAATTAGGTTTCTCAGAGCTTTTTTTTTAAATAACAGCTTATTGAGATATAACTCATACAAGTTATCCCTTTAAAAGTGTACCATTCAATGGTTTTTAGCATATTCACAGAGTTATGCAACCGTCACCATAGCCAATTTAGAACATTTTTATAACCCGAAATAGAAGCTCCATATACCCATTAGCAGTCACTGCATATTTTTCAAACAGCTACCCACCACCACCAAGCCCCAACCTAGGCAACAACAAATCTATTTGTTATCTCTATAGATGTGTTATATCTGGCCATTTCATATAAATGGATTCATATAGCATGTGGCCTTTCTGCTTTCAAAATTCATTTGTCTTATAGCATGCATCAATACTTCATTTCTGTTTATTACCAAATAATATTCCACTGTATGGCTATCCAATGTTTTGTGTATACAATTGCCCACTGACGGACATGTGAGGTATTACCACATTTAGGTCATTATAAATAATGCTGTTATCAACATCTGTGCTCAGGGTTTTGTGTGGACAAATGTTTTCATGTCTCTTGGGGGTACAGACAAGAGTAGAATTGCTGAGTCATTTGGTTACTATAATTAACATTGCGATGAACCACAAAACTATTTTCCACAGTGGCTGCGTTATTCATACCAACAATACATGAGGGTTCCAATATCTTCACATCCTGAAAACCACTTGCTACTGTCTACCTTTTTTGTTTGTTTTAGCTATCCTACTGGGTGCAGAGCCATATTTCATTGTGGTTTTGAATTGTAATTCCCTGATGGCTAATGATGTTGAGCATCTTCCGTGCACTTACTGGTCTTTTGTATATCCTCTTTGGAGAAATGTCTATTCAAATCCTTTGCCATTTTTTTTAAATATCTTTTTTTTTTTTTTGTATGCTGTTCAGCGGGGTCACATTTCTTTATTTTTCTATTTGAGTAACCCATTATTGCAGCACATTGTTGAATTTTTTGTTCGTTTGCTTGCTTGCTTTGCTTGTTTGTTTTTGGGGGGAAGTATAGTGTCCATTTTTTAATTGGGTTGTTCATCTTTTTATTATTGCATTGTAAGAGTTCTTTATATACTCTGGATTTAAGTCCTTGGTAAGACACATGATTTACAAATATTTTCTCTCATTCTGTGGGTTGCCTTTTCACTTTCTTGATGGTATCCCTTGAAGTATAAGTTTCTAATTCTGATGAAGTTCAATATACCTATTTTTTCTTTGGATGTTTCTGTTAATGGTGTCATATCTAAGAAACCATTACCTTTCCAAGGTTACAAAGATTTAAGCCTACGTGTTCTCCTAAGAATTTTATCAGTTTAGCTCTTATATTCAGGTCTATGATCCATTTTGAGTTAACTTCTGTGTGGTGTGAGGCAAGAAGCCAACTTCATCCTTTCGTATGTGACTATCCAGTTTTTCCAGCACCATCTGCTAAAGAGACTATTCTATTCCCTCCCCCCTATTTTTAATAAAAAATCAATGGATCATAAATGTTGAGTTTACTTCTATAACCTAAATTCTACTCTATTGACCTATATGTCTAGCCTTATGCCCATACCATACAGTCAGAATTTATCTTTTTAAAAATTTCAAAGAGAAGGCAGTGCGACCTTGGCTCACTGGCAGAATTCTCACCTGCCATGCCAGAGACCTGGGTTCAAATCCCAGTGCCTGCCCATGCAAGAAAAAAAAAAAAGATACATACATATATATCAAAGAGAAAAAAAGTCTTTAAATCATTTTTCAGAACTATTTGATTTAATGGCTCGATGAATTATACTTAAACTAAGTTGTTTTAACTAAGAATGTCTCTGATATAAATATGAGGGTAGGCTAAATCAAAACTTTAACCTTAGAAAGCTTCATCGAATAGGAAATTTGGAATCCATACAGAAAGCAGTATTTGAGACACAAAAACACTTTAGGAAAAGTAAAGTTAGAATGTGATCACTATGACCAAATAATATATTGTTGCAAATGAATGTAATAATTCAGTATAAAATTAACTCTTGAGAATACATGCTGATAGAAAGAGGGAAACAGTGGAATAATACTCTTAAGAAATGGGTAAGCCAAAGCTCAGTCACACGTCATTTTAGAAGTTTTAGAACTCAATAATATGAATGTTTTCAGTACTTTAAGAATTCAAAACATTACCTACAAAACAAGGCCATATGCTGTAAGAATAGAAAACACTCTGCAGGCTCGAAAAAGCAAAGCTCAGCACTCCTTGAACCTTCCCCATACTCTACTACCTGCTAGGGAAGCATCACTGAGAAGAACGACACAAGCACAGCGTAAAGGAAAGAATGATGGACTGGAAATCAGGAAGCTTTCACCTTCTCACCAACTAGCTGTCACTGTCTGGATCTCAGAGGCCTCAACTGCCAAGTGGCTAACCACTTGGGGGAAGGGAGAAAGCATAAATCAGAATAGCCAGGATTAATGTCATTGGCTTATTTTAGTAAAAACCTTAACGTATTGGCTACATGTATAGGACAAATCCTATTTGGATGACTGTGATGGGGGAACAAAATCAAACAAGGAGTATCTCTAACAACTAAAATATGTAAGTTATCAAGAAAGGAAAATTATAGGACAACATTACTTGGAGCATAGCTGCAAAAGTCCTAAACATCTATGTGAACATTTAATTAAAATACAAGGAGAACTGAAGAAAGCTTTTTTAACTAGTGGACATGGGTCAAGTGGATATCTAGATGGAACAAAAAAATGTATCCAAGTCCCTACCTCATGACATTTAAATAAATTCCAGGTAGCCTGCAGATGTAAATGGAATAAAACTTCAAGACAACTGCACAGAAGAATATCTTCAAGACACTAGGGTAGGCAAAGATTTCTTAAACAGAGCACAAAAATGTCTAATCAGAAAATCTCAGAGTGATCTGGACAGTGAATAAAGAAGTATTTACAAAGTCCCCTTGGGGGAACGGGGAGAAAGAGGGAAATATTCAACTCTCTCATTTGGAGAATTTCTGATATTCTCACAAGCAGCAGGGACAACGAAACCAAAAGGCCAAGCCCTCAATCCTGGGGTTTGCCCCTATGAAACTTATCCCTGCAAAGGACAGGCTAAGCCTGCTTAAAATTAGGCCGAAGAGTCATCCCCCCACCCCCAACCCGCCAGAGAACCTCTTTTGTAGCTTAGTTGTGGCCTTTCTCTCTCTAAGATGACACAGCAAGTTAACTCACTCTCCTCCCCTCTACTACGTGGAACATGACTCCCAGGGGTGTAAATCTCCCTGGCAATGTGGGACAGAAATTCCGGGATGAGCCGGGACTCAGCATCAAGAGATTGAGAAAACCTTCTTGACCAAAAAGGAGGAGAGAGAAATGAGACAAAATAAAGTGTCAGTGGCTGAGAGATTTCAAACAGAGTGAGAGGTTATCCTGGAGGTTATTCTTACATATTACATAGATATCCCCCTTTTTAATTTATGGTGCTATTAGAATGGCTAGAGGGAAGTACCTAAAACTGTAGAGCTGTGATCCAGTAGCCATATTTCTTGAAGATGACTATATAATGATACATGTTTTACAATGTGACTGTGTGATTGTGAAAACCTTGTGTTGGATGCTCCTTTTATCCAGGGTATGGACAGATAAATTAAAAATATGGATAAAAAATAAACAAATAAATAGGGGGAACAAAGGTTAAAATAAATTGAGTAGACTGAATACTAATGGTCAATGAGGGGGGGTTAGAGATATGGTATGTATGAGTTTCTTCTTTTTTCTCTTTTATTTCTTTTGCTGGAGTGATGCAAATGTTCAAAAAAATGATCATGGTGATGAATACACAACTATGTGATGATACTGCAAACCACTGGTTGTACACCATGTATGGAATGTCTGTATATCAAGAATGTATGTTTGTAAAGTTTTTACAATAAGAATATTTTTTAAATGTCCAATCAGAAAAGAAATACTTGAGAACTACATTAAAATTAATAACTTCTGTATATCAAAAGAAAATAAGGCAAGTCAGAGCATAAAAAAAGATACCTAAAACACATATAAAGCTAACAATGGGCTTATATTCAAGATAAAGAAAGAACTCCTACAAATTAATAAGAAAAAAAAAACAAGACAACCTAATTTTTAAAAATGGGCAAGAGATCTGAAGACACTTCACAAAAGAACATATCCAAATGGCTGATAAATCAATGAAATAGTGCTCTTCTTATCAGAAATCAGAAAAATGCAGGTTACAACCAAAATGAAACCAAAACATACCCACCAGAAACCCAAAATTATGAAGAATGAGACTAATAATACCAAAATATTGGTGAAATATATAGAATAATGGGAACTTACAACCAGTGCCAACGAAAATATATCTAGGCATAACCACTCTGAAAAAGTTTGGCAGTTAGCTACTAAAAGTGAGCACATACATGACCCGGTAATTCCACTCTTGCATATATGCCAAGAGAATGAATACATAGTACAACAACAGATACATACAAGAGTATTTTTAGTACCATTATTCATAAACAATCTGCATGTCCAACAACGTAAAATGTATTTATAAAGTATGGTCTACTCATACAATGGAAAACTATATGACAATGAAAATAGTCAACTGCAGCTAGATCTAGCAACCTAGATGAATCTTAAATACAGATAATGTTGACTGAAAGATGACAGACACAAAAGAATATATACTATATGATTCTATTTACATAAAATTCAAAAAGGCAAACTAAACTATGGTGTTAGAAATCAGGATTATAGTTACTTTTGAGGAGAGAAGAGGTAGGGATTGAAGGACTGAAAAGGAGGCTTCTAGATACTGCGATATTTCACTTCTTCACCTTTGTGGTGGGTACATGGATGTACACGCATTTTGATAATTTACAGAGCCAAATACAAGAAACATATTTTTCTATATGGATGTTATACTTGAATAAAATTAAAACTACTTTAATAAAATAATTTCAATAAAAAGTCAAACTAGGGCAGTGAAATGGTGGCTCAGTGGCAGAACTTTCACCTGCCATGCCGGAGACCCGGGTTCGATTCCTGGAGCCAGCCCATGCAAAAAAAAAAAGTCAAACTATATAAAGTACACATAAATATATCTATATATGCATATATATATATATGTACTTACACAATCACAAATCTAAATGTTAACATCACCTCTTTTATGCAAATGAAATAACGTGGAATTTACTGAAATGAAATCCTTGTTAGCCATGGAAGTAGAAAGTAAATGAATGAGCAAGTAAACAAACTACTTATTGGATAACCTTGTTATCAAAAAGTAATTGATAGTAGCAAAATCCACATGGGCAGAAAGACAACCAGATATTATAAGATTCTTTATAACAGAACACACCCACCACCTCTGAAGGAGCCTGGTGTCTCCACTCTCCCACAAAAAAATGTGATGAAGCCCTTAGATCCAACCACCAATTTATAGAGTACAAAGAGGAGACAATAACACTTAAACCATATCACAGGTAAAGAATCAATAAAACCCAGAATGTAAGACACTTCACAGGATAAAATACCTGGCTTATTCAACAAATAAAATGCAAATAGAGCACAACTGGAGGAACATCTTAAAAAGATTTTTAAAGATTTATGACACATATCACCTAATTGTAATGTGCAGGTTTTATTTGAACCTGATTCAAACAAACTGTTAAAAACACATACATGCACATTTTATGAATGAGCAGAAATTTGAACACTGACCTGATACCTGTTATTACAGAATTCTTTCAAATATATTTTAAGGTATAATAATGTGGTTATGATTGAAAAAATATAAGTATTTCTTCTTTTAGAAATATATTTAAATATCTATAGATAACTGCTATGATCAATTGAATTTGCTCCAAAATAGCACAGGAGGATAAGGAGGTGAGAGTTAAACAGATACAAAATTGGCCATGAGTTGATAATTACTGAACTTGGGTAATGGACACATGGAGGGGTATTATACTATTCTATTTACTTTTGTGTACATTAAAACGTTTCCAAAGAAAAAGTTAAAAGAAAAAAAATCCTTTTCTTGAATCCCCATAAAAGTTCGGACTAAAATGTCACTGCAAAAAAGAAAAAAGTTTAATTGGAACTCCGTCATAAAAGAATAAACTCCGGGAAAATAATAAACACCTTTGGAAAATATATTCTGATACACTAGAAGCTTTACAAGATTTACCAATCCAACTGGTGCTGCACTACTCAGATACTCTTGATTTCCTTTTAAAATCACTATATTTTAACAGCAGTGACTGATTCTTCTACAGCTGAAATCCAGTATCTTGTATAGCATCTTGCAACAACAGATGTTCAAAAACATTTGTTTAAAGGATGGATTAATATATTTATTAAGTCCAAGCACTTTCTAAATAATGCCTATTACCACTAGGTATCAAGTTACCTGACTATGGTAATTAAGTAATATATAAATAATAAATGAAGATACAATGAAAAGTGATTTTAAAAATTATGGGATCTTAACTTTTTAAATGATAACCTATCCACCTTTTGCATCATAGGAATTTTGAAACATTTCAAAAATTTGAACCTAGTTAAAATAAAAACATGGACTTAAATTTAAAAGCAATGGGAGATAAAAATAAACAAATTCATCAAGACTTACCTAGCAGGGGGAATTCCTCTCTTATAAAGATCCATCCTTACTTTCTCTCCCACATGTCTATAAATCTCCACTATAGCCAATATTGCAGCATCTCTCACCTGTCAAAGAATTCAGAAGTTTTTTTAAAATTAGATTAGACACAATAAAATACTTCAGCTCAAAGTAACATTACACCAACAGATTATTTATCAACTTGAAGCTCCAAGTTCATTTTAATGTCTCCAATCCCCTAAGAGATCATGGCAGGTCATTAGCCAAGAACAAGCAGACCTGCAAAGAAACCTCTAGAGAAATCTTATGAAAAAAAGTTTCATAGAAATCTAAGAAACTTATACATAAAAGCTACTAATTTAGCTTTTCAAAAATCTTCAAGGTATAGCACGATTCTATAAAAAATTATAAATAGTTGTATGGAAGCAAATTATTATCATAATAAATACATTTTCCTGGAATAAAACTGCATTTCAAGAATATGGCCTGAAGACTGGAATTTGAAATATAGCTCCAGCCCCCTTGGTACACTATCAAAGAACAAGTAGAGAAACAGCCAAACTATTTCCTTACAAACCTCCTAAGGGGCGACTAGGGGCTGGATAAAGGGAAAACCTTACCCACGGTACACTACAAATATCCAAGCTATACCACAAAGGTTACAGCCAAATTCAACTCCACCAGGAGCGGTAAAACTAGAACAAATCCTTGTAATTCCATCTATTGTATATGCAGTTCAGGGTGAGGAAGTTTCTAACAAGCACTGGCACAAATCCCCTGTTAAATAATGTTATGAGTATTTCAAGAAGTTGTTATGCAGCCATTTTCAGGAATGCAGAAAGGAAGTCGACTACTTCATCACGCACACAAACACACAAGTGCAAGTGATAAAAGTAGAGGAGACTACAGAAGGGAACCCAGGTTTTTTCATATTCCATCTCTCAAATTTAAGAACTAGTCATTAAATACCATGTACCCTTAGTAGTGGCCATACATCTGACAAACTTAAGCTACAGAAATCTAATATGGTCTTTAAAATTAACTCTGGTGGATTTAAAAGAAAAAATGAAGTGAGACCGTAATTTCTCAAACACACACTTTTCTTCTTTCTTCATTTACACATTTCTGTTCTCTCGCTCCTTTTTTTTTTTTTAACAATTCAGTGGGATTTATTACATTCATAATATTGTGCTATCATCACCAACATCCACTACTCACTCTTCTTTTTTTTGTTATAAATGGGGTAAGTACACTAGAAAAGAAAAGATGACCAAAAAAATTAGGCAATGCTTGAATGTAAATAAATTCTTACCTGACTGTTAGAATCTCCAAATAGGATACACAAATGTTGTACCAACTTGCTGAGGACTAAAGGCTGAGCCCCAAAACTAAGCATAATTTGAGGGAAAATAAAAATAAAATGGTTTTAATCATACAATAAACAAAAATACATTTACAGCACCCTCTTGTGTGTATCAACAAAATAATATTATGGGAGAGAATATGGACATACATTATTAAAACATGAAAAACATAAGACAAAAAATAATCCTAATCAGTGCGACATATGCAAACCTGAATAATCGTGATTGACAATGAGAATTGTTGACACATAATTTAACACAGCAAAATGTTCAAATATAACCTCAATGGCACTCCTAAACTTAGTAACCTATCTATGACCTAGTCTTAAGAAAATCAGAGCTTTTACATTTAAAATAGTGGGATTTTTTTGTTGTTGACTTTTTATACTTTGGGTCTCAAACTTGCATTCCAATATAATAAGTAAACTAAAAGATCTTTATTACTTTATTAATAAACATCTGTTAATATTTTGATGAGGTGATGGATTGAAAGTGAATGACAAGATAACGAAAACCTACAAAAGTTATGCAAAAAGAATGCCCTCATAAGTTCTAGATGGCAGAAAGGACCAAAGATGAGCAAAATAAAATAAATGAAGGTACAGTTAGATAAAAGGAAGAAACACTACAGGAAAAGTTAAAGCAACTACATTTTACCTACCATGTTACCTAGAACCTGAAAAATTAATCCAGAATGAGTTCAAAAGCCCCCAGTTTATGACTTCTTCAGACTGGCAGTCCTGAACTCTGTGGCCATCTATGCTCTGCACACTGCTACCAGACCTGTTGTATACTTATTGGGGGGATTCTTGTTCTGTCAATGATTTTGGTAGCAACCCACACTGCTCTAGGAAGCCTAGGGCCAACTGGCAAAAGACAGAAAGAGGGAAAGATAGAGAGAGAGAAAGAGAGAGAGAGAGGAGAGAGAAACACAAAGAAAGAAAAATGGCTACAATATATGAAATTCCATTGAGTTAAAAACAATTCCAAAACACAAGTACAGAAATGGATTCTGAGTTATAAGCCTATCAGTTATACAACTATCTATTTTGGGTACAACTATTAACATATTAAAGAAAAGAGAAGAAAAAATTTTTGTAACTGACTGATAATCTAAAATTAACAACACAATACATAACAATATACACAAAAAAGTTAATAAAGTCACCAAATAAAAATTCTTAAGTTCAATATAATTATTTAAAATTTGTTACTTTCATAGCTTTCCTTGAGCTTTGTGATATGGATTCTTTTTTTAGTGAAGTAAAAACTGCATGACTAAAACAGTCTAAGTAATCATTAAACTTACATGTTTAAGGTTTCAATAAGACACAGACACACGCCTTCTCGAGATCGAAAATTCTTGTGCTTAAAACCTGAAGCCAGTTGTTCCCAAATGTACTATTTGAAAGAAAGTAAACATGTATAACAGAAAATTAAATACTCATGTTGCAATCTTTCATCACTTTCCAGTGTTACTATCAACCTATTACCAACTTTAATGGTAAGTGAATTTTCTCATCAGACTCACTTCTCTACTATTTACACATTTTTCTAAACCAAATTTGCGCCGCAGTTGCTCTCACCCATTTTTTTAAAAAATCTTAATCCTATTTTTTAGCTTTATTTATATAGCCTTTCATTTTAATTTCAATTCTCTGAAAAACCATGTCCAACACCTAAAAACCTTTGAATCTCCAAGGACACGTGATTTATTCTAAGCTTTAGAAACCTTCAAAAACAATGCTACTATTATAAACTCAGTTGTCCAGTAAACATTTAAGAAGTCCAACATTACCTAGCAACTACTACAGGACAGGTTTTTTCAACACTTTACACTTCAGGCTTTTCCCCTTTCAGTACTGGACATGGGTATAGAAACATATTTTGGCAAGTCATTTTATGACTATCTACTATAATTTTATTTTGGAAAAGCATTTTGAACCTATAAAAACAATCTAAAACAAGTACATGGGTTTGGTGTGAGAAGGAATCTAACTTTATTTTTCCTAAAACACAGGCAATTGTCCCAATGCATCCTCACCCCACATTATGAAACACCACCTTTAATGTTTACTAAATTCATTCATTTAACAGATAAACAAACACACACATATACATACATACACATACATCTATCTGTTATTTTATGTATATGCATATATACATAAAGTTCCTTCTGAACTCTATTCACTTCTACTAATGTATTTCTCTCTTCCTGACAAACTTTTTACATGGTAACTTAAAAGTTTTCATAAAATTTTAAGTGTAAATAACCTGGGTCAGCAGCTCCATCTCTAACACGCTATTCTATAGAAATATTATTGCACATTATTATATTTGTGTCCAAAGATATATGTACAAGCATGTGCTTTATCATACTATTTGTAATAGAAAATCAAAAACAACTTAAAAGGTCTATCAAGAAACAAAGTGTCAAAGGATATTCACCAAACTATTAACAAAGATTTAGTTCTTAGGCCTATTGGGAAGACAAATCACTTTTACATGTCATTTTATTTTTGCTCTTCTTTCAAAAGTCTCTATATTGGCACAAGTTGTTCCTACTGTATTTATAAAACACACGTAGCTGTCACAGAATACATGCCTTATATAATTAATAACCACCAATTAAAACAATACAAGTTTTTCTTGTCTCTGTAAGTGTAAGAGAAGTAACATTCAATAATACTCAAAATAGGTTTTCTCACTGAACATTTTATAATTTGCAAGTAGAAGGAAAACAAGGAACTCCTAAAATATAATATAATCAGTATAATGGCAAATCATTTAAAACTATGGGATAGGTTAAGAAAAACACAGCATTAAAGAGCAGAAAATAAAAAAAAAAACCCACAAAAAAGCTAAATACTGACATTATACTTTAAACATCAAACTTCTTTAAATTAAATTAGCAACAACTCATCATTTAAAAATTCTAGCTTACATGGCCCACTGGGGTTTAGGGATTTGCTGTAATTAACACTTATCTCTACTGATATTTCATCATTAATTAGCACAATCTGAATTCTAAAAGGTAGACTTACCATAGGCGTTGCTACCTGATCCATTAACTTCAATAACAGAGTCTGAGCTTCTTCTCGAACCTTATCTTTGGCATCTCCCATTCTGTCTATTAAAGCTACAATAACTAGAGGGAGGGAGTGAGAAAAAGAGTAAATATTTACTAACATCAATCAAGAACTAAATTTTACAAAATTACAAACAGCAATCATTCCCTTGAATGAAAAGTTGCAAGGTAAGAAAATTAACTGTTTTAAGTTCTTTACTCACAAGTCTGATCAAAGAAAATCACTGAAAAGTTTCAAAAGAATATACACAGGATGTCTCTACTTACAAATATACAAGAATTTGTATATATGTGGCATCTAGTCAGGCAAAAATATATGAAAAACTCTAATGAACAAAAACAACTTAAGGTAATTCATAAGTACTTAAGGGTGATTAAGAATCATGGTGTAAGGGAATTCAATATAGAGTGAGATCAATCTGAAAAGCAACCAGATGTTGAAATCTGAATTATATTTTTAAAAGGGAAAGAACGGACCACAGAGAAAAGGAAAAGGCATAAACACATTATGCCAGAACTAACAAAAATGAGCAAGTTTCTCATTGGCTCGGGTGGAGAGGAAAAGCTTGCTGAAGATTACGAACAAATAAGGCTACTGAGATAGAGAAGCAACATATACAGTAAGAGAGCTTGAACATAAAAGCCAGCAAATCAAAAGGAAACTGTCAAAGCAGCACAGTGGTGGGAGTCAGTAAACTAGGACTCTGGTCCCAATATTCCTATTGCCTCAAAAAAGTAGTCAGTATATCAAACCCCATCTGCCCTTCCTTATAACTGAAAAGTAAGTGAAATTACTATATAATACCTAGAATTACCATTAGGTGTAAAGTGCAGTCTTTAACAACTAACAGTAGGGAGGTAATATATGGTAAGGGTCACAAACAATTCAGTTAGGGAGATACAGGAAATAGGGGAAATGAGTACAGTCTAAGAACTATAGTACTGCAAATTACCTGTGTTAAACTAACAATCTCACTTTTGAGGAGACAAGAGGTGATGGGAGGGACTTATGAATTGGAAAGTTGATGCTCCAGCCAAAAGGGAGGCTATAACAAAGCTTCATCCAAGAACTGCATGGTGGAATGGAGATCAGGGTTGCCACATTGTCCAGTATTTCAAGATGAGCCAGAATAAGGAATTTTTATATAAAACTTCCAAATTTTAAATCTTGAGTCAATGTTTTAAAATAATGCATAAGCACACAATCAGGAAGATGGCCAATAAGAGTGGCTCAAGATTAGCCCTGCTCCACAGAAAGGGTGGAGAAGGAACAGGAGGGTGACTGAGGTGGTGATTCAGCAGTGCAGCTGACCTAGGAGAGCCTCCTGCACCACATGCAGCAGCCCTGGTTGCAGAAGCCAAGGAATTTGAGAGGCAGAAGGCTGGAGTCTGGTGTGGAGGCACGGAGTTGAGGAGACCGAGGGAGTGCACGGACTGGAGTACAGGACTAGGAAGTAAGCTAGGCCGTGTTCCTTGGGCAAGCTACTCTCACCAGCACAGCCCCATGACCGGCAACTCAACGCACACTCCACATACCTGAATCCCATCACCCTCTCCCATTCCCCTGGCTCCAGGCATCCCAACCCCATCAGTCCCCAGTGCACGTACCTGCCTCACACCCCAACCCCAAGTGTAGCCCAACCCACCTCTCCTGCACACCTCCAGAGCACTACCTCCCCTTCCCTGTTCCGTGCAGGCTGTTGTCAGTGCATAAAAGTTGTGGGCACTAGCATCCATACCTACACTACCCCCACTACCCGCCCATTGTGTCACACAGCTTCACCCCGCCCTCCCTGAACTCAGTGCATCCCTTTACAATACTCCCAGGATCACACATGCACATGGGGCCCCAATCACTTCACTGAGCTCTGGGAACCACACATTATAGCAGTCCTAGAACCACCCATGAGCACAGCCCTCGGTCTCACTTCCCAACTCTGAGAAAGTGTTGACCTACGCAGCCGGGTCACATCTAATGCCTGTGCGCAAAGGCGTAACGCTGACCTGCTGCCACAGTTCTATGCATGCACACAAAGGGCACTGTACCTTAGACCCACAGCACAACAGGGTAACGGCCCCCAGGCTGGTGTATCCACACAGCTACATCCTTCCTAGCCACTGGGTGCCCACATTCACAAGCATCAAAGTAACATCCCCAACCTGCGCCGATACCTGCCCTGAAACAAATTATGGTACTCAGTGCTCCACCCGGTGCCTTGCTCCCTGCTGTACTATTCCGCAAACACAAGGCCGTAGACTACTGAAAGAAATGAACTCCCAAAGCAAATCAATCATGATATTAGCAGAAGATCACTAAGCATATCACAGTGCAGACAGATACAGCCCGGCCTAATGACCAAATTAAAATACTAGAGGAGACACATTGGAATGACTAATCAAAGACGTTTATACAACTCGACTTAATAAAATAAGTGGGACAGCAAATGACATAAAGGAGATCACGAAGACAGTAAAAGAGCACAAAGAGGAATCTGAAAGAATAAACAGAAAAACAGCAGAAATCCACAGAGATTAAAGACTCTGCTGACCAAATAAAAACACATTAGAGGCACACAACACCAGATTTGAAGAGACAGAAGAAAGAAAGAGACAGATATAGAGAACAGGATAATTGACTTGGAAGACTCAAAACAGCAAATGGCAAAAAAGATGGAAAAAACTGGATGGGAACTCAGGGAAATAATAGACAAAACAAACCGCGCAAATATAAGAATCATTGGTATCCCAGAAGGAGAAGAGAGGAGTAAAGGGCTAGGAAGAGTAGCTGAGGATATAATGGGGGAAAATTTCCCAATCCTCATAAAGGACATAAATATACAAGTCAAAGAAGCCCAAAGAACTCCAAACAGAATAAATCCAAATAGGCCTTCCCCAAGGCACATATACTAATCAGTCTGTCAAATGTTGAAGAGAAGCAGAAAATCCTGAAAGTGGCAAGTAAAAAACAATCTATTACCTACAAGGGAAATCAAATAAGACTGACTTCAAACTACTCAAACAGCACCCTGGAGGTGAAAGGGCAATGGTATGATATATTCAAGATCCTGAAAGACAAAGACTTCCAGTCAAGAACTCTGTACTCAGCCAAATTATCCCTCAAAATTGAGGGGGAGATTCAAGTTTTCACATGCAAAGAAGTCCTGAAAGAATCTGTCAACAAGAGACTGGCCCTACAAGAAATACTAAATTGACTGAAAGTGAAAGGATGGGAAAAGATTTTCCATGCAAGTTGTAACCAAAAGAAGGCAGGAGTAGCTATACTAATATCAGACAAAATAGACTTCAAATGTAAAGACATCATAAGTGACAAAAAGGACACTAAATTCTAATTAAAGAGTCAATTCACCAAGGAGATATAATAATCACAAATGTTTATACTCCCAATAAAGGAGCTCCAAAGTACATGAGACAGACACTGGCAAAACTGAAGGGAGTGACAGATGTTTCAACAATAATAGTAGAAAACTTCAATAGACCACTCTCCTCTATAGATAGAATAGAACAACCAGATAGAAGATCAACAAGGAAATAGAGAAGTTAAATAACTTGATAAATGAATTAGACCTAACAGACATATATAGGTCATTACACCCCAAAGGACAGTTTATATACTCTTCTCTACTGCTCATGAAACATTCTCCAGGATAGATCATATGCTAGGGCACAAAACAGGTCTTCTTAAATTTAAAAATTTATAAAGCACAGATTATATACTCTTCTCTAGTGCTCATGGAACATTCTCTAAGATAGATTATATGCTGGGGCACAAAACAGCTGTTATAAATTTAAAAATACTGAAATTACTCAAAGCACTTTCTCTGATCACAATGAGATGAAACTGGATCTCAATAACCACCAAAGAATGAGAACATTTACAAATATATGGAGATTAAATAACACACTCTTAAACAACCAGTGGATCAAAGAAATTGCTAGAGAAATCAGTAGCTACCTGGAGATGAATGAAATTGAGAATACAACTTATCAGAACTTATGAGATGTGGCAAAGGCGGAGTTGAGAAGGAAATTTATTGCCTTAAATGCCTATATTAAAAAACAAGAAAGAAGCCCAGAGGGCTGGGAGAATCAGGAGAGGGTGGTGTCTAGGAGACCTGCAGGAGGGCATTTCATGAAAGAGGGAGTAAGGCTGGGTGAGGGGTACGTGGGGCACACTACTGATCACTACACTACTTTTGTGTATGTCTGAAAAGGTTCAGAACAAAAAGTTGAAAAATATAACTCAAAAGTTAAAGAAAATGGAGAGTAGGTGAGACTTCCAGAGAAGATGGCGGCTTAGTAAGGTGCGCGCATCTTAGTTCCTTCTCCAGAACAACTACGAAACAGTAAGAACAGCGCCCGGAGCCACGACAGAAACCGGACACACAGTGTACCCCAGTCTGGAACAGCTGGACCGGCTACGAGACTCCGCTGAGGTGAGCTTCCCAAGCGGCGCACACTTCCCCGGGGCCGTGGCAGCTGGCTGCCGGCGCCCCTCCCTCCATCCCTCCCAGTCCAGCTGAAAGACTCGAAGAGTCGAGTTCCCCAAGCCGCGGTGGCTGGCGGCCGGTGCCCCTCCCTCATGGGTGGCTTCCCGGGCCGGCTGGGAGCTTCGGATCAGTGGTTCCCCAAGCTGCGGCGGCCGGCGCCCCTCCCCGACGTGCGGCTTCCCGGGCCGGCTGGGAGTCTCGGATCAGCGGTTCCCCAAGCAGCTGCGACCGGAGCCCCTCGCACACACGTGGCATCCCGGGCCGGGTGGGAGCCTCGGATCGGTGGTTCCCCAAGTCGCGGTGGCCGGAGACTGGCGTCCCCCCAACACACGCGGCTTCCCGGGTCGGCTGGGAGCCTCGGATCAGCGGTTCCCCAGGCCGCGGCGGCCAGTGGCTGGCGCCCCTCCCACACACATGGCTCCCCGGGCCGGCTGGGAGTCTCGGATCGGCGGTTCCCCAAGCAAAGGTGGCCGGCAACCGGCGCCCCTCCCACACACGCGGCTTCCCGGGCCAGCTGGGAGCCTTGGATCGGAGGTTCCCCAAGCGGCAGCAACCGGCAACCGGAGCCCCTCCAACACACATGGCTTCCCGGGCCGGCTGGAGCCTCGAATAGGCGGTTCCCCAAGCTGCGGTGGCCGGTGCCCCTCCCCACAGGCGATTTCCCGGAAGGAAAGGAAAGAGTCTCCAACAGTAGTAGAGACTGAGTCCAACCTAACACCAATAGTGGCATTAAGGAACAACTTCTGACTACTAAAAATAGGCCCTCAGCTCAGGCGAAACTGATCAAGGCGGAAGTTGCCTATTGGGCTAACTAAAAAAGAGGAAAGGGGGCGAAACAGAGCCTTCTGTGGCTGTTTCTACGGATGCTTCGTTGCCTCTGGGCTCAGTGCTGGGATTACACAGGTTGTAACTGCCCCTAACGCAGAAACAGGCTGCATTCAGGGCTCTCTACCAACTGAACCTTCCCCGCGGGAGGGGTGAAATGCAACTCAGGTGGAATCCCTCTCTCAAGGAATTCAGATCCCAGGACTTCACAATGTGAAGCCATTAAAACCAACCTACAACCTTTCCTCTGTCTCCACCACACACCCAGCAGCGAGAGTCTTCCAAAGTTAAAGGAGCCACAATATCTTTTGCTGGTGGGACCTGCAGACAGACAAGTACGACATACCGGGCAGGATAAGAAAAACAGAGCCCAGAGACTTCATAGGAAAGCCTTTCAACCTGCTGGGTACCACACTCAGGGAAATCTGATTAAATGCCCAGACTCCAGCAAAAAACAAATCACACCAGGAAAATTGAAGATATGGCCCAGTCAAAGGAACAAACCAATAGCTCAAATGAGATACAGGAGCTGAGACAACTAATTCTGAATATATGAACAGAAATGGAAAACCTCTTCAAAAACCAAATCAATAAATTGAGGGAGGACATGAATAAGGCATGGGATAAACAAAAAGAAGAAATGGAAAGTCTGAAAAAACAAATCACAGAACTTATGGGAATGAAAGATACAGTAGAAGAGATGAAAAAAACAATGGAAACCTACAATGGTAGATTTCAAGAGACAGAGGTTAGACTTAGTGAACTGGAGGATGGAACATCTGAAATCCAAAAAGAAACAGAAACTATAGGGAAAAGAATGGAAAAATTTGAGCAGGGGCTCAGGGAATTGAATGAAAATATGAAGCGCACAAATATACGTGTTGTGGGTGTCCCAGAAGGAGAAGAAAAGGGAAAAGGAGGAGAAAAACCAATGGAAGAAATTATCACTGAAAATTTCCTAACTCTTATGAAAGACCTAAAATTACAGATCCAAGAAGTGCAGCGCACCCCAAAGAGAATAGATCCAAATAGGCATTCTCGAAAACACTCACTAGTTAGAATGTCAGAGGTCAAAGAGAAAGAGGATCTTGAAAGCAGCAAGAGAAAAACAATCCATCACATACAAGGGAAACCCAATAAGACTATGTGTAGATTTCTCAGTAGAAACCATGGAAGCTAGAAGACAGTGGGATGATATATTTAAATTACTAAAAGAGAAAAACTGCCAACCAAGACTTCTATATCCAGCAAAATTGTCCTTCAAAAATGAGGGAGAAATTAAAACATTTTCAGACAAAAAGTCACTGAGAAAATTTGTGACTAAGAGACCAGCTCTGCAAGAAATACTAAAGGGAGCACTAGAGTCAGACACGAAAAGACAGAAGAGAGAGTGTGTTAGTTAGATTCAGTTGTCAACTTGGCGAAGTGAGCATACCTAGTTCTGATGCTACTGACACAAGCCAATGGTACGTGAAACTCATCTGTTGCTAATTACATCTGCAGTCGTCTAAGAGGCGTGCCTGCTACAATGAGTGACGTTTGACTTAATTGGCTGGTGCTTAAATGAGAGAACGCAATGTAGCACAGCCTAGCAGCGCAGCATTCCTTATCTCGGCACTAGCAGCTCAGCCCAGGCCTTTGGAGATGCAGAAAGAAGTCACCCCGGGGAAAGCTGTTGGAACCCAGGGGCCTGGAGAGAAGAACAGCAGAGACCATCTTGTGCCTTCCATGTAAGAAAGAACCTCAGTGGAAAGTTAGCTGCCTTTCCTCTGAAGAACCAACAAAATAAATCCCCTTTTATTAAAAGCCAATCCGTCTCTGGTGTGTTGCATTCCAGCAGCTAGCAAACTAGAACAGAGAGGTATGGAGAAGAGTGTAGAAAGAAGGAAAATCAGATATGATATATATAATAAAAAAGGCAAAATGGTAGAGGAAAGTATTACCCAAACACTAATAACACTAAATGTTAATGGACTGAATTCCCCAATCAAAAGACATAGACTAGCAGACTGGATTGAAAAACAGGATCCTTCTATATGCTCTCTACAGGAAACACATCTTAGACCCAAAGATAAACATAGGTTGAAAGTGAAAGGTTGGGAAAAGATATTTCATGCAAATAACAACCAGAAGAGAGTAGGAGTAGCTATACTAATATCCAACAAATTAGACTTCAAATGTAAAACAGTTAAAAGAGACAAAGAAGGATACTATATACTAATAAAAGGAACAATTAAACAAGAAGACATAACAATCATAAATATTTACGCACCGAACCAGAATGCCGCAAAAAACGTGAGGAATACACTGCAATTACTGAAAAGGGAAATAGACACATCTACCATAACAGTTGGAGACTTCAATTCCCACTCTCATCAATGGACAGAACATCTAGACAGGGGATCAATAAAGAAACAGAGAATTTGAATATTACAATAAATGAGCTAGACTTAACAGACATTTATAGGACATTATACCCCACAACAGCAGGATACACCTTTTTCTCAAGTGCTCATGGATCATTCTCAAAGATAGACCATATGCTGGGTCACAAAGCAAGTCTCAACAAATTTAAAAAGACTGAAATCATACACAACACTTTCTCAGATCATAAAGGAATGAAGTTGGAAATCAATAATAGGCGGAGTGCCAGAAAATTCACAAATACGTGGAGGCTCAACAACACACTCTTAAACAACCTGTGGGTCAAGGAAGAAATTACAAGAGAAATTAGTAAATATCTCGAGGCAAATGAAAATGAAAACACAGCATATCAAAACCTATGGGGCGCAGCAAAGGCAGTGCTAAGAGGAAATTTATTGCCCTAAATGCCTATATCAGAAAAGAAGAAAGGGCAAAAATTAGGGAATTAACTGTCCACTTGGAAGAACTGGAGAAAGAAGAGCAAACTAACCCCAAAGCAAGCAAAAGGAAAGAAATAACAAAGATTAGAGTAGAAATAAATGAAATTGAGAAGATGAAAACAATAGAGAAAATCAGTAAGACCAGAAGTTGGTTCTATGAGAAAATCAACAAGATTGATGGGCCCTTAGCAAGATTGACAAAAAAAAGAAGAGAGAGGACGCAAATAAATAAGATCAGAAATGGAAGAAAAGACATAACTACTGACCTCACAGAAATAAAGGACGTAATAACAGGATACTATGAACAACTTTACACTAAGAAATACAACAATTTAGATGAAATGGACAAGTTCCTAGAAGGCATGAACAACCAACTTTGACTCAAGAAGAAATAGATGACCTCAACAAACCAATCACAAGTAAAGAAATTTAATCAGTCATTCAAAAGCTTCCTAAAAAGAAAAGTCCAGGACCAGACGGCTTCACATGTGAATTCTACCAAACATTCCAGAAAGAATTAGTACCAACTCTCCTCAAACTCTTGAAAAAAATCGAAGTGGAGGGAAAGCTACCTAATTCATTCTATGAAGCCAACATCACCCTCATACCAAAACCAGGCAAAGATATTACAAAAAAAGAAAACTACAGACCAATCTCTCTAATGAATATAGATGCAAAAATCCTCAACAAAATTCTAGCAAATCGAATCCAGCAACACATTAACAGAATTATACATCATGAACAAGTAGGATTCATCCCAGGTATGCAAGGATGGTTCAACATAAGAAAATCAATTAATGTAATACACCATATCAACAAATCAAAGCAGAAAAATCACATGATCATCTCAATTGATGCAGAGAAGGCATTTGACAAGATTCAACATCCTTTCCTGTTGAAAACACTTCAAAGGATAGGAATACAAGGGAACTTCCTTAAAATGATAGAGGGAATATATGAAAAACCCACAGCTAATATCATCCTCAATGGGGAAAAATTGAAAACCTTCCCCCTAAGATCAGGAAAAGACAAGGATGTCCATTATCACCACTATTATTCAACATCGTGTTGGAGGTTCTAGCAAGAGCAATTAAACAAGAAAAAGAAATACAAGGCATCAAAATTGGAAAGGAGGAAGTAAAACTATCACTGTTTGCAGACGATATGATACTATACGTCGAAAACCCGGAAAAACCCACAACAAAACTACTAGAGCTAATAAATGAGTACAGCAAAGTAGCAGGTTACAAGACCAACATTCAAAAATCTGTAGTGTTTCTATACACTAGCAATGAACAAGCTGAGGGGGAAATCAAGAAACGAATCCCATTTACAATTGCAACTAAAAGAATAAAATACCTAGGAATAAATTTAACCAAAGAGACAAAAAACCTATATAAAGAAAACTACAAAAACTGTTAAAAGAAATCACAGAAGACCTAAACAGATGGAAGGGCATACCGTGTTCATGGATTGGAAGACTAAATATAGTTAAGATGTCAATTCTACCTAAATTGATTTACAGATTCAATGAAATACCAATCAAAATCCCAACAACTTATTTTTCAGAAATAGAAAAACCAATAAGCAAATTTACCTGGAAGGGCAGGGTGCCCCGAATTGCTAAAAGTATCTTGAGGAAAAAAAACGAAGCTGGAGGTCTCATGCTGCTGGACTTTAAGGCGTATTATGAAGCCACAGTGGTCAAAACAGCATGGTACTGGTAAAGATAGATATATTGACCAATGGAATCAAATACAGTGTTCAGATATAGACCCTCTCATCTATGGTCATTTGATCTTTGATAAGGCAGTCAAGCCAACTCACCTGGGACAGAACAGTCTCTTCAATAAATGGTGCCTAGAGAACTGGATATCCATATGCAAAAGAATCAAAGAGGACCCGTATCTCACACCCTATACAAAAGTTAACTCAAAATGGATCAAAGATCTAAACATTAGGTCTAAGACCATAAAACAGTTAGAGGAAAATGTAGGGAGATATCTTATGAATCTTACAATTGGAGGTGGTTTTATGGACTTAAACCTAAAGCAAGAGCACTGAAGAAAGAAATAAATAAATGGGCACTCCTCAAAATTAAACACTTTTGTGCATCAAAGAATTTCATCAAGAAAGTAGAAAGACAGCCTACACAATGGGAGACAATATTTGGAAACGACATATCAGATAAAGGTCTAGTATCCAGAATTTATAAAGAGATTGTTCAACTCAACAACAAAAAGACAGCCAACCCAATTACAAAATGGGAAAAAGACTTGAACAGACACCTATCAGAAGAGGAAATACAAATGGCCAAAAGGCACATGAACAGATGCTCAATGTCCCTGGCCATTAGAGAAATGCAAATCAAAACCACAATGAGATATCATCTCACACCCACCAGAATGGCCATTATCAACAAAACAGAAAATGACAAGTGCTGGAGAGGATGTGGAGAAAGAGGCACACTTAATCACTGTCAGTGGGAATGTCAAATGGTGCAACCACTGTGGAAGGCAGTTTGGCGGTTCCTCAAAAAGCTGAATATAGAATTGCCATATGACCCAGCAATACCATTGCTAGGTATCTACTCAGAGGACTTAAGGGCAAAGACACAAATGGACATTTGCACACCAATGTTTATAGCAGCATTATTTACAATTGCAAAGAGAT
Organism: Tamandua tetradactyla; assembly: GCF_023851605.1. Taxonomy (NCBI): domain Eukaryota; kingdom Metazoa; phylum Chordata; class Mammalia; order Pilosa; family Myrmecophagidae; genus Tamandua; species Tamandua tetradactyla. Next base: position 54,095,987 of record NC_135341.1, on the reverse strand, counting down.
GGAAATAGCCAAAATGTCCATCAACAGACGAGTGACTAAACAAACTGTGGTATATACATACGATGGAAAATTATGCAGCTTTAAGACAGAATAAACTTATGAAGCATGTAATAACATGGATGGACCTAGAGAATATTATGATGAGTGAGACTAGCCAAAAACTAAAGGACAAATACTGTATGGTCCCACTGATGTGAACCGACATTAGAGAATAAACTTGGAATATGTCATTGGTAACAGAGACCATCAGGAGTTAGAAATAGGGTAAGATAATGGGTAACTGGAGCTGAAGGGATACAGACTGTGCAACAGGACTGGATACAAAAACTCAAAAATGGACAGCACAATACTACCTAATTGTAATGTAATTATGTTAAAACACTGAATGAAGCTGCATCTGAGCTATAGTTTTTTGTTTTGTTTTTTATATATTTTTTTATTTTTTATTTTTATTTTTTTCTCTATATTATCATTTTATTTCCTTTTCTGTTGTCTTGCTATTTCTTTTTCTAAATTGATGCAAATATACTAAGAAATGATGATCATACATCTATGTGATGATATTAAGAATTGCTGATTGTATATGTAGAATGGAATGATTTCTAAATGTTGTGTTAGTTAAAAATTTTTTTTAATTAATAAAAAAATAAAAACAAGAAAGATCAAAAATAGAGGACATGACAGCAAACCTGGAGGAACTTGAGAAAGAACAGCAAACCAACCCCAAAGCAAATTGGAGAAGAGAAATAACAAAGATTAATGGAGAGATAGATGAAGGGGGGAATGAAAAACAATAGAAAGAATCAATAAAACCAAAAGTTGGTTCTTTGATAAAATCAATAAAATCGATGGGCCACTAGCAAGACAGACAAAGAAAAAGGAGATGATGCAAATAAAGAAAATCAGAAATGGGAAGGGGTACATTACAACAGTCCCTGAAGAAATAAAAGAAATCAAAAGTGGATACTACGAACAACTATACATCAACAAATGAGACAACTTAGATAAAAAGGACAAATTCCTGGAGACACACAAACAAGGTACACTGACTCAGGAAGAAACAGAAGATCTCAGCAAACCAATCACAAGTAAAGAGATTCAATCAGTCATCAAAAATCTTCCTACAAAGAAAAGCCCACAGCCAGATGGCTTCTCAGGGGAATTTTATCAGACATTCCAGAAAGAACTAACACTAATCCTGCTCAAACTTTTCCGAAACGCTGAGGAAAAAGGAACTCTACCTAGCTCATTTTATGAAGCTAATACCACTTTTTAATACCAAAAGCGGGTAAAGATGCTATAACAAAGGGAAACTACAGGCCAATCTCCCTAATGAACACAGATGCAAAAATTCTCAACAAAATATTAGCAAATTGAATCAAACAGCACATTAAAAAAATATACACCATGACCAAGCAGGGTTTATAAAAGGAATGCAAGGATGGTTCAACACAAGAAAATCAATTAATGTAATACAGCACATGGACAAATCAAAAGGGGAAAATCACATGATCATCTCAATTGATGCTGAAAAAATATTCGACAAAATTCAGCAACCCTTTCTGATAAAAACACTCCAAAAGATAGGAATCAAAGGTAACTACCACAACATGATAAAGGAAATATATAAAAAACCGATAGCCAGCATTGTACTCAAAGGAGAGAAACTGAAAGCCTTCCCCCTAAGATCAGATACAAGACAAAGATGCCCACTATCACCACTATTATTCACCATTGTGTTAGAAGTTCTAACTAGAGCAATCAGGTAGGACAAAGAAATAAAAGGCACCCAAATCATAAAGGAAAAAGCAAATCTCTCATAATTTGCAGATGATATGATACTATATTTGGAGGATTCTGAGAAATCTACAGCAAAGTTACTTGAGCTAATAAATTCAGCAAGGCAGCAGGATATAAAATTAATGTGCAAAAATCAGTAACACTGCTATACACAAGCAATGAGCTAGCTGAGGAGCTCATGGCAAACACACATGACTGTGTTTGCCATGTGCTGAGGAGTCAGCTAGCTGACTAGAAAAGGAAAAAATTCCACTTAAAACAGCAACTAAAAGAATCAAATACTTAGGAATGAACTTAACTAAGGATGTAAAGGACCTGTGCACAGAAAACTACATAACATTGCTAAAAAAAATCAAAGGAGATCTAAATAGGTGGAAAGACATGCCCTGCTCATGGATTGGAAGGCTAAATACAGTTAAGATGCTAATTCTCTCCAAGTTGATCTACAGATTTAACACAGTACCAATCAAAACTTCAACAACATACTTTGAAGATTTGGAAAAGGTTCATCTAGAAGGGAAACCAAATTTATCTAGAAGGGAAATCAAATTCATCTAGAAGGGAAAGAGACCCTGAATAGCTAAATGATCCTAAAAAAGAAGAACAAAGTGGGAGGATTAACACTTTCTGACTTTAAAATCTATTATAAAGCCACAGTGGTGAAAACAGCAAGGTATTGGCACAAAGACAGAAACACTGACCAATGGAATTGAATAAAGAGTGCAGAAATAGACCACCAAATCTATGTACAACTAATTTTTGACAAGATGCCAAAATCCTTTGAATTGGGACAAAATAGTCTTTTCAATAATTGGGCATGAAAGAACTGGATATCGATAGCCAAGAGAATGAAGGAAGACCTGACCCCTAACTTACACTCTACACAAAAATTAACTCAAATTGGATCAAATAGCTAAAAATAAGAACTAGCACCATAAAGCTTCTAGAAGAAAATGTAGGGAAACATGTTCAAGACCTAGTAATAGGAGGTAGTTTCCTAAACTTTACACTGAAAGCACAAGAAACAAAAGAAAAACAGACAAATGGGAACTCCTCAAAATAAAATGCTTCTGCCCCTCAAAAGACTTTGTCAAAAAGGTGAAGAGGCAACCAAGCAATGGGAGAAAATATTTGGAAATCATATATGAGACAAAGGTTTGATTTCCTGTATATACAAAGAAATCATACAACTCAACAACAAAAGAACAAACAATCCAATTATATAATGGGCTAAAGATAGGAATAGGCATTTTTCTGAAGAGCAGATACAGATGGCTCAAAAGCACATGAAGAGATATTCATTTTCAGTGGCTATAATGGAAATGCAGATCAAGACTACAATGAGATACCACCTCACACCTATAAGAATGGCTGCTATGAAACAAACAGGAAACTATAAGTGCTGGAGAGGATGTGGAAAAACTGGGATGCTTATGCAGTGCTGGTCAGAATGTATAATGGTGGAGCCACTATGGAAGACTATTTGGCTGTTCCTGAGGAAACTAAATTCCAATTTGCCCTATGACCCAGCAATAGCACTACTTGGTATATATCTAGAAAGGCTGAAAGCAATTACAGAAACAGACATTTGCACAGTAATGTTCATAACAGCATTATTCACAATCACCAAAAGATTGAAACAAACTAAATGCCCATTGTGCTGGTTTGAAAGGATGTGTGTCCCCTAGAAAAGCAATGTTTTAATCCTAATCCCATTTTGTAAAAGCAGCAGTTTCTTCTAATCCCTATTCAGCACTGTATGTTTGAAACTGTAATTAGATCATCTCCCTGGAGATGTGATGTAATCGAGAGTGGTTGTTAAGCTGGATTAGGTAGCAACATGCCTCCACCCATTCGGGTGGGTCTTGATTAGCTACTGAAGTTCTACAAAAGAGGAAACATTTTGGAGACAAGAGATTCGGAGAGAGCAGAGAATGCTGCTGCACCATGAAGCAGAGAGTCCATGAGCCAGTGACCTTTTGGAGATGAAGAAGGAAAACGCCTCCCAGGGAGCGTCATGAAACCAGAAGCCAGGAGAGAAAGTTAGCAGATGATACCATGTTCGCCATGTGCTCTTCCAGCTGATAGAAAAGCCCTGACTGTGTTTGCCATGTGCCCTTCCACTTGAGAAAGAAACCCTGAACTTCATCAGCCTTCTTGAACCAAGGTATCTTTTCCTGGATGCCTTAGATAGGACATTTCTATAGACTTGCTTTAACTGGACCATTTTCTCGGCCTCAGAACTGTAATCTAGAAACTCATTAAATTCCTCTTTTTAAAAGCCATTCTGTTTTTGGTATATCGCATTCTGGCAGCTAGCAAACTAGAATACCCATCAACAGATGAGTGGATTAACAAAGTGTGATATATACATATGATGGAATATTATACAGAAGTAAGACAAAATGATGTCCTGAAGCACATGACAAGATGGATGAGCCTTGAGGACATACTGCTGAGCAAAGTTAGCAGACACAAAAGGATAGATACTGTATTAGCCCACTTTCATGACCAGCATTGGTCATAAAAGGACTATAGTACAGAGATAGGGGACTTAGAGATAGACAGAAGCTAGAGATGGGTGAACCAACTCCAACGTAAGGGAATAGATAGGAGCAAAGGAGATTCTCTAATTGGTCTAGAGGTAATATCACCATATTGAAGATGAACAAGATTGAATGGGATTGTATAGACATACATGTCCCAATGACTCACACTAGAAATATGAGTAAGTTCTTGTAAGAATTACTTCAAAGATATGATTCTTGTATAAAAAGGGTTTAAACCCAGGGATTCTGGTATAAAGAGTGTTTAAATCCCAGTAGGGGGAAAACTGCTATTGCATGCTATGAGCAATGTTCAAAAGGAAACCATCAGCACTACCACAGCAACAGCAGAGGTAAAGAATGCAGTGAGGGACAAGACTTAAGAGGAGGTTTACATTTTCTATTTGGCAAGGGTGTGTTTATTGGTTTTCTTTCTCTTGGGAACAATGAAATTATCTAAAATTGAGAATGTTGATGGACTGTGGACTTTGGCCCTCTACAAGATGCCTGATGAATTCAGATGGTTAAAGGACACATTGATAGAGAAGTAGACTGGCGAACTATGGTGTATACTTATGAAAGAAGGTTGTGCTGCTACAAAAAGGAACAATGTCTTGAGGCATGCAACGATGTGAATGAACATGTGGGACATTTGGTGAGACAAAATAAGCCAGAAACAAAAGAACAAGAATGGTATGGTCACATTTAGAAAATGCTTATAAGAAAACAGAGGCCTAGATCGTAAGCTTTTAGAGCAGACACATTAAGTCCGGAGTGATGATTATTATTTCTGGATTTTGAGGGGCTATCTTATATATATATATATAACCTGATATTTAAAGATAAGAGCAAAGCCGAACAGGTTGGGGTTAAAGTAAAATTCAGAACATAGGGATAAGGAAGACAGTGGCTATATTTTAGAATCACACATACTCTTTAAGACCAACGGAGGAAAGGTTTATTTGATATGGAACTGAAACTTTCTGAAGTACATAATCTAATTTAACCTATCTGTATAGCTCATTTGAACAACTGAAACACACGGAGACAGAATAAGAAAGAGGTCCTTTAATCTCGTATAGATTATTGTAATATCTGGAAACACCCTAGAGTATATTAAGCAGACAATGAAAAAGTATTAGCAAAGTACCTGGAGGGAGAGGAAAAAGAATATGGAACTATTAAACCTAACCATCAGGGAATTCCCTGATACTGTGTCAAACTTTAGGGATACCCAAACCAAATAGGCCATGCCCTTGATCATAAGGCTTGCTCTTGTGAAGCTTATGCAGGTAGCGGAGAAGCTTAGACTACCTATAGGGATGCCTAAGAGTTACTTCTGGAGGACCTCTGTTGTTGCTCAGATGTGGCCTCAGTTTCTCTAAGCCCAACTCTGCAAGTGAAATCATTGCCCTCCCCTCTACGTGCAACATGACATCCAGGGGTGAAAGCCTCCCTAGTTAGGAGGGAGATGATTCCCAGGGATGAATCCAGACCTGGCACCACGGGATCAACAATTATATCCTGACCAAAAGTCGGAAAAGAAGTGTAATTAATAAAGTATCAGTGGCAGAGAGAGTTCAAATAAAGTCAAAAGGCAACTCTGGAGGTTGCTCTTATGTAAGCTTCACATAGACCTTGCTACCTATCATAACCTGCCAACCCCCAACCAGGACCATTCTCGCCAATCCTAAAGAACACCTAGGGCAATATATAAGATTCCATAAGTGTTCCGGGCACCACAGTAACTTTCCAGAAACCTATAACCTCCGGATGGGTCCCTGGTCCAGGTAAGTCCCGAAACCTAGCCCAACCTCTCCAGAACATCAGATAGTTCTATCTCCCTACCCCATAATAGTGACAGAAACTTCCAATAGCAAAAATTTAGAATTGCCATAGCCCAAACAACCGCAAAGAGAGGTATGGAAAGATAAAAGGTGATGGTGGAATTGTACATAGAAGACAGGACTTAACAAAATAATATGAATGCTGAATCATTACACTGATATCTCTTTAAGTCCCCAATATTTTAGAGCAGCCAGAAGTAAAAATCTAAAATTGTGAAAACGTAACCCACATCAAAGTCTAAAATATGTTCTACAACTAATTGTGGTGCTGTGCTTTAAAATTTATGGCTTTTTTGTATATATATTATTGTTCACAAAAAAAAGAAGGAAAAAAAAGTTGATTGTGGTGGTAAAAAAGCATTTAAGCCCTTTAGTCTCCTATATTCTGGAGCAGCTAGAAGGAAAAATATGAGAGGATCATATTGTAGCCCAAGACAAACTCTGGGATCTGTCCTATAACCACTTGTTGAAGAGTGCTTTGAAAACTACTGCTTTTTTATTTCTTTACTTTGTATATATATTATACTATACAATAAAAAAAGTAAAAAAAAAAAAAAAAAAACCAACTAAGAGGAAAATGTCTGTATGGCAATACCTAGAATGATTTTTAAACAAATACAATAAAACTAACTTACCCATCGCTACGAAGGACTTAAAACGTGTTGATAATCTGTCCGCAAAGGCACTTAAAATTTCCAATCCCATTAATGATACCTACAGATAGAATAAACATTTCAATGAATACAAATTACTGAAACATAGTTTAATATCTAGTATAAATTTGTCATGTAAATATCTTCACAATTTATACCAATGTTTTAAAAATAAAAATATAAAGTATTCAAGGGTAAACAGTCACAAAGTTGGAGTATCTATTCTCAAATGGTTAAATAACACAAAATAATACTGTGTGAATATGTAAAAAGAAAGTAATAAAGCATATTTGGTAAAATGTTAATTGGTGAATTAGGTGAAGCGTAACCAGAAGTTTATTTAGCATGCTTGAAAATTTTGAAATATTTTCTAAAATTAAACAGTTAACAATTAAAAGAACACTATGAATTACAGAAGATTTCTAGCCTCAGTCTAGAACACAGATACTAGAAACAGTCTTGCTTCCACTCTAACAAGAAAAACAACAAATAAATCTACAAAATTATAACTATTCTTGAATGCATCCGAAAACAGAAGTAGCAGAACAACAAATTAGCCTCAAATCTAAGGAAAAACAGAGGCCTCCAAAGGAAAACAGAACTCAAACAGAAGCAAGATTGAGTCACAATACAAGTGGTAAGAAGAATTCAGCTATGTTTAACAAATTGTTAAAGGCTGACTGTGGGCTAGCATAAAAGTACAGAATCCCTAGAAGCTGCAGACATAAGAGGAGTTCATACCAAACACAGGGTCTTTCTCTATGATCCTCTACTGGGCTCTCATAATTAATACTGACAGTAAAGTAGGAAATTGGAGAAAGTTACCTCTCAGTGGTGCAGGTCTGGAAGGGGGTAGCAACTGCCTCTTCAGTAAAGACGCAAACCTTCCTTATAACTTTTCCCATTAGAAGCAAAAACTTGAAGCTACTGAAGGGAAGGTAGCTTCCCTTGTTTGACAAACACTGACACCTAAGGACATAAGCAAAAACCCAATGCTTTGGAAGGAAAAATTAAGAGGGTAGATAAAGCATTCAATAGCAGTGGGACGATATCAAATTGCCTAACATACAGGTGATAGTAATACCATAAGGAGAAGAAAGAGAGGATAAGACAGAAGAAATACTTGGAGAAAATGGCCAAGAATTTGGCAAAAATAATAAAAGCCCTCAAATCACATATCTAAGAGTTTCAGAGAACCTCAAGAAGGAAAAAAAGGCAAAAAACACCAAGACGTATCATATTCCAAACTGCTGAAACCAAAACAAAAAGAAAACCATAAAGTCAACAAGAGGCGGAAAGAAAAGACACATTACATACACAAGTACAGCTGACTTCCTGTCAAAAAGTATGTGAGATTCTGCAGCTACGAAAGTGAGCATTATCCCACACAGCAACCGTTAAAAAAAAAAAGTTGAAAAAGAGATCAGACTTCATATGAATGGAACTGATCTGGTTATGCCTAAGGTAAAATCAGACTAAAAGGTAAAGAATGGTACTGACTGTACTTTCAAACTTCAGTGTCTATGTGAGACTAAAGAAAGAGATGTTCATTTGGTGAAAAATTTATATTTTTGGTAGCACTATCTAACTTATATGTCAGTTTATTCGAATACCATAATTACATGGAACTTTGAATAGGGAGTGAGATCTTGTTGGTTGGTACAAGTCATTGTGATGCCCCAAAACATCCTAGAGTAATCTTGGCAGGAAATAAAAAATTATTTGCCAAGTCCCCTTGATGGACTGTAGAAAAATGTGGAAATATTAAACTTCCCCACCTGGGGAAGACGTAAGATTCTCACAAGCCTAAGGGACTGCCAAACTGATGGGCCAGGCTGTCTATCTCAGGGTTTGCCTTTATGAAACTCACTTCTATGAAGAAGCTAAATCTACTTATGATTATCCCCCCCATATGGGGCATGACTCACCCTAAGAGTCACCCCCAAAGAACCTCTTTTACTGCTTAGATGTGGCTTCTAACTGTAAGCCAACTCAGCAGAGGAACTCACTGCCCTTCCCCACATATGGGGCATGACTTCCAGGGGTGTAAATCTTCCTGACAATGTGAGACACGACTCCCAGGGATAAGCCTGGCCCTGGCATTGTGGGACTGAGACAGCCTTCATGACCAAAAGGGAAAAGAGAAATGAAACAAAATAAAGTTTCCATGGTTGAGAGATCTCAAATAGAGTTGAGTAGTCATTCTGGAGATTATTCATATACTGGATATAGATATTCCTTTTCAGTTTTTGGTGTATTATAGTAGCTAGAGGGAAATACCTGAAAGTGTTGAACTGTAATCCAGTAGCCTTGATTCTTGAAGATAACTATAACTATCTAGCTTTTAAGTGTGACCGTGTGATTATGAAAACCTTGTGACTGACAATCCCTTTATCCAATGTATGAACAGATGAGTAAGAAAATAAAGACAAAAAACAAATGAATAATGGGGGGAGTATGAGGTTATGGGATGTATGATAGTCAATTCTACTTGCATTTTTATTCTTAGTTTTACATCTTTTGTAGTAATGAAAATGTTCAAAAAATAGATTGTGATGATGATGCACAGCTATATGATGATACAGTGAACAATGATTGCAAACTTTAGATAATTATATGGTATATAAATATATATCTCAATAAAATTGTATTTAAACAATACATTTGAGGAAGAAGACAATAGAGTCACATCTTTACAGGGCTGAAATAAAATTCTGTCAACCCCAAATTCCAATAATCAGAGAAAATATCTCTAAGAAAATTGAGGAGAAGTAAAAACTTTTTCAAATAAACTAAATTTGAGAGAATTCATTACAATAGACCTGCATTACAAAAACTGGATAAGGGAAACTCTTCAGGCAGAAACACACGACACCAGACAAAAACCTGGATGTCTACCAACAAATAAACATCTCAAAAAATAGTTGAAATAATGTAGATATAAAAGGTTTTTTTATATCTTTAATCACTCGTTAAAAAATGGACATTCTAGAGGGCGCAGGTAATTCAGTGGTTAGAATGCCCGCCTTTCATGAGGGAGACTTGGGTTTGATTCCAGGACCATGCACACCCCCCCCCCAAAAAAGGACATTTTACAGCAAACAAATCTAGTAGCTAACTTTAACATGGTCACAGAATAAACGATCACTATACAAAAATATATTGTTTCTGTATATTAGCATTCAAAACTGGGGACTAAAATTTTTTAAAAAAGGATCCTTTAACCCCTTTCCAACATGAAAAAGTTAGAATGGTTATAACCCAGAGACCCCTAAAGATTGGGAGTAGGATCAATGAAGAAAGAGGAGTCTTATTAGAGAAGATAGGATTTAACAGATGAGTATGACTGCTGAATCACTATACTGATGTTTCTTCTAGCCTCTGGCATTTTGGAGCAGCTAGACAGTAAAATCTGAAGTTGTGGAATTAATAACCCATACCACACTTTGAAATCTCTTCTGTAAGTACATTTTAAAATGTCCTCTGAAAAATATTGCTTCTTTCTTAAAAATTATTTTTTATTTTTTATGTTATATTTCACACATACACACACACAAAAAAAACATTAAAAAAGGGATCCTTTAAAGAACTACCAAAAAAAAAAAGACAGTATATTTAGATATAAGTTCTAACAATTATGTGCAAGGTTGGTGTGCTGAAAACTACAAAATGCTGAAAGAATTCAAAGTAGACTTAAATAAATAGATCTATGAAGTACATGGACTGAAGACTCAATTGATTATGATTTCAACCCCAAAAATTGTTCTATACCATCAAGGCAATGCCAATTAAAATCTCAGCAGGATCTCTCTGTTTTGGAAATTGACCAGCTGATTCCAAAATTTATATGGAAAGGTATATGAATGAGAACAGGCATATCAATGTTGAAAAAGAGCAACAAATTTGATGGAGCAACATGTAGCACTTAAAAAAGGATGAATGATAGATCAATGAAATAGAAGACAATACAAAAATACACACACACACATAATTTGGTCAATTGATATCTAACAAGTAAAAACAACTGAATGAAGAAAAAATATTCTTTTCAACAAATGTGATGTTTAAATTGTACATCCACATACACAAAAAAAATGATCCCCAAACTATACCTCATACTATACATAAAAATTAACTCAAAATGGATCAGAGACCTAAATATAAAATTTGAAACTACTAGAAGAAAAAACTGGGGAAAATCTTTTTGACCTGGATTAAGCAAATAATTCCTAGATGCAATAGGAAAAGCACAATCCAAAAAGAAAAAATTGAACAAACTGGATTTCATTAACACTAACATTTTCTCTTCAAAGAAAACTGCTAAGGAACTGAAGACAAGCCAAAGACTGAGAAAAAATATCTGCAAAACACTTATCTAATAGCTAATTGGCCTCTCTGAAGAAATTGACAAGCTGACTCTATAAAATTCACATGAAAATCCAAAGGACCTAGAATAGACACAACAATTTTGAAAAGTAACACAAATTTGGGGGACTCACATGTCTCAATTTTAAAACTTACTACAAAACTACAGTAATCAAGATACTGTTCACATTGGCATAAGGACAGATACATAAACCAATGGAATATAAAATGAGAGTCCATAAATAAACTCTTATATTTATGTGCAATCGATTTTCAACAAGAGTGCTAAGACAATTTAATGGATATAGAACAATCCTTTCAACAAATGGTGCTAAGGCACCTGAACAGCCACATGTAAAATAGAATGAAGTTGGACCCCTACAAATACCAAATACAAAAATTAACTCAAAATAGGTTGTAGACCTAAATGTAAAAGTTTAAATGGTAAACCTCTCATAGGCATAGATCTGTGATCTTCCCAATAGCATCTTAGATATAACAACAAATACAAAAGAAATAAAAATAATAGATAGATTAGACTTCATCAAAATTAAAAATTTTGTCCTTCAAAGGGCACCATCAAGAAAGGGAAAAGACAACCATAAAATGGGAGTGAACATTTGCAAATCATACATCTGATATGAAACTTATATCTCTAATATATAAAGAATTCAAGGTCAATGACAAAAGGACACAAATTACCCAAGTTTTAAAATGGGTAAAGGATCTGAATAGACATTTATACGAGAAAATACACTAATGGACAATAACCATATGAAAAGGTGTCTAACATAATTACACATCAGGGAGATGCAAATCTAAACCATGAGATACCACTAAACACCCACTAAAATCAACAGAATGAAAAATGACAAGTATTGTCAAGAATATGGAGAAACTGGAACCCTCATACAGCACTAGTGGGAATGTAAAAACCATTTAGGAAAACATTCTGACAGTTCCTCAAACAGTTAAACATAGTTAGAGTTACCATATGAATCAGCAATTTCCGCTCTTAAATATATACCTAAGAGATTTGAAAACATGTCCATAAAAAAACTTAAACACAAATGTTTATAGCATCATTATTCATAATAGCCAAAAGGTGAAAATAACCCAAAGTCAAATCAATTGTTGAACTAATAAACAACATATGAGACATCCATACAATGGAATATTTTCAGTCATAAAAAAGGAATGAAGCACTTGGCATACACTACAACACAGATGAGCCTGGAATACATTATAAGTGAAAGAAACCAGTTACAAAAGACCATATAGCATATCATTCCATTTATATGAAATGCCAGAATAGGCAAACCTATAAAGATAGAAAACAGATTACTATTTGCTTAGGGTTTGCAGTTATGGAGGTCTAGGCGGGTGACAGCTAAAGTGTACAGGGTTCTTTTGTGAGGTGATGAAAACTTTTTAAAATTAACTGTGGTGATGATTACACAAAACAGTGACTATACTAAACCATGACTGAATCATACATTAAACTCAGTGAATTATATAGTATATGAATGATATCTCAAAGTTTTTAAAAACATAGCTGAAATCCAGAAAGTCTCAATTACATACAAAATTTAATACATGAAAGCAGTTTCTCAAATCAGCAAGGAAACAAGCACTCTTAATAAGACGTCAGTTAGGAATCAATACCCACAATATACTGGCAAAATTATTAAAAGATATATGCCAAGGTTATTCATTGCAAGAGACTGGAAACTATCCAAATATTCATCAATAGAGGACAGATTCAATGAACTATGGTACATCTGCACTATAGGGTACAACACCGATTTAAAATAAGAAATGGGGGTGGGGAGTGGCGTGGGAATATGGCAGAATAGGGAACTTCAGGATTCAGTCCTTCCATCAGAACAATTAGTAAATAGGCAGGAATTCTCTGAAACAACTATTTTAGAAAAGCTGGAGGTCAGCAGAATGTTGTCCAGCAGCCTGGGAAGAGCTGGAGGAAGAGGCTCGTAAATTATGATAAAGACTGCGGCAGAGAGACTTAAACATGCTACCCTTTCTCAGGGGTATACGATCACATATTGACATATTATCAAATGTCAAGGACAAGGAGAGAGATCTGATCTGAAAGCTTTAAGAGAAAAGCAATGTGTTATGTTCAAGAGAGTCCCAATTAGATTGAATACAGATTTCATATCAGAAACTAGGGAGGCAGAAAGGCAGTGGGTTGAAAGAAAACACTTGCCAACCAAGTATTTTATACCTGATGAGACTTTCAAAAATGAGGGTGACGGGCAGGTAGGTGGTTCAATGGTAGAATGTTTGCCTTTCATGTATGAGACCCAGTTTGATTTCCAGACCATGCACCATCACCACCAACACCCCTAAAGAATGAGGGTGATATTAAGAGATTCCTAGATAAACAAAAGCTAGGGGAGTACATGACCACTTGGCCTGCTCTACAAGCAATGCTAAAGAGAGTTCTTCAGACTGACAGGAAAGGACATTAGTGGCATAAGGAAAGAAAGAGTGTGGTAAAGGTAACCAATTGGGTAATTATAAAGTGTTAATATTACTGTATTGTTTGGTATATAAATCCATTTCTGACCTCCTACAAGTGCTAAAATGCAAATGCATAAAAGTAATGATAAATCTAAGGTTTTAGACATAAAATGTACAAATATATAATAACAAGTACAAAAATAAGGGAGGGGAGAGAGGGATATAGGAAAAATACATGTGTTTGCTATTAAAGCTGGTATCAAACCAAATATGATTATTATTTATTTAGATGTTAAATTTTAACCACATGATAACCACAAGGAAAACAGATGAAAAACATACCCAGACAGAGAAAAGAAGGCACTCAATACAGTATAAAACTAAATGGCAAACACATATAAAAGTAAGCATTACCAATATAATTGAGGGCACATAAAAACTATAAGACTTACAAAGGCTAAAGTATAATATAGCAAAATAAATGGCAGAATAAAGTCCCACCCTATCAGTAGTGACTTTATGTAATCAAAAGGCAGGGATTGTCAAAGTGGATTAAAAACATGGTGTGTAGGGGCGGGCCGCGGTGGCTCAGCGGGCAAAGTGCTTGCCTGCTATGCCGGAGGACCTCGGTTCGATTCCCGGCCCCAGCCCATGTAACAAAAACGGAGAAACAGAATACAATAAAACAAGAAAATGTTTAAAGATGTTTCCCTTTCTTCCTTCCTTCCTTCCTTCTATCCTTCCTTCCTTCTCTCTGTCTTTCCTTTAAAAAAAAAAAAAAAAAAAAAAAAAAAAAAAAAAAAAAACATGGTGTGTGGCTCTTCCTCTTTCTCCGCCGGCGGCGCTCCCGCCGCCACCCAGCCCTCCTCTCCCTCTTGTTCTGCCGGCGGCGCTCCCGCCGCCATCCAGCCTTCCTTTCCCTCTTTCTCCGCCGGCGGCGCTCCCACCGCCATCCAGTCCTCCTCTTCCCCTTCTGCTCCGGCGGCGCTCCCGCTGCCATCTTGCCCTTCCCTTTCTCCTCCTGCTCCGGCGGCTCTCCAACCACCACCGTGCCCTCTTCCGCCTTCACCGGCTCCTCCGCCACCGTCCTCGACAGCCTTGCCACCCTCACCTTTCCTCCTCCAGAACAGCTACTAGGGGAGTAGAAACGATATAGAACAGCTCCCAGAGCCACGACAGAGATCAAAAAGACAGCGTACCCCATCCTGGAACGGCTGACTGTCTGGGAGAACCAGGTCCGGTGAGATCGCCGAGGGGCGCAGGCTTTCCCAGGCGGGACGGCAAGCGGCCGGAGTCCCTCCCTTCCTCCTTCCCAGGCCAGCTGGCAGAATTGGGCAGGCTGTCCCTTCAAGCTGCAGCGGCTGGCGCCCCCACCACGCGAGGCTCCCCCGGACCAACTGAGAGAATTGGATCGGAAATCTCCAGGCCACGGAGAATGGTGACCCGGGTCCCTTCCAATTAGGTGACTCCCCGGTCCAGCTGGGAATGGTGCACTCTTCTGGGCTGCAGCAGCTGGCGCCCTCCCGCCACGTTTGGCGCCCCGGGCCAACTAGGAAATTCGGTCGGGTGCTCTCACAGGCTGCGGCGGTCAGCGACCCTCCCCGCGTTCGGACTCTCGGGCCGGCTGGCACTCTTCCAAGCCGCTTCGGCTGGCGAACCTCCCCCATGGCGAGAGTTTTCCAAAGTTAAAGGACCCACAGCACCTTTTACTGGTGGAACCCGCAGACAAATGAGTGCCACGAGCGCCACCTACTGGGCAGGATAAGAAAAACAGAACCCAGAGATTTCACAGAAAAATCTTTCAACCTGTTGGGTCCAACACCCAGGGAAATCTGACTAAATGCCCAGACGCCAGCAGAAGATAACGGATCACGCTCAGAAAACTGAAAATATGGCCCAGTCAAAGGAACAAACCAACAGTTCAAATGAGATACAGGAGCTGAGACAACTAATGCTGAATATACGAACAGAACTAGAAAACCTCTTCAAAAACGAAATCGATAAACTGAGGGAGGACATGAAGAAGACATGGGCTGAACAAAAAGAAGATATAGAAAAACTGAAAAAACAAATCACAGAGCTTATGGAAGTGAAGGATAAAGTAGAAAAGATGGAAAAACAATGGATACATACAATGATAGATATAAAGAGACAGAAGATAGAATTAGTGATTTGGAGGATGGAACATCTGAATTTCAAAAAGAAACAGAAACTATCGGGAAAAGAATGGAAAAATTTGAACAGGGTGTCAGGGAACTCAAGGACAATATGAACCGCAAAAATATACGTGTTGTGGGTGTCCCAGGAGAACAGAAGAGAAGGGAAAAGGAGGAGAAAAACTAATGGAAGAAATTATCACTGAAAATTTCCCAACTCTTATGAAAGACCTAAATTTACAGATCCAAGAAGTGCAGCGCACCCCAAAGAGATTAGACCCAAATAGGCGTTCTCCAAGACACTTACTAGTTAGAATGTCAGAGGTCAAAGAGAAAGAGAGGATCTTGAAAGCAGCGAGAGAGAAGCAATCCATCACATACAAGGGAAACCCAATAAGACTATGTGTAGATTTCACAGCAGAAACCATGGAAGCTAGAAGACAGTGGGATGATATATTTAAGTTACTAAAAGAGAAAAACTGCCAACCAAGACTCCTATATCCAGCAAAATTGTCCTTCAAAAATGAGGGAGAAATTAAAACATTCTCAGACAAAAAGTCACTGAGAGAATTTGTGACCAAGAGACCAGCTCTGCAAGAAATACTAAAGGGAGCACTAGAGTCAGATACAAAAAGACAAAAGAGAGAGGTATGGAGAAGAGTGTAGAAAGAAGGAAAGTCAGATATGATATATATAATACAAAAGGCAAAATGGTAGAGGAAAATATTATCCAAACAGGAATAACTCTAAATGTTAATGGACTGAATTCCCCAATCAAAAGACATAGACTGGCAGAATGGATTTAAAAACAGGATCCTTCTATATGCTGTCTACAGGAAACACATCTTAGACCCAAAGATAAACATAGGTTGAAAGTGAAAGGTTGGGAAAAGATATTTCATGCAAATAACAACCAGAAAAGAGCAGGAGTGGCTATACTAATATCGAACAAATTAGACTTCAAACGTAAAACCGTTAAAAGAGACAAAGAAGGACACAATATACTAATAAAAGGAACAATTAAACAAGAAGACATAACAATCATAAATATTTACGCACCGAACCAGAATGCCCCAAAATACGTGAGGAATACACTGCAAATACTGAAAAGGGAAATAGACTCATATACAATAATAGTTGGAGACTTCAATTCACCACTCTCATCAACGGACAGAACATCTAGACAGAGGATCAATAAAGAAATAGAGATTCTGAATATTACTATAAATGAGCTAGACTTAACAGACATTTATAGGACATTAAATCCCACAACAGCAGGATACACCTTTTTCTCAAGTGCTCATGGATCATTCTCAAAGATAGACCATATGCTGGGTCACAAAGCAAGTCTTAACAAATTTGAAAAGATTGAAATCATACACAACACTTTCTCGGATCAAAAAGGAATGAAGTTGGAAATCAATAATAGGCCGAGTGCCAGAAAATTCACAAATACGTGGAGGCTCAACAACACACTCTTAAACAACAAGTGGGTCAAAGAAGAAATTGCAAGAGAAATTAGTAAATACCTAGAGGCGAATGAAAATGAAAACACAGGATATCAAAACTTATGGGACGCAGCAAAGGCAGTGCTAAGAGGGAAATTTATTGCCCTAAATGCCTATATCAGAAAAGAAGAAAAGGCAAAAATGCAGGAATTAACTGTCCACTTGGAAGTAATGGAGAAAGAACAGCAAACTAATCCCAAAGCAAGCAAAAGGAAAGAAATAACAAAGATTAGAGCACAAATAAATGAAATTGAAAACATGAAAACAATAAAGAAAATCAATAAGACCAGAAGTTGGTTCTATGAGAAAATCAACAAGATTGATGGGCCCTTAGCAAGATTGACAAAAAAAAGAAGAGAGAGGACGCAAATAAATAAGATCAGAAATGGAAGAGGAGACATAACTACTGACCTCACAGAAATAAAGGAGGTAATAACAGGATACTATGAACAACTTTACGCTAATAAATACAACAATTTAGATGAAATGGACGGGTTCCTGGAAAGACATGAACAACCAACTTTGACTCAAGAAGACATAAATGACCTCAACAAACCAATCACAAGTAAAGAAATTGAATTAGTCATTCAAAAGCTTCCTAAAAAGAAAAGTCCAGGACGAGACGGCTTCACATGTGAATTCTATCAAACATTCCAGAAAGAATTAGTACCAACTCTCCTCAAACTCTTGAAAAAAATCGAAGTGGAGGGAAAGCTACCTAATTCATTCTATGAAGCCAACATCACCCTCATACCAAAACCAGGCAAAGATATTACAAAAAAAGAAAACTACAGACCAATCTCTCTAATGAATATAGATGCAAAAATCCTCAATAAAATTCTAGCAAATCGTATCCAACAACACATTAAAAGAATTATACATCATGAACAAGTAGGATTCATCCCAGGTATGCAAGGATGGTTCAACATAAGAAAATCAATTAATGCAATACACCATACCAACATATCAAAGCAGAAAAATCACATGATCATCTCCATTGATGCAGAGAAGGCATTTGACAAGATTCAACATCCTTTCCTGCTGAAAACACTTCAAAAGATACGAATACAAGGGAACTTCCTTAAAATGATAGAGGGAATATATGAAAAACCCACAGCTAATATCACCCTCAATGGGGAAAAATTGAAAACTTTTCCCCTAAGATCAGGAACAAGACAAGGATGTCCAGTATCACCACTATTATTCAACATTGTGTTGGAAGTTCTAGCCAGAGCAATTAGACAAGAAAAAGAAATACAAGGCATCAAAATTGGAAAGGAAGAAGTAAAACTATCACTGTTTGCAGACGATATGATACTATACGTCGAAAACCCGGAAAAATCCACAACAAAACTACTAGAGCTAATAAATGAGTACAGCAAAGTAGCAGGTTACAAGATCAACATTCAAAAATCTGTAGCATTTCTATACACTAGTAATGAACAAGCTGAGGGGGAAATCAAGAAACGAATCCCATTTACAATTGCAACTAAAAGAATAAAATACCTAGGAATAGATTTAACTAAAGAGAAAAAAACCTGTATAAAGAAAACTACAAAAAACCGCTAAAAGAAATCACAGAAGACCTAAATAGATGGAAGGGCATACCGTGTTCATGGACTGGAAGACTAAATATAGTTAAAATGTCAATCCTACCTAAACTGATCTACAGATTCAATGCAATACAAATCAAAATCCCAACAACTTATTTTTCAGAAATAGAAAAACCAATAAGCAAATTTATCTGGAAGGGCAGGGTGCCCCGAATTGCTAAAAACATCTTGAGGACAAAAAACGAAACTGGAGGTCTCGCGCTGCCGGACTTTAAGGCATATTATGAAGCCACAGTGGTCAAAACAGCATGGTATTGGCATAAAGATAGATATATCGACCAATGGAATCGAATAGAGTGCTCAGATATAGACCCTCTCATCTATGGACATTTGATCTTTGATAAGGCAGTCAAGCCAACTCACCTGGGACAGAACAGTCTCTTCAATAAATGGTGCCTAGAGAACTGGATCTTCATATGCAAAAGAATCAAAGAGGACCCGTATCTCACACCCTATACAAAAGTTAACTCAAAATGGATCAAAGATCTAAACATTAGGTCTAAGACCATAAAACAGTTAGAGGAAAATGTAGGGAGATATCTTTTGAAACTTACAATTGGAGGCAGTTTCATGGACCTTAAACCTAAAGCAAGAGCACTGAAGAAAGAAATAAATAAATGGGAGCTCCTCAAAATTAAACACTTTTGTGCATCAAAGAACTTCATCAAGAAAGTAGAAAGACAGCCTACACAATGGGAGACAATATTTGGAAATGACACATCAGATAAAGTTCTAGTATCCAGAATTTATAAAGAGATTGTTCAACTCAACAACCAAAAGCCAGCCAACCCAATTACAAAATGGGAAAAAGACTTGAACAGACACCTACCAGAAGAGGAAATACAAATGGCCAAAAGGTACATGAAGAGATGCTCAATGTCCCTGGCCATTAGAGAAATGCAAATCAAAACCACAATGAGATATCATCTCACACCCACCAGAATGGCCATTATCAACAAAACAGAAAATGACAAGTGCTGGAGAGGATGCGGAGAAAGAGGCACACTTATCCACTGTTGGTGGGAATGTCAAAGGGTGCAATCACTGTGGAAGGCAGTTTGGCGGTTCCTCAAAAAGCTGAATATAGAATTGCCATACGACCCAGCAATACCATTGCTAGGTATCTACTCAAAGGACTTAAGGGCAAAGACACAGACAGACATTTGCACACCAATGTTTATAGCAGCATTATTTACAATTGCAAAGAGATGGAAACAGCCAAAGTGTCCATCAACAGAAGAATGGCTAAACAAACTGTGGTATATACATACGATGGAATATTATGCAGTTTTAACACAAGATAAACTTATGAAGCATGTAATAACATGGATGGACCTAGAGAACATTATGCTGAGTGAGTCCAGCCAAAAACTAAAGGATAAATACTGTATGGTCCCACTGATGTGAACGGACATTCGAGAATAAACTTGGAATATGTCATTGGTAACAGAGTTCAGCAGGAGTTAGAAACAGGTTAAGATAATGGGTAATCGGAGCTGAAGGGATATAGACTGTGCAACAGGACTAGATACAAAAACTCAAAAATGGACAGCACAATAATACCTAATTGTAAAGTAATCATGTTAAAACACTGAACGAAGCTGCATCTGAGCTATAGGTTTTTGTTTGTTTGTTTGTTTACTATTATTATTACTTTTATTTCTTTTCTCTATATTAACATTCTATATCTTTTTCTGTTGTGTTGCTAGTTCTTCTAAACCGATGCAAATGTACTAAGAAACGATGATCATGCATCTATGTGATGATGTTAAGAATTACTGATTGCATATGTAGAATGGTATGATTTCTAAATGTTGGGTTAATTTCTTTTTTTCCGTTAATTAATAATAAAAAAAAAAAAACTAAATAATAGGGGACAGTGGAATGGTGGCTCAGTGGCAGAATTCTCACCTGCCATGCTGGCAGGTTCAATTCCTGGAGCCTGACCACGTCGAAAAAAAAAAAAAAACCATTAAAAAATAAATAATAGGGGGGATAAGAGGTAAAATAAATTGGGGAGATAGAAATATAATGGTAAATGAGAGGGAGGAGCAAGGGATATGGGAATATGAGCTTTCTCTTTTTTCTTTTTATTCCTTTTTCTGGAGTGATACAAATATATGATCATGGTGATAAATACACAACAATGTGGTGATATTTACGAGCCACTGATTGTGCACAATCTGTGGACTGTTCGTGTGTAAAGATTTCTCAATAAAAATATTTAAAAAAAAAAAAAAACATGGTGTCTGTAAGATACCTTAAATTCAAAGATACAAGTAGGCTAAAAGGATTGAAAAATATATACCATGTAAGTAGTAACCAAATGAAAGCTGGATTAGCTATACTACTAACAGATAAAATAGACTGTAAGTCAAATGACAATTACGAGGGACAAAGACAGTCATTATATATTGATGAAGCAGTCAATAAAACAAAAAGTTGTGGCCGGCCGCAGCCTGACACGCCGCGCGGCCCCCAGTCTCCCGCGGCCACCTCCCCAGGCATGGCACAGGGCCTCGCCGCACCATGGCAGCAGCACAGCACAGCACCCTCAACTTCATGGTCGGCGCCAAAGCTAATGGTGAGACCTTTCTAAAATGCCTCCAGTCCATTTTCCAGGAGCAGGGGATGACGGAGTCAGTGTATACCTGGCAGGACCACGGCTATTTGGCAACCTACACGAACAAAAATGGCAGCTTTGCCAATTTGAGAATTTACCCACATGGATTGGTATTGGTGGACCTTCAGAGTTACGACAGCGATGTACAAGGCAAAGAAGAAATTGACAATCTTTTGAATAAAGTAGAAGAAAGAATGAAAGAATTGAGTCAGGACAGTACTGGGAGGGTGAAGCGATTACCACCCATTGTTCGAGGAGGTGCCATTGACAGATACTGGCCCACTGCTGATGGGCGCCTGGTTGAGTATGACATAGATGAAGTAGTGTATGATGAAGACTCACCTTATCAGAACATTAAAATTCTACACTCAAAGCAATTTGGAAATATTCTCATCCTCAGTGGGGATGTTAATTTGGCAGAGTGATTTGGCATATACCCAGGCCATCATGGGCAGTGGGAAAGAAGATTACACTGGCAAAGATGTCCTGATCCTGGGTGGCGGAGATGGGGGCATATTATGTGAAATAGTCAAACTGAAACCAAAGATGGTCACTATGGTAGAGATTGACCAAATGGTGATTGATGGGTGTAAAATATATGTGGAAAACCTGTCGTGACGTCTTAGACAATCTTAAAGGAGAATGCTATCAGGTTTTGATAGAAGACTGTATTACAGTACTGAAGAAGTACACCAAAGAAGGGAGAAAGTTTGATTATGTAATTAATGATTTGACAGCTGTTCTAATCTCCACATCTCCGGAAGAAGATTCCACATGGGAGTTTCTCAGACTGATTCTTGACCTTTCAATGAAAGTATTGAAACAGGATGGGAAATATTCCACACAGGGGAATTGTGTCAATTTGACGGAAGCCCTGTCGCTCTATGAAGAACAGCTCGGATGCCTGTATCGTCCTGCGGAATTCTCGAAGGAGATCGTCTGTGTTCCTTCTTACTTGGAGTTGTGAGTATTTTACACTGTTTGGAAGAAAACTAAACCTTGAAGATTAATATCACCTAATCATGTGTTCTGCAAATAGCCATCCTGACCTTTATATGCTGTATGTGACACCGAAATGAGTCAGGCAATTGATTGTGAATTCCTTTAAAGTTTCTTTTTTAATTATTATTTTTAATTTTAAAAAAGCAAATGGAAAACGTATATTTTGATGAGCTAGGGTGTTATTTTTTGAAAGTCAACTAAAGGATGTTTAGGCAGCCCAGTGAAGGCTGCTGAATGCACTGAACCCGTAGAATGTGATTTTTGTTACTTTTCATTTCTGTGCAGGCTTTTCTGTTTTGGTTTTGGTAGACCTTCAGTTTGGACGTTAGGAAGAATAAATATCATTGTTTTGTTTCTGAGGGAAGTTCTTGATAGTGTTTTTTGTCAAAAAACTGACTTAGACATTAAAATTTGGTGCTTATAAGAGAGTTAAAAAAAATGAATAGCATCACTTCCATTAAAATAGCGAAAGAGAAAAAAAAAAAGTTGTAACAATTATAAGTAAAAATACATCTAACAGCAGAGCCCAAAATATATGAGGCAAATAATGATAGATTTGAAGGGAGAAATTGATGTTTTACCATTAAAAGGAGACTTTAATATACCACTTTCCATAATGGATAGAACATCTAATCAGAAGGTCAATAAGGAATACAAGACTTGAATGATACTCTAAACCAAGCAGACCTAATAGACATATATAGAACAGTTCACACAACGACAGAATACACATTCTTCTCAGGGCACATGGAACAGTCGTCAGGTAAGACCATATGGTAGATCACAAAACAAGTCTCAATAAATTCAAAATACTGAAATCATACAATGTATCTTCTTTGATCACAATGTAATGAAGCTAGAAATCATAACAGAGGGAGAAATGGAAAATTCACAAATATATAGAGAATAAAAAACATACACTTAATTAATGGGTTAAGGAAAAAATTGTAAGGGAAATTAAGAAATATCTTGAGGTGAATGAAATGAAAATACAACATAGCAAAGCTTAGGGGATTCAACAAAGATGGTTGAGAAGTAAGTTTATACCTCTAAATTCTTCATGTAAAAAAAGAAGACTTAAAATGAAAGCCCTAACCTCAAAAGCGAAAGAACTGGGAAAAGAAGGACAACCTGAACCCAAAGCAAGCAAAGGAAATAACATGATCAGAACAGAGATTAATGAAATAGAAAATGAAAAAACATCAACAAAACCAAAAGTTGGTTCTTTGAAAAGATCAATAAAATTGAACTTTTAGCTAGACTGACATGAAATGGCAAAGAATACAATTTAAAAAAATCAAAATAAAAAATGTATAGGGGACATTACCACCAACCACAGTGAAATAAAAAGGACTGTAAAAGACTTATATGCCATATTGACTTATATGCCAATAAAGTAGATAACCTAGATGAAATGGACAAATTCTTAGAAACATAGTAACTACCTACATTGACTCAAGAAGAAATAGAACATCTCAACACACCAATTACTAGTAAAGAGATTGAATCAGTAATCAAAAATTTCCTAACGAAGAAAAGCCCAGAACCAGATGGTCTTTCAAGGGAATTCTACCAAACCTAACTCCAAGAGAACCTAACTCCAATTCTACTCAAACTCATCCAAAAAAATGAACACTGCCTAATTCATTCTACAAGGCCAACAACACCCTCATATCAAAGCCTGATTAAAACACAAGAAAAGAAATATACAGACCAATTTCTCTTATGAATACAGATGCAAAAATTCTCAACAAAATACTAACAAACAGAATACAAGAGCATACTAAAAGAATTTTATACCATAATTGTGCCAGTTTGAATCTCTCGTGTACTCCAGAAAAGCCATGTCATTTAATCCTCATTCAATATTGTTGGGTGGGAGCTTCTTGATTATTCCTATGGAGATGTGACCCACCCAATTTTAGGTGGTAGCTTCTGATTATATGGTTTCTGTGGAGATGTATCTCTACACATTCAAGGTGGGGTTGTTTACTGAAGCCCTTTAAGAGGGAACCATTTTGGATAAAGCTTCAGAGCCCACACAGCCAGGGACCATTGCAGATGAAGAAGGAAAAGACCCCTGGAGAAGCTTCATGAACATAACACAAGAAACCAGGAGAGAGAGCTAGCAGACTTCGCCTGGTACCCTTCTAGCTGAGAAAGAAACGCTGATTTCATTGGCCTTTCTTGAGTGAAGGTAACCTCTTGTTGGTGACGTAATTTGGACATATTTATAGCCTTGCCTTAATTTAGACATTTTTACAGCCTTAGAACTGTAAACATGCTACTTAATAAATTGCCCTTTTTAAAAGCCATTCCATTTCTGGTATATCACACTCCAGCAGCTTGCAAACTAGAACAACAATCAATTGGGATTTATCCCTGGAATGTAAGCTTGGTTCAACATAAGAAAATCAATGAATGCAATACACCACATTAACACAATGAACAGAAAAAACAAAATTATTACCTCAACCGACACAGAAAAGATAGCTGACAAAAATCCAGCACCCCTTCTTGATAAAAACACTTAACACACTAGGAATAAAAGGAAACTTCCTCAACATGATAAAGGGCATATATGAAAAATTCACAGCTAACATCTTACTTAATGGCAAAAGACTGAAAACTTTCCCTCTAAGATCAACAAGATGCCTGATTCCCACCCAGTATCACCACTGTTACTCAACATTGTATTGAAGCAACTATACAAGAGAAAGAAATAAAAAGCATCTGAATTGGAAAGGAAGAAGTAAAACTTTTCCAGATGAACTGATCCTATGCACAGAAACCCTGAAAAATCCACAACAAACCTCCTGGAGCTAAGAATGAATTCAGCAAAGTGCTGCAGTACAAGACCAACATGCAAAATCAGTACTGTTTCTATACACAAACAATGAACAACTGGAAGAAGACATCAAGAAAAAAATTTCATTCACAATAGTTACTAAAAGAATCAAATATCTAGGAATGAACTTAACCAAGGATATAAAAGGACCTGCACTAAGAAAATACATTGCTAAAAGAAATCAAAGAAAGCCAAAACAAAATGGAAAAATATTCCATGTTCACAGATTGGGAGGCTAAACGTCATTGAGATGCCAGTTCTACCCAAATTGGTCTACAGATTAAATGCAACACCAATCAAAATTCCAACAGCCTACTTTGCTGAAATGGAAAAACTAATTACCAAATTTATTTGGAAGGGAATGGGGCCTCAAGTAGCCAAAAGCATCTTCAAAAAGAAGACTGAAATAGGAGGACTCACGCTTCCTGACTTTAAAAGATATTATAAAGCCACAGTGGTCAAAATGGCATGGTACTGGCATAAAGATAGACATATTGATCAACAGAATCAAACTGAGAGTTCAAACACAGACCCTCAGGTCTATGGTCCCAAGTCCACTCAACTGGGACAGCTTCAATAAATGGTGCTGGGAGAACTGGGTATACACATCCAAAAGAATGAAAGAGGGCTGTTATCCCATTCCCTTGACACAAATTAACCCAAATTGGATCAAAGGCCTAAATATAAAAAACAGTACCATAAAATTCCTAGAAGAAAATGCAGGGAAACATCTTCAAGATCTACTGATAGGCAATAGCTTCCTAGATCTTACACCCAAAGCACAACAATCAATGAAAGAAAAATTAGATAAATGGGACTTTCTCAAAATTGAATACTTCTGTGCATCAACAACTTTGTCAAAAAGGTGAAAAGGCAGCCAAATAAATGGGAGAGAATATTTGGAAACCACATATCTGATGAGGGTTTTATATCCTGACTATAAAAAAGAAATCCTATAACTCAACAATAAAGAGATAAGTAATCCAATTGAAAAATGGGTAAAAGATATAGATATTTTTCCACCAAGGAAATATAAATGACTAAAAAGCACATGAAAAGATGCTTATTATCTATTAGGGAAATGCAAATCAAAGCCACAATGAGATATCATTTCACACCTATCAGAATGGCCACTATTAAACAAAAAGCAAACTACAAGTGTTGGCGAGGATATGGAGAAATAGAAATACTTATTTACTGCTGGTGTAAGTAAAATGGTACAGCCACTGTGGAAAACAGTTCGGCAGTACTTTAGAAAACTAAGTATAGAGTTGCTCTGTGATCCCACTACTCAGTATATACCCTGAAAGCAGGGATGCAAAGAGACATTTGTACACCGATATTGACAGAGGCATTATTCACAACTGCCAAAAGATGGAATCAACCCATGTGTGCATCGACAGATGAATAGACAAACAAAACATGATATATCCATAAATTGAATATTAAACAGCAGTGAGAAGGGAAGAAGTTGTGAAGAACGCCATAACATGTATGAACCTCCAGGACATTATATGGAGGATAAGTCAGACACAAAAGGATAAATATTGTATGATCTTACGAATATGAACTAATTAAACTATGCAAACTCATATATATATATATATATATATATATGAATGTCAAGAGATACAATGAGACTAGAGAATGGGGAGTGGCTGCTTAAGATGTGCAGAATGTTTAACTAGGTTGAATTTGAGTGAATGGAAATAGAGATGATGGTAGCACATTACTGAGAGTATAATTAACAGTGCTCGGCTCTGTGTAAGTGTGGTTGACAGGGGAAGTTCAGAGTCATAAATGTCAACCAGAAGAAAAGCCAGAGGTTACAATATGTGAATATAATTAATAATTCTTGTAGAGGACATTGCTACCCCCTCAATACCCCAGGGTAATGAAAGTGTTCTAAAATTGACTGTGGTGATGAATGTAAAACTATGTGTTCATACTGTGAGCCACTGATTGTACACTTTGGATGGATTGTATAGTGTGTGAATATATCTCAATAAAATTGCATTTAAGAGAAAATTCCACTCACAATAGCAACTAAAAGAATCAAATAGCTCAGAATAAATCTAACAAAGGATTTAAAGAACTTGTAAACAGAAAATTACAAAGCATTGCCAAAAGATGTTCTGGAACAGTAGAAGGAAAAATCTGAGAGGATGGTATCATACCCCGTGACAAATTCTAGAATGTGTACTGCAACTACTTGTTGAAAAGTGCTTTGAAAACTATTGCTTTTTTCTTTCTTTGCTTTGTGTATGTTATAGCATACAATTTAAAAAGTAAAAAAAAAAAAAAAACTGCTAAAAGAAATTTTAAAAGAGCTAATAAATGGAAGGACACTCCATATTCATGGATTAGAAGACCAAACATCATTAATATGTCATTTCTAATTAAAGCAATTTATAGATTCAACACAACACAATACAAATTCCAACATTCTTCTTTACAGAAATGGAAAAGCCAAACATTAAATTTATATGGAAGACTAAGGGACCCCAAAGCTATCTTGAAAAAAGAAGAAAGCTGGTGGACTCACACTTCCTGGTCTTAAAACTTATTACAAAGCCACAGGAATCAAAACAGCATGGTAGTAGGATAAGAAACTTATACCAATGACATCAAACTGAGAGTTCAGAAATCAACCCCCACATTTATGACCAAATGATTTTTGACAAGGGGGCAAAGACCACTCAACTGGGAAAGAATAGCCTCTTTATCAAATGGTATTTGGACAAGTGGATCTCCATTTGCAAAAACAAAAAGGAGGATCCCTTCCTCACACTTAAACAAAAACCAAATGAAAATGGATCAAAGACATATGAGCCAGAAGTATCAAACTCCTAGAAGAAAACATAGGGAAGCATCTTAAGAATCATGTGTTTGGCAATGCTTTCTTAGACTTTACATCCAAAGCATAAGCAACAAAAGAAAAAAAATAGATAAATGGGACCTAATCCAAATTAAAACCTTTTGTGCCTCAAATGACTTTACATGAAAAAAAAAAAAAATGACAACCTACACAATAGGAAAATATATATATGGAAACCAAATATCTAATATAGGTTTAATATCCAGAAATTATAAAGAAATCCTCTGACTTAACAAGAAAAAGACAAAACCCAATTTAAAAATGGGGAAAAGATTTGAATACACATCTCTCCAAAGAAGATATACAAATGGCTAAAAAGGACATGAGAAGATGCTCAATATCGTTAGCCAGTAGGAAAATGCAAATCAAAACCACAATGAGATACCATTTCACAACCATTAGAAAGGCTGCTGTTAAGAAAACAGAAAATAACAAGCACTGGCGAAGATGCAGAGATATAGGAACAACTCCTCCCTTGCTAGTGACAATATAAAATGGTGCAGCTGCTGTGGAAGACAGTTTTGGTGTTTCCTCAGAAAGCTAAAAGAACTACCATCAGACCTGGGAATCCCACCAACTAGGTAAATTCCCCCAAAAATCGAAAGCAGGAACTCAAATAGGTATTTGCATACCAATGTTCACAGTGTCATTATTCACAAGTGCCAAGGATGGAAGCAATCCAAGAGTCCATCAACCGATGAAAGGATAAACAAAATGCGGTATATACATACAATGGAATATTATTCAGCCATAAAAAGGAATGAAGGCACTTCCGGAGGAGATGGCGGCTTAGTAAGACGCGCGGGTCTTAGTTCCTCCTCCAGAACAGCAACTAAAGAAACAGAAACAATACAAAACAGCTCGCAGACCCACGACAGAGACCAAAAAGACAGCGTACCCCATTCTGGAATGGCTGAATGGGCAGGGAGAATCCGCTGCGGTGAGATACCCGAGGGGCACGCGTTTTCCCAGCTGGGGCGGCTGGCGACTGGGGTCCCCTCCAAGCACATGGCTCCCCGGTCTGACTGGGAACGTTGGATAGCGGGGCCCTCCCGCCACGCTTGGCGTCTCGGGCCAGCTGGGCAATTTGGACTGGCACTCCCCCAAGACGTGGTGGCCGGCGACCCCCCGTCCACGCGCGGTTTCCCGGGCCGACTGCAAGATTCGGATTGGCAAGTTAAAGGAGCCACAGCATCTTTTACTGGTGGGACCCGCAGACAGATGAGCACCATGAGCGCCACCTACTGGGCAGGAAAAGAAAAACAGAGCCCAGAGATTTCACAGAAAAACCTTTCAACCAGCCAGGTCCCACACCCAGGGAAATCTGATCAAATGCCCAGACACCAGCAGAAAATAATGGATGACGCTCGGAAAATTGAAGATATGGCCCAGTCAAAGGAACAAACCAATAGTTCAAATGAGATACAGGAGCTGAGACAACTAATGCTGAATATACGAACAGAAATGGAAAAACTCTTCAAAAACCAAATCAATAAACTGAGGGAGGACATGAAGAAGACATGGGCTAAACAAAAAGAAGAAATAGAAAATCTGAAAAAACAAATCACAGAACTTATGGGAGTGAAGGACAAAGAAGAAAAACCGGAAAAAACAATGGATACCTACAATGGTAGATCTAAAGAGACAGAAGCTACAATTAGTGAACTGGAGGATGGAACATCTGAATTCCAAAAAGAAACAGAAACTATAGGGAAAAGAATGGAAAAACTTGAGCAGGGGATCAGGGAACTGAATGACAATATGAAGCGCACAAATATATGTGCTGTGGGTGTCCCAGAAGGAGAAGAGAAGGGAAAAGGAGGAGAAAAACTAATGGAAGAAATTTTCACTGAAAATTTCCCAACTCTTATGAAAGACCTAAATTTGCAGATCCAAGAAGTGCAGCGCACCCCAAAGAGAATAGACCCAAATAGGCGTTCTCCAAGACACTTACTAGTTAGAATGTCAGAGGTCAAAGAGAAAGAGAGGATCTTGAAAGCAGCAAGAGAAAAACAATCTGTCACATACAAGGGAAACCCAATAAGACTATGTGTAGATTTCTCAGCAGAAACCATGGAAGCTAGAAGACAGTGGGATGATATATTTAAATTACTAAAAGAGAAAAACTGCCAACCAAGACTTCTATATCCAGCAAAATTGTCCTTCAAAAATGAAGGAGAAATTAAAACATTTATAGACAAAAAGTCACTGAGAGAATTTGTGACCAAGAGACCAGCTCTGCAAGAAATACTAAAGGGAGCACTAGAGTCAGATACGATAAGACAGAAGAGAGAGGTATGGAGTAAAGTGTAGAAAGAAGGAAAATCAGATATGATATATATAATACAAAAGCCAAAATGGTAGAGGAAAATATTATCCAAACAATAATAACACTAAAAGTTAATGCACTGAATTTCCCAATCAAAAGACATAGACTGGCAGAATGGATTACGACCCAGCAATATCACTGTTAGGTATCTACTCAAAGGACTTAAGGGCAAAGACACGGACATTTGCACACCAGTGTTTATAGCAGCATTATCTACAATTGCAAAGAGATGGAAACAGCCAAAATGTCCATCAACAGACGAGTGGCTAAACAAACTGTGGCGTATACCTATGATGGAATATTATGCAGCTTTAAGACAGACTAAACTTACGAAGCATGTAATAACATGGATGGACCTAGAGAACATTATGCTGAGTAAGTCTAGCCAAAAACTAAAGGACAAATACTGTATGGTCCCACTGATGTGAACCGACATTCGAGAATCAGCTTGGAATATATCATTGGTAACAGAGACCAGCAGGAGTTAGAAACAGGGTAAGATAATGGGTAATTGGAGCTGAAGGGATACAGACTGTGCAACAGGACTAGATACAAAAACTCAAAAATGGACAGCACAATAATACCTAAGTGTAATGTAACTATGTTGGAGCACTGAATGAAGCTGCACCTGAAATATAGTTTTTTGTTTGTTTGTTTGTTTGTATCTTTTATTTTTGTTTTTTCTTTTTCCTTTTATATATATATATTTTTTTATTAGTATTATTATTTTAATTCTCTTCTCTATATTAACATTCTATATCTTTTTCTGCTGTTTTGCTAGTTCTTTTTCTAAATTGATGCAAATGTACTAAGAAATGATGATCATACATCTATGTGATGATACTAAGAATTACTGAGTGCATGTGTAGAATGGAATGATTTCTAAATGTTGTGTTAATTTCTTTTTTTTGATTAATAAAAAAAAATTAAAAAAAAAAAAAAGGAATGAAGTCCTGATACATGCTACAACATGAATGAACCTTGATGGCATCATCTTCATTGAAACAAACGACACATAACAGAAAAAAAATATTGTATGATCTCACAATTTGTGAAATAATTAGAACAAGCAAACTCAGAGAGTCAGAATCTAGAATAGAGGTTACCTGGGGGTGGGACAAGGATAGGGAATGGGAAATTAAGACTTAATACGTACAAGGTTCCTATGTGGACTTATGGAAATGTTTTGGTAATGGGTGGTGGTGATGGCAGCAAACATTATGAACATAATTAACAGCCCTGAAACATATATCTATATATGATTAAATGGGAAAATTGTAGATTGTATATACGGTAAGAGAATAAAAATTCAAAAACTAAAAATTCACAGAACTGCACTATACAATGAACCCTATGTTAAATTAAAGACTATAGCACAAGTATAAAAACGTGCTTTTTTCAACTGTAACAAATGTTCCACACCAATGCAAGGCGTTGGTGGTATGGTGGTGCTTGGGAATCCAACATTTTATGCATTATTTTTCTATAAACCTACAACTTCTCAAAAAAAAGTAAGGGAAAGGTAGAAGTGTCTATAGCCTTCGAATGCTAAGAAATGTCAAGAAACATTTTTTAAAATGTAATTATCTAAAATTGAAAATGTTGATGGACTGTGGACTTTGAGTATTATTCATGATGCCTCATGAATGCAGGTGGCTGAAGGATGCACTGGCTGAGAAGCAGGTTGGTGAACAATGGTATATACATATGATCAAATATTGCGCTGCTACAAAAAGGAACGAAGCCAAGAGGAACTTAACAATGTGACTGAACCTGTGGAACATTTGGTGAGGCAAAATAAGCCAGAAATGAAAGAACAATTATTACATGGCTTTCTTTAGAAAAAGCTTGTAAGAAAACAGGGGCCTAGATTGTAAGTAAGCTCTTATAGCACACATAATTACTTCTGGATTTTGAGAGGCTGCTTTATATATCGATAACCTGGTATTTAGAGATAAGATCAAAGCCAATTAGGCTGGGATTAAGGTAATTCAGAACACAGGGGTAAGGAAGACATTATCTATATTTTAGAACCTCACCTTTCTTTGAGACCAGAGGAAGAAAGGTTTATTTTGTCTGGAACCTAAAATTTTTGTAGGGCATAATCTAACTCAACCTGTCTGGATAGCTTATTTGAGCAACTGAAACACAGGGAGCCCAGGACAAAAATGAGGGCCTTTACTCCAGTATAGCCTAATGTAATGCCTGGATATGCCCTAGAATATATTAAGTAGATAATCAAAAAATATTGGCAAAGTCACTTGAAGGAAGGGAGAAAAAATATGGAACTATTAAACTTTACCAATCAGGGAATCCCCTGATACTGTGTCAACATTAGGGACACCCAAATCAATAGGCCAAGCCCTTGATCTTAAGGCTTACTCTTGTGAAGTAGTGAAGAAGCTTAGCCTATCAATAAATATGCCTAAGGGTTACTTCTGGAGGAGTTTTTTGTTGCTCAGATGTGGTCTCACTCTCTTTAAGCTCACCTTTGCAAGTGAAATCATTGCCCTCCCCGCTAAGTGGGACATGACATTCAGGGGTGAAAGTCTCCCTGGTGGCATGGGAGATGACTACCAGGGATGAGTCTAGCCCTCGTACCGTGGGATCAACAATTCCATGCTGAACAAAATGGGAAAAAGAAGGGTAACTAATAAAGTATCAGTGCCTGAGGGAGTTCAAACAGAGTCAAAACAGACACTCTTACACAAGCTTCAGTTAGACATTGATACCTATCATAACTTGCCAACCCCCAACCAAAACCATTCCAGCCAATAAAAGAACACCTAGGGCAAGATATAAGATTCTACAAAGGTTCCATGCACTAGGATAATTTCCATAAACCTACAACCTCCAGATGGGTCTCTGGATCATATAAGTCCTGAAACCTAGAGGGCCCAGCCTCTCCAAAACATCAGCTACTTCCTTCTCCTTACCCCATATTACTGACAGCCTATTCCAATATGAAAAGGTTAGAATGGTCATAGCCCAAATATCCCTAAAGAGTGGGATAGAAAGATCAAAAGTGATGATGGAGTTCTACAGAGAAGATAAGGGTTAACAAATGAATATGACTGCTGAATCATTAAATTGATATTTCTTTTAGTCTTCAGTATCTTAGAACAGCTATAATAAAAACCTAAAATTGTAGAATTGTAAGCCATAATGAACTCTGAAATTTGTTCTCCAACTAATTGTTATGCTGTGCATTGAAATTTGCTTTTTTTGTATATATGGTATTTTTTCACACAATAAAGGAGAAAAAGTCAATTGTGATGATTTTAAAAAGACCTGAATTTGGTAAAAAAAAAAAAAAATAAGACAGCCCAATATTCTGCTATACGATGATCTCCATAATACACTGAAGTGAAAAGAAAAAAAAATGGGGAAAATTGTATATCCAAAAAAGGGAGACTACATATACACACACACAAATGTATAATTATTAAAAACAACAATGGAAGAATAATCAGGAAAAAACTGTCCCATGTTGCCAGGGAGATTTACCCAAGGAGTCATGTCCCACATAGGAGGGACGGCAATGAGTTCACCTTCCGAGTTGGTTTAGAGAGAGGTCACATCTGAGCAACAAAGGAAGTTTTCTGGCGGTGACTTTTAGGCATAATTATAAGTAGGCTTAGCTTCTCGTTCACAGGAATAAATCTCATAGAGGTGAGCCCCAAGACTGAGGGCCCAACCTATTGAACTGGTTATCCCCACTGCTTGCAAGAATATCAGGAATTCCCCAAATGGGGAAGCTGAATATTTTCTTCTTTTTCCTGAGTCCCCCAAAGGGACTTTGCAAATACTTCTTTATTCTCTGCTCCAATTATTCTGGGATATATTAGGCATAACACTAACCTGGACAAACCAACAAGATTTCATACCCTATCAAGACTCCATGTATTAACGGTGTTCAACTAAACTGACTACCCAAGTTAAATTAGGTAATGCACTACTCAAAATATAAATTTCACACCAAATGAACATCTTTCCCTTTGCTCTCAACAAAAGTTGAATTTTTAAAATATGGACAATATCATCCTTTACTCTATATTCTGATCTACCTCAGTCCTATCCAAATCAGCTTCATTCACATCTAGTTGAAGTCTGGTACTTTTTTCAACTTCTTAAACAGTTCGTGTATGTGGAAGTGCTAACTTTGATAGCTTCATAGCTCTAACTCTGAGTCTGAGGTATAACATAAATACCTGAAGTATCTGGGAATAACCAGGTTGGTACACAAACAGCTCCGTATCTCAGAATTTAGAAATAACAGTTGCAACTCCTGAGTACATGTCACTGCTGTAAGAGTTTATAATCTAGTACCCTTTACAATAGGCCCCAAACTGATAACCCATGCTCTCAACTTCATTTCTCTGAGTTTGTATATTATAGTTAATCCATGAGTGAGGCATATTTGTCTTTTTGTTTCTGCCATTTCATTCAACATACTGCCCTGAAGGTTCATTCACCTAGCTGCATGCCTCACAATTTCATTCCTTCTTGCAGCCGCTCAGTAGCCCATTGTAGGTACACACCACAGTTTCCTCTTCCTTCCCTTATTCTTTGCACCCTTATGCCACCTGCATCATTGCGAATTGTGATGTGTATACATATTCCATCATATGTATATATCACACCTTGTTAGTCATTCATCATTTGAGGGACATTTGGGCTGTTTCCATCTCTTAACAATCATAAATAATGCTGCTATAAACATGAGTGTGAAAATATCCCTTTGTCTTCTTGTCTTCAGTTCCTCTGTACCTAGTAATGGGATTGCTGGATCATATGGCAATTCAGTATTTTGTTTCCTGAGGAGCTGCCAAAATGGCTTCCAGAGCAGTTGTATCATTTTACCTTCCCACCAACAGTGGATAAGTGTGCCTCTTTTTCCACTTGTGTCATTTTATCTTTATTATTATTATTTTTCATTTGATAATAGCCATTCTAGTGGGGGTGAGATGTTATCTCATTGTGGCTTTAACTTGCGTTTCCCTAAAAGCCAGGGAAGTTAAGCATCTTTTCACGTGCCTTATAGATATTTGTATTTCCTCTTCTGAGAAGTGTCTGTTCATGTCTTTTGCCCATTTTTTAATTCAGTTGTTTGTCTTTCTGTTGAGTTGAAGAACCTCTTTATATATTCTGGATACCAAACCATTGTGTTATATGTGGTTTCCAAATATTGTCTCCCATTGCCTACGGTGCTTTTTTACTCTCTTGAAAAAGTTCTTCTATGCCCAAAAGTGTTAAATTTTGAGGAGATCCCATTTGTCTATTTGTTTTTTCAAGGCTTGTTCTCTGGGTCTAGGAAACTGCCTCCTATTACAACATTTTTCCCTACGTTTTCTTCTAAAAAATTTATGGTCTTAACTCTAATGTTTAGGTTTTTGATCCATCTTGAGATAATTTTTGCATAGGATATGGAATGGATCCTCTTTCATTCTTTTGCATATTGATATCCAGTTCTCCAAATACCATTTATTGAAGGGACTGCTCTGTCCAGGTGGGCTGGCCTGACCACTGTGTCAAAGATCAATTGTCCATAGATGAGAGGGTCTTATTTCTGAACACTCACTTCTATTCCAATGGTCAGTATATGTATCTTTATGCCAGTACCATGCTGCTTTTACCACAGCTTCGTAATATGCTTTGAAGTCAGGTAGTGTGAGACCTCCCACTTCATCTCTCCTTCTCAAGATATTTTTAGCTATTCAGGGTACCCTGCCCTTCAAAATAAATTTAGTTATTGGTTTTTCTATTTCTGCAAAGTAAAAGTTGTTAGGATTTTAAGTACTGCAACCAATCTGTAAATTAATTTGGACAGAATTGATACCTTAACTATATTTAGTCTTCCAATCCATGAACCTGGTATGCCTTTCATTTCCTCAGGTCTTCCATGATTTCTTTTAGTAATTTCTTGTAGTTTTCTATGCATAGGTCTTCTGTATCCTTAAACTTATTCCTAAATACCTTATTACTTTGGTTGCTACTATAAAAGGAATTTTTTTTATTTCCTCCTCAGATTGCTCATCACTAGTGTATAGAAACACTTATTGGTTTTTGGGTGCTGATCTTGTACCCTCCCACTTTGTTGTACTCATTTATTAGCTCCAGTAGCTTTGCTGTAGATTTTTCAGGATTTTCAACATTTTCATGTCATCTGCAAAAAGAGACAGCTTTACTTCTTCCTTTCCAACTTTTATTTATTTTTCTTGTCTAACTGCTCTTGCTAGAACTTTCAGCACAATGTTGAATAACAATGGTGACAGTGGACATCCTTGTCTTGTTCCTGATCTTAGAGGGAAAGCTTTTAGTCTTCCCCATTGAGGATGATGTTAGCTGTGGGTTTTTCATATATATCCTTTATTACATTGAGGAAATTCCATTCTATTCCTATCCTTTGAAGTGTTTGCATTAAGAAAGGAGGCTGAATTTTGTCAAATGCTTTTTCTGCACCAATTGAGATGATCACGTGGTTTTTTCACTTTGAATTATTGATGTGGTGCATTACACTGATTTTCTTGTGTTGAACCTGCCTTGCACACCTGGATTAAATCCATCTTGGTCATGGTGTATAATTCTTTTAACGTGTTGCTGGACTAAATTTGCAAGCATTTTATCAAAGATTTTTGCATCTATATTCATTAGAGAGATTGGTCTTTAAATTTCTTTTCTTGTAGCATCTTTGGTATGAGGGTGATGTTGGCTTCACAGAATGAGTTAGGTAGCTTTCTGTCCTCTTCAAATTTTTTAAAGAATTTGAACAGGATTGGTACTAATTCTTTCTTGCATGCTTGATAGAATTCACGTGAAGCCCTCAACTCCTGGGGTTTTCTTCTAGGGGAGCTTCTTGATGACTAATTCAATTTCTTTACTTGTGATTGATTTGTTGAGGTCATTTATTTCTTCTCAAATCAATGGTGATTGTTCATACATTTGTAGGAAGTCATCCATTTCAACTACATCGTCTAGTTTATTTGTATATATTTAGTTGCTCAGAGTATCCTCTCATAACCTTCTTTAATTTCTGTGGAGTCATTGGTTATGTCCCCCTCTCCCATTTCTTATTTTATTTATCAGCATCCTTTTTTTCCCCCCCTTTCTCTTTTTTGGTCTCTGGCTAAGGGTCCATCGATTTTATTGATTTTCTCAAAGCACCAACTTTTCTTCATTGATTCTATGGTTCTCACTTTATTTCTGCTCTAATGCTTATATTTTCTCTCTTTATGTTTGCTTTGGGGTTAGTTTGTTTTTCTTTCTCTAGTTCTTCCAACTAAATAGTTAATGTCTCAACTTTTGCTCTTTCTTGTTTTTTAAAAGGATTTAAGGCAATAAATTACCTCTCAGAAATGCCTTTGCTACATCCCATAAATTTTGACTTGTTGTGTTTTCATTGTTATTTGCCTCAAGATATTTACTGACTTCTCTTGTAATTTCTTCCTTGCCCCACTGGTTAAGAGTGTGTTGTTTACTTTCCATATATTTGTGAATTTTCTGGCCTTCTGCCTGTTATTGATTTCTGACTTCATTCCATTATGATCGGAGAAAGTGCTTTGTATAATTTTAATCTCTTAAAATTTATTAAGACTTGCTTTGTGACCCAGCATGTGTTCTATCCTTGAGAATGATCCATGAGCATTTGAGGAAGAAAATGTGTATCCTACCTTTGTGTGATACAGTGTTCTGTAAGTGTCTCTTAAGTCTAGTTCATCTATTGTATTATTCAAAATCTGTATCCTTATTGATCTTCTGTCTAGATGGTCTATTCACTGATGAAAGCAGGGAATTGAAGTCTCCAGTCATTACGGTAGAGGTGTCTACTTCTCCCTTCAGTGTTGTCAGTATTTGCCCAATGTACTTTGGAGCACCTGACTCAGTGCATAAATATTTATGATTGTTGTGCCTTCTTGTTGAGTTGTTGATTTATTAATATATAGTGTCCTTCTTTTCTCTTTTAACTGTTTTATATTTGAAGTTCAATTACCTGGATATTAATCAAGCTACTCCTGCTCTTTTCTGGTTGTTGCTTGCATGAAATATATTTTCCCAACCTATTTTTGTACTTGAGTCTTAAGTGAGTGTCTGAAGACAGCATATAGATTGGTCCTGTTTTTCAATCCATTCTGCCAGTCTATGTGTTTTGATTGGGGAGTTCAATCCATTAACATTTATTGTTATTCATGTAAAGGGAGTAGTCCAGCATTTTGTCTTTTGGATTTTACATGTCATATCTAATTTCTTTTTTTTTTTTTTTTGGATCAGACAGCACAAAATACTTGAAAGGATCTGGCCCTGAAAGAAAGGAAGGGGCACATAGGCCCTGGAGATACAAAGAGCAACGTATCAACTTAAGCTCTTGATGGGCAAACGTGAGGTATGGGGATCCTGCTCTGAAAAGGATTTTTGTTATCTTTTATTTTTTATTATTATTTTTTGTGTGTGTGTGGCTATGTTTCTATGGCTTAACTACTTTTTGGATACAACTGCAAGGCTTCTCAGGCTCCAGCTGCCCCAGGCAAGTGTGGAATTAAGCATGTCTGAGAAACAAACAGGCTGGTCAGGTGAAAGGAATTAATTCCAGGGAGGTTGTGCCTTTCCCAGGAGAGAAGTGGGGCCTGGCTCAGGTGAATCCCTCCCACAGGAATGCAGACTGGAAAACTGAAGTGATTAGAGCCAGCCTACAACCTCTCCTCTGTCTCAACCACATCCCCAGCAGGGAAAGTCTGCTGAAGTTAAAGGTACCACATCACC
Organism: Tamandua tetradactyla; assembly: GCF_023851605.1. NCBI lineage: Eukaryota > Metazoa > Chordata > Mammalia > Pilosa > Myrmecophagidae > Tamandua > Tamandua tetradactyla. The sequence goes on along the minus strand of NC_135341.1, from coordinate 54,056,578 downwards.
ATACATTGGTGGGACCTGCAGGCTGACAAAGTCAGGTACTGAGCAGGCCAGGAAAATCAGAGTCTAGAGGCTTCACAGGAAAGTCCTTCAACCTACTGGGTCTCACCTTCAGGGAAAACTGATGCAGGTGACTCTTTCCTCCTGAGAGGAGTTCAGTCTGGTCTGGGAAAATCTGACTGGGGCCTATAATACCTAAGTAGACCCTTATAAGGGAAAGGGGAAAAAAGGCACCATACAGGCAAGGCAAGAAACAAGAAAACAAGAACTGAAAAACTCTGATCTGTTAAACAAAACCTAAGCTAGAGGTCTAGAATAAGCTGAACTGAATGTCAAAGAACAGACAGACAACAGAGTCATCCAACAAGAAAATCCTAGGTAAAAAGGTGAAAACAATCTCCAGTATAAACTAATTAAGGAAATTAAATGTCTAGATGCCAGCGAAAAATAACAAATCATACTAGGGAAACTGAAGATATGGCCCCAAACCAATAATTCAAATGAGATTCTGGAGCTGAAACAATTAATTCACGATGTTCAAACAGATATGGAAAAACCTCATAAAAAATCAAATCAATGAACTGAAGAAGGATATAAAGCAGGCAAGGGATGAACAAAAAGAAGAAACTGAAAGTCTGAAAAGACAAATCACAGAACTTATGGAAATGAAAGGCACAGAAGAGATGAAAAAGACAATGGAAACCTACAACATTAGATTTCAAGAGGCAGAAGATAGGATTAGTGAATTGGAGGACAGAACATCTGAAATCTGACAAGCAAAAGAAAATAAAGGCAACAGAATGGAAAAATATAAGCAGGGACTCAGGAAATTGAATGATAATATGAGGCACACAAATATACATGTTGTGGGTGTCCCAGGAGAAGAGAAAGGAAAAGGAGGAGAAAAACTAATGGAGGAAATTATTACTGCAAATTTCCCAACTCTTATGAAAGACTTAAAATTAGAGATCCAAGAAGTGCACGGTACTTGGGACAGAAGAGATTCAAATACATGTACTCCAAGACATTTACTAATCAGAATGTCAGATGTCAAAGAAAAAGAGAGAATCTTGAAAGCAGCAAGAGAAAAGTAATCCATCACATACAAGGAAAGCCCAATAAGATTATCTGTAGATCTCTCAGCAGAAACCATGGAGGTAAAAAGACAATGGTATGATATATTTAAGTTAATAAAAGAGAAAAACTGCCAACCAAGAATTCTATATCCAGTAAAATTGTCCTTCAAAAATAAGGGGGAAATTAAAACATTTTCAGACAAAAAATCACTGAGAGAATTTGTGAACAAGAGACTGGCTCTGCAAGAAACACTAAAGGGAGCACTAGAGACAGTTAGGAAAAGACAGGACAGAGAGGTGTGGAGAAGAATGTAGAAATGAAGACTATCAATAAAGGTAAAATGAAGAAAAATCAGATATGACATATGTAATCCAAAAGGCAAAATGGTAGAAGAAAGAACTGCCCTTACAGTAATAACACTAAATGTTAATGGATTAAACTCCACAATCAAAAGACATAGACTGGCAGAATGAATTAAAAAAACAGGACCCATCTATATGCTATCTACCGGACGTGCATCTTAGACCTAAGGATAAACATAGGTTGAAAGTGAAAGGCTGGGAAAAGATATTTCATGCAAACAATCAAAAAAGAGCAGGAGTAGCTATACCAATATCCAATAAATTAGACTTCAAATGTAAAGCAATTAAAAGAGACAAAGAGGACACTATATTAATAAAAGGAACAATTCAGTAAGAAAACATAACAATCATAAATATTTATACACCAAGCCAGAGTGCTCCAAAATACATGAGGTAAATACTGAAAACACTGAAAAGAGAAATAGACACATCTACCATAATAGATGGAAACTTCAATTACCCTCTCTCATCAATGGACAGAACATCTAGACAGAGGATCAATAAAGAAACAGAGAATTTGAATAATACAATAAATAAGCTAGACTTAACAGACATTTATAGAACATTAGACCCACAACAGCAGGATACACCTTTTTCTCAAGTGCTCATGGATCATTCTCAAGGATAGCTCATATGCTGGGTCATAAAGCAAGTCTCAGTAAATTTAAGAAGATTGAAATCATACAAAATGCTCTCTCAGATCATAAAGGAATGAAGCTGGAAATCAATAATAGGCAGAGTGCCAGAAAATTCACAAATATATGGAGGTTCAACAACACACTCTTAAACAACCATGGTCAAGGAAGAAATTACAAGAGAAATCAGTAAATATCTCCAGGCAAATGAAAATGAAAATGCAACTTATCAAAATTTATGGGCCACAGCAAAGGCAGAGCTAAGAGGGAAATTTTTTGCTCTAATATGCCTATACCCAAAAAGAAGGGTGAACAAAAATTGAGGAATTAACTGTCCACTCGGAAGAACTAGAGAAAGAACACTAACTACCCCCAAAGCAATCAAAAGGAAAGAAATGACAAAGATTAGAACAGAAATAAATGAAGTTGAGAACATGAAAACAGTCGAGGAAATCAACAAAACCAGAAGTTGCTTCTATGAGAAAATCAGTAAGATTGATAGACCCCTAGGAAGACTGACAAGAAGAGGATGCAAATAAATAAAATCAGAAATGGAAGAGGAGATATAACTATTGACCCCACAGAAATAAAGGAGGTAATGAGAGGATACTATGAACAACTTTATGCTATCTGAAACTAGACAACACAGATGAAATGCACAACTTCCTAGAAAGGCATGAATAATCAACACTGACTCAAGAAGATTAGATGACCTCAACAAAGCAATCACAAGTAATGAAATTCAATTAGTCATTAAGAAGCTCCCCAAAAAGAAAAGTCCAGGACCAAATGGCTTCACATGTGAATTCTACCAAATGTTCAAGAAAGAATTAGTACCAATCCTGCTCAAACTCTTCAAAAAAATTGGAAAGGATGGAAGGCTACCTAACTCATTCTATGAAGTCAACACCACCCTCATACCAAAGCCAGACAAAGATACTACAAGAAAAGAAAATTAAAGACCAATCTCTCTAATGAATATAGATGTAAAAATCCTCAATAAAATTCTTCCAAAATGAATCCAGCAGCACATTAAAAGAATTATACACAAGTAAGATTCATCACAGGTATGTAAGGATGGTTCAACATAAGAAAATCAACTAATGTAACAAACCATATCAACAAATCAAAGCAGAAAAACCACTTGATCACCTCAATTGATGCAGAAAAGGCATCTGACAAAAATCAACATTCTTTCTTGTTGAAAACGCTTCAAAGCAGAGAAACAGAAGGGAACTTTCTCAACATGATAAAAGGAATATATGAAAAACCCACAGCTAGCATCATCCTCAATGGGAAAAAACTGAAAACTTTCTCTCCAAGATCAGGAACAAGACAAGGATATCCACATCACCACTGTTATTCACCATTGTGTTGGAAGTTCTAGCCAAAGCAATTAGACAAGAAAAGAAATACAAGGCATCAAAATCGGGAAGGAAAAAGTAAAACTATCACTGTTTGCAGATGATATACTATGTGCTGAAACCCCGAAAAAATCCACAACAAAACTAATAGAGCTAATAAATGAGCACAGTAGAGTGGCAGATTACAAGATCAACACTCAAAAATCTGTAATGTTTCTATACACTAGTAATGAGCAACCTGAGGGGGAAATCAAGAAAAAAATTCCATTTACAATTACAACCAAAAGAATTAAATATTTAGGAATAAATTTAACTAAGGATACAAAAAACCTATACAAAGAAAATTACAAAGAAATTGCTAAAAGAAATCACAGAAGACCTAAATAAATGGAAGGGCACACTGCGTTCATGGATTGGAAGACTAAATAGAGTTGAGATGTCAATTCTACAAAAATTGATTTATAGATTCAATGCAATACCAATTAAAATCCCAAAAACATACTTTTCAGAAACAGAAAAACCAATAATCAAATTTATCTGGAAGGGCAGGGTGCCCTGAATAGCTGAAAATATACTGAGAAAGAAAAAATGAAGTTGGAGGTTTCATACCACCTGACTTTAAGGTGTATTATGAAGCTACGGTGGTCAAAACAGCATAGTACTGGCATAAAGATAGATATACTGACCAATGGAATTGAATAGAGTGTTCAGATATAGATCCTCTCATCTATGGACAATTGACCTTTGATAAGGCAGTCAAGCCAACTCACCTGGGACAGAATAGTCTCTTCAATAAATGGTGCCTGGAGAACTGGATAGCCACATGCAAAAGAATGAAAGAGGATCCATATCTTACACCCTATACAAAAATTAGCCCAAAATGGATCAAAGACCTAAACATTATATCTAAGACCATTAAACTTTTAGAAGAAAATGAAGGAAAATATCTTATAAATCTTATAATAGGAGGCAGTTTCCTAGATCTTACACTCAATGCACAAGTATTGAAGAAAAAAACAGATAAACGGGAACTCCTCCAAAATTAAATACTTTTTGCATCAAAGAACTTTGTCAGGAAAGTAAAAAGACAGCCTACCCAATGGGAGACAATATTTGGAAATGGTAAATCAGATAAAGACTGTTCAATTCAGCAACAAAAAGACAAACAACTCAATTAAAAAAATGGGCAAAAGACATGAATAGACACTTCTCAGAAGAGGAAATACAAGTGGCTAAAAGGCACATGAAAAGATGCTCAACTTCCCTGGCTATTAGGGAAATGCAAATCAAAACCACAATGAGATATCATCTCACAACCACCAGAATGGCCACTATCAATAAAATAGAAAACAACAAGTGCTGGAAAGGATGTGGAGAAAGAGGCACACTTATCCATTGTTGGTGGGAATGTAAAATGGTACAACTGCTATGGAAGGCAGTTTGGCAGTTCCTCAGGAAGCTCAGTAAAGAATTGCCATATGATCCGGCAATACCATTGCTAGGTATCTATTCAGAGGCTGGGAGCACAAATGAAACCAGAAGGAAAGATAGATGATAACGACTGAGAAAGTATAACCTAGGAATGCCTAGAGTGTACAATGATAGTGACTAAATGTACAAACTACAAAATTTTTTTGCATGAGAAATAACAAAGGAACCTCAATATTGCAGGGTGTTGAAAACAGATGGTAATTCGTATTCTAAAATTTTAACTTATACGTGAGACTAAAGCAAAAAATGTTTATTTGGTACATTTTATAATTACTTTATATTTTGACTAGTGCATTTCCTAATATAACTTATATGGACAGTTTAATTGAACACCATAAGTATAGGGAACCTTGAGTAGGGCATGAGATTTTGTAGGCTTGTCCAGAGGGATGCCTGCATAAATCCCAGAGGGATGCCTGGATAAATCCTAGAGTGATTTGAACAGTGAATAAAAAAGTATTTGCCAAGTCCCCTTGGGGGAATGGTGAGAAAGGGGGAAAATTCAACTTCCCCATTTGGAGAACTCCTGATATTCTTGCAAGCAGTGGAGACAACCAAATCAATAGGCCAAGCCCTAAATCTTGGGGTTTGTTCCTATGAAACTTGTCCCTGCCAAGGATAAACTAAGTCTACTTAAAATTAAGCCTAGGAGTCACCCCAAGAACTGTTTTTTTTGCTCAGCTGTGGCCTATCTCTCTCAGCCAACACAGAAGCAAGCTCACCACCCTCCCCCTCTCTATGCGGGGCATGACTCCCAGCGGTGAAAACCTCCCTGGCAATGTGGGACAGAAATCCTAGAATGAGCTGGGATTCAACACCAAGGGACTGAGAAAGCCTGCTTGACCGAAAGGGGGATGAGAGAAATGAGACAAAATAAAGTGTCAGTGGCTGAGTGATTTCAAACAGAGTTGAGAAGTTATCCTGGAGGGTTTTTTAATGCATTATATAGATATCCCCTTCTTAAATTAAGGTGTATTAGGCTAGAGGGAAATGCCTGAAACTGTAGAGCTGTGTTCCAGTAGCCATGTTTCTTGAAGATGATTGTATAATGATATAGCTTTCGCAATGTGACTGTGTGATTGTGAAAACCTTGTGTCTGATGCTCCTTTTAACTACAGTATGAACAAATGAGTAAAACATATGGATTAAAAATAAGTAAATAATAGGGGGAACAAACGTTAAAATTAAAATATATATATACTGGATAGATGGAACTACTAATGGTCAATGAGAGGGAGGGGTAACGGGTATGGCATATATGATTTCTTTCTTTTTATTTCTTTTCCTGGAGTGATGCAAATGTTCTAAAAAATTATCATGGTGATGAATATACAACCTGTGATGATATTGTGACCCAATGATTATGTACCATATATGGAATATTTGTATGTTAAGAATGTACGTGCTTGGACATTGTTGTACCAATAAAAATAATAATAATAATAATAATAATAATAATAATAATAATAATAATGAGGCAGGACAGTCAGAGAAAGAGAAGTAGAGGTCAAAAGGAAAGAAGGAATTGAAGATGACAGACTTTGAAGATGCCAGGCTTTGAAGATGGAAGAAGGGGGGCATGAGTGAACGAATGAAGGCAACCTTTAGAGACTGGAAAATGCAAGGAACAGGTTCTCCCTAAAACCTCGATATGAAACACAATCCTGCAGACACTTTGATTTTATCCCAGTGAAAACCATTTCAGACTTCTGGAGAATGTATGAGAATAAATGTATGTTGTTTGTTGTTTTAAGCCTGAGAAGTTCCAGAACCTTAGTGTCATTTTCTCTTTCTCACCGTTTCCCCTTTCCCCTCTGAATCACAAGTGGTTGAACATATTTGGGTAATCTGAGGTAAAAGTAAACTCAGATACAAATTGTCACCTTGACGACAGAGTTTCAATCCAATAGAATGTCTGACTTCCAAAGAGTTTAAATGTTGCCAACAACAATAGAGCTAAACAACTAACTGCATGAGACAATAATGACTACTCCCAATTTTTGAGTCATAACTAAGAACTTTCAATATAAACTCAGAAAGCTTGACAAGAGGTTTTCTTTCTTTTTTTTTTTTGAATGCAGAAAAGAAATAATTCATAATCATGGGAAAAAAGGCATGTACTGTTAATTACAAGCATACTCCTGCAATGCTTCTTCCCTCAAGCAGGAAATACTGTTAGGTTTAAGGGGCATTGTTCTTTCTGCAAATTAACTCAGAGTATCTAAGAAATTGAGTACAGAATGGGATAGAATAATTAGTTAAGCAAGTGGGCATGTGGGCAGATTAAATAAATAAAACCTGATGGCTTACAAATTTTGAAATTCTAAAGAAAAGCTATCAGGTTATTTTTATATCAATACATATGTAATAAAACTCTTTCTCCCCCAAAAAGTGGTGAAACAAACTAATAAAAATTACAGACAGTGAAAAACTCTAGGCCAAGTAAGGAGAGCAAGATAGGGTCATGAAAACCTAATATTTCCACTTCTAGAGATTTACTTAAGAACAATGAGTATTTAAAGTTATCTGAACCTAGAACCTAACTCACCCCTCACCTCACCCCTTTTTTTGCATTACTTTGAGTTTTCCAGGAATGCAACAAGTAGCTAAATCCAAAGACGTGTGCTTTCGATTACTGATTCAACAAATATGAGAGGTTGTTATGAAATAAATGCTGGCAGGTGGGTTAGATAAAATGAGGAGGTCTTAATTATAATTACTTCAGTTTTCTCAGTGAAGTAAGAAGCAAGTCCATCAGTGGACACTGATGATGAAAGAAGATATAAAGGTAGATTTGAAGGGAGAGGAAAAGATGTAAAATATTTGTCTATGAAAGTGAAAGGGCAAATAAACCAAGAAAATATAGTATGATTAACAGACAGCACTAAGGGTCCACTTGATGGGGACCAGTTAGAGGTTTTCTGTCTTTCTCCATTCACTTTCAATTGTATTGGTGTAGGTATGGAGTAGGTAGAGTTTGAATAAACCAGGATTGTATTTTATCAAATAAAGGCTATAAAGCAAGAAGGAGACAAGAGAACTGAGAATGAATGGAAGGATGTGATTAATGACTGACTATGATATTTAATCTCAATCAGAATGTAATGAAGGACAGCTAAGCGCTTAATGAACTATATGCCATGTGGGTGATCACTTGGAGAGAGCCTACTCCGAGAAATGAAGTTCAGGACTCAGAGTTCCAGAAAACCACAATAAACATCAGAATGTCACTTGTGAAACTGGAATCATCAGCAACCACACACCTGTACTAGTCCTAATTGGCAGTGACAGCATTCACAATAATAACATATACAAAAGTAGCCATCTGCTGTTTTATTATGTCTTCTTGGGTAGTCAGGTAGATCATTTATATAGTGAAATGTATTTTAACTCATTATAAATTATGTATATTTTTCCTTTATATAAAGGACATTATTTTTTAATTATGTGTACTAGATATTATCTATAAATTTTATTTCAGGATTGTAAAAGGGGCTTTAAACATAGGCCCTGTACCTAACACGGTTGAGAATATTATCTCAGATAAACTCTCATGCACTTGTACAATGTGAAATGTAAAAGGAAATGTTAAAAGCAAAAGCTTAACCTAAATATTCATCCTATATGGCAGGTAAATGGAATAGGCAAGATCTATATACACTAAAGACCTCAAACATATTTTGGGGGGCAAATTAAAATATGGTATAGTTTAAGGAAGTGATGTTTTATAAGAAAAATAATCCAACTGACATTGGATTATATGCTGGGAGCATATTTCTTTTGAATGGCAGAAACTGTGATTTTGGATTACTAGAAAAGACTTAAATCTTAGCACACTACTTAGCTCATAATTACAACAGTTATAAATGCTATTCATTGTTTTTTTACTATATATAGAGTTAGCTTACTCTTATGGTTGCAGAAGGAATGTAAATGTTACAAATCCTCATAATGTAAAAAAGTGCTTTTCTTTCTTATTGCTGAAATTGTCTCAGACTACCGGATCTAGTGAACAGCATGGAAATAATGTGCAATAAAAAGAAACGAGAACCTGGTATAGATCCCTCATGAATTCTAACTCTTAAGGACCAATTAAAAGAGAAACAACGTAAAATCAACTTTTTGAGTGTTTATATGCCCTTCCTTCAGGTTAAGCAAATTTAGCTTGTTTCTTCTAAAATGTAAGAATTATCTTCCAAACAATAATGATATATTACTAAATACTAGCTTTTTTCCAAACGTTTAAAAAATGACATTATTAGTTTGTATTGGAGTATCAAGGCAGTTAATTCTCAAACTGTTTTTTTGTAAAAGTCAAATCTTTTCAACACCCATAGCTTTCACCATTAAATCACCATAATAATTCTAAAATTTGCCTTTTTTCTAAATATACAGCCTATTCACTGGGTTATAAGATCGTATCACTAAGAAAACTCACTTCATCCACAAGAGGTTCAGGCCAGCATTTTTAAACAACACTGCCACCAGAAGACTAGAAAGAAAAGTAACTGCTAACAACTACCGTACACATTAACAACAATATATGACTAGCCTCCTAATGTGGCTACATTAAAACCAGTCTACTACTGACTCTTCAAAAACACTCATTCTTTCTTGTACCTGGTCCTTTTTTCCCAACATCAGCAAAATCTGCCAGGACACGATTTCAAATCCGAGTCAGTCCTCAACTGCGGCAAAATAAAATGACAGAGCGTTCAACTGCTTTCGGTCGTCAGGAAATTACAACCAAATTATTAATGCCATAGGGTCAGCATTTTTCCATTATAACTGAGCGGTAAACGTAATCAGGAACAAGAATACACCCTAGAGATACTCCAGAGACAAAGAGCACAACCATACCAGACTTAAAAATCATAAAACAAAAAATAAACCAGAGATTAGAATAAAAATCATTAATCGGGAGCGGGGGATTAATTTGGCATCTTATTTCAACTTATAAATTGTATGCTAATGTTGTCTTGGGCTGCCAGAAATAGTCTTCAAGCCCTTACTATATGTACATTTATCACTGATTTTTAAAGTAAGTGATAAATATTGGTGTCCTAGTCGTAGTATCTCCGCAACGTGTCACGGAATCGCTGAATTTGTCCTTGTTTACAATTGTGGAAGACTTGGTCTTGGTGGGAAGTAAATCTCCGACTCGAGTCTGGAGAGGCGGGCGTGTCTGGGGGATCTCCAGGTCCGTAGGTTTCCCCTTTACCGGGTAGGTCTGAGGAGCCGGGCGCATGCTGGGCACTCTCCGGGCGGGACGCGCACGTCCGGGATTAAAGGGCCAGCCCAAGAGGGCGTGCCCAACCCCGCCGCGCCGCCGCTCTTACCCGGTAGTTGCTGGAGCCCACCCAGCCGGTGAGCGCATCGATGGTCTTGCCTAGGCGGCCCAGGTCCTCCTCCAAGTCCGGGATGGCGCCAGGGACGCCGAGGTAAAGGAGCAGCTCCTGGCCGACCTGCAGCCGGCTGCCGACGTCCTTCTGCTGCACCTGGGCGCTGAAGTACTCCATGCTGTGGGGCTCCATGGCCGCCCGCCCGCCCGTGAGGGGCCAACTTTCGCCGAGCGCCGCCCAGTCGCCAGCGCGAATCCCCACGGGAGCTGGCGGGACGCGCTCGGCTGGGACGAAGCGCGGCTCCCGGGGCGCGGCGGGCGGCGGGATCAGCGCCAAGCCCCAAGCAGCCCCCAAACTAGTCAAACTCGGCGCCCCCCTAGCTCTAGCCCGCTTCAGAGGCCGCGGCCGCCGGCGACGTCAGCACGTGCGTGACGTCACCGCGACGCCGGCGAGGTCCCGCCCGTCCAGACTCGAGCTGGGCGGCGGCGGCCTCGGGAGCGGCTGGCTGTGGGACTCTTGCCGGGAGTCCGGGTCCGACTTTGCTGCCCCGGGGAAAGCCGACTGCTCTCCGCCTTCCGCTTTCGCAGGACCCCGCCCTCTGCCTGTGAAAAGTAGAAACGCTTCCAAATTTTCCTTTTGAAATCAGTACTTGGAGAAGTGTCTGGTACTTGGAATCCTCCTTCCCCACCCCACTCCTAATTTTTTTTAGCTTGAAGAATACACTTTAATATTCTTCCTCATAAAATCACATCATGACCCCTGCTTCCATCCACCACCACAAATTAGATCACTCTATAAGTTTTTTTCAACTTGAGTTTAATTTTATAGAGAGCAAAATGCACAGATCTTAAGTGTACAATCCATGAGTTGTGTCATTTATTCACCAGTGTAACCACCGCAAATCAAGATATAGCGCATTTGGGTCACCCAGGAAATTTCCCTCATGCCACTTCCTGAAGGAGGTTGTATTTAAATTGAGTTTGGGGGTTAAGTAGGAATTAGATAATTAAAGAAGTGTATTCTGGGGAATAGCATGTTTAACTACAAAAATGTAGTCTTCACTATTTTAACTGAATATTTGTTATCATTGCACACCTCCTACACAATTTATATCCCTGTCTACATCTCTGTTGTCTAACCAAGCTTAAACATCCTTAAAACAGAAAGTTCCCAGATTCTCTAGTTCACAGCACTGTTATTGTCGCAGTCATTTTTGCATAGCCCCTCTAGACCAAAAGAAATATCACCTACTAAATAATAAGATTCAAAGCTTAATGACTATTAGTGTCCTAAAAATTTAGTAGTCCTATGAAAAATAAACATGTGAATCGAAAAAAAATTATCTCACCCTTAAGGAACCACAATTACTTATTAATAGGATGTCTGATCCACTGAAAAATTTCTGAAACTGGAATCAGATTGGATATCACCATCTTCATATGCTATTGTGCATTGATTTTCAAGCTGTACTTGCTTTTTTATCACAGTAACTACAAAAAAAAAAAATCACCTTGCAAAGGCATCTGTTCTAGTTAGCTAACTGCTGGAATGCAATATACTAGAAATGGAATGGCTTTTAAAAGGGGGAATTTAATGAGTTGCTAGTTTACAGTTCTAAGGCCAAGAAAATGTCCCAATTAAAACAAGTCTATACAAATGTCCAATCTAAGGCATTCGTCCAGGGAAAGATACCTTGATTCAAGAAGGCCGATGAAGCTCAGGGTTTCTCTCTCAAGTGAGAAGGCACATGGCGAACACAGTCAGGGCTTCTCTCTCAGCTGGAAGGGTACATGGTGAACACGGCGTCATGTGCTAGCTTTCTCTCCTGGCTTTTGGTTTCATGAAGCTCCCCGGGAGGCGGTTTCCTTCTTCATCTCCAAAGGTCATTGGCTGGTGGACTCTCTACTTCGTGGTGCTGCAGCATTCTCTGCTCTTCCTGAATCTCCCATTCTCCAAAACATTTCCTCTTTTGTAGGGCTCCAGTAAACCAGTCAAGACCCACCCAAATGGGTGGAGACATGTCGTCACCTAATCCAGTTTAACAACCACTCTTGACTAAATCACATCATCCAGGAAGATGATTTGATTACAGTTTCAAACACACAGTATTGAATAGGGATTTTTCTACCTTTATGAAATGGGATTTTGATTAAAACATGGCTGTTCTAGGGGGGCATTCTTCCTTTCAAACCAGCACAACATCAATGAAAGAAACCTACCATAGTCTTTTGTTGAAACTGTGAAGTCCTTGTAGCTAATAGTTCACTCCACATCTAACAAATGTCAGCTATCACTGTGTTTCCCTTTAAAATATCAGAAAGAGCTCCTGGGAGTTTGCTCCAGCACCCTGGGGTGCCTCAGCACAGTTTAGGAACCATGACAGATGCCTGAAGATGCCCAAGTTACAGAACAGACAAAGAAAAAAGCAAATCACAGATCATGCAGGAAGAAGGCATAGGTGCAATGAGAACTGGTCTTCACAAGGGCTGCTACCAGAAGATACCTGCTTGGCATAAATTAAGTCTTTTAATTCTCCAAGCAATCCTATATTGGATATTATATTCCCATTTCAGATTCAAAAGAACTGAGGCTTCAGAGGTTAAATCTCTAGCCTCGGTCATGAGGCTTCTGTAGTCTCCCAAATAGATAGTCTTAAAGGAAAGAAAATGAAAACAAAAAGTTTGGAATTAACTAGCAAAATAATAACACCTCTTTTATCTCTTGAATATCTATGTATTTCTACTTAACAATTACCATTCTCTGAATTGCTGTTAGAAAGAAAAGGGTAACATCAACTGGTTCCTATCCCCTAATACCATATTATCAACAGCCCCTTCCAAGATGAAAAAGCTAGGATGGGCTTTTTCTAATACCAAATATCAGAGGTGATGATGGAGTTATACAGAGCAGGAAGGATTTAAGAAATGAGGATGAGTGTTGAATTACTATATTGATATTTCTTTTAGTCTCCAGTATCTTAGAGCAGCTAGAAGTGAAAACCTAAAATTGCAGAATTGTAACCCATACTAAACTCTAAAATCTGTTCCACAACTAATTGTTGCAGTGTGTTTTGAAATTTATTGCTTTTTTTGTGTATGTTATTTTTCACAAAAAAGAAAAAAATTAAATCTTACTCACTTAAAAAAAAGGGTAAGAAAATAAGTAGGAATTTTAGGAAAGAAAATGGTGTAGGAAACGTACATTCTTTCATAATCAGTCATAAAATGTATCTGGGAACACAAGTCTATTTTTAACTGGCAACAAGACTGAAATAGATCATTTAAATACAGGAGACTGACTTCTTGACCTACTTGTTCATTATTCATGATAATAATGGAAACTCTGAGTAGATTTTGTTCTAACAGGGAACTTTATTTTCCATACCAAAGCTAAGGGACAGAAATCAACACACTGCTGGTTTAAAACCATACTTTCGACAAATATCCACCTAAAAGAACACTTTGATAAGCACTGAAGTGTGGGAGTGGGCATAGGTTGGGGGTTGTAATCAAAGATATGTTATAATCTCTAAGAGGGAGAGGAACCAAGTTGATCAAAACAGCTTTATCCATAACAGCCCAAACTGGAAACAATCCAATTGTCCATCAGTTAGAAAATAGATATCTGTTGTATAACCATGCAATGGAATTCTACAAAGCAATAGAAAACAAATAACCCACCAATACACTCAACATTCAGGATGAATCTCAAAAACATCACGTTGAGTGAAAGAAGCCAGACACAAAAACTATATACTGTGTGATTCAATTTATTTGAAGTTCCATTAAAGGACAAACTTATAGATGGTGGGTGGTTTGAAGCTGTATGAACCCCAGAAAAATATGTTCTTAAATTTAATTCATTCTTGTGGGTCTGAATCCATTGTAAATAGGACCTTTTGATGAGGCTACTTCAGTTAACATATGGCCCAACCCAATCAGGATGGGCTTTAATCCTTTTATTGGTGTCCTTTATAAGCAGGATGAAATTCATACAGACAGAGAGAGAGAGAAAGCCACACAAACAGGAAGATGAAATTCAACGGAACCCGGAAGAGAACAGAACCAGGAGAGGCTGCCGTGTGACTTACCATGTGACCAGCTAAGGATCAAAGATTGCCAGCAGCCAGCCCAGAATGTCACAGACTTTGGGAAGAAAGCATCGCCTTGATGACGCCTTGATTTGGACTTTTTCCTCAAGCTGTGTGTGAATAAATTCCCATTGTTTAACCTGACCCATTGTATGGTATTTGCTTGAGGAATCCTGGAAACCAAAATAGATGGTGATGAAAGTTAGAATACTGATTATTAAAAAGGGCAGGAGTGGGTGGATACTGACTAAGAAAGGATCCAAGAAACCTTTCTGTGTTCAATATCTTGATCTGGGTGCTGATTATATAGGGGTATATGAATAGGAAAAAATTCAGCAAATTGTATACTTAAGATTAGAACACTTGATGTGTTTACTATATATATATATATATGTTAAACCTAATGAAAAAAAAGTGAAAACAAACAAACAAACAAGCAAAAGGTTTAGAACAAAAGATTAAAAGAAAACCAAAAAAAGGACTAAAGCAGTTATGGTATATTGCAGCACTGTCCAATAAAAATATAAAGTGAGGGTGGGCCATGGTGGCTCAGCAGGCAGAGTTCTCACCTGCCATACTGGAGACCCAGACTCAATTCCCGGAACCTGTCCATGTAAAAAAAAAAAGTGAGCCATATGTGCAATTTTAAATTTTCTAGTAGCCACATTTTTTTAAAGTAAAAAGGAACAGGTGAAATTATATTTAATAATATATGTCATATCTAATGTTTCATAAATAATATTTAGTCAAATTAGTGGTGATACTGATATAATTTATTATAATGCTAATCTTTATTAATATCTAAATATTATTTCAAACTGTGGTCAAAATTTAAAATTTTTAATAAAAATAATTCTGTTTGATGATCAGATCTGTTGGAGATATCATAAATTAGGAATTAGAAAAATCCAGGTTCTCATATGGCAAACTATGTAAACGTAATCAAGTGACCTGTTAACTTTTCTTAGCTTTTCTTCAGTGCTAACTCTAAATAATGGGGATTAAAAATGATTGTTGAGGAAGACACTCCTCCACAGGTATCTCCATAGAAAGACACTCCTACCATCTTGCTAGGTATGCCAAGAATGTAAGACGCTGAACACTGTTTACCGGAGTTGATTCTCAGGGTCATGTTTGCAGCAAATCACCTTGAGGGATGAAGTAATGTCTCCCTCCAGAACAAAGTGCAGATTTGCTTACTGCTTGCTATAGAATGACAGGTTCACCAATGTGCTGGCTTGAAAGGATGTATGTCCCCTAGAAAAGCCATGTTTTAATCTAAATCCCATTTCATAAAGGCAGAATAATCCCTATTCAATACTGTATGTTTGAAACTGTAGTAATCAGATCATCTCCCTGGAGATGTGACCTAATCAAGATGTGACCTAATCAGTTGTTGAACTGGATTAGGTGATGACATGTTTCCACCCATTTGGGTTTCTGGAGTCCTATAAAAGAGGAAACATTTTGGAGAATGAAAGAGATTCAGAGAGAGTGGGGAATGCTGCAGCACCACAAAGCAAAGAGTCCAAGAGCCAGCAACCTTTAGAGATGAAGAAGGAAAACATCTCCCGGGGAGCTTCATGAAACCAGAAGCCAGGAGAGAAAGCTAGCAGATGATGCTGTATTCGCCATGTGTCCTTCCAGCTGAGGGAGAAGCACAGACTGTGTTTGCCATGTGCCTTCTCACTTGAGAGAGAAACCCTGAGCTTCATTGACCTTCTTTTGAACCAAGGTATCTTTCCCTGCGTGGATTGGACATTTCTATAGACTTGTTTTAATTGGGACATTTTCTTGGCCTTAGAACTGTAAACTAAGAACTTATTAAATTCCACTTTTTAAAAGCCATTCTGTTTCTGGTATATTGCATTCCAGCAGCTAGCAAAATAGAACACCAAGCTCAGTGTTTCTCTCCTATAACACATCCCCATAGAGCTTAGAAGGGCAGGGAAACTGATGCAAACTCATGCTGCTTGCTGTGTCATGAGTAAAAAAAGTCCTTTGTCTCTAACTTAGGAGTCCTATTCTTCTGCTAGCATCCATGAAATAGTAAAAGGCTATGTTGTTAGTTTATAAGTACAGTAAAATCAAATCCCAGAGCCCATTACCAAAAATCTTTTTTTTCTTTTTTTGATAGAGATCAAATTAACTTCATTAGGGGGTGAAAGGCTTCCAAAAATGTAGTAAATTAGCTCTGAATATAAATAGTAGATGGCATAGAATTAATTCCTAAAACAAATGAAATGCAAGTGTTCAGAAACTTTAAGTAGGAAGGTCAGATAAAGTTTCATAGTTTGTGCTGAATTTTAATAAATTATGAAAATACACTTGTCTTAGCACTCTTTGCTGTAAAATTATTTCTGCAAAAAATATTATTTTCAGGTAGATTTCCAATGACAAAAATAAAAGGTGGGTTCCCGATGAATGGAATGCTTTGTTGGAAAAAAGGACGAGTAGTTAAAATGAGGACTAGGTTGAATATTTTCTAGGGATTGTGGAGTTTTTATCACCCTGCCTATGGGAAGACTCTGCCCAGCTCTGACCCACCAAAGGCTTCAATTATCCAAATTTCACACTATCTCCCTGGGATGAGAGAAAATTTAGCCATGCAATCTTTCAATTAGAAAATACATAAGAGTTCCTACTACTTTTAAGAATTTGCCCCAAATTCTATAAATGATAATAATTCAAATCCAAAAAGAACTTAATTTTTTTGAGGATAAATAAGTATGCAATCAGGGAAAAGCTTTTAGATCACTTCCAGCTCCAAAAAACATATCACAATGCTAAGGAATACAGCCCAAGGCAGAAGAGATTACTCTCAATGGAAGATTCAAGAAAAGCTTCTTGATGTAGGAGCAAACCAGGTTAGTGGGCGCTTGGACAGGATTTCAGCAGGAAAGAAGCAAAGAAGAAATTACAGGGATAGGTAGGAGTTAGGATCCAGAGGCAGGAAACACCAGGTAGAGCTCAGATGTTTTTAAACCAGGTCACTTCAGCTGGTTACTGGGATTTCTATGGGGGAATTCTTAAACCCTAAAAAGATTTTGTCATCTGCATTCAATAAGGAAAATAGACATACCATTTTTTATGGCTGCTAATCTCTTGTTTTTCATAAAAGCCTGGAAAAGTGGAAAATTTAATGTGGTAGGAAAATTTGGTGTTTTCGTGTTATCAGGGAGCCCAGAGGTGTTTTTCATTCAAACGTGTCAAAGATTTCTTGGATGGTAATAAGACAAACCATGGGAATATCACTGCGACCTATTGTATGAATGTAAATCTCGCTTGTCTACAAGGACCCACCCAAATATTATTTTCAAAAATAAATTTCCCGCCTATGAAGACTGTTAGTAAAATTTTTATGACAAAAAATTTATCCATTAAATCAATTACTGTCCCAGTTGCCAGTGATCAGGGGTTTCCAATGCCACTTTTCCATTTCATTTAGCAGAGTTTTCTTTTCTTCTTTTTTTTTTTTTTAAGTTTCATAAGAATAAACCCCAAGATTGAGGACTCAGCCTATTGATTTTGTTGTTCCCATAACTTGCGAGAATATCAGGAATTCTCCAAATGGGGAAGTTGAATTTTCCCCCTTTCTCTCCATTCTCCCAAGGGAACTTTGAAAATAATTCTTTATTCACTGTTTAAATCACTCTGGGATTTATCCAGAGTGATTTGACCTGGACAATCATCAAAATCTCATGCCTTATTCAAAGTTCCATGTACTTATGATGTTCAATTAAACTGTCCATATAAGTTAAATTAGGAAATGCCCTAGTCAAAATATAAATTTTGTACCAAATAAACATTTCATGCTTTAGGCTCTCACAGAAGTTGAAGTTTTAAAATATGAATGATCATCTATTTTCAACACCCTGCAATACTGACATTCCTTTGTTCTTCCTCATGCAAAAACATTCTTTAATTTGTATATTTGGTCACTATCATTGTATACTCTAGGCATTCCTGGATTATACCATCTCAGTCTTTATCGTCTATCTTTCCTTCTGGTCTCATATGTGCCCCCAACCCTCTTCCTTCTATCATTCTCACATTCATCTTCATTCAGTGTACTTACATTATTGTGCTACAATCAGGCAGTATTGTGCTATTCATTTCAGAATTTTTATAATCAGTCCTTTTGTACAATATGTATTCCTTCAGCTCCAATTACCCAATCTCTACCTTATTTCTATCCCCTGATAACTTCTGTTCTTAACTGAAATTCTCCACGTTCACTCATTAATGTTAGTTCATATCAGCAAGACCATACAGTATTTGTCCTTATGTTTCTGGCTAATCTCACTCAGCGTAACATGCTCAAGATTCAACCACATTGTTACATCCTTCATGACTTTATTCTGTCTTACAGCTGCATAATATTTCATCATATGTATACACCACAGCTTGTTTAGCCATTCACCTGTTGATGAACATTTGGGCTGTTTCCATCTCTTGACAATTGTAAATAATGCTGCTGTAAATATTGGGGTGCAAGTGTCCATTTGTGTCTTTGTCCTCATGTCCTCTGAATAGATACCTAGCAATAGTATTACCAGATCATATGGCAATTCTATACCTGACTTTCTGAGTAACTGCCAAACTGCCTTCCACAGCAGTTTTACCATTTTACATTCCCACCAACTGTGGATAAGTGTGCCTCTTTCTCCACATCCTCTTCAGTACTTGTCATTTGCTGTTTTTTTTTTTTTAATAACGGCCATTCTGATGGGCATGAGATAATATCTCATTGTGATTTTGATTTGCATTTCACTAAAGTTGAGCATCTTTTTATGTGCCTTTTAGCCACTTGCATTTCCTCTTCTGAGAAGTGTCTGTTCATGTCTTTTGCCCATTTTTTAATTGGGTTGTTTATCTTTTTGTTGCTGAGTTGAACAGTTTCTTTATAGATTCTGGATACTAGTCCCTTATCAGACATGTCATTTCCAAATATTGTGTCCCATTGCATAGCCTGCCTTTTTTACTTTCCTGACAAAGTTCTTTGATGCACAAAAGTGTTTAATTTTGAGGAGTTTCCATTTATCTTTTTCTTTCTTCAATGCTCGTGCTTTAGGTATAAGATCTAGGAAACTGCCTCTTATTACAAGTTTTATATGTCCCTTCACTTTCTTCTAGAAGTTTTATGGTCTTAGATATAATGTTTAGGTCTTTGATCCATTCTGGGTTAATTTTTGTATAGGGTGTGAGATATGGATCCTCTTTCATTCTTTTGCAAATGATATCCAGTTCTCTAGGCACCATTTACTGAAGAGAGTGTTCTGTCCCAGGTGAGCTGACTTGACTGCCTTATCAAAGATCAATTGTCCATAGATGACAGGATCTATATCTGAATACTATTTTTTATTCCGTCAGTCAGTATATTTATCTTTATGACAGTACCATGCTGTTTTGACCACTGTAGCTTCATAATACACCTTAAAGTCAGGTAGTATGAGACCTCCATCTTCATTTTTTTTCCTCAGGATATTTTTAGCTATTCAGGGCACCCTGCCCTTCCAAATAAATTTGATTATTGGTTTTTCTATTTCTGAAAAGTAAGTTTTTGGGATTTTAATTGGTATTGCATTGAATCTATAAATCAATTTAGGTAGAATCGACATCTTAACTGTATTTAGTCTTCCAATCCATGAACACAGTATGCCCTTCCATTTATTTAGGTCTTCTGTGATTTCTTTAAGCAATTTCTCGTAATTTTCTTTGTATAGGCTTTTTGTATCCTTAGTTAAATTTATTCCTAAATATTTTATTCTTTTGGTTGTAATTGTAAATGGAATTTTTTTTCTCAATTTCCCCCTCAGGCTGCTCATTACTAGTGTATAGAAACAGTACAGATTTTTGAGTGTTGATCTTGTAACCTGCCTCTCTACTGTATTCATTTAATAGCTCTAGTAGTTTTGCTGTGATTTTGGGGTGTTTTTGACACTTAGTATCATATCCTCTGCAAACAGTGATAATTTTACTTTTTCCTTTCCAATTTTGATGCCTTGGATTTCTTTTTCTTGTCTAATTGCTCTGGCTAGAACTTCCAACACAATATTGAATAGCAATGGTGACAGTGGACATCCTTGTCTTGGTCCTGATCCCTCTTTCCCCGTTGAGGATGATGCTAGCTGTGGGTTTTTCATATGTTCCCTTTATCATGTTGAGGAAGTTCCCTTCTATTCCTATCCTTTGAAGTGTTTTCATTAGCAGAGTTTTCTGATAAGAAAATAGTACCAAAAATTTTGGGTTTTGGAACTTTGTTCCTGTCTGATTTTTTGTATTAGTTATGTATTGCTGAGTAACAAATTAACTTAAAATGCAGTGCTTTGAAACAACAAATATCTATTATCTCACAGTTTTGGGGGTTCTGGAATTTGAAAGCAGCTTGGCTGGAAGGTTTGGGCACAGATTTTCTCAAGAGGTTGCAATCAAGATGTCAGCCAAAGTTAGCAGTCATCTGGAGACTGGACTGGAGTTGGAGGGTCCATGTTGGAAGTGACTCACTTGCATAGCTGTTAGCAGGAAGCCTGAATTCCTTACCTCACAGACCTCTCCACAGTGCTGTTTTGTTGTATTCACGGTTCTACAGCTAACTTCCCCCAAAGTAGGTGATCCAAGAAAGACCAAGAAGGAAGCTATACTGTCTTTTATGACCTAGTCTGGGAAGTCATGCACCATTGCAATGAAGTGAAAGATACTTGGGGACATTATGTGGTATAAAACAAGCCAGAAACAAAAGAAAAAATATTGTATGGTCTCTTTTAGGAAACACTTAAAAGAAAATTGGGGGCTAGAATCTAAGTCCTTAGAGCAGTCACATTTAGTCCAGAGTTGTAAATATTATTTCTAAATTTTGAGATGCTGTGCTGTATATGTATAACCTGATATCTCCCTGGAACTTTGGCTACCTACATGACACCTGAGACTCAGAGTTGGAGTTCTGCAGCTCTGAAAGTCAGCATTGCTACACCCAACAACTGTTAAAGAAACTGAAAGAGATTGGGTTTCAGTTAGTGATAAAATAAAACCAGTCAAGTTGGAACTAAAGTAAATTAGAACAAAGGGATAAGGAGAACATTGTCTGTACTTTAGAACTTTACCTATTGCATGAGACCAGAGCAAGAGAGGTTTATTTTGTGCAAAACCTAAATTTTCTGTAGCACATAATCTAACTAAACCTGTCTGGATAGCTCATTTAAACAACCCAAACCCCTGTAGACCAGAATGGGAATGAGGGCTTGTAATTCTGTATATCTTAGTGTAACACCAAATGCATCCTAAAGCATGTTGGGAAGATAATTAAAAAGTGTTAGCAATGTTCCTTGAGGGATGAGAGAAAATATATAGAATTCTTAAGTTTTACTACTGGGGTAACCCCTGATACTGTCTCGAACATTAGGGACTCCCAAGTCAATAGGCCAAGCCCTTGATCTTGAGGTTTGTGAAACTTAATTCAGTGGCAGAGAAGCTAAGCCTACCTGTAGTTATGCCTAGAAGTTACTACCAGAAAACCTCTTTTGTTGCTCATATGTGGCCTCTCTCTTTCTAAGCCCAATTCTGCAAATAAAATCATTACCCACCCACACTTCCTTACATGGGGCATGACATCCAGGTGTGAAAGTCTCCTTGGCAACATGAGACATAACTTCCAGGGATGAGCCTAGGCCTAGTACCAGAAGATTGACACCAACTTCATGACCTAAAGGGGGAAAAGAAATGTAACAAAATAAGCTTTCGGTGGCTAAGAGTACAAATAGAGTCAAGAGGTTATTTTGGAGGCTACTTTTACACAAACTTCAGCTAGATATTGCTAATTACCAGGGTTTGCCAAACCCTAACCCTAAAGAACACCTAGGGCTCTATCTAAGATTCTACAAAAGTTTCACACACTGAGATTACTTTCCAGAAACCTACAACCTCCAGATGGTTCCTAAGCCAGATAAGCCCTAAAACCCGGGGGGTGGGGGGCAGCCTCTACAAGAATATCAACTAGTTCCATCCCCCTAACCCATACTATCAACAACCTTTTCCTACATGAAAAAATTAAAATGGGCATAGCCCAAATACCCCTAAAAATTAGGATACAGATCAAAGGAGAAGGAGGAGTTATAACAGAGAATACAGGATTAACTGATGAGTATAACTGCTGAATCATTATATTGATATTTCTTTTCATCTCCAGTGTCTTGGAGCAGCTAGAAGGAAAAATCTAAAATTGTGGACCTGTAACCCATAGCAAACTCTGAAATCTGTTGTATAACTACTTGTTATAATGTACTTTGTAATTAATTTTTTGTTTATATATTTCACAATAAATGCTTTAAAATATTATAATAAGAAAAATTAGAAGAATCCCTTATTCTTTTCCCTTCCAGTTTAGTATCATGTGAAAATCTGAGTGTCCATCCTTCCATTTTTCCTGCAGGTAGGGGCTTGGTCTATTTAGCTTATCACTGTATCCACAGCACCTAGCAACAGCCCCACTGTATAGTCAGAACTCAGTCATTATTTGTTGAATGCTTTCTCTCTAGGTATTCTAAATTTTTTGTTTTCCTTTCAATGACAATTAAAAAAGAGGAACATCTTGGTTTTCTTGAGATGGACATGGCATGAGTTTGCAATTGCATTTAGGGTTGTGCTCAGAACAAATGGCACCCACTACTGAGTAAAGAAAGCTAGTTAAATTATTGTGTAAATGATGGATATGTACTAAGCCAAGGTCAACACCACTTTGGCAGGCTGCAGAATGATGACTTCACAGACATCACCAGGCACTTCACAGTATAGAGGGGCTAAGCTCAAAAGTGCAGGCCACATCCCAGTCAGGACAATGTATGTGTTAAACCAGTGATTTCATGTCAGCCAAAGAATATCACCTGTCACATCAGCATTGTAGATCTGACTTTTATGGGATTTGCAGTTTATTTTTAAATCTTAGTTTTGTAATTTATATAAAAGCTATAAACCATATTTAATCTTGTATGTGCCAATATTTAAGTAATATCATAATTGTATTAGGGTTCTCTAGAGAAACAGAATCAACAAGGAACACTCGCAAATATAAAATTTATTAAAGTGTTTCACATAACTGCGGGAACGCAGAGTCCAAAATCCGCAAGGCAGGCTGTGAAGCCAACAATTCCGATGGAAGGTCTGGACGAACTCCACAGGAGAGGCTTGCCAGCCAAAGCAGGAAGAGAACCTGTCTCTTCTGAATCCTCCTTAAAAGGCTTTCAGTGATTAGATTAAGCATCACGCATTGCAGAAGACTCTTCCCATGGCTGATTACAAATGGAATCAGCAGTAGATGCAGCTGACATGATCATGATCTAATTCTTTGAAATGTCCTCATAACAACAGACAGGCCAGTGCTTGCCCAACCAAACAGGTACCATCACTTGGCCAAGTTGACACATGAACCTGACCATGACAATAATAAAAATATTTAAGCCAAAAAAAAAAAAAAAAAAAGAAGCCATGCACTATCTTTTCTATCATTTCCAAAATAGTCACACTATTCAATGTGGGAGGGGACTATACTAAGATGTGACTAACCCAAGGCTAGAATGGGGACTATTTGGGAGTCTGGCTATCACACTATCTTTAATTGCAATCCTTTTTCAATTGTATTTTCAAATGGGAGCATGGATCAATGGTTAAAAAGAGTAAGTCTCAATTGTAAGTTGAAACAGTAAAAATAAAATAAATTTTTTAAAAACCTGAAATTATTTAGATTACTGACAGCCAGAACTACCCAAAGCACTCTATAATATTTATTATTTTTACAAATTCCATTTGTTTCCATATCTCTTAGTTTTTCTGTCCCAGGGTCCCATCGAAAATACAACATTACATTTAGTTGTCATGTCCCCTTAGACTCCTCTTCACTGTGACTGTTTCAGGCTTCCCTTCCTTTTGATGACCTTGACAATTTTGAAAAGTCTGGTCAGGTACTTTGTAGTATGCTCTACTATTGGTATTTGTCTGAAATTTTTCTCAATATTCAACTGAGATTATGAGTTTTTTTAAAAAATAGTTTTATCAAGATAAATTCACATACCATACAAACAATCTAAAGTGTACAATCAATGTCTTCTAGTTTATTCACAAAGTTGTCAAAGTGCTCTATAATTATTTTGACAACAAAGTATTCTAATAGCCACTCTAAAATGTGCCTGATATGTTCAGATGTTTACTTATGATACAAATTCCTATTATTTTGGCTATATGAATGAGCCTGTAACCAAGTATTAAATAATCATAGTTAATGAATTTAGATTTATATAAACATTTTCTGAATTTTCAGTATTTTTAGAATAGCTAAACCATCCAAACTCAGTAAACTTTAACCTAATACATGTTCACCAGAAGGTGAACAACTTATCATCATTGTAAACCACTGAACTGTAGCCTTGATGTCTGTTAACCTTTTAAAGTACCCAAAAGCAAATACTTGCAACTGTTTTAACTCACTAAACCCAGATGCCTTGCTGTTTGATGATGATGTCTTATTGAATAAGAGCATAATCTCTACCTTGTAACTAGAAAGCCTTCTGATAACTGCTGACTAGCTCTGCTTGTACCTCCTTATCTGTTATACAACTTTGAAGTCTTGTGATCACAGAGACAGCCCCTTAATGGTTATTAATGAAGAAACTTGAGTCAGTCCAGCACTGACTCACCTCAATTTTAAGCCTTCTTACTGGGAAATGCTAGTTCTAACCAGAACTGTCCTGCCTGACATGTGCAGTTGCCTAAAGTTTAAACTATAGGTGATCAATACCTCATTGTGATTCTAAAATTCATACCCATCATCATATTAAGATTGCCATTTTCTTACATACATCCTGTGACTAAGCATGTAAACATTCTGCTCATGTCCAATAATTAGACTAACTGCAACTTTGTCATCTAGAGTCATTATACTCATTATCCTAATCTTCTCTGTTTTTGTTTGAAAGCTATAAAATTATCAAAGTATCTGTAGTTCAGACAGACAGATGTGAGGTTTTAACCTTCTGTTTTCCTTGCTTTGCAAAGCTCAATAAAGCTTTCTCTCCCGGTATATGGTAGTGGTAGTATGCTCACCTGCCATGCAGAAGATCTGGGTTCGATTCCTTGCCCATGCACTGCCCCCATCCCCTGCTCCCCCCCTCCAAAAAAAGCTTCCTCTCTTTGAAATCCTTGTCTCAAGATTGATCACTAAGCACATCAGGCATTCCATCCAGAATCAATTTGGTGACCCCATTAATTTGGTGACCAGAAGGTCCGTAAAGAGTGTGACTGCCCAAAGTTCTGGAGCCCCAGTTAGACAGGTGAGTATGGTAATCGGGTCTTTGTGGCATCCTGGACCTGTTAATTAAGAGGCTCAGTGGCTAAGTTTGTCCTGCCTGGCTAGAGCTGTAGGCTTGTTGGTGCTTCAACACATTTCAAAGGGAGGAACTATTCCAAGACCAGATGTTAAATTTGGTCAGTAGGTTATCATGGCAAAAATGCACCAGGAAGAAAGAAAAGGCTTGGAGTCCCTGGACCTGGTTTAAGACCAGAAGCCGTGCTTACAGATAGCCCTCCTTGCTCTAGCCACTGAATCTCATAAAGAAGGTCAGAGTGTCTCAGATTGTAAATAATAAGGGTCTAAGTCTCCAAGAAAAGGAGTTTGAGTTCCCACGAGTGTGAGTACACTTTTCATTGTACATGTTTGTAATTATTTATAGAAGGTCAGTATGTTTATAGGAACTTAAATTCATTTGTGCTCAGTGTTAGCATCAGTTATATCTTTAGTTTGTACTAAAAGCTTATTAAATGGGGAATTCTAATATTATTCCTAAACATAGCCCCTTAAGCTGTATTTTGGAAAACTGGGAAGTATTTGCTTATGTATCTATAAAAAAACTATAGAATGATTCATTACTGTAACACTCTTTGGCCTGAATATGATTTAGAATCAGGAAAGAAATAGCTTGAAAATAGCAATGTGCTGGTTTGAAACTGTTATGTACTCCAGAAAAGCCATGCTCTTTTAATCCTAATCCAATCTTGTGGGGGGCGGCCCACTGTTCAGGGTGGAAACTTTTGATTAGATTATTTCCCTGGAGTTGTGACCCTGCCCATTCAAGGTGGCTCTTCATTAGTTTACTGGAGCCCTTAAAAGAGCTCACAGAGAAGAGTTCCAGATACAGAGAAGAAGCAGACACAGATGTTTGAAGATGCTAAACTAAGCGATGACATCCTGAATCTGTCCTGGAGAAGCTAAGTGAGGACCCACAGATGCTTAGAGAGAAAGCCACTGGAAACAGGAGCTGAGAGAGCCATAAGAAGCCAGAAATGGGAGAGATGGTCAGCGGACATCACAATGTGACTTACCCTGTGACAGAGGATCCCTGAGGCAATCAGCCTTTCTTGAGAGAAGTATCCTTTTGTTGGTACATTAATTTTGACATTTTCACAGCCTTAGAATTGTAATCTGTAATTTAATAAATCTCTTTTTTAAAAGCCAATCCATTTTGGTATATTGCATTCTGGCAGCATTAGCAAATCCAAACAGGGACTACGGAGAGAGTTACTTTGTTATAATTACATTATTCTGTTAAAAAAAAAAGAAGAAATGAGATGAACTGATGTCTGTTGAATCTTTCATTTGCCTTTCACAACAAGCTGTGCAATTAAGAAATGACACATTCCATATTTTGGATCCCCAAAAGACATGTTCTTTCCAAATACAAAACACATTCATTCCATCACAATATCACAAAGCCTTAAACCATTTCAGTAAAAATACAAAGACAATATGAAGTCAGCAACAGTACAAAATCTCAACAAAGTAAGCTACAGGCATGGTCTGACCTAAGGCAAAATTCTCTTATGGCTCTGGACCTGTGAAACTCAGAACAAGTTATTTGCTGCCAATATACAAAGGAGGGACAGTCATAAGATACATATTCTCATTTCCATAGGGAGAAATTGGAAGGAACACAGGGGTCACTGGACTCAAACAGTTCCAAAAAACAGCAGGGCACACTCCATTAGATTTCAAAGTCTCAGAGTCATTTATCCTACAGGCTTTAGAAAGCAGGAGTCCCATCCTTCCCAAGGGCCTATGCAGCAGCCTGGCTTTCTCCAAATGCAACCTTGGGGGACATTGGGGAGACCATCTTTTTCTCAGCTCCATCCTCTCCAAGCATGGGGGCAGTACCTGGGTTCTCTGCCATCTCCAGGGCACACGCTCAACCCCCTCAGAATCATGGTGTGGCAGCAAAGCTCGCCCCAATTTCCAAAAACTGTGCTCTACCCTCTCAGAGGCCTGGGGCACAACTGTTCCAGAATATTGAGGTGCAAGGCCTGCCCTCTGCCCACAGGGCAAAGTCACCCTCTCCAGTTGCTTGGGTAGGTCCACACTCCTGGCCTGAGGTTTCTTGTCTTCAGACCTCAGCTTCCACGGTTCTGTCTTTGAAGTCATTTCTCCTTCAATCTGTCCCTTTTCTGTCCCTTTTAGTCCAGACTGACAGTGGTTCTGTTTATACAGATTCCACAGCACTCTTGTTGATTTTCTATGCAGTTATGCTTGGATCATGCCCATTAGAAAATAGGACTTTCCACATCCTTCCTGGATAACTCCGTCTCCAATCCTGGCTTTTTCTGAAATGGCTGACTAGTTCTATGTTTGGTTAAATCCTCACAAGGGACACTATTCTCTGGGGTCTCAATTTCTGGAAGCCCCAAATTCTCCAGACCATCAATTTCTGATTTCTTTATATCCAAGAGTTCAGTTCTCAGCTTATATCTTTCCTATCACAGTTCACTATAAGCTGCAAAGAGAAGCCCAGCTGCCTTTTCCACATTTAATTTGTAAATTTCCTCAGCTTAGTATCCTGGGTCATTGCCTTTAAATTCCAACTTCCATCCAACAACAATACTCAATTTGGCCAAATTATCGGTCATTTGAAAACAAGGGTCACCTTCCTTCCAGTTTGCAATGACACATTCCTCATCTCTGTCTAAAGCCTCATCAGAAGTATCTCTAAAGTTCTCATCTCCACCAACAGTCTTCTCAAAGCACTCTAGGCCCTCTCCACCAAGTTTCCCACAAGTCTTCCAAAATCTTCCCCTTATCCATTGAAAAAGCCATTCCAACATATTTGGTATTTGTAAACTGCAGCAGCACCCCACTTTTCTGGTACCAAAAATCTGTTTTAGTTTGTAGGCTGCTGGAATGCAATGTACCAGAAATGGAACAACTTTTAAAAATGGAATTTTAGAAGTTACAGTTCTAAGCCTATAAAAATGTCCAAACGAAGGCATCTAGGGAAAGATACCTTAATTCAAGGAAGGCCAGTAGGTCTGGAACACCTTTGTCAGCTAGGAAGTCATGTGGCTGGCATCTGCTGGTCCCTTGCTCCTGGGCTCTATTGCTTTCAGCCACTGTTCCTATGGAGGTGCCTCACTTTACTACTCCAGTATTGGCTTTCATATCGTGTTTTCCCTTGACTCTCCCCAGGTTCTGGCTTGCTTAACATCTCACAGCAGCATCTGCTGGTCTCTAAGCATCTCCAAACATCCAGGTGTTCTGTTGTCCAAATGTCAGCATCTGTGTCAACTCTACTCTCTCCAAAATATTTCCTCTTTTAAAGAATTCCAGTAAACTAATCAAGACCCACATGGAATGGGCGGAGTCACATCTCCATCTAATTGGAAATGTGACACAATTGGGTGCGTCACATCTCTGTAGAGATAATCTAATCAAAAATTTCTTACCTACTGTATTGAATTAGGATTTAAAACAATGGCTGCTGCTTAAAAATTGAACCAGGATTAATACATGGCTTTTCTGAGGTACACAATACATTCAAACCTGCATAACATCTACTTTTAGTGTCTGTAAAAGCTGAAAAAGAAGAAAAAATTGTCCTCCCTGATTCATATCCAGAGGGTCTGTTTTGGTCTGGTAAAGCTGCCAGAATGCAATATACAAGAAATGGGTTGCTTTTACAATGGGGATTTATTAACTTACAATTTATAGTTCTTAGGTTCTGAAAATGTTCAATTCAAGGCAAAATGTTCAACAGGATGATACCTGGGCTCTGAAGACAGGCTACCAGCATCTAGGACACCTTTGTCACATGGGAAGGCACCTGGCTGGCATCTGCTGGTCCTTCTTTCCCAGGTTTCATTGTTTTCAGCTTCTGGCTTCAGCGGCTTCCTCTCTGTTTTCCAAGGGTCCCCTCTTAGCTTCTCTGGGGCTTTTCTCTAAACCTCTCAGGATTTTTTGGTCTTTTATCCTCTTAAAAGGGACTCCAATAGGAGGATTAAAACTCACCCTGGAGCAGGCCTCTAAGGAAATAAACTAGTGAAAAGGTCTGTACCCTCAAGAGTCATTTAAAAGAACATGATCCTTTCTGGGGTACACATAGCCTCCAAACTACCACAAGACCCTGTAAAATCTCTATTATGTCTGCCATCTGCTCCTCCACCTCCATTGTACAACGAAGGAACTGAGGGATCAGGAGAGGTGAAATTTTCCTCCTATACCTCCTTCTCACCCTTCACCTCCCTCTTGTCTCTTACCTCCTTCACTTCTTTTTCCTCCACCAGTTCCTTTTGCATCTTTATAATCCCCCCACCTTAGCAAAAGACCACTGTGGGAAGCAATGGTCTCCGCTTCCCACACCTACCAGGCTATTCAGTTTGGCTAGGATAGCTCTCTAAAACAGGTAGCTGAGCCACTGGCAAAACTTCTTCCCCTTTCAGCTAGTACCTGCAGGAATGGATGAACAAGGGAGACCAAGGGGATTTGTATAAGTACATATCCTATTCTCCACACCAGACTTATACAATTGGAAGGATAATGCCCTGTTTTATAGAGAATGTCCAAGGAGAAAAGAGAGTTCAGTCTCCTTGATATTTGCAACGTATAATCCTAGTTGGGCAGATATACAGGCTTTATTAAATGCACTAATAACAGGAGAAGAAAGGAGAATGATTATAAAAAAAGCAAAGCAAGAAGCAGATAGAACACAAGGTGAATCACTTGGTATCCCAGTATATACTGGAGCACACCTAGCCGATGCCTATTGGAGATGGTATCCAAATGATAGCAGAAACCAAGCTAAATCAGAACATTGTAAAGACTGTATTAAAGTTGAGATATGAAATGGAGTTTCTAGTCTTAGAAATCTGCAGAAAATTCATTAAATAATACATGAATCTAAGGAAAGCCCGTCAACCAGTTTATCAATATCAATATATCAGCAATATATGATATAGATCCAGAAAGTCCAGAGAATCCCAGAAAAATAAACATGGTTTTTATTACTCAAAGTTCTCCTGGAATAAGAAAGAAACTACGAAAATTATACGGGGGACTAGGATTACCTGTCTCTAGGTTGGTAGAAATCACATTTTACGGTTTATAAGAATAGAGATTGAGCCAATGAAGATCAATACCTCAAAAAACAGTTAGCACTAGAAGGTCAATGCTTCCAAAGGCAAGTCGCACTTATTGGAACTATTATCAACCCACAGGGAGCAAGACATGCTAACCATGAGAAGACTTTCCAGGCCCACCTTACAAAACAGGAGAAATTCCTAAAACATTAGGTATCAACCAATGCACATAGTATAAAGAGAAAGGAAACTGGAAAAGAGACTGCCCCAGTTTCCCTCAGGGAAAACCCAGAGGGAGAAAGGACAGCCCAAATTTCTGATACCCCAACAGGACAACGAACTGGACAGTGAACTGGAATGAAGAGGCTTGGGGCTCCATTAGACAAAACACCACTGCTCTTCATTTTCCACCCAGAGCCTTGGGTCACTATACGAATGGGAAAACAATTAATTAACTTTCTTGTTGATACAAGAGCCACATATTCAGTGCTAAATAAGAGACCTAGTGCAATTTCCAATCAATCAGTTACTATAACCAGAGTATCTGGTAAAAACACATGGAACCCTTTCTAACCTATAGATTGTTTAATTGGAATTAAGAATTAAAAACATAGTTTATTGTATATGCCTGAATGTTTAGTTTTGTCATTGTTAGGAAGAGACTTAATAACCAAGCTCAATGCTTAGATAACCTTTTCTCCAGAGGGCTTATCAATAGAAGTGCTCCCAGGCAAACCAGTGCATTGCAAGCTGTGTTGTTGTTTGCAAAAGAAAGGAATATCATCCCTATACCAGATGAGATCTTAAAGGCTGTAAACCCTGAAGTCTGGCCTGATGGGAAGCCAGGATGAGCAAAAACTGCAAAACCAGTTCCAGTAAAACTTCAACAATCAGGTACTATAAGAAAAGTTAAACAATATACTCTAAAATTAGAAGCCAGAGAAGGATTGCTCTACTAATTGAAACCTTCCCAAGATATCAGCTCATAAGACTTTGCTAGTCTTCTTAAAATACATCAATGTTACCTGTACAAAAAACTGGTATGTTGAACGAGTTTCAATTTGTACAAGAACTTTGAGCCATTAACCAAATAGTAGAAGATATCCATCCTGTAGTTCTTAATCCATATACTTTACTTTCAACCTTATCTGGAGATCTCTTTTGGTTTACCATCCAAGATCTAAAAGATTGCATATCTTTGGATTTAAAATCCTAAGAACTCTGCCTTTGAATGGGAAGATTCTACTACCAAAGTAAAACAGCAATATTGTTGGACTGTCCTTCCACAAGGATTAAAAAATGCTCCAGCAATATTTGGAGAAACTTTAAAGATTTAGGAGAATTACAAGAAAGAATATTATTATAATATGTGGATGACATTTTAGTTGCAAGCTATACTAAAGAAGCATCCAACAGAAATTCAATCCAAACTCTAAATTTTCTAGCAGACTGAGACTATAATGTTTCTAAAAGAAAAGCTCAGATTTCACAACCATCAATAAAATGTTTAGGCTTTAGATTATTGAGAGGACAAAGGAAACTATTGCCTGATAGAAAAGAAGCTTTGGCCTACTAGTAAAATCAGTTATAAGAGACACTTCAAGGATTTCTAGGAATGGCAGGATTTTGTAGTATCTGGATCCATAATTTCAGACTTATAGCAAAGCCATTATATGAAGCTCTAAAAGGATTTGAACAGGAACTCTTGGAATGGCCAACACATGCAAAAATACCTTTCAAGAAATAAACAAAAACTTTTAAAAGATACCCAACTTTAGGGCTCCCTGATCCAAGAAAACCCTTGAATCTGTTTGTTCTTGAGTAACAAGAGATCAGATTAGGTGAACTTACTCAAAACCTAGGAAGCATCAGACATCCTACAGCCTACTTTTCTAAATGACTACATAACACCACAAAAGAATGGCTAGCATGCCTAACAGCTGAGCAGTCACTTGCCCCATCCTCAAAGGCAGCAAAATCTTCCCTGAGACAGCACACCACTGTACAAACACCCCCTTTATTAGAACAAAAAAAAAAGGTGGACATTGGCTCATTACTGGCCAATTGGGTAACTACGAAGCCATTTTATCAGATAATCCAAATTTTATTTTAAAAGCCTCCTCCAGCCTAAACCCAGCCACTATGCTTCTAAGTAATGATTAGGAACCTATACATGACTTCATACAAATAATTAATTGCAGCTTACCACCCTCAATTGATCAACCTTTAGAATATCCCAATGTGGAAATGTACACTGATGGAAGCAGTTTTATAAACCAAGGACTTTGGAAGTGGTGGTATGCAGTGGTAAATTTTCAAGCCATATTAGAAAGTGGAGCTCTTTAACCAGGTATGTCAACACAGTGGGTAGAACTTTTTACACTTACCAGAGCCCCATACCAAGGAGAAGGGCAACGAGTAAATATATATACTGATTCTAACTATGTCTCTAATATAATTCATGCTCACAGAGCCATTTGGAAAGAGAGGGAGCTTTTAACTTCTGGAAAGAGGGAAATCAAACATACAGACAAAATTTAAGCCTTACTAAAAGCTACAATGCTGCTTAAAGAAGTAGCCATAATGCATCGTTATAGTCATCAAAAAGGAGAAATAGAGTCCATCAAGTGAAATTAAAAAGTTGATTTAGAAGCTAAAGCAGCAGCTAAATAGAAAATCCCAGAATCATCTTTAGTACTTTCCTTCTACCAGATATAGAATTTAAAAATTTTGATCTCCATCATTTAACTTACAATTTACTCACAGCAGATGAATGGGATTTTACTTTAGAAGAAACAGATGCTAACTATCAATGAGATTTTTCACACAATGAAACCCAAACCAACAAGGATGGAGTTATAATAAAAAGACAAAGTAATTCTTATTCCTGAGCATTTAATGGAAAAAGTCCTCAATTACATCAAAGTATCCATTATGGTACAGATGTTATGAGCCAATGGCAAAAAAAAAAAACCCTATATAATAGGACCAAAAATGCAGAAGACCATTCATAAAACAACCCAGAGTTTTTTAATTTGTGTAAAGAACAATCCAAAGGCTGGGCCCCCACCCTCCATAAAAGGAGTACAAGCAAGAGGCCTTACTCCAGGTGAGGTCTGGCAAATAGACTTCACAGTTATGCCAAAAGCATGTTTACACTGTAATATCTTATTGTTTTCTTAAATACATTGCGTGGTCCTTGCAGGATAGAGAAAGCATTAGAAGTTGCCAAGGCACTCCTAAAGGAAATAATCCCACAGTTTGGATTCCCATTTTCAATGCAAAGTGACAAAGGTGAGGCCTTTGTATTGAGACTTTCATATGAACTATCAGGGGCTTTAATTATATGCTGGAATTTACATACATTATAGCATCCCAGACTACTGGAAAAACAGAAAAGATGAATCACACTTTAAAAAATATATACAATTGCTGAGTTTTGTCAAGAAATAAATCTTTCATGGAATAAGATGTTTCTGGTGGCTTTGTTGGGTAAGAGTAATACCTTAAAGCAAGCTCCTTTTGAGCCCCTTCAAAATGGTATACAGAAGACCATGTCTAAAGCAAGGTAATACATATTCCTGAACTGAGCAAGTCCAAGAGTTAGAAACAATAGAATGTATTCAGTCATTGGGAACTACAATAGAAGCAAGTCACAAATATGCCAAGTAAGGTCTCTTTTCCTACTAATGTCCTTTTACCTCATTTTAAGCTAGGGGACTGGATTCTTCTAAAACATTGGAAATATCAACATCCAATTAGAACTGAAATGAGAAGGTCCATATGAAATTTTACTAACCACTCACTCTTCCATTAAACTTATGGGAGTGAAACCAGGGATACATCATTCCAAAAAAAAAAGTACACCCTAACCCATTTTTTTCTTCAAGACCTTTTCACAAAGTGATTACTGGAAATAAGTTTTCCAGAAACACCAAACAGAAGGAAGACTCTGACAAACCACAGATAGTAAAATATCAGTGTAAAACCTGCGAAGATTTGAAATACATGCTCAAAAGAATACATAAAAAGTGACAAATGTTGACAAATCTGAAATTCCATACACTATATTATTTATTCTTACATAGACATCATTAATTATATTTAAAATATTAATGGATATGTGTGGTACCTAAAGGGTGGAATACCTTCACTTATAGGCAATAGACAGATTTGTAACTATACTTAACTGATCACAAATTTTAAAACTGTAATTATTAATGCATATTTGTGGCAATATATGTTCATTCTATATCTCTATTACAAAATAGCCCAAGAAAGTTCTAATGACTATCTATAATGAACACATCTTATGCAAACTCTGTGAATCAGTCAGATTTGAGTATGTGGTTAATTACCTATAACTACTGTCTCTGGTTACCCTGCTGAATACCACCTCCCTGAGTGGCTGATTGGAAAGAACTAAGAAAATGTATCAAAAAGAAACAAGAGTAGAATGGGATCTTAAATGCTATAGACATGACAAATGCTGATCCCAAGAATATGGTCAATAGATTTAGCAACCAGGGAAATATTTCCTTTTCCTATAATAAAACCATAGAAAAACATCCACTATGCAAACCAATTAGGTGATTATTTAGCTACTAGAGGAAAGAAAGAACATTTACAACTTTAGGATGGCATGTGTGCTTGTTTTTAACTGTTGTGTACCCTAGAAAAGCCATGTTCTTTAATCCTGATTCAATATTCTTGGGTGAGATCTTTTTTATTATGCTGTTTCCATGGAGATGTGGCCTATCCAATAGTGGGCGGAACCTTATGATTAAGTGGTTTCCATGGAGATGTGTCTCTATCATTCAATGTGGGGATACTTGCTGGAGTCCTTTAAGAGGAAACCATCTTGGTAAAAGCTTCAAAACTGACACTGACAGAGATGTTTGGAGGTGCAGAAAGAAAGTGCCCCTGGAGAAGCTGTCTGAAACCAAAAGCCAAAGACACCAGCAGACACCAGACACATACCTTACCAGATGACAGAGGTGTTCTGGACCCATTGACCTTTCTTGAATCAAGGTATCTTTATCTGAATGCCTTAGTTTGGACATTTTAATGGACTTAGAACTTACATTGTAATGTAATAAATACCTTTTTAAAAAACGGTTCCATTTCTGGTATATTGGATTCTGGCAGTCATTAACAAAACAATACAGCATAGTATGGATTAACGCCTGAATATGGCGATTAAGTCAGAAAGCCCCTCTTTCTGGGAACAAAAGAACCATTCCCAATAGTATAATCTCTATAATTCAGGAAACATAGGATGGTTAATAATCGGACAATGTCTCCAAACTATAATTCTAAAATACGCTGATTGGTTTGGAACAAACTGTGATAACAAACCTAGCATTTTATTGGATTACTTCAAATGGAACCCAGTAGATATGTGGCACCAATTTGTTCTATGTTACAAGTAGGACTAATAATATTACTTATAATCATTATAAGTATACTTCTTTTTAAAACCTGCCTTTACCTTCTATCTCAGCCTTGTGAGAACAAAATATCAACAAAAGAACAAGTCCCTCAAGGATTTCAGCTGAAACTTGCTGCAAAAGAATAATTACAGCTGCAATAAGAAAAGCTCCATTCCTCAAATCCCTAAAAATTTATCCTCCTCTGTCAGTTTAGAAAAGCCAGAGCAGTTGTCCCCCAAACATCCCTCAAGATTGAGGAATGCCCAAGCAAAAGGGGGGTTTTGTAACTGAATATGAAATAATTATAGTTACTGAATTTAGATCTACATAAACATTTTCTGAATTGCCAGTATATTATAGAATAGCTAAACCACCCAAACTCATTAAACTATAACCTAGATGTATGTTAACCTTTTGACATTGCCAGGAGGTGAACACTCATCATCGTTGTAAATGACTCATAGCCTCGATGTCTGTTAACTTTTTGAATTAGCCAAAAGTAAATACTTGTGACTGTTATAACTCACTGAACTGTAACCCACATACCTTGCTGTTTTAATGATGATGTCTTATTGTGTAATTATATAATCTCTACCTTGTAATTGGAAAGTCTTATGATAACTGCTGACTAGCTCTGCTTGTACTCCCTTATCTTTTCATACAACTTGAAGTGTTGTGATCACAGAGACATCCTCTTAGTGGTTATTAATGAAGAAACTTGAGTCAGTCCAGAGCTAATTCACCTCAATTCCTAAGCTATTTTACTGGAATAATCTAGTTCTAATCAGACCTGGCCTGCCTGACATGCATTGTAGCCTAAACCTTAAACTATAGGTGATCAATATCTCATAGTACTAAAATTCACACCCATAATCTTATCTGGGCTATCATTTTCGTACATATGTCCTGTGACTAAGCATAAAACATGCTGTGCATGTCCAATAATTAGACCATCTCTAATTTTGTCATCTTGAGCCATTATCCTAAACCTGTCTGCCTTTGTTTGAATGCTATAAAACTCTCAAAACTTCTGCATGTCAGTGAGACAAATCTGAAGTTTTAACCTCCTGTTCTCCTTGCTTTGAGCATCACAATACAAGCAATTTCTCTCTTTGAAATCCCAGTGTCTTAAGTTTGATCATGGGATGCATCAGGCAGCATACCCACCTTTTGTCTGGCGACAAGCCTAAACTTTGGTATTTTTGTTTGAGAAAATTGAGCAATAATTTCCTGAAATAAGTACATTTCAAGTGATGTTTAAAAATCAATTTGGCTTTAAAAAGCACATGAAGAGATGCTTATTTTCATCAGCTATCAGGGAAATGCAAATTAAGATGACAATGAGATATCACTTCACATCTGTAAGAATGGCTGCTATTAAACAAATAGAAAACTACAAATACTAGAGAGGATGTGGAGAAATTGGAACACTTATTCACTGTTTTAGAATGTATAATGGTGCAGTCACTGTGGAAGACAGTTTGGCAATTCATCAGAAAACTAAATATTGAGTTGCCATATGACCCAGCAATACCAATACTTGCTATATACCCAGAAGAACTGAAAGCAGTGACATGAACAGACATTTGCACCCCGATGTTCATAGCAGCACTTTTCACAATTGCCAAAAGATGGAAGTAATCCAAGTGCCCATCACTGGACAAGTGGATAAACAAAATGTGGTATGTACATACAATGGAATATTATGCAGCACAAGATGAAATATGGTCCAGAAGTATATGACAACATGGATGAACTTTAAGGAGATAATGTTGAGTCAGACACTAAAGGACAGATAATATATGAATTTGTTATTATTACTCTAATAAAGGCAAACTGAGTTTACACTGTAGAATGTAGCAGACCTAGAGGTACACAAAAGCTAGGGATAGAGAAAAGGCTATCCAAGGAGGGTGAAGCTAAATGCAAGGGAATGGGTAGAAATGATGGTAACTAATTAATGAGTTTATAAGCAACATTGCCATATTGAAAATGAACAAATAGAAAGAGGATGTATAGTACCATGTATCCCACTGATTAAATCTACAATTATAAGTAAGTTCTCACATGAACTATTTCAAAGGTTTGATTGTGGATAAAGAGTCAATAGTAGAGGGCAATAAAGGGAAGATTAAAAATGCATGTGTTGTGGTTTGCTAAAGCTGCTGGAATGCAATATACCAGAAATGGAATGGCTTTTAAAAGGGAATTTATTAAGTTGCAAGTTTACAGTTCTAAGGCTATGCAGATGTCCAAACTAGGCATCCAGAGAAAGATACCTTGAGTCAAGAAAGGGCTGATGATGTTAAGGGTTTCTCTCTCAGTTGGGAAGGCATATGGTACCATCAGCTAGCTTTCTCTTCCAGCTTCTTCAAATAGCTTCCCTGGGGGTATTTTCCCACTACATCTTGAAAGATCTCTGGCTCTGTGGGCCATGAAGCTTTCACCAAAAATGGTTCTCTCTTAAAGAACTCTAGTAAGGGACCCACCTTGAATGGGTGGCAACACATCTTCATGGAAACCATCGAATCAAAAGTTCCCACCCATGGTATGGTAGCTCATGACAAACTCTGGGATCTGTCCTGTAACTACTTGTTGAAGAGTGCTTTGAAAACTATTATTTTTTCTTTCTTTGCTTTGTATATATGTTATATTATACAATAAAAAAAGTTCTCACCCACATTTGGGTGAGTCACATCTCCATGGAAACAATCCAATCAAAGGAGCCACCATAAACAATATTGAATCAGGATTAAAGAACATGGCTCTTCCAGTGTGTACACCAATTTCAAACCTGCACTGTATGCTATGGCCAATAGTTAACAGGAAGACATCAACAGTACCACAGCAGTACCGGGGGCAACTAGTTGTGGGGAGGGTCAAGTGATAAGGGGTAGTTTTCATTTGATAGCTGGTGGGGTGGCACTGTGTTTATCAGTTCTTTATCATTATGGACCAATGAGAATTGTCTAAAATTGGAGAGTGCTGCTGATTGTACAACCAAGTAAGGATACTGTAAGACATGGTTTGTTTATTTTGGACATTATACACGATGCGCAATACATGGAGGGAGCTGAAGGATACAATGACTAAGAAGCAGAACGGTGAACTGTGATACATTTATATGATGGAATATGGTGCGACTACAAAAAAGAAGGATGGGGAACAGCTGGTCTGGCCCCGGCCGTCCTGGTCCATGCAGGGAGGACTGCCCGCAGCCAGGCAAGGGATGTGGGCCTCGGAGGGGTAGCGACTGAACTGCCCCTGTTCTCTGCGCATCGCCACGCCCCTTCCATGGTGCCAGTCTCTGCCTGAGTCACGGTTGGAGCAGCTGGAGGAGAACATCCAGTCCGCGGGAGGAAAGTGAATAAACTTAATTGAGAAATATCTGAAAACCTTGATATGCTAGTTTGCAAGCTGCTGAAATGTGATATACAGCTTTTAAAACAGGAATTTTAATAAGTTGCAAGTTTACAGTTTTAAGGAAATGAAAGCGTCCAAATTAAGGCACCGACAAGAGGTTACTTTCACTCAAGAAAGGTTGATGGGTCAGGAACATTGCTGTCAGTTGGGAAGTCATGTGGCTGGCATCTGCTGGCCCCTTGCTCCTGTTCTCAGTTGCTTTCAGCCTCTGTTCCTGTGGGGGTTCCTCATTTTACTTCTCTGGGGCCAGCTTTCATCTCTTGGCTTCCCTTGGCTCTCTCCAGGTTCTGGCTTGCTTAACATCTCATGGCAACATCTGCTGGGCTCCAGGCATCTCCAAATATTCATGTGTCTGTTCTCCAAGTGTTGACATCTGTGTCAGCTCTGCTCTGAAGTTTCTGTTGGCTCTGTTGTTTCTGTCAATTCTGAAGTTTCTCTCCAAAATATTTCTTCTTTTAAAGGACTCCAGTAAACTAATCAAGACCCACCTGGAATTGGTGGAGTCACATCTCCATCTAATCAAAACCCACACCCACAACTGGATGTGTCACACCTCAGTGGAGATAATCTAATCAAAAGTTTCCAACCTATAGTATTGGATTAGAATTAAAAGAAACAGCTGCCTCTACAAGATTGGATCAATATTAAAACATGGCTTTTCTGGTGCACATAATACTTTCAAACTGGCACACTTTACAAGTCTAATACAGATGAAGCAAGAAAGTCAAAATCAAATGATTCTGAGCAAGGCCTTGAAGATGCAGTGGAATGTTCTGATGAAGCTTTGCAGAAAAGAATAAAGCCAGCTTCTCTTAGCCCTCAAAGAGTGCAAAGACCTCATTCTAGCCTTTCTCCATTTATGACAGCAAAAGAACTCTTGGATACAGCAAAAGGAGTCACTAACATCCCTCTAGTCCATGAGATTATGGTAAACAGAGACTTTCAGATTAAACCAGTTGAATTGCCAGAAGACAGTTGCTGTATGGACTTCTGCTGACTTTCAGAGCTAGAGACCTAAATCTGAGTCTCAGGTATCATACACATACTTAAAGTTTCAGGGAACTGCTAGCTTAAACAAAGAGCAAATCATTTCAAAATTTAAAGATAACAGGTAAAGTTTACAATCTAAGCTTTAATTTTTTTAATCTCTGATTTTTATAAGCCTTTTTAGTGAAGCCACTTTCAGAAATAAAAAATCAGACAGTTGTTTTATATTAACAAACCATGGCAGAGGTTTTGTTGTTTCACTTTTACACATTTACCAGAGTTATGTTAGTTAACAGACAAAATATAATTTATATATTTGTTCTACCCCTCTTTTAAAGTCTTTTCTTACTTAAGATGGAGCTCTGACCTATAGCTGACCACATATACTTTTAGAGAAGTATTAGACAAGACAATTGATAAGTAAATTTGGATGTTTCTATGATCTGTAGCTTTTTAAGAATAACTAAAACCATGATTAACAACACCATGCCATCGTTTAACACCATACAGATTAGTATCAGGATATAACATGGGCAGTGAGAACATTGTCAAACTATTATCTAAATAGATGAATAACATAATTACCTATACAAATTTAACAAGCAAGAGGATAGAAAATCCCCCCCCCCCTTTTTTAAGGTGCATGGTTTGGGAATTAAACCCAGAAAATCCCTTTTAATCACTGTAATACTTCCTAAACACCTCCTATGCAATATATTAAACTATTTTAGCACCTTACTTTTACAAGGTGAAAAAACAAATTATTTTTGAACAGTTTTTCCTTTAACAGGAAAAAGATTTATCTTCTGAAATAGAGGATGAAAAGGCCAGAAATAAAAAATGAAGGATGTTGAGAGGCACACTAATGAATTGAATAAACCTTGAGGACTGTGTGTTGTTCAAAATAAGCCAAAAACAAAAGAAGAAATATGCTATGGTCTCTCTCAGAAAATATGTATAAGAAAATGGGAGCTTAGATTGTAAGCCCTCATAGAAGCTACACATAGTCTGAAGTTGTAAGTGCATTTCTAGAGTCTGAAACAATGAGCTATATGTGTATCAGCTGATATTTCCCTGAAACTTTCAGCAACTCTGTGACACCTGAGACCCAGAGATGGCCTGCTGTAGCCCTGAGGGTGAGCGCAGCTATATATAATAACAGTTAAAGTAACCAAAGGGAAGATCAGGCCTCAATTAGAGTTTAAAACAAAGTCAATCTGGCTGGGTCTAAGGTAAATTAGAATACAGGGTAAAAGGTAAATTTGCAGACAAAGCCACAAATATGACAGACAGAATTCCAAGGGTGTAATCCACATCAAGTTTCCTCTCCCATGATCACTTTGTCGTGAAGAACTTATATTTGTATTTTCACAGAGGGGTAGTAAAGTGAGTATTGCTTTAAAAAAATCAACAGTTTGATTATTTGTTTCCCTGTGTCAAATTTTGAATGAACATGTTGACTTTGAAAGCTTGCCTTACTATACACATGTACACTGGTCTAGCCAGGAGTAGCCACTGGTCAGCTTTCTAAGTCAAGGATGAATTGCAATTTTTTTTTTTGAGGGGAAAAATGAAAATGCCACGACTAAAGGTAAAACTTGGATTAATGAACGAATCCTTATATGTTCACTTTATAGATAAAAATGGTTCAAAAAATTAGCTGAATTTGCAATTTAAAAGCTCAACTTGCAGGCGGTGCAATGACAGCTCAGTGGTGGAATTCTCGCCTGCCATGCTGGAAACCCAGGTTTGAGTCTCGGTGCCTGCCTATGCAGAAAAAAAAAAGCTAAACTCTCAAATGACAATTCCAAAGTAAAGCTAATATTTTCACTGCACACGACAAGACTGCTAGAGTGAAAACAGTTTCTGAGATAGAAAAGAGCTCATGGTAGGATGATGAAGTGTTCAAGACTCTTGGTTCATTTATTTAGGATGAGACTTAAATGGTTGACACTCAACTAAAAATCACGTCAGCTTTTTTCACTGAAAAAATTCCTTGACAAGTATCCTAAGATAATAAGAGAATTAAAATGATCAGAAATGCCAATAAACCATCAGCAATTCAATTTGATGGTAGAACATGGTAGCTATAGATTTAGTCTGCCCAGCACCCTTCCTGATCCACCTTTGGGTTGCAACCTCTTTCTCTTTGGGTGATGAGGTTAAATGACCAACTGTCCGGGTTTACCCCAAACTGTCCCAGTTTGGGCACTGAAAGTTCTGCATAGGGGGAGCCCCTCAGTTCCAGAAAAATGGGGAGAGTTTACTCTAGGAGTGAAAGGGTGTGAAGTGATGAAATAGCAACAACCAAACTGCTCCATTTTTACCCAGTCCATGGGTGGACCATGTGATCAATATCTGATCATTCACAGCATCCGACCCACCTGGTCACAGGGACTGAAGGATGGATTTGACCAAAGCTTGTCTCTCTCTGGCACTTTTTTGCTAAAGGTCATAGGGAAAATGAGCTCATTACAATTTGCACAATGTACCATGACCGCCGTCTTGATTGCCATGTAGGAAGATCCTGTCCTAGAAATTGAGAACAAAAGCCCTGATCATTCGACCCTTGGAAACAACCACAAATGGAGCTGGCTGCAACCCTGGGCTTCCAACTTACTAAGTCATAAATTCCTTTCTCTACTTAAGATGGTTTGAGTTGAGTTTCTACTGTTTGCAGCCATAAGATTTCTGACT
Source organism: Tamandua tetradactyla (assembly GCF_023851605.1). Classification (NCBI taxonomy): domain Eukaryota; kingdom Metazoa; phylum Chordata; class Mammalia; order Pilosa; family Myrmecophagidae; genus Tamandua; species Tamandua tetradactyla. Next base: position 54,013,298 of record NC_135341.1, on the reverse strand, counting down.
ATTACAACCTGTCAGCATGACAACACATTTATTAAAATTTTAATCATCAGTAGCTTGAAAATGTTGCACTGTTTCACCTCTTTGTGAAAATTCAGGGCACCTCTACTTAATGATTACTTGACATAACACCTAAATAAGTTAAAATATTATATATATATATATATATATATATATATATATATATACTTAAGTGTCTGGATACCAGAAATACTGGTGCCACCAAGAGCAGAAATAAATTGCCTCATGTAAGCTGTCATGTCTCTCTATTCAGTCTAATTATCCAAAATTGATGTACTTGATGTAATATTCATATCATTTAATCGAGGAGATAAGCAGGAAAAATTCTTTTGAAAACTTTTCTGGTAAGAAATATAAAATGGTTTTTAAAATTAAAACAAGCTCTGGACCTCTCTCTCTAAGCCAACTCAGCAGGTGAACTCACTACCCTCCTTTCTCCATGGGACATGACTCCCAAGGGTGTAAATCTCCCTGGCAATGTGGGACAGAACTCTCAGGCTGAGCCAGCATCTTGGGATTAAGAAAGCCTTCTTGACCAAAAGGGGGAAGAGAGAAATGAGACAAAATAAAGTTTCAGTGGCTGAGAAATTTCAAACAGAGTCGACAGTTTATCTTGGAAGTTATTCATAGGCATTATATAGATATCCCTTTTTAGTTTGTGGTGTATTGGAGTGTCTAGAGAGAAGTACCTGAAACTATTGAGCTGTGTTTCAGTAGCCTTGATTCTTGAAGACAAATTGTATAAATATATAGCTTTTACAATGTGACTGTGTGATTGTGAAAACCTTGTGTCTGATGCTCCTTTTATCCAGGGTATGGACAGATGAATTAAAAAAAGTGGATAAAAAGAAATAAATAATAGGGGGATAAGGAGTAAAATAAATCGGACAGATAGAAATACTAATGGTCGAGAGGGAGAGGTAAGGGGTATGAGATGAATGAATTTTTTCTTTTTCTGGAGTGGTGTAAATGTTTAGTGACGAATAAACAACTATGTAATAATATTGTGAGCTATTGGCTCTATATCATGTGTGGAGTTTATGCATGTGAAGATTTCTCAATAAAAATATTTTTAAAAAACAAGCCCTGGACACGTTGTGGACTAGAATGCAAAACGGACATAAAATTTTAAGTTAGAAGCCTAGAATTCAAAGGTATTTCTTATTTGTGCTTAGCTGCTTTAATTGTGTATCATAGGACACATTTTCACTTTCCTGCGTAGTTAGGAAAAATACTTCTGTAAAAAAATAGAGAAGTCTCACAATAGAAATGGGAAGCTTAAACAGTTTTGAAAATACTAGAGACAGGACTATAACTACTAACAGATGGCATGGCCTGGAAAGAGAGGAAGCCAGAGATGAGACCACTTAGGAGTTCAGTGCAATCGTCTTGACAAGGAATGAGACATCCTCAACAAAAATAAATGGCTGCATGCTCTGGTTCTCACCTGACCCATGCAAACCACCAATCATAAAAAAGAGAGTACATTTTGAATATTAAACAGTCAACATACACAAAATTCTTATTTTTATTTAGCAAACTCTTAGATAGCATTTATTGAGAGCCAGGCACGTTTCTAAACATACCTCAAACACTAGTTCATTTCATTTTCATAATAAATGTATGCGGTAGTTACTATCAATACCCCTATTGTACAGATGAGGAAAGTGAGGCAAAATGAGAATAAGTAACTTGGCCATGTTCATCCAGCTGGTTAACTGGCAAGGGCAAAATGTGAATCTAGATTATCTGACCCAGAAATTGTAAAGCTATGCTAATTGGGAGAGGAAGAGATAACTGTATAATCTGAGTGGTGATACTCAAGCTATACAGATTGCCTCGTTTTGAGAGCAAAAATGTAAATGGGTGAGGAGAAAGGTATTCCACAGTCCTGAATCGTTCAGAGCTCCTGGAAGAATTTGTGGAAGAGAATTTGATTAAACTACAAAACATTTCTACACACAGCAAACCTTCTCTGAGGCTATACTGTCGGCTCCACCTTGTGTGATACCTAGGCCAAAGTAATAAAATAAATTAAGGGCCCGTGCTTGTCAAGGCAAACCTCAGTTAAATAAGTGCAGAATTCTCTGGGAATCTGTATTGTAGCTGGAAAATAGGAATATATTTATCATGTTTCACATTGGCCTTCAGTGAGAATTGAGGTGAAAGACATTTTAGTTGTTTATTTTTACTGTAGCAGCAATGAAAATTTTAGGTTTCCAGAGCACTGAAGTCCCCTCAGCTAATGAAATGCCACACAGTAAGGGATACTACTGATGAAGAGAAATTCACAATTGCAAACAGTGGTAAAGCTGAAAATAGGCTGGAAAAAAAAATTAGATTGCTTTAGAAAAAAACAACTAATGCCAAATAAATTATAACCTTTCTAAACTATAAGAAGGCAGTATAACTAATGGTCAATTTTTAAACAAACTTTCCAGAAGTTAAATGAAAACTGCGTTAGTTTGGAGCTGCTTTCCATTTTCCCACTCACTTTTCTAGAAGGCAGATTCTAGGTAGGAGGCCACAAAGTGGGCATGAAACTCAGCAGCATGTTTGGTGTCATAAATGCCAGTTGGGAATATCTCATGTAGGTCAGCAGTGAAGGCTCCCAGGCTCTCAGGCAGGTGTGCGTAGAAGTTCTCGTGGTGGGGAGCATACTGCTGGTTGAAGTTGGAGCCACGCTGAACCAGAAATTGCACAGACTTCGATTCTATGACATACTCCTCCATGCACAAAAGGGTCAGATCAAACACCTGGGCCACGTAGGAGTATTCACCATTTGCCGGCTGCCGCATGAAGCAGACAAGGCCCAGAGAGAAGATAGAAGGGGTCCTGGCAGCATGACATGTGGCCTTGTAACTTTTCTCCATGCCCTGATTCAGCAAATTCTTCTTGTTCTTAAAACCATTCAATTCCATGTCCACAGCCACGAAGTTAGCCGTCTTTACGGCCAGCAGAAGGGATGGCCACGTCTCCTTGAAGTTGTCACTTTGTACACCCACCACAGGAACCCGGACTATCAGTTTCTCCCCAGATTTTGTGCTTTCTCTGACACCACCGTCAGAGGTCTCCAGAGCTGAGGCTGCTCCATCATCACTTCCAGTGGCAGTGTATGTATCTTTTAACACAGCAATTCCACATCTAGAAATTTATTCAAAGAAAATGTTTAAGGACATATGCATAGATTGATCTATTATAGCATTATTTCTAGTAATTAATGTCTAAAAATAGAAGAATTTGTTAAACAAATTATGGATTATGGAATACTAAGTAGCCACTAAAATAAAAAAATCATAGGATATTATTTGATAATGTGTTAGTTAGATTCAGTTGTCAACTTGGCCAGGTGAGCATACCTAGTCTTGTTGCTGCGGACATAAGCCAATGGTATGTGAACCTCATCTGTGGCTAATTACATCTGCAGTCGTCTAAGAAGCGTGTCTGCTGCAATGAGTGACGTTTGACTTAATTGGCTGGTGCTTAAATGAGAGATCGCAACGTAGCACAGCCTAGCAGCTTGGCATTCCTCATCTCAGCACTTGCAGCTCAGCCCAGGCCTTTGGAGATGCAGAAAGGACCCTGGGGAAAGTTGTTGGAACCCAGGGGCCTGGAGAGAAGACGAGCAGAGACCATCCTGTGCCTTCCACGTAAGAAAGAACCTCAGTGGAAAGTTAGCTGCCTTTCCTCTGAAGAACCAACAAAATAAATCCCCTTTTATTAAAAGCCAATCCGTCTCTGGTGTGTTGCATTCCGGCAGCTAGCAAACTAGAACAGATAATATGAAAACTGTGTACAATATATTAGCTAAGTAAATAAAGTATGCATAGCATAATTTCACTCTGGTTCAAAATTTCATATCATGTCTATCTTTATATAAGCATAAGAAATCTGGAAAATAATGTACCAGAATATGAACAGTGATTCTTTATGGGTAGTGGAACTATTGGTAATTTTAATTTTTTATGTATGTTTTACTATATTTTCCATACTTATTCAATGAGCATATGTTAACTTATAATTGGTGAAAAATGTTATTTCTGAAAAAATTTCTCATTGTTGAACAGTGTTATAAAATGTTCAAAAGTAAAGAAGAATAGTTTCTTTGAGTAAAAAGGAATAGTTGTCTTTAGTAAAATGTTGAGGACTTTGAGGAAAATCTGTCCTAATGGAAGACTGATAAAATAAGAAGGAAGGCAATTAAATTATGAACTTGATTGCTAAAATAACTTTATTTGAATAGATGTAGTTTGGGCGTGAGCCTTTACAAAGTCTGGAGAAAAAATATACAACAAAAGAACTTAGATTTCATCCTCATCTTGATGAGTATTTAGATTTTTTCCACATTCTCATCACATATTTTAATAAATATTCTTGTACATAAATTTAAAAGTAAATATTTTAGAAAAGAGCATAGTATAATGATTCCCATGCATATATCATTCAGCTTCAATAATCATCAATTGATGGCCACTTTTTTGAACAAAGATCTTAATGCATTTATGTGAGTATTTCTAGAGCACAGATTACCAGCAGTGAAATTAATGAGTAAATGGATTTAGGCACATTAAATTTTGATGGATAAGGCTAGACCCTTTATGTATATTAATGTATACTGCCCTCTACGACTTAGAGCTTTTCCCATTCAACAGTAGGAAAAATTAAGATGCAGAGTTAAAGCTGCCATATATAGTTTTGCATTTCATTTACTGCGTGAAGGAAACTAGAGTGTGGCTGAAATCCATTCTGTACTCTGACCACCAAGCCATGAACCCTGATGCTGTCTGCATTAGCTTGAAGAAGCACCGTCCATTCAGGGTGCTTTTTTTTAAATGCTATAGAACAGTGCTTTTCAAACCCACAGGTAAAAATAAATGATTCTTTTATTACCCATCTGTTGTAGCCCAAAACTTTTATAAAATAATAAAAGTAAATGACTAAAAAATGAAGTTTTTAAAATACAAAACATATTTGGTTTTTTTTGTTTTAATATTCTGCAATCATAGGTTATTCTATCGAATCACCATAAACATTTCTAAACACTTAATCTCGAGTTCTATACGTATCTTGCTGCAGATGGGTAACAAACAGTTCATGGACAGATACTGGTCCGTGGCCAATATTTAAGAGTAGTCCTGTTCTGGAGGTTAGCAAGAGGACTTACCAAGAGAAGTTCAGTGGGATGAAGGTATTTCTAGGTCTTTAATGCCTTAAATGTTACTGGATATTGTAGTGAACTAAAATAAACTAGGGACTTTTCATACTGTATGCTGCCTCAGCATCTCCTACCCAGCCATTATAGCACAAGGGACTTTTGCATTGTCATGATGCTCCAGCATCTCAGACCCTATCTTTCATTAGATCTCTGAACCCTTGACACCTGCTTATGTAAGAAAAACAGCTTCTCCTTCTCCTCCTCACATCCTACCTGGGTTCAGGCCCCTGTGAAAGTCAAATATAAACTCCCCACTCCCCACTCGTGCTTCACCTCTACCCACATAACACTACAAAGGCGTAGTCCAGGTCCACAGTAACCTCTGTTCCCTGCCTGCGTGGCTGAGCCCACACTCCTGCTGTGTTTCCCTGGGTGACCTTGTGAGGCATGCTGTTTCTCTCTGTTCCAGGGCCTGTGCGGACTAATAAACTTTTCTTCCACACCTCTCTGGTGTCACTCATTCTTGCTGCACTTCCATCTATATAAAGAGCCTTACAATACAATCATAATTTATCCTAAAATGTTTATATTCCATAATTGGTACCTAGAATTTTAAGTTTTAAAAAAGCATCATTAGAATAAATTAAAAGACCAAAGTAACTAGATTTCTACCTCATTTTTGTGTTATTTCTAGTTTTCCTTTTTATTTATTTACTCCTGACGAGGACCTTCTTGCTGACCTTGTGTCCCCAGGAATGACAATTCCTTAATAACTAGCTGGACAAGAGCCCTGATACCTGGAAAAGGGTGTTCCAACTTTTGTTTTACCCCTGTACATCTAAAGTATATGACATCATTACTTCTTCCCAATGGCTTATGTGCTGGTTTAGAGGATGTATGTACCCCAGAAAAGCCATGTTTTTATCCTAATTCCATTTGTAAATCCCATTTTCTCATCCCTATTCAGCATTGTATGTTTGAAACTGTAATTAGATCATCTCCCCAGAGATGTGATTTAATCAAGAGTGGTTGTTAACCTGGATTAGGTTGAGTCGTGTCTCCACCCATTTGGGTGGGTCTTGATTAGCTTCTGGAGTCCTATAAAAGAGGAAACATTTTGGAGAATGAGAGATTCAGAGAGAGCAGAGAAGAACGACATAGCCATGTGAAGCAGAGAGCCCACAAGCCAGTGACCTTTGGAGATGAAGAAGGAAAATGCCTCCCAGGGAACTTCAGGAAACAGAAAGCCAGGAAAGAAAACTAGCAGATGACACCTTGCTCGCCATGTGCCCTTCCACTCGAGAGAGAAACTGTGACTGTGTTCACCATGTGCCTTCTCACTTGAGGAGAAACCTGAACTTCATCGGCCTTCTTGAACCAAGGTATCTCTCCCTGGATGCCTTTGATTGGACATTTCTATAGACTTGTTTTAATTGGGACATTTTCTTGGCCTTAGAACTGCAAACTAGCAACTTATTAAATTCCCCTTTTTAAAAGCCATTCTGTTTCTGATATATTGCATTCTGGCAGCTAGAGAACTAGAACAGCTTACGTGAGAAATCCAAACCTAGGTTTTTTTAAACCACCACCATGAAAACTGCCAAAAAAAAAAGAAGAGCTCCTTTCCTTTAGAGGTCTCCTCTTTACATTGAATGAGGTCTCTTGAGTCTCAGTATCTCTCTGTTATCTCCAGCTGCTTTGCCAAGTAGCTCCAAAAGAGCTTTCATTTTTTTGTATCAAATAAGCAACTTCATTCTTGGGCTGTAGAATAGAGGGAGGTTTTGCTTTTCTGAAAATGGATCGATTTTCTGCTGTGACTGATTAAATTGGTCTGGGAACTATGAAAATTTTTCCCCACTGAAAAGGAATTCTTCTAAAATGAAGGGTAAATTTGATTATATTAGTAAATGTGTGATTCTGTGGGTAGTAATTGGGTTGGATTCAGCGAGTGATTCTAGTCTCATTGACACTTATGAGTTTGAGGTCACCTCTGGAGTTGTTGGGCAGCTCTACTTCTGGGATTTGGTCAGGGGACAACTGGGCTATATGTCTCTATCCTTCAACAGGCTTAGCCTGCACTTATTTCTATGGTGGTTGCAGAGTTTCAAGAGAAGGGATGGAAGTATGTAAAGCCTCTTGAGGCCTAGCCTTGGAACTGGCTCGTCTCTTTTACTGTCTTCCATTGGCCAAAGCAAGTCACATAGCCATCCAAGATTGAAGCAAAGAGAGAAGGGGAAGAATACATTTCTTGAAACAAAGAGCTGTTCAGTAGCATTGCAAAGGGTGTAGATACAGAGAAAGAATTGGTGATCAGTTTTGCAGTCTATCACAGTGGTTAATACCATCTTGCTGGGAGAGAATCTCCCACCTCAAAATCAATGGTAAACAATGTTTTCAATCTAGAGAAAAGATAATTTTTCTGTGTATCTGAAGGAATTGGTAATGAAGTCATTCTATATTTTCTGGACTTGTATTCCTAATATCTTATTTAGATCTTTGATAGTTGAAGAAACTCTCACACCAAGAGAACTACAACCTTTCTCCCTTAAAAGATAGTAGCTGCTTCCTCAAGAAATGATTCCTTGACTTCTGGTCTCTCCTCCCATTCGACCTGTTCTGCATTTTGCAGCCAGTGATCTTTCCCATTTATTTGATGTTGCTCCTTTACTCAAAAATCTTTGTTAACCTCCATCTGAAAGACAGATTACAAACTCCTGGCCTAGCTCTTACCAGTCTTTTCAGCCTTCATACATCTTACATCTCTAATCACATGGAACTAATTCCTGTTTCTTGAAACCTGGAAGCCTCTTCTTACTCCCATGAACTATATATAAGTAGTGACTCTATCGTCTCAGGAATTGTTCTGCACCATTCTACAATGTTTAATAGTCTGGGTATTGAGGCTCTTTCTCGATACCAAAGCCTACTTAAGCTTTTGAAAAGAAGGATGTGGTAGGAGGAATTTAACACACCGTAGAAAAGGAAACTTTAGCCAGCCAGATTTATTTACATAGTGCATAGTACGCCTTGGAGTTCAGCAACAGCTTCTCAGGTAGGTATGACAGAGGGGTTTTAAATGAACCCACTTTTTCAGACTCCTTGTTTCAATTTTTCAGGTTCCCAGAGAAGTTTCAGTCACATTCAGTAACTGCGCTTTTCGTTGCAAATAACTATTGAAACATAAAGTAGAATGAGAGCACTGGACTGGGAATCTGAATATCTAGGTCTGGTTCGGCCTCTGTCGCTTCCTTTCTTTGTGTTTTTACACAACTCATATAACCTCTTCCATATTATGATTGTCTATTATTTTATAAAGGCACTTCATAAAGATATTTTGAAGTGCTTTTAGCTTCCTTAGGGGGTAATTCAGTTATCAGTAAGGTCTAGATGAGATTGATTTGAATGTTCAAGTTTCAAGGCTTGGGGAAAAGGAAACCCTATGCCCATGCCAAGATCTCTGTGAATTCCCTCTGGAGTTGTGGTTTCATGGCCCTTTGGGCTCTGGCTGCCTCTACTGAATTCTTGCTCTCCGTTCTGCAATTTCAGACTGTTTGTTTATCTCCACCCTGACTTCAACCATTTCCTTAGTTTTCATACCAAAACAACTCCTATTCATCCAAAGTTTCAAGTCACTATATTTACTCAAACAGAATGAATATTTAGGGAGGCAGAACCATATAAACACCTTTAAACCAAACATCAGATATGCCTGCACTTAGCATCCTTTGCACTACATCCTTGTTGCTGTACGCACTCCTCTCGCCTCTGTGCCTGCCCTCTCAGAAGAAAAAAATAACATAAAAAAACATTCTTTCCATTTCCTTCTGTAGAATATGTTAGCCTTCTCCAGCTCCTACTTCTAAAACAGCTCTGAACTTTTGTCCAGAATTTATATGGTTTCCTTTTTTGGAAGTAAATCTTTGGACTATCTTGTATTTGTATTTTAATATTAAAAATTGTATTTGTATAAACCAACACAAAGAGGCACGGTGTAAATTTGCAAACAGACCAAAAAAAGAAAAAAATTTAAAACCAACAGACTGAAAAATAAGGATCAACAGGAACATCTGCCTCAGAATGAAACAAAGACTTCAAAGATTGTGGGGTATTTTTATGGATATAGGGAACATAGTTGGTGCTCTACCCAGATCCCCTTAGATCCTCCTCAGGCTGTACCTGCAACACTTTTCAAATGACTGTCCTTGGGCTACTCTATTCACCTTCACTTGAAGGGTTGGAAGTACCTGGGAGTTTACATCTGCCCAAGTTGGCTGGTAGCCATTGGGGGAGGGGGTGTGCAGAGGAGGGAGGAAATTAAAAAACTCAACTCTCTTGTCTCATCCCTAGATGAGCTCAGAGGTGTAATTTATGCTCCAGAGCTCCCAACAGGATCAGACTAAGTCCAGGAATTTATCAAAAATTGCACATTTGTTTGGCTTTCTTCACTTCTCTATCCTGCTTCCCCATCCCCTTACTAATCTGACCTGGGAGCACTTCCTTAATACATTATTTACACTTCAATCCATGGCTCAGCATCTGTTTCTAGGAGAACCCAATCTAAGACAGCATTTTGTTGGAGGGGCAATCTAGGGTATTCATTCTTCCATATATATGCATTGAACATCTCTTATACATGATTATAAAATAATCGTAATCACGCATATAATACAGTCCTTATCCTCATAAAAAGTACAACTTAGGGAGATAAGACATGGAGAGAAATAAGTACAACAATATGAAGCCATGTGCCATTTATTCCTGCAGAAAATATTGACTAACCACTATATACATACTGATGGAATACCAAAGAAATGGGGAAGCAGTGCTCACAGCTTTATGACAAGAGAGCCCTGGGGTGGCTCTTATATGCTGAGTTTTGAAGGTCAGATAAGATCTCTGTTGTGGTTTGGAGCTGCATGTACCCCAGAAAAAAAATTCTTAAATTTAGTCCATTCCTGTGGATGTAAACCCTTTGTAAGTAGAACCTTTTGATGAGGCTACTTCAGTTAAGGTGTGACCCATCTCAATCAGGATGGGTCTTAATCCTGTGATGGAATCTTTTATAAGATAATGAAATTCAGACAAAGAGAAAAAGCCACAGAAGCATGAAGTTGATATCAATGAAACCCAGAAGAGAGGGGAGAGGGTAGCAGATACCACGACATGCCTTACCATGTGACAGTGGAGCCAAGGATCGCTGGCAGTTGGCCTTCTAAAAGAAAGTATCACCTTGATGATGACCTGATTTGGAAACTTTCCTGGACTCTAACTGTGAGCAAATAAATTCCCATTGTTTAAGCTGAACCATTTCATGACATTTGTTTTCAGCAGCCTAGGAAACTAAAAACAATCTCCTAACAGAAAGTTGTAAGTGAAAGGGCAAATGGTATGAATAATTGAGCATGTGAGGTTGAGAAGATAGGAAGAAACCAAAATGTTAAATGGGCTGCTGAGAGAATCCCCAGAATCCAGCCCTTGTCTTCTGAAAGACTGAATCCCTGCCATGTAAGTTCATCCTTGCACTATGCTACTCATATATACATATGTTCTCTGGGCATATGATATGATCCAGGTCAGTGGATCATTCTGTGCATGTGTAATGAATACAAATCTTAGTCAACATGTTCAGTTAAGTAAAAAGAATTACCTTTTTTCCCTTCATAATTCAGTTTAATTTATTTTTGCAAACCTCAATTCCACTGGAGTGGTGGAAATTTTAACTTGGCCAAATTGTGCCCAACTCTGCAGAACCTGTTCCTCGCCAAGTTCCACCTAAACTTCAGGGAGTTTGGGGGAATTTGGTAGGACCCAATATTCACCACCATCTAACCCTCTGATACTTGGGTATCAGGCATGGGCAGATCATTGCAAAACTGTCTCTCATTCCTGTCCGTAAGACCTTTGGGTCCCACTGTTCTTTTTACCACCCCCATGCTATGCTGTTGTGCTCTGGGAAGTTGGTCCTATGGATTCTGTCCAGGGGTGGGCAAGGTACAAAACCCCATCTCTATTTAAACTCCCATCATTTCTTCTCCTTCTCACTTTCCCTCTCTATGTGTAGAACAATTTTTTGTGACAAGACAGACGTTAACTCTTCCATTATTCCACTTTTCCCCTCCAAACATATTGTCTATACCTTGAGCCCTTTCCATTCCCTAAGGGCTAGTGTTCTGAAACTACAAAGCAAAGACAAGACATACTATTCTCTTTCTGCTGTCACAGCTTGAAATCTGAGGGTGAAAGTGGGGAAAAATCAAAGAACAAAATAGGACTGGGAACAGAGTGAGGAAGTGAGGTGCCTAGAGCACAAAATTTAAGGATCATTTACTCTCAGGGTCTTATAAATTCTGACTCTACATGGCTCTGAAAGTGGGTGACGCCTTAAATTTTGTATCCTAGGCACTTCATTGGACCTACCTTAGTCCAGGACTTGGAAGGGAATAACAACTGTTACCCAAAAGGCCCAGTAATAGTTCAAAAATTTTAGCCCATCTAACATAGACAAAAGAATAGAAGAAATGTCAACATTAGCTATCTATTCATAATAAATTATGGTGATATCTGTGTTCTCTATTCTAATCTGAATTTAAATTTTTTTCCAGTATGTAATAATTTTCTAATTAAAAATAAAACGATATAAAAATTTTTTAAATGTGGTAAAATATTGACAATCAGGGAATCTAGGTAATTTCTTTTTGAATTATTGCAACTTTTCTGTAAGTTTGAAATTATTTCAAATAAAAAATACATCAAGAAAAATAAAAAACCTACTTAAAATTTTTAAAAACTTTATTTAAAAAATTCAAAACCTAAGTGGACTCAAAAATGTTGGAGGCTAGCCTAGGATATTTATAAATCTCATAGTTTAGAATTTCTGCAGGCTATTTAATGGGTGCTTGCACATGTCGATCACCAAACTAGGAAAAATTCTCAAAAGATTTTTATAGTGGAAAGTTTGGTATTAAAGAAGCAATCGACATTTTTTGAAGTCTTTCACAAAGGAATCTATATGCAGCTTGAGCTGAGGGTCAGGTTTCATATCCAGTGGAGTTTTTACTTTTTTTTATTTGTTTGTTTCTTTTCTAATGTCATATTTCTGCTAAAATAGATGATCCTAAGCTCCATTTCAGATCATTGGGAGCATTGTCAGCTATCTCTAGATATTACAATCAAAAGTGAGCCTTGAGAGATGACTCCCAGGGATGAGCCTAGCCCTGGCACCATGGGACCAACTATGTCATCCTGTCCAAAAGGGGGGAAAGAAGTGTAACAAATAAGGTATTAGTGGCTGAGAGAGTTCAAATAAAGTCGAGAGGCTGCTCTGGAGGTCAGTCTCATGCAAGTTTCAATTAGACATTGCTACCTATCATAGCTTGCCAAACCCCAACCAAAACCATCTAGGGCATTATATAAGATTACAAAGTTTCCATGCACTAGGGTAACTTTCCAGAAACCAACAACCTAAAATGGGTCTCTGGACCAGAAAATTTCTCAAATGCAGAGTAGCCAGCCTCTCCAGAACACCAACTGATTCCAACCTCCTACCCCATATTATTGACAGGCCCTTCCAACATGAAAAATTCAGAATGAGCATAGCCCAAATACTGCTAAAGAGTGGGAAAAAGATCAAAGGTGGTGGTGGAGTTATACAGAGAAGATTGGGTTTAACAAATGAGTATGATTGCTGAATTAGCATATTGATATTCTTTTAGTCTCCAGTATCTTACAGTAGCTAGAGGTAAAAACCTAAAATGGTGGTAACCCATACCAAACTCTGAAATCTGTTCTACAACTAGTTGTGATGTATTTTGAAATTTATTGTTTTTTTGTATATATGTTATTTTTCACAAAAAAAGAAAAGAAAAAGTTGATTGTGATGATAAATGCACAGCTATATGATGATATTGTGAATTATTGATTGTACACTTTGGATGATTACATAGTATGTGAATATATAATATATATCAATTAAAAAGTCATAGTATATATATGACCCAAAAAATTTTAGGTCATATATATATATATATATATATATATATTACCAGGATAAAAATAAATAAATCATAGAACTGTAAAACAAGAAGAGCGAGCCCACATGCAAACTATGGAGTATAGTTAATAGTATACTTATAATAATATTGCTTCATCAATTGTAACAAATTTATTACATGAATGCAAAATGTTAATAATAGGGAAAATTGTGGGGGAAAATGTTATATAGGAACTCTGTACTTTCCGTATGATTTTTTTGTAAACCTACAACTTCTTTAATTTAAAGCAAATTGAAAAGAAAGGCTTAATCTTAGACTCTCACAACATTTTGCTCTGCTGTTCATGAAATTAACTCTGATGCAAAGGAGACAATGTAAGGAAGTAGATGTTTCCCCACGGTAAAGGAAACCTAGACAAAGATCTCTTTCTCCTCCAGAGTTATCAAATGGGAAGAATATAAGAGAAATGGAACATGACACAATTTTCTGTCAAATGGTTCAGAAAATAATAATATGAGAGAAATTAATAAAGCAAATGTAGCAAAATGTTTAAAAGTGGTTCATTGCAATAATGCATCATGGAAGATTCTTTGTACCAATTTCACATTTTCTTTGTAACCAACCCCCCCTTTTTTTTTTTGCAACTTTTCCATAAGTTTGAAATTACTTCAAACCCAAAAATTACCAAAAGAGTCATAAAAAAATATGAGTTTTTCTGCTCACAGCCCTCACTCTCTCATACTAGAACAAATTCTAGATCTTGCAAATCCCTAGACCCATCCCAGTTTGCTATTGCATATTTTTGCAAGTCCACATCTCAAACTCTGTGGCCGCCAGTGAGCACAACTCAGTCCAGAACTTTGCTATTCTGAGAAGATACATCGGGATTGGTCAAATGGGTCAGGATCACTTGACAGTTTGTACAGTTTGTATATTTGACAGTTTGTAAAGTTCAACAGGTGACTATAACCAAAATACCCAATTTTATATATGCTGTTTAGTTAAAGCTTTAATAACAGAATAGAACCTACATTGATTCCAAAAGTACTACATTAGTCTGAGGGTTTTCATTCACTAGTTAGATTTGGCAACCTGCCATTCCTGTCTGCAGTTCAACTGAGGTGAAGCACTTTGACCTCCCCACTCTCCCAGCTCTGTATTTACAATTTTTATTTTCATGATTTTCTTCAATATTAAATCAAAGTCAAGTAGCATATGGTTACCCACCTAAGATAGTGAAAAAAGCATTACATGGATTGACATCCAGTCTGGCCCTTTTTATATGGACATCAGTGGCCATCCTTGCTGCCTACATAGCTGGTGTGTCATCAGTACTGATATAAAAGCACCTATTCTAGATCCCTAATATTACTATAAATAATATATAATCATAATTAGAAGGAAATTTATTTTATTGGGTTTGGAATATTTATTGGGTTTGCAAATACCAAACATGTTGGAATGGCTTTATAAAAGCATAAGGAAAAGATTCTTGAAGAGTTATGAAGAGCTTGATAGAGAAGGCCTACAATGCTTTGAAGAGACTATTAGTAGAGATGTGGACTCAAAAGATACTTCTGTTAAGGCCTTAAACAGAAATGATGCATGTGTTATTGCCAGTTGGAAGGAAGGCAATACTTGTTTTAAAGTGGCAGAGAATTTAGCCAAATTGTTTCCTGATTTTCCATGGAAGTTAGAATTTAAAAGTGGTGAGCCAAGGTACTTAGCTGAAGAGATTTCCAAACTAAATGTGGAAAATAAAGCCTGGCTTCTACTTGAAACTTACAGTGAAATATGACAGGAAAGAGGTAAGCTGAGAACTGAATTCTTGGGTACAAAGAAATCAGAACTTGATGGTTTGGAAAACTCCAGGCTTCCAGAAAGGGATACCCCAGAGAATAGTGTCCCATGTGAGGATTTAATCAAACATGGAACCAGTCAGCCATTTCAGCAAAAGCCAGGCTTTGGCTTTTTTTCTCCAGGATTGGAGATGGAGTTATCTAGGAAGGATTTGTGGCAAGTTCTATTGTCTGATGGTTAGGAACCTTGCATACTACATAGAAAACCAGTAAGAGTGCTGTGGGATCTAGATAAACAAAACCACTGCCAATTTGGACTAAGAGGGCCAGAAAAGGGACAGTTTGAAGGAAAAATGACTTCAAAGGTAGAACCATGGAAGCTAAGATCTGAAGCCAAGAAACCTTGTTCTAGGACAGCAAACCCATCCATGCACTTGGAGAGG
The DNA here is from genome assembly GCF_023851605.1 of Tamandua tetradactyla. NCBI lineage: Eukaryota > Metazoa > Chordata > Mammalia > Pilosa > Myrmecophagidae > Tamandua > Tamandua tetradactyla. Next base: position 53,997,892 of record NC_135341.1, on the reverse strand, counting down.
GTGACTTTACCCCAAAGGCAGAGGGTGGGCCTTTTGCCTCCATGTTCAGGAAGAGTTTTTTGGTGCCTCAGGCCTTGGAGAAGGTGGAGTAAATTCCTTGGGGGTTGGGGAGAACCTTGCTGCTACCCCATTGTTGTGGAGGCATTGAGCTTGTGCCCTGGAAATGGCAAGGAGCTTAGGTGCTGCCATGCTTGGAGAGGGCGGAGCTGAGTAAGAAGTGGTTTCCCCAATGTTCCTCAAGATTCCAATGCACACCCCAATATTAGGAGAGAGCCACCCATTGCATAGGCCCTTGGAAAGCGGGGGACTTCCACTTTCTAAAACCCTGAGGATAAATGACTCTCAGACTTGGAAATTTAGTGGAGTTTGCCTGCAGGTTTCCAGAACTGTTTGAGTTTGGTGACCCCAGTTTTCCTTCCAATCTCCCCCTATGGCAATGGAATTGTCTATCCAATGACTGTTCCTCCTTTGTATATTGGCAGCAGATAACTTGTTTTGAGTTTGTAGGTCCAGAGCCAGAGGAAAATTTTGCCTTAGGACAGACCATGCCTGCAATTGACCTTGATGAGATTTTGTACTGTTTTTGCCTTTGTATTCTATTTGTATTGTTACTGAAATGGTTTAAGGCTTTGCGTTATTGTAATGAATGAATGTATTTGTTCATGGAAAGAACTTAAGTTTGGGGGGTAGAGAGGGTAGAATGGGCCAGTTTGAAACTATTGAGTCAAGGTATCTTTTTCCGGATACCTTAGTTTGGACATTTTTTATGGCCTTAGAATTGTAAACTTGCAACTTAAGAACTTCCCTTTTCAAAAGCTGTTCCATTTCTGGCGTATTGCTTTGTGGCAGCTTTAGCAAAACAAAGCATTTAGTGAAAAAAATAATGGATTGAATCAGTATAATTCAGTGAATATGCTTGATCAGAGAATACTTGGGGGGCACAGCCATGATAATGAGGAAGATGTTATTCATTATTTGCCCTTTTGAAGTCAAAAGTGAACTGAGGACAACAAATTGTTTTTTACTCCTCAAAAAGTAAAAAACATAGAATTACCATATGACCCAGCAATTCTGCTCCAAGGTATATGCCTCAAAGAATCAAAAGCAGGAACTGAAACAGATATTTGCACATTGATGTTCATTGTGGCACTATTCACAATTGCCAAAAGATAGAAGCAACTTAAATGTCCATCAGCAGAAGAATTAATAAACAAAAGGTCTTATATATTTAGGAGGAAATACTATTCTGCCACAAAAAGGCATGAGGTTCTCATACATGCTACAACATGGATGAACCTTGAAAACATGCTAAGTGAAATAACCCAGGCACAGAAGGGCAAATATTGCATGATTCCACTTATACAAAATATTTAGAATATGTAAATTCATAGAAACACAAAGTAGATTGGAGGTTACCAGGGACTGAGAGGAGGGGGAATGGGGAATTGTTGCTTCTGCTTTGGGTGATGAGGAAATTTCGGTAACAGATGGTGGTGATGGTAGTGCAACACTTAAATGTAATTTACATTGTAATAGTAACATTGTAAATATCACTGAATTGTACACTTAAAAATGGTTACTATAACTAATTTTATATTATATATTTTATCTTTTTTTTTTTTTTTTTTAACATGGGTAGGCACCAGGAACCAAACTTGGGTCTCTGGCATGGAAGGCAAGAACTCTGCCACTGAGCCAAAATTTTATCTTAATAAAATTTTGAAAAAAATTTGAAAAACAAGAAGTGAGACAAAATAGTCACTGGGATCTGACCAAGGGGAATGGAAGTCTTGACTGAGAACAGATTGTGTAACTATTTGATGTCTCCCTAAGTACCCTTGCCCATGCTAATTATATTATAATGAGCAATACAATATGAAAATAAATTAAATTGTACACAAAATACAATGGGTAATTAGAGGGTATATAGAAGTAGCATTTACAAGGAGTTTGAGGAAAAGAATTATAAAATAAAGAAAGAAATTATCTGGAAGAAGGTTGTGAATTTTAGATAAAGGGATATGCTAATTCTGTTAAGTCCTTGAGTATCTTGGCCCAGAGCACACACCTATTACTTTTCCCACTGGCATAGCTACAACCTGTGAAAATCAGCAAAGGAGCCATGGCGCCATATTGTCCTAGCTCTCTTGCTTGTCACTGCAACTGCATGGGGAAAATTTGGAAATGGAAGTAGCAAAACTCATTTTTCTCAAAGCTTTTCAGCATTGGCTTTGATATAAGCAAGAGAGGAACCCTCTACTGTGGCTGGTTCCGAAACCGAGAGGAAATAGAAGATGAGAGGGGTCAGAGTTAAAAAAAAAAAAAAAAAAGATATATTTTTTATCTGTAACTTGGATTTTCATTGTTAAACAGGGCAAGAAATAACTGACTTCTTTTCTCCCAAATATTTTGAGGTGACTCCTGCTCTGCATATAATAGTCCATATAAAGAAATAATATGTGGGTCATTTATTTTTTATATCCAGTGTCATTTGATAATTTTTGTAAGTAGTTCCTCCTGTTGTTTCTCCAAACTGTAATGTTTACCAATAACAATGTGGATTTTCAAACTTTGGGCAATAATGTAACTTATCCCTGATTTTATTATCCAGACTGCAACTCTGAAAGATGTTTCTCCAGCTCTTCCCCAAGGGTTGCAATAAGATTAACTAGCTAAAATGGAAGTCATTATTTTCAATAACTCAAGAAAATACTCAGTTGATTTTTACCAAAGAGGCCACTCTTCCTTCTTCGAAAATAAGGCAAAGTACTGGTGAATTCATACCAGTAATTGACCAAGTTTCAAAACAGACTTAATAGAGGGACTAGGGACAAATGGATTGCCAAACCCCATCCCAAAAATGTTCAAATGTCATTTCTTTTTTATCCACTGTGTTACACATTTCCATTTTATGTTTGCCCTGGAAACCGATGACAACCAATCAAGAGATTCTTGGTTTAAATCCCCTTTCATAAGTCTGAAGTCTTGTAGCACCCATAAAACATTTTTCTCCTCTCCGGAGAGAGGTAGAGAAAGAGATGAAAGTTAAAATTTGAGGACAGCTGTTAACTATTGTTCTAAAAAAAGTCACATTAAGATCTCTGAATATTTTCTTTAGAGAGAAAAAATTTCACTTTATTATAACAAAGGAAGCATTTCTTACCACCAACATTACTTCAAGAAATCTTCGTTTAAAAAATTGTGGCAAAACAGCCTGGCACTTCACTAAAAGGTTAAACAGAGTTAACATACGACTCAGCACTTCCAACCCTCAGTATATGCCCAATAAAAATAAAAATGTATGCTCATTCAAAAACTTGTACACAAATGTCTTATAGCAAATTTATTCATAGTAGCCAAAAGGTGGAAACACCCCAAACATCCATCAGTTGATGAATGGATAAATAAAATGTGATATTTCCATAAATATTATTCAGCAACAAAAAGAAATGAGGTATTGATGTATGCTACAACATGGATAAATCTTGAAACTATGCTTAGTGAAAGAAGTCAGTAACAAAATAAGTCAATAATGCTATTACTTCTTGTATGATTCCATTTATATTAAGTATCCATTGTTTCAGTTTCCTAAGCTGCTGAAAGCAGATACCATGAAATGGGTTAGTGTTTTTTTTTTAATGTTTGTAATTGTTAAAGATAAAATATATACAAATAAAAGAAAGAAAAAGCAATGATTTTCAAAGTACACTTCAACAAGTAGTTACAGAACAGATTTCAGAGTTTGTTATGGATTACCATTTCACGTGTTCAGATTTTTCCTTCTACCTGCTCCAAAATACTGGAGGCTAGAAGAAATTTTTTGTGTGCATGTGAAAAATAGCATATATACAAAAAAGCAATACATTTCAAAGTACATCACAGCAACTAGCTGTAGAACAGATTTCAGAGTTTGCTATGGGTTACAATTCCACAATTTTAGGTTTTCACTTCCAGCTACTCTAAAATATTGGACACTAAAAGAAATATCAATATAATGATTCAGCAATCATATTCATTTGTTAAGCCCTACCTTCTCTGTATAACTCCACCACAACCTTTGATCTTTCTCCCACTCTTTAGGGGTATTTTAACTTTTTCATTTTGGAAGGGACTGCCATAATATGGGATGATCTATCTCAAAAGGCTGGCCCCTCTGCATTTCGGGACTTATTTGGTCCAGGGACCCATTTGGAGGGTGTAGTTTTCCGGAAAGTTACCCTAGTGCATGGAACATTTGTAGAATCTTATATAATACCCTAAGTATTCTTTAGGATTGAGAGGAATGGTTTTGGTTGGGGTTTGACAAATTATGGTAGGTAGCAACATCTACCTGAAGCTTGCATAAGAGTGCACTCCAGAGTACCTCTCGACTCTATCTGAACTTTCTCAGCCACTGATACCTTATTTGTTACACTTATTTCCCCCCTTTTAGTCAGTATGGCATTATTGATCCCATGGTTCCAGGGCCAGACTCATCCCTGAGAGTCATCTCCCACACTTCCAGGGAGACTTTCACTCCTGGATACCATGTCCCACATAGTAGGGAGGGCAATCATTTCATTTGCAGAGTTGGACTTAGAGAAAGAGAGGAGCAACAGAAGAGGTCCTCCAAAAGTAACTCTTAGACATATCTATAGGTAGGCTAAGCCTCTCTGCTACATGCATAAGCATCACAAGAGCAAGCTTCAAGATCAAGGGTTTGGCCTATTGATTTGGGTGTCCCTAAGGTTTGACACAGTATCAGGGGTTTCCCTGGTGGTAAAGTTTAATAGTTCCATATTTTTCTCCCATCCCTCAAGGAGTTAAAATAACAAATAATGATAATAAGTTATCAATAGCTGAGAGAGTTAAAACAGAGTTGAGAGGCTACTCTGGAGGTCACTCTTACACAAGCTTCAGTTAGACATTGCTACCTATCATAACTTGCAAACCCCAACCAGAATCATTCCTGCCAAGTCTAAAGAACACCTAGGGTATTATACAAGGTTCTTCAAAACTTCCATGCACTAGTTAACTTTCCAGAAACCGACAACCTCCAGATGGGTCCCTGGACAAGATAAGTCCTGAAGTGCAGAGGGGCCAGCCTCTCCAGAACATCAACTAGTTCCATCCCTCTATCCCACATTTCGACTGCCCCTTCTGACATGAAAAAGTTAAATATGCATAGCCTAAATACCTGTAAAGAGTGGGAGAAAGAGCAAAGGTGATGGTGGAGTTATACAGAGAATGTACGGTTTAACAAATGAGCATGATTGTCGAATTATTATATTGATATTGTTTTTAGTTTCCAGTGTCTTAGAACAGCTAGAAGGAAAAATCTGAAATACTGGAATGGTAACCCATACCAAACTCAGATTTGTTCTACAACTAATTATTGTGATGTGCTTTGAAATTTATTGCTTTTTTGTATACATGCTATTTTTCACAGAAAAGGAAAAAAAGTTGATTGTGATGATAAATGCACAGCTACATGAAAAATAAATAAATAAAAAGTAAGGGAAAAAAGGTGAAATTGGCAGAATGGATTAGAAAATATGGCCCAAGTATATGCTGTCTGTAAGAAAATCAACTTAAATTCAAAGATACAAGCAGGTTGAAAGTGAAAGGATGGAAAAAATACCATGCAAGAAGTAACCAAAAGTGATCTGGGGTAGCTACCCAAATATTAGATAATATAATATAGACTTTAAGTCAAGAACAGTTATGAGAGACAAATACGGTCATTATATACTGATAAAAGGGACAATTCAACAAGAAGTTATAGCAATTATAAATATATCTGCATGTAACAGGAGAGCCCCAAAATATATGAAGAAAAATACTGACCAATTTAAAGGGAGAAATCTAGATGGTCTTACAATAATAGTAGGGGATATTAATACATCTTTTTCAATTGTGGATAAAGCACTTAGTCAAGAGGTCAATACAGAAATACAAGACTTGAATAAGTCTAAGCCAACTAGACCTAATAGACATACATAGAATATTTCACTCCCCAGAAACACAACATGCATTCTTCTCCTATGCATGTGGATCATTCTCCAGAATAGACCATATTAGGGCAAAAAAAATTTAATAAATAAAAAAAATTGATATCTGTATTAGTTAGGGTCCTCTAGAGAAACAGAATCAACAGGGAACACTTGCAGATATAAAATTTATGAAAGTGTTTCATGTGACCATGGGAATGCAGAGTCCAAAATCCGCAGGGCAGACTGTGAAGCCGATGATTCCAATGGAGGGGCTGGATGAACTCCACAGGAGAAGCTCACCAGCCAAAGCAGGAAGGAAGCCTATCTCTTCTGAATCCTTCTTAAAAAGCTTCCAGGGGCGGGCCGCGGTGGCTCAGCGGGCAAAGTGCTTGCCTGCTATGCCGGAGGACCTCGGTTCGATTCCCGGCCCCAGCCCATGTAACGAAAACGGAGAAACAAAATACAATAAAAAACAAGAAAATGTTTAAAAAGATGTTTCCCTTTCTTCCTCTCTTCCTTCCTTCTCTCTGTCTTTCCTTTAAAAAAAAAAAAAAAAAAAAAAAAAAAGCTTCCAGTGATTAGATTAAGCATCAATCAATGCAGAACACATTTCTTGGTTGATTACAAAAGGAATCAGCTGTGGATGCAGCTGATATGATCATGATTTAATTCTATGCAATGTCCTCGTTGCAACAGACAGGCCAGCACTTGCCCAACCAGAGCAAAAGGTACCACCACTTGGCCAAGTTGACACATGAACCTGACCATGACAGTCCACCCCTTGTCAATTTGGCAGCTATACATATCACCTTAAACTATACATAATTTCTAAATAAAAAACAATAAAACACACATGTAACTGAAAACACATTAAATCTCTCTGGAATAGGGTGCAAGTCCTTGGGTAATATTCATTCTTAAACTTGATAAGTTACAACTTAAATAGTATAACAAGAACAAAACAGCATTACAGTCCTCATTTCTGTAACTGATCACGGTGTCATAGTTCATTCTTATCACTACCTTCTTCCACTACCCATTCCATGTTCCCTTTACCTTCAGCAAGCACTTTAGCTGGCCATAGTTCTTTGCCTGGTGGGGTGACCCAAACTTTCATTCCTGAAGTTTCAGAGCCATTGGTAGTCCTGCCTGGATTGGGTTGTTGCAGTTTTCCATTGATTTTAATCACAGGGCATGGCAGTACTAAAAAATGCCCTAGAGGATCTCCTTTATTCCAAGAAAACTCTTCTTTACCTCCATTGTGTAGTTGCAGTCCTATTTCCCCCTGATAGTCAAGGTCAATCATTCCAGCCAATAATGTAATCCCTTTCTTGGCTTGTTGATCTAGGGGTATGAGTAGCCCAAAATGACCAGGTGACAGTCTTAGATTCCAGTTCAATGGAATCATTGTTGTTTATCCTAGTGGAAGCACTCCCCCTTTTGGAACTAAAACTGGCAGACTAGCAGAGCTCAGAGTCACAGAGACAGGAAGCAAAAATTTTTCTAATGGATCACTAGGGGTAATAGTGAGTGGTGCCATTCCCATTTCCACCCCTTGGTTCCTGGACCCATGGATCCTGGCTATGGGAGAAACAGCACCATACAGCAGATGCTGATTCAGAGCATATACAACTTCTTGGAGAACATTACCCCAGCCCTTCAAGGTATTGTCACATAGCTCGCACCGTAATTGAGTTTTCAAAAGGCCATCCCACCGTTCTATCAATCCAGCTGCTTCTGGATGATGGGGAACATGGTAAGGCCAGAGAATTCCATGAGCATGTGCCCATTCCTGCACTTCATTTTCTGTGACATGTGTTCCTTGATCAGAAGCAATGCTATGTGGAATACCATGACAATGGTTAAGGCATTCTGTAAACCCATGGATGGTAGTTTTGGTGGAAGCATTGCATGCAGGGAAAGCAAACCCATATCCAGAGTATGTGTCTATTCCAGTTAGAACAAATCATTGCCACTTCCATGAAGGGAGTGGCCCATGTAATCAACCTGCCACCATGTAACTGGCTGGTCACCTCAGGGAATGGGGTCATATCAGGGGCTGAGTGTGTGTCTCTGCTGCTGGCAGGTTGGGCACTCAGCAGTGGATGTAGCCAAGTCAGCCTTGGTGAGTGGAAGTCCATGTTGCTGAGCCCATGCGTAACTTCCATCCCTACCACCATGATCACTTTGTTCATGAGCCCATGACAGGAGTTGCTGCAGAAAGAGGCTGATGGGTATCCAGAGAACAGGTCATCTTATCCACTTGATTATTAAAACCTTCCTCTGCTGAAGTCACCCTCTGGTGCGCATTCGCATGGGACACAAATATGTTCATGTTTTTAGCCTAGTCAGAAAGGTCTATCCACATACTTCTTCCTCAGACCTCTTTGTCACTAATTTCCAATTATGGTCTTTCCAAGTCCCTGACCATCCAGCCAAACCATTAGCAACAGCTCATTAGTCAGTTTACAAATGCACCTCTGGCCAGTTTTCCTTCCAAGCAAAATGAACAACCAGGTGCACTGCTCGAAGTTCTGCCCACTGGGAGGATTTCCCCTCACCACTGTCCTTCAAGGACACCCCAGAAAGGGGTTGTAATGCTGCAGCTGTCCACTTTCGGGTGGTACCTGCATATCGTGCTGAACCATCTGTAAACCAGGCCCGAGTTTTCTCTTCCTCAGTCAATTCACTGTAAGGAACTCCCCAAGAGGCCATAGCTCTGGTCTGGGAAAGAGAAGGTAATGTGGCAGCAGGAGTGGAAACCATGAGCATTTGGGCCACTTCTTCATGTAACTTACTTGTGCCTTCAGGACCTGCTCTGGCCCTATCTTGTAAATACCATTTCCGTTTCACAATAGAGTGCTGCTGAGCACGCCCAACTTTATGGCTTAGTGGGTCAGACAACACCCAGCTCATGATAAGCCTCTCAGGTCTCATGTTAACTTGGTGGCCCATGGTTAAACGTTCAGTCTCTACTAAGGCCCAGTATTAGGCCAAAAGCTGTTTCTCAAAAGGAGAGTAGTTATCTGCAGCAGATGGTAAGGCATTGCTCCAAAATCCTAAGGGTCTGCTTTGTGATTCTCCTATAGGGGCCTGCCAAAGGCTCCAAACAGCATCTCTATTTGCCACTGATACTTCCAGCACCATTGGCTCTGCTGGATCATATGGCCCAAGTGGCAGAGCAGCTTGTACAGCAGCCTGGATCCATCGCAGAGCCTCCTCTTGTTCAGGTCCCCGCTCAAAATTAGCAGCTTTTCTGGTCACTTGATAAATGGGTCAGAGTAGCACACCCAAATGAGGAATATGTTCTTGCCAAAATCCAAACAGACCAACTAGGCACTGAGTTTCTTTTTTGGTTATAGGAGGGGCCAGATGAAGCAACGTATCCTTCACCTTACAAGGGATATCTTGACATGTCCCACACATCCTGGTACCAAGTTGTATTAGTTAGGGCTCTCTAGAGATACAGAATCAACAGGGAACACTCACAAATATAAAATTTATGAAAGTGTCTCACGTGACCCTGGGAACAGAGTCCAAAATCCGCAGGGCAGGCTGTGAAGCCAATGATTCTCATGGAGGGTCTGGATGAACTCCACAGGAGAGGCTTGCCAGCCAAAGTAGGAAGGAAGCCTGTCTCTTCTGAATCCTCCTTAAAAGGCTTCCAGCAATTAGATTAAACATGACTCATTGCAGAAGACACTTTCCTTGGCTGATTACAAATGGAATCAGCTATGGATGCAGCTGATGTGATCATGATTTAATTCTATGCAATGTCCTCATTGCAACAGACAGGTCAGCACTCGTCCAACCAGACAAGTGGATACCACCGTTTGGCCAAGCTGGCATATGAACCTGAACAAGACAATATCATTCTGTGTGTATTCTCTTACCACAACGAAATGAAACTAGAAATCAATAACAATGAGAGAAATGGAAAATCCACAATTATGTGGAAATTAAACAACATACTCTTAAATGACCAGTGGGTTAAAGAGGAAATTGAAAGGGAAATTATGGAATACCTTGAGGTAAATGAAAAATGAAAATACAACATAGCAAAACTTATGAGATTGAGGGAATGTAGTCCTGAAAAGTAAGCTTATAGCTCAAAATGATTATATTAAAAAAGAAGACTTCAAGTCAGAGAACTAAACTCAAAACTGGTAAAACTAGAAAAAAGAAGGGCAAACTAAATCCAAAATGAACAGAAGGAAGGATATAATGAAGACTAGAGTGGAGATAAATAAAATAGAAAACATGAAAACAATAGAGAGAATCAACAACACGAAGTTGTTTCATTGAAAAGATCAATAGAATTGACAAAGTTTTAGCTAGATTGACAAAGAAAAAAAGAGAAGATAAATAACAAAAATTAGAAATGAAATGGGGACATCAAACAAACCCTGATGAAATAAAAAGGATTATAAAAGGATACTATGGACAACGTATACCAATAAATTAGATAACGTAGAAGAAAATGACAAATTCACAGAAGAAACAAACTACCTGCATTGACTCAAGAAGAAATAAAAGATCTCAACACAGAAATTACTAGTAGGATTGAAGCAGTAACCAAAAATCTCCCAACAAAGAAAAACCCAAGACCAAATAGCTTCAAAGGGGAATTCTACCTAAATTCCAAGAACTCCGATTCTCTTTTTAAAAAAATAAATTCTAATTATTTTTTATTTTTATTTTGAGGGAACAAAGAGAAAGAGAGACATAGAAAGGGAGAAAGAAAAAGAGAGGAAAGGAGAAGGGACAAAGGAGGGAGAGAAGAATAGGAAAGGAGGGAGGATAATATGGGCAGGCGAGCACTCCATTCCCCAACTGTCCCCCAAATCTTCATCCAGATCATACAAGAGCAAAATATCAGAGGAAGCTGCATTGACTTTCCATCTGGGAGCTGATCACTTCCGGGTCTATTATTCAAAGCAACTCATTTGGCTCACCTGAACTCTGACATTGTCATCTTTACCAAAGTCTTAGTATCAAGATTATATGTATCTATCATTTTGTGTCTGGCTTAATTCACTGAGGATTATGTCCTCAAGTTTCATCCACATTTTCATATTCTTCAGTACCTCATTTCATGTTACTGCTGCATAATATCCCGTTGTGTGCATATATATATCACATTTTGTTTATCCGCTCATCTATTGATGGGCACTTGGATTGCTTCTATCTTTTAGCAATTGTGATTAGTGCTGCTATGAATATCAGTGTGAAAATGTCAGTTCGTGTCAGTTCTGGATATATACCAAGTAGTGGTGTTGCTGGGTCATATGGCAACTCATTGTTTAGTTTTTTGAGGAACTACCAAGCTGTCTTCCATAAAGGCTGCACTATTATACAGTCCTACCAGCAGTGAATAATTGTTCCAATATCTCCACATACTCTTCCAGCATTTGTAGTTTCTTGTTTGTTTAATGGCAGCCATTCTTACAGGTGTAACATGATATCTCGTAGTTTTAATTTGCATTTCCCTTATAGCTAAAGAAGATGAACAACTCTTCATGTGCTTTTTAGACATTTGTTTTTGCTTGTCTGAAAAAATGTCTATTCATATCTCTTACCCATTTTATAATTGGGTTGTTTATTCTTTTGTTGTAGCATTGTATAATTTATTTATGTACATGAGATATCAAACCTTTATCTGATGTATGGTTTCCAAATATTTTTTCCCATTGAGTTCACCTTTTTGACAAAATTGTTTGAGCTTTTCACTCTGAGGAGTGCCCATCTGTTTTTATTTTCATTGCTTGTGTTTGGGTGTAAAGTTCAGGAAACTACTTCCTATTACTAGGTCTTGAAGATATTTCCCTATGTTTTCTTCCGGGAGTTTTATAGTACTGGCTCTTATATTTAGGTCCTTAATTTATTTTGAGTTAATTTTTGTATAAGATGTAAAATATGGGTTTTCTTTCATTCTTTTGACTATTGATATAGTCAATAATAAAAAATAATAAAATTAAAAATAATTTAAAAAATAATTTTCTCAAGCCCATTTATTGAAAAGATCTCCTGTTCCAATTCAGTAGATTTGGGAGCCTTGTCATAGATTAATTGACCATAAATTTAGTGGTTAATTTCCACACTCTCAATTCAGTTCTATTGTCAATACTTCTAGTTTTGTGCCAATACCATGTTTTGATGACTGTGGCTTTGTAGTAAACTTTAACCTCAGGAAGTGTTATTCCTCCCACTTCACCTTTCTTTTTTAGGATATCTTTACTAGTCGAGGCCTCTTTCCCTCCCAAATGAATTTGATAACCAGCTTTTTCAAGTCTTCAAAATAGGTTGCTGGAATTTTTATTGATATTACATTGAATCTATGGATCAATTTAGGTAGAATTGATATCTTAACAAAATTCAACCTTCCAATCCATGAGCATGGGATATCTTTCCATCTGCTTAGATCATCTTTAATTTCTTTTAGTGCTATTTTGTCATTTTCTGTGTACAGGTCCTTTATTTCCCTGGTTAAGCTTATTCCTTAGTACTTGATTTTTAGTGGCTATTTTGAACAGAATATTTTTTCTTAATTGTCTCCATATTTAAGTCATTACTTGTATATAGAAATGTTTCTGATTTTTTACATTTGTCTTGTATCCCACCATTATACTAAATTTATTTATTAACTCAAATAGCTTTGTCATGGATTTTCCAAGTATAGGATCATGTCATCTGCAAATAATGAAAATTTTACTTCCTCCTTACATATTTGATGCCTTCTATTCCTTTCTCCCGCCTAATCACTCTAGCGAGGACTTCTAGTACAGTGTTGAATAGTAGTGGTGATAATGGACATCCTTGGCACATTCTTGATCTTAAGGGAATGTTTTCAATTTCTCACCCTTGAGAATGATGCTGGCCATGAGTTTTACCTACATGCCCTTTATGATGTTGAGGAAGTTTCCTATGGTTCCTGCCTTTTCTAGTGTTTTTACCAGAAGAGGATGCTGAATTTTGTCAAATGCTTTTTCAGCATCAATAGATATAATCATATGATTTTTCCTGTTGAATGTATTTATATTCTGTATTACATTAATTGATTTTATGTTGAACCACCTTTGCATTCCTGGTATAAATTCCATTTGGCCATCGTCATTGGATTCAATTTGCTATAATTTTATTGACAATTCTTTTGATGTATCATTGGATTTGATTTGCTGGAATTTTATTGAGAATTTTTGCATCTATGTTCATCAGGGAAATTGGTCTGCAATTTCTATCTGTTTTGGTATTAAAGTGATATTAATCTTTATCATCTCTATCTGGTTTTGGTATTAAAGTGATATTAGCTTCCTATCTCTATCTGGTTTTGGTATTAAAGTGATCTTAGCTTCATAAAGTGAGTTAGGTAATGTTCATTTTTCCTCAATTTTTGAAAGAGTTTGAATAGAATTGGTGTTAGTTCTTTTTGGCATGTTTGATAAAATTTCCCTGTGAAGCTCTATCCAGCCCTGGACTTTCTATTGTAGGAAGGTTTTTTGATAACAATTGATTCTCTTCACATGTAATTGGTTTGTTAAGATCTTTTTTCTTCTTGAGACAGTGTTGGTAATTCATATCTTTCTAGAGATTTGTCCATTTCATCTGAGTTTTCTAGTTTGTTGGTGTATATCTCTTCATAATATTTTCTTACAATTTTTTAAACTTCTTAAGGATCCATAGTAATGACTCCTTTCTATTTTTACTTTTGTTTATTTGGACACTCTCTCTTTGTTTTTCTTAGTCAATCTAGCCAGGGGATCCATCAAATTTATTGATTTTATCAAAGAATCAACTTTTAGTTTTGTAGATTATTTGTATTGGTTGTTGTTGTTGTTGTTCTCAGTTCACTTATTTCTGCTCTAAATTTTTTTTTTTAATTATTCTATTTACTTTGGGGTTAGTTTGCTTTCTCTAGATCCTCCAGGTGAGCAGTTAGGTTGTCTATTTTTGCTTGCTCTTCTTTTTTAATGTAGACATTTAGGGCAGTAAATTTTCCTCTAAGAACTGCCTTTGCTGCATTCCACAAGTTATGATATGTTGTATTTTCATTTTCATTTGTCTCCAGATATTTACCAAGTTCTTTAACAATTTCTACTTTGACCCACTGATTGTTTAACAGTGTGTTGTTTAACTTCCATATATTTGTAAAAGTTCTTGTTCTTTGGTGATTGTTAATTTTCAACTTAATTCCCTTGTAGGCAGAGAGAGTGTTTTGAATAATTTCAACCTTACTGAATTTATAAAGACTTAATTTGTTTCCCAGCATATGATCTACCCTGAAGAACATTCCATGAGCACTAGAGAAGAATGTGTATCCTGGTATTTTGGGATATACATATATCTATACATGTATCAGCTAGGTCGAATTCATCTATCACATTGTTAAAGTTCTCTATTTCTTTATTGATTCTCTGTCTGGCTGTTTGATAGGGGAGAGTGGCATATTGAAATTTCCCACTATCACTGATGAAATGTCAATTGCTCCCTTGAATTTAGTCAGTATTTGTCTCAAGTACTTTAGAACTCCTTGACTGGGAATGTAAATAAATGTGTATGATTTTTATTTCAATTCTTGGTGAATTGTTCCTTCTATTAATATATAGTGTCCTTCAGTGTCTCCTACCACATCTCAACATTCAAAATCAACTTTATCTGACATTTACATAGCTACTCCTGCTTTCCTTTGGTTAGAGCTTGCATAAATCACTTCTTTCCATCCTTTCATTTTCAATCTACCTAAATCCTTAGGTCTAAGATGGGTCACCAGTAAGCATCATATAGATGAATGGTATTCTTTAATCCATTCTGCCAATTTGTACCTTCTAATTGGTGAGTTCATTCTTCATTGGACTGCGCCATATCTGTACAAGTCTTAAAGTGCTTTATGATTCTCTGTTGCACACAGGGCATCAAATGTCTTAATAAGGTTGTTTTGCACTTTAGTTTCCTTTGCACATTTGTGGTTTCATATATAGATTTGCATTGAAAATCCCCTTTTGGACTTGGTTTGCCAGTCCTTCCCCCCAAACCAAGTCTCAGTGATCATGTGGACATTTCAATTCTTAAAGCTCTATTGAGAGCTAGACAGATAGGCAATTTGTCAGACTTCACTTTCCACTTCTTCCCAGCAGATGGAGGTCTTGGGCCACCTCCTCCCCTCAGGCCCCCCTATCCATGACTACAGATGCTAGCTAAATTATTTAGAAACCCAATGTAATTTCAGCTAGGGCCCACCACTTATATGCCCCATGGTTCTTGTGGTCCCCAAACTCACTTGAGATGACCTTGGGCTAGGCGGCTGGGTGTTTCAACTTCCCCTGCCCACAGCCAATCCAGAAATATCTGGCAGATGGTCGCAGTGCATAGTTCATTGGCTTACATGGTCTTCTCTCTGTCTGCATATGCCTGAGGTCTCCGGGCCTCCCTGGGGGCAGGGGAACAATATGGGACCCAAAACAATTCCCTCTTGCTGGCCAGTTGTTGGACTGGCAACACTCTGCATTTCTCCCGCCTCCCTAGGGAAATGTCCTATAGTCTCTGCCAAAATAAACCAGGTCCCTGCAGTAGCCTGTCTCAGGGGTGGGGAACACACACTGAACTCTGGCTAAGCGGAGTTATATGTAAGGAAGCAAGTCTGTTAGCTTTCAAGTGCCCCCTTGTAACTACTAGCTTGCAGATCTTTAAGTGAAAATCTCCCTAGTCAGTTGTGGAAGTAAGCTGGAATAGTAGAGGTGCTCACTCACCTCATTCTTTCCATGCCAATATCTCAGCTTTTTCATTCAGGATCTTCCTATGTACAGATGAAGAGCCTCTTTCATCACTTACACACTGGAACTGCTGTGTCAGTCATTTTTCAGTCCTTTATCTTATTATTCAACCATCTTGCCAAAAATCTCTAATTAAATCTAGTTCTGCTCAAACTTTTCCAAAAAAATTGAAGAGGGAATATTTCTTAATTCCTTCTATGAGGCCAACATAACCCTCATACTAAAGCTGGATATAGAAAACAAAAGAAAAGAAAATTACAGATCAGTTTTTCTTATGAATCCTCAAAAAAAAATGCTATGAAATTGAATTCAATGGCAAATTAAATCAAGTGGGATCCATCTCTGGTATGCAAGGTTGGTTCAGCTAAAGGAAAGTAGTTAATGTAATACACCACATTAATGCAATGAAAGGGAAAAAACCCCACAATTATCTCAATTGATGCAGAAGAGACATTCAGCAAAATCCAGCACCCTTCTTGATAAAAATACTTAGAACATTAGGAGTAGGAGTACACTCCCTCAACACAATAAATAGCATTTATGAAAAGTCCACATCTAATTTCCAACTTATGGTGAAGGACTGAGGAGAGGAATAAGACAAAGATGCTGACTGTCACCACTGTTATTCAACATTGTACTGCATATTGATGCCAGAACATTAAGCAAGAAAAAGAAATAAAAAGCATCTAAATCAGAAAGGAAGAAGTAAATATTTCCCTGTCTGCAGATGACTTGATCCTATATATAGAAAATCCTGACAATCTGCAAAAAGCTCCTAGAGCTCATAACTGAGTACAGTAAAGTGGGGTACTAGATCAACATGCAAATATCAGTAGTATTTCTGTACACAAGCAATAAGCAGTTGGAAGAAAAAAACACATTCACAATAGCAACTAAAAGCATCAAATGCTTAGAATAAATCTAACTAAGGATGTAAAGAACGTATAAACAGAAAACTACAAAACGTTGCTTTCCACCCTAAGCAATATATAGATTGAACATAATCCCAACCAAAATTCCAACAACCTTCTTCACAGAAATGGAAAAGTCAATCATCAAATTTATATGAATCTTGGGTTGGCCGCGGTGGCTCAGTGGCAGAGTTCTTGCCTGCCATGCTGGAGACCCAGGTTCAATTCCTGGTGCCTGCTCATGCAAAAAAAAAAAAAAATTATACGGAAGGGTAAGGGTCTCAATTCTTGAGATTGTTATAGGCTGAGTATGTTAACTTTAAGCCCCAAGGCAACTACAAAGAAAGTATTGGAGAATATGTAAACTCATAGAGACAGAAATTAGAGTACAGGTTACCAGGGGCAGAGGAGAGGGGGTCATATATGTTGAATATATGTCCCAACAATTAAAAAAAAAAGAGCAAATGAAGAGAAAATGATAATTAAATGCAATAAATTATTCCAAATAGGATCAAATATGGAAGGAGAAAAGACCAAAATGACATTTCGGGGGGGGGAGGTGGGTGGAAATAAGAAAAATTATAATACAGATTGTAAGCTTTATCACATCAATGTTAAATTTCTTGAACTTGATAACTCCACTTAAGGTGGATACATAAGTGAAAATCCTTGTTCTTAGGAAATGTATATGGCAATATTGAGTTTTTAAGGAGCATGATGTATACAACCTACACTCAAGTGTTCAGAAAATTTATTCATATAGATAGACAGACAGGTATATGGATAGATAGATGAATTGATAGATTGATGGATAGATAAAATAGCATGGAAAATATGGTGGATTTGGGTTTCTGGAGGCATAGGAGTATGTAGGAGCTATTTTTGTGGAGTCTGTATTATTATAACTGTCCTGTGAGACTGAAAGTATTTCAAAATTAAAAGTGTAAAAAATTCTAAATTGAAAGTCTTTTCTTTGTGAAAGTCATACTTTTTCTTTTGTGCCTAGTCATTAAATTCTCTGGGTTAAGCATATATTATAGAAATGTAAAATATGGAAATTTACATTTTCATAGGGCTTATAAAGTTTCTGCCCTAACCCTTTTAGTCTCACAAGTCCTTTCGACACAGAGAAAAGGTTGATTCCTTAAAGCATGATCCAGATGGCTGAAGAGAAAAAGAAGGATGAGCTTTTTCTACATGAGAGAGCAGGAACCCTAGGAGTTGGATACGAGGCCTTCTCCTAACTACCACACATGAATGAATCATTTTGAAGACCTTCAGATGACTACAACTGTTGCTGATAGCTTGACTGCAGTCTCTTAAAAGACCCCAAGCCAAAACCACCCAGCTAAACTACTTCCAAATTTTTGATGCACATAAATGGTATGAAATAATGAAAATTTATCATTCTTAAGTAAAAAAGTCAATAATAGGAAAACAACACCCTTAAATTATGGGTAAAAGAATTGAACAAGCACTTCACCAAAGAAGATGTATAGATGAAAAGATGCTCAACATTATTAATCATTAGGGAAATGCAAATTAAAATGGGAATAAGATACCACAGCCCACACATTAACATGGTTAATATTTAAAAGACTGAATTTTCCAAATGTTGGCAGGGAGGAACTGGGACTTTCCTACAGTGACAAAATAGAATAACCACTTTGGAATTGAGTTTGGTAATTTCTTAAAAGTTAAATAAATACATACTGTCTTAATTTCCCAACTGACAAAACAAATATCATACGATGGATTGGCTTAACCAACAGAAATTTATTGGCTCATGGTTTTGAGGGTAGAAGTTCAAAATCAAGGCATCAGCAAAGCAATGCTATCATAGCTTTCAAGCTGCCAGAATGTGATATACCAGAAATGGAACTGCTTTTAAAAAGGGGAATTTATTAAGTTGCAACTTTCTGGTCCTAAGGCTGTGAAAATGTCCAAATTAAGGCAAGGCTATGAAAATGTCCAAATTAAGGCACTAACAAGAGGTTACCTTCACTCAGTAAAGGCTAATGAAGTTCAGGGTTTCTCATTCAACTGGAAGGGCATATGGTGAAGTCTGCTAGCGTTCTCTCCAGCCTTCTTGTTTCATGAAGCTACCTTAGGGCATTTTCCTTCTTCATCTCCAAAGGTCTCTGGCTGCATGGGCTCTCATAGCTCTAAAGCTTTTTTAAAAGATGATTCCCTCTAAAGAGCTCCAGTAAGCAACTATATCTTGAATGGGTGAAGACACATCTCCATGGAAACCATCTAATCAAAAGTTACCATACACAACTGGGTGGGTCACATCTCCATGGATAATCAAAAAGCTCCCACCTAGCAATATTGAATGAGGATTAAAGGACATGGCTTTTCTAGGGATACACCACTGATTCAAACTGGCACAGATGCTTTCTCCCTGAAGACTGTGGCATTCTGGGGGTGGCTGCCTGCAATCCTTGAGTCCTTTGTTTTTCTGTCAAGGCAACACATGGCAGTGTTTCTTTTTCTTTTGGGTTCCATTGAGTTCTAGTTTCTTCTCATGGCTTTCTTTCTCTGTGTCTGAGTTTCATTCTTTTTATAAAGGACCCCAGTAATAAGAATTAAAGCCTAGCCTGATTCAGTTGAGGAACATCCTTAGCTAGAAATAACATCATCCAAAGGTTTGTAAAAAAAAAAAAAAAAAAAAACCTGTTTACAATGGTTTCAAATGTGCAGAAATAGATTAAGATTAAGAATGTGTTTTTCTGGTGTACATAATTCACTTTACCATACTAACCAAAGGATCCTGTCATTCCTTGTCTAGCATATGTCAAGGGAAATGAAAGACTAAATCCATACAAAGATTTGCATACAAATGTACATAGAAGCTTTCTGTAATAGTTCTAAACTGGAAACAATTCATCAACAAGCTAACATAAACATTGTATATCCATTCAGTGGAGTAATACAACAAAAAGCAATGAACAATTGATACATGCTACAAAGTTTAGAATCTCAAAATAATTGTGCTGAATGAAAGAAGCCAGATATAAAAGGGCACATACTGTATGATTTACTATTTCATTTTTATAAAATTCTGGGAAATGCAAACTAATGTGTGGTGACCAGAAAGCAGATAACTGGTTGCCTGGGGATCGGGGTGGCATGGGAAGTTTTGGAAGTGGGCTTTGAAAAGGGGCATAAGGAGACTTGGGAATTATGAGTATATTCGTCTGTTCATTATCTTGATCATGGTATATAACAGTGTATGTATGTATGTATATGTAGATGTTTCCAAACTACACCAAAACATGTGCAGTTTATTGTATGTCAAATGTGCCTCAATAAAGTTGTCAAAAATTCATAGCTATTTTGACGTGGCTTTAGGATGGAGCAGAGTAATAGATATGAGCCACACAGCTATTTTTTAAAGTGTTGTTTTTTTATTTTACTTGCTCTCTTCTTCTTTGTCGCTTATTAATACTGCAATTCATTTATCCCCATCTTGTGCCCAACCCAACCAGATTCAGGGTTGAGTACTAGGGATGGGCCCCACTGCAATGTGGCTGGAATATTGTTGCCTGAGGTTTAATGCTTTAACTGAATCAGGTACAGGAATGCTCCTGAGGCAGGATGATAGACTAAGTAATATTTTAGGTTCTTTTCTTCTCAATAAGTCCATTAAACAGTCATATTAAAAATGTCTAATATTAAAAATGAAGTAGGCAGGAAAATTAGATAGTGGATCTTAGTATTTTCAGTTTTACACCCCTACCCTCAACCCTTAGACCACCTCTCATTCAGGTCTTAGTAAGAGCTGAAAGGTCCCTGACTCCACAGGTTCCTGAGATGGGTGCAGGAGCATGAATGATGATGTGTACCTGTAAGGTATGTCCAGAACCTGTATGAGCATGTAAGAGGCACACCTATACCCTGACTGGTGGGGCACACCCATACGATGACTGGTGGATCTTGACTGGAATTCTTTTTCTGAGAACTACTTTAGTCATGCATGTACTTCTTTTAATAAAAAGAGCCTCTGGTTTTACTAGTTATACCTTATTCGTAACTACAGTAGGCAAATGATGTTTTTAATTTAAAATGTCTTTGTTCTCACAGTAAACAGAAGAGTCCTAAAATGGTCAGGAATTTTTCTTGAGCATAATTCAGAAACAGAAACTCCCATATCTCAAATATCTTTACATAGAAATCATAAATTTCCAGTTTGGAATAGCACCTTACAAATTAAGTAAAATAATTTATTAAGCTGTCAAAGGTATCCAGAAGGAGAAAGGAAGAAAATGGGGAGAATAAGTCTCTCTAGCACAGCCCCTCAATAATGGAATACTTCTGAATTTATATTTTCAAGCACAGTGCCCTCCACACAGTAGGTAGACATACACTAGGCATCTGTTGTTCTGGGTGTGATTCCCCTCCTTTGTTTCTTATTCTGGTACCATAACAACTCTTTCTTGCAGTGGAGCCATTTCTGTGGTTCCAGTGAGGCTGTCAGTGTTTACACAGCCACAGGTGACCAGGTAGCCAATCATTTTACCTGATTTCCCTGGGAACAGTGACTGGTTTAGGCATAAACATATGTCCCAAGCTGGACCAACCAGTCTTCTCAAGGTGGTGATCTATTTGTTTGTGGAAGAGACTTTTATGAAATAAAGACATCACCTTTGATTGTACAGACAAGAAATGAGACCATGAAGACCAAACTCAAGCTTCCAAATCTAACTGTGGACAAAGGTAGCCATGACACTTTTCTGTTTGATCTAACTTGAGTTGGGTTTATATCACTTGCAACAAATAGCATTCTAACTAGTGCAGTCATGATTTAATGACATCCTTTAAAATATGATGCTTTAAAATTAAAATGAGCTGATTTCCAGCTCCAATGAAAAAAATACAAAAAAATTTAAAATTTAACCACATCTTGGGAGAGACCAATTTGTAAGTAGGAACAATTTACAAATAGTCGAATCTCTTACACAATGAATAGAGGTAGTGAAAGAGCCCATAAAATCTTTTAGAATTTTTTTGAAATGGTCACTCATAATAAATGGTTTATTACCTTGATCTGAAGAATAAGTGATATCTAAAGACCTCTGAAAATGCAACCAGGGCCCATATGTCTAAATTTCTCTAAACTTGAGAATAAAATAAGGCCACATATCCATTAGTATCCTAATTACAATGATTTTGAGGCTCCATCTACCAACTGAGGTACCAAATCTCTGCTCATATATACTCTGTTATTTCTCAGAGTTCCCCAGGTATTATCTCATATGCAGAAGACAAAATTACTCCCCCTCTTCTGTTCTTGTCATCTCATTGACTTCACTGGTTGACTGGGATCTCCAAGAACAGTTTTCAGGAGAGGAAAAGTGCTGTCTCCTGAACCCTCTACTACTTCTGTAGGCTGCCAGAGCTGTGTTGGTTCTCCTGTCAAAGTGGGGAGAATGGCCTCCCCACAAATATGTACTGCATATTGTCAGCCTAGGTCCTAAAGTAGAACTAAAGCCCCACAAAGACATTTTAGTCATAAAAATAGGTTGAGTCTTTAGCTCAAACATGGTCTCATGTTTGCTGTGCTCAGATGTATACATTAATTATTAGGCACAGATCACAATCATTTCTTTAAAGCAAATCATCTATAGTGATGTCTCTCTGCCTATAGCATGGACAGACTTTGTAACTGTCATACACAGCAGTTTAGGAATATGAAGCCCTTCACAATCTCCATTTCTAAACCAGTTCTTTGGTTTAATGTTCTTAGTGTTTTGTTTCAGATGGGACTAGGGTAATTTATTGTTTTCTTCTTTATAATTTTCTACATACTGACAGGTCACAAGGGATGAAACTCATGACATCTCCCCCCCTCTTGCTGCAATGACTGAAACTCATGACCCTTCCCCTCCCCACCCCCTTGCCACAACTCATGACTCGCCTTTCCAAACGTTTCTTGGGACAAAAAATAAGAAGCAAACAGGTCACAACAGACACAGTGAAGAAGGAAGCAGAAAAGCACCTCCCCTCCTGGTGTCACTTTCCCTTTAAAATACAGCTCCCACAACAAAAAGCTGGAGACATTTTTCTTTCCTTTCACTGGCTCCTGCCTGCCTGCTCTCTTTCTGCTTTCTTTCCCTTCAATAAACCTGTTAAACTTTAACTCACTGCCTTGCATGGATTCCTTAATGACACTCTGCCTAAAATAATGGTGCCAAAACCTGGGAATGGAGGTTAGACTGAGGTTTAAGTTTCTAACCCTATGGGAATCTCCTGGTCACTCCATTCCCTGAACCTGCGTAGTCATTCAGGTTTCCATGCACTTAACGGCTTGAGCCTACAGGCTCAGACCATCTCAACGCAATGCCAGCTCACATCCACAGCCTTCAAATGTTTACAACTAATTCAGCCCTAGCTTGGGTTTCCCCCTCCCCTCTTCTCACTTTGCATCACTACGCAGGAAAACATTTTCTTCAGCCTCGAGAAGAAAAGGTTCCTTTACCCTTTCCACCTCCTCCCTTTGCAATAAACCCCTTCAATAACTCAGCTTGTTATGTGGTCATAAATGTTGGACAAAAACCAGTTACATCCTTCCTCTTCCCACTACAGCTTAAGTACTCCTCTTTTCACTTTGCCACTTCCTTCACCTGACACTGGTCTTCTTCTATATAAGGTAAGACTAAGGAATTTCTGTGGGGTTTATAGGAATACTTTAGTGGGATACTTCTGCAGGGTCCACAGCAGTTTGGGTTTAGGTGTACATGACACAGAGGTTCTGTTTTGGGCCCTAGGGCACCCACACTCTCTCTCTTGAATCTAAGCATTTGGTCAGAACCTCCCATATGAGCATACCTAGTTCTCTCTAGGTATCACTGCTCCACTCCTAGTCCCAGTGGATTTTGGGGATGCCTGGAAACCACTCAGTGACTCGCTCACTCTCTCTGATGTACAGATGTGGGGACATGCTCCTCTGCTTCTCAGAGACCTAGCATATGCTCCTGAACTGTGACCCCAAGGAATATTCCCACTGAGTATTTTCATTCTTTACTATTTCCTCATCCTTTCCTTCCTTATAATGGGGTCATCACAATTTTTCCCCCTATAGACACCCCCTGGGCTGCCTATTATGCCACCTCAAAGACCTAAATCTACAGGGTAACATCAAACCTAAAAAAATCTTGTTTAAGTCTATAATGGCCTGGCCCCAGTACCCTCTGGACAACCAAAATTGTTCAGAAAATGGTACTTTTGGTGTTAAAATTCTTACTGATAACTACCTGTGGTGATCTGCAAATTGGGACAAGGTACCCTATGAACAAGCCTTCTGGACGCTGCTTTGTTCTTCTCTAACTACCTACCAAATCCTCCTCCTCAAAGAGAAACTGAACCCTCCCACTCCAAAACCTCCCATTTCTTCCCCTTAATCTCTTCCTCTCACTGACTCCTTTGACCCAGCTGACCATCCTCCTCCTTATGACACCCCAACCCTCTGCCCCTCCCACTTCCTCCTCCCAATCCTCTGCCTCTCTCCCCCCTCCTTCCCCTCCCCCCAATCTTTTCCCTCTCCCCAACCTTCCACTCCTCCCTATCCCTCCTCCTTCCCCACACACTTTTCCTCTCCCCACACCAGGTCATGTGGACCAGTCCTCTCCCCCACATCCTCAATTACTTTGCCCCTCCCTCCCTTTTCTCCCTCTAATACAATATCCCCACTTCCATATCCTCAACTGCCTCTCCCTCTCCCAGTATTTTTCCTCTTAGGGAAGTAGTAGGATGCAAGGGCATTGCCAGAGTCCATGTTCCTTTTTCTCTTTCTGATCTTTCACAGATTGAACAACGTTTAGGGTCCTTTTCTACAGACCTTACTCAATACCATAAAAAATTTAAATATCTAACTCAAACCTATGATTTCACCTACCAGGATGTGGTTGTAATTCTTACTTCCTCTAGTACTCTGGAGGGAAAAAACTGCATTTGGTCAGTAGCTACCACTCATGCAGACCAACTTTTTGCTACAGACCCTCAAACTTACTCACAAGTCTCCACTGTGGTACCCCTATCAACTCCAAATTGGAATTATCAACCAATTCTCCTGATTTACTCAAACTATGCCTCTTTCTCACTTGTCTTTTAGAAGGAATGAAAAAAGCATGTTTCAAGGCAGTTAATTATGACAAACTTTTAAAACTCTCCCAAGTCTCAGGTGAAAATACCACAGCTTTTATGAGCCATTTAACAGATTCAATTCTCAAATACACTAATCTAGAGCCAACCTCACCTGAAGGGTGCCTTTTCCTACGCAAACACCTCATTGTACAATCAGCTCCCAACATTCGTAAAAAACTCCAGAAACTAGAGCAAGGACCCCAAACACCACAAGATGAACCCATCTGGATTGTTTTCCATGTTTTCAACATAGGCAGGAGGAAAGGAAAACCAAAACTCAACTCAGGAAAAACTCAGACAGGAGCACGAAGACACTTGCTATTTATTATTGGCCAATGCCCAGTGAGGATCTACCCATGCCTGGTGAGATGGAACGAAACTGGGAGCTAAGCCACCCCTGGGTCCCTGTTTTTACCACCTCCAGGGCCTTGCCCTCTCTTCCATAAGATGGGACACTGGAAAGTTGACTGTCCTTTGGGCTTGCACCATGTGAATAAATAGCCATCCTTGCCAAGTGGCCACTCCTCAGGACTTGAAGGATGCACAGGTAGGGATTCCCACCACATCCCCAGTCAGCTCTTCTATTTGGCCTGTGCAGAAAACAGATGGGATTTGGAGGATGACAATGGGTTATCATAAACTTAACCAGGTGGTGACTCCAGTTGCAGCTGCTGTTACAGATTGTGGTATCATTGCTTGAGCAAATCAATACATCACTTGGTACCTGGTATGCAGCTATTGATCTGCAAATGCTTCCCCCCCCACCCACCCACCCAGTAGTTGTCAGTAAGGACCAGCAAAAAATTTCATTCATCTGGCAAGGCCAGCAGTACACCTTCACAGTCCTGCCTCAGGGGTATATGAACTCTCCAGACTTAATTCACAGTCTTGTCCACAGGGAACTTGATCATTTCTCCTTCCCAAAAGACATCACACTGGTCCATTATACCGATGATATTATGCTGATTGGGCCTAGTGAACAAGAAGTACAATTACTCTAGACTTATTGGTAAGGCATTTGTATGTCAGGGGATGGGAGATAAATACAACAAAAATACAGGGGTCTTCCACCTCAGTGAAATTTCTATGTGTCCAGTGGTGGGGGTCATGTCAAGATATTCCTTCTATGGTGAAGGATAAGCTGTTGCATCTGGCCCCTCCTATGATGAAAAAAGAGGCACAATGCCTAATTGGCCTCTTTGGATTTTGGAGACAATATATCCCTCATTTCAGTGTGTTACTCCAGTGCATTTACCAAGTGACAAGAGAAGCTGCTAGTTTTGAGTGGGGACCAGAACATCTGATCTAGTAGATTCAGTAGTGCTGGAAGTGTCAGTGGCATAGAATGGTAGAATGGCCTTTGGAAGACCTGATTATGGTGGCAACTAGGTGGCAATTCCTTGCAGACCTGGGGCAATGTTCTCCAGTAGGCTGTATATGCTCTAAATCAGTGTCCACTCTATGCTGCTGTTTCTCCCATAGTCAGGATTCCCAGGTCCAGGAATCAAGGGGTGGAAATGAGAGTGGCCCTCATTTATTCACTAGGAAAATTTTTTGCTTCCTCTACCTGAAACCTTAAGCTCTGCTGGTCTATAGATCTTGGTTCTAAAAGGAGGAGTGCTCCTACCAGGAGACACAACAATGATACCATTGAACTGGAAGTTAATACAGCCACCTGGCCACTTCGGGCTTCTCATGCTACTGAATCAACAGGTAGGAAAGGGGATTACTGTTCTGTCTGAGGTGATTGATCCTGACTATCAAGGGGAAATAAGACTGCAACTACACAGTGGAGGTAAAGAAGAGTTTTCCTGGAATACAAGTGATCCCCTAGGGTGTCTCTTAGTAATACCAAGCCCTGTGATTAAAGTCATTGGAAAACTGCCACAACCCAATCCAGGCAGGATTACCCATGGTCCAGAGTTGGCCAATACTGGAACCAAGGATTTAATAACTATTATGATTAAGGATATGGAAATTACAGTAGTGCCTATGGTGGTGATCGAAACTGTAGTAACTATGGTGGATGTGATTATATTAGGTATAAAATGGGAACTATGGGTATAAACAGGGATATGCAGACTATATAGCTAACAGAGCACTTATGACAAGGCAATTTCGAGGGGGTGGCAACCACCAAAGCAATTACCAGCAATACTAAAGGAGGAATTGGAGAAAAGAGCAAGAAATTCTAAAGTAACCTATCTTGCAGGACAATGTTGAAGATTGGTCTTCTGTTGATCTAAGATTTTGTAAAACACTTTTTAGGGGACAAGATAGAGCTTTGTCCAACTGTATATAGCTGCCAATTGGTTTTCTTCGTATTTTTACTTTGTCCTTCACTATCTGTATTGTGCCTTTGTGTGGATATATGTTTATACAAATTTTATTTGTATTATTTCATGTTAAACCTAAAATAAATGCTTCCTTATGTGATTGTTTTATAAAAAAGAGAAAAAAGGAACAATTGTGATTCTTATATGTTTTTAAACATGGAAGGGAAAAGACTAAAATTTTTAATGACTTGAGTATAACCACCAAAAAATATTATAGCTATATGATTTTTATATTGATATAAAAATACTAAATCTTAAATTATATATAGGCAAACAGAACTAAAAATTACATTAAAAGAATTATACAATTTGTCTAAGTGATATTTACTCCTGAAATGGAAAGATTGTTCAACAATCATCATTTAATAAAGAAAATGTAGAATAATTAAATAATCATCTCCACAGTTGCTGAAAAGCACTTGAAATTCTACATCCATTTTTTAATAATCACTGTTAATAAAACAGGAATAATAAGGGATTATTAATAAATGATATTAACTAATTGGATATTCATCTGGATTAAATAGAATTGGATTCCTATTTCTTACTTTACTCTAAAATAACAAATATATTAGAATAAATATTTTAAAAATGTAATATCATAAAAGCACTAATAGAAAGTATGAGAGATTTTCCAAAATAATATTGGACTATGACAGTATTTAAGTGCTACACACACAAAAAAATGAAGAAAATAAAAGATTTATATATTCAGCTACCTAAAAGCAAAAAAGGATTCTGCACAGCATTAAAACTTCATAAACAAAATAAAAAGACAAATGAGAATTCAGAAAAATATTTATAACTCACACAAGAGAGGGTTAATTTACTAATAAATAAAGAGTGCATATAATTCAATAACAAACAGCCAAATGCCAATATAAAAATGGCAATGGATGTAAATAGATAGTTTACAGAAATGGAAGTACAAATGTTTTTTTTTTACAAATGGTTTTTAAACATATGAATACATGTATAACCTCACTCATTATAGGAGACACCGTTTTTCACAGAGGTTGGCAAATATAAAACATTTGGCTACACACAATGTTGGTGAGGACTTGAGAAAAGTCATTCCCACATACTTTCAGTGGTAGTTAAAATTGATTTAACTCCTGTGGAAAGCACTTTAGCAATATCAAAATCTAAATGTATGTGTCCTAAATATATGTATTGACTAACAATTCCACTAATAGGAATTTATCCTACGAAAATATTCATAATTTATATTTCATATGGACAAAGAATTCATTATAGCATTATAGCACTGCTTGTAGTAGCAAAACGCTAGAAACAAACTACATATTCATAATTAGAGAACCAATAATTTTAATTACAGTAAGTATATACAACAGAATATTGCACAGCTTTTCCAAAAATAACAGCACTGTATGTACCAATTAGGAACCATCTCCAAGACACATTATTGGTTGAGAAAGACAAAGGGGAGATCAATGATAGTGTATGAGACCATCTGTGTATAAAACAAAAATAAATCCACAAAGTTAGTATATATTATATATTTACATGTTTTTCATATTTCTGGAAAGTTTACCAAAGACACTGGCATCCCAGTTTGCCAAATGAACTGAGTTCATTTGTAGGAGAAAGACAGAAAGAAAACTTACTTTTTACCCAGTACCCTTGTCTTACGTTAGTTTCCTTAGAAGCAGAGCCTGAGACAGATAACCTTAAATGTATATTCTCAAGAGGAGAGAGTGAGGGATGCAGTATGACAGGGGTCAAAGGCTAAGCAAGGTTATGGTTTTAACTAAATTCTAGCTTCTGTTTGATATCTTGGAGAGCTGTACAAGGTGACTTGGTAAATTTGGTCCAGAATTTTGTACCCTTATTAGTTAGTCACTGGTTGTGAGTTGCCCTCAGGAGGAAGAAACAGCCTCTTAAGAGAAGGGCTCCTATTGGCAGAGGGTAATTCTCTACAAGGAGGGAAGCTCTAAGCAATTAGTAATTCATCCTCAGAGCAACTGAGGAATGAGATTAGACAAAGGGATCTGGGCTAGACACCAACAATTTCTATCATAACCTTATTGTACCTTTTGAAATTTCTAGAGTATGTATTAGCCTCCTCAAAAAAAAATTAGTCAAAAAGTCAATATTACAGAACAGTCTCTTTTTGTACTGCAGCTAGAATCTGAATTCATTATGTATGTCAAAATTTTAAATGGTAAAAATAGCCTAGGGAAACCTTAGCAATGTTCCAATTTGGAGATCACATATGGGTCCATTTTTCCACCAGTATTGGAGCAGTTCATGCTTCCTTGGATGACTGCCACACGAAGTAGTTGGTTTGCATGTAAGTAACCTTCTGTTTGAAAAATCTACAACTTTAATCACTGGATTTATATTCATTAACAAGTGTCCCCAGGATACTGAAAGGGAGTGAGGGAAGAGTAGACTTTTATCTCTCATCTCAGTCTCACACCAGAATGGAATGGTAGGGAGGTCAAGCAAACTATTTGTCTATATCAAATAGTCTTCCATGTCAAATTTCTGTAGTTATGAATGTGGTATATATCATACAGGAAAAATTATCAAAAAATTGGACAATGGACAAAAAAATTATTAATTGACCTTTTAATATGATAGAGCATTTTCTAATAGACCAATCTGACGGTCATACTTTCATGGAGTGTAATTCTGGCTAACAATTGATCAGGACCCAGATGCCTCACAATTCTATAAAGTATTAACTTATTACAGCTGTTAAGCATGATTTGACTCCCAATTTGGTAGAGGAGATAGCCTAAAGGTTCTGACTTTATTGCCCTGTAGGATGCAAACCAATTTTATTTCTAACTTAATCTGATTTCAGCATTTCTTCCCACTGACATGTTCCAGTTTCTTATATCCTCATCAAACCAATTTTCTCTTTCTTTCAGCTTCTTCATCAATGAATTCAATAAAATTTTGACATGTGCTCACAATTTATATGAAAACCATGCTTTTAACAATTTGAGAAATTTTTCTTTCTTCAATGTGAATTAGCATAGCATAAATTTATGTGGTTAAACACACTTATTAATACAGCTTGCTATAAAATAATGCATCAGACGATAGTCAATCCCAGAAAAATAAAATACTACCAGCATCATTGTACATGTTCTCCCTTCTCGAGGGCAGGATTGTATTTATGTAAATTTAAGATCATGGTTATTGGCTTGGCTAATGAACTATGTGGTATACTGGCCTATGTATGCGGATGGATCCTTTGAAAAATGTCTACTCGAGGAATAGGAGAAATAAAATATTCATTTATTTTTCCTGATGCACTTTTTCCCCAAAGTTCTCATGGCAGAACTTGGCCCTAGTTTTCCAAATTTAGCAAATAAAAATACATATAAAATATATATATATGACTCCTAGTTAAATTAAAATTAGAACAAAGAACGACTGACTTTTTAGGATAAGTATATCACGAATATTGCATGTATTTTATCTGAAAACACTGCATGGGTCATTTCAAGGTCCATATGGAGTTACAGGAAGTATGAGTGTGGGGGGGGGGTGGGGGGGGTGGGGAGCAATGTGACTGCCAGAAAATGCCAGAAATGTAAAGGATTATAGGCAGAGATTGAATCCTGAGCTGGGGAATACCAAAGACCAAAGACCTGGGAGTGAAACTCTATGGTCAATTCCAAGCAGTGAGCTACAGTGAAAGATGAAGCCTTGAGAGAGGAGCTGGGTGCTGCTGGAATTGGGTAAGCAGGTAGAGCCAGGAAGGGGAGCCAATCAGTACACTCCACAGAGGTACTCTGAAGATTAATGTGTCAAAGAGGATTTTTATTACCCAAGGAGTCTGGAGAGTCCATTCAGAGGAATGAACTGACTAGACATATGTAAAGATACAGAATCAAGAGGACATATTTTAGTGAATATTTGATTTTTTTATTTTCCTATATATCTGTTATTTGTTGCCACAAAACAAATTACTTCATAACCAAGTAGCTTAAAACAACAAACAGTGCTCACTTCAGCAGCACATATACTAAAATTGGAACAATACAGAGAAGATTACCAAGGCCCCTGCGCAAGGATGACATGCAAATTTGTGAAGCATTCCATATTTTTTTATTTAAAAAAAAGGGAAAAGAAAACAACTAACAGGTTTTCTTTATTGCTCTTGAGTCTGTGGAGAGACTGGGCCAATCTGCTTATTTAGACCTTGCTTCAAAAATTTCTTCTGGGTTTCCAGTCACCTTACAGGTTGTCTGGGAGCTAGCTGGTATTGGGGATGACTTTAGTTGGGGTGGCTTGATATGCTCCATCTGGTCTCTCATCCTCCAGCATGGCAGCCTGAGCTTGCTCACATGGTAACAGAATGAGTAGTGTGCAAAGCTCTTGGAACTAACACATCACCTTTTCCCCATTCTTCCTGGTCAAGGTAAGTCACAATTTTAGCCTGGATTCAAAGGATGGGAAATAGGCTCCATTATTTGATGGAAGGGACTACAAAATCATAGCCTCTATCCATGCCCCACTTTTGAAATCATATTTCAAAGGCACAAAGATAGAAGGAAGGGAATCATTGTGGCCATTTTTTTAATGAACAGTCTACCATAATCTATTAGGCTAGAATAAAATTATTTTAAGAATTTCTTTTGTACTCCTCTTATTGATTTACAGATTCAATGTACTTCCTGTCAAAATTCCCACTTTATTTTTCCAGAAATCTACAAGCTGATCCCAAAATTCCAATGAAAATCAAGGGACCCAGAAGAGGGAAAAACAATCTTTAAAAGAATAGAGTTGGAGGATAATTGAAATTATTCAATTGTGTAAGGAACAGAAAGAAAAAAGAGTGAAAAAAATTAATAGAACCTGAGGGACCTGTGGGACATCACATGTACCAACATATGCATCATAGCAGAATTAAAGAGAGAAAGTGGCAGAACATTATAGTGATATTGTCAAAATTGAAAGACAGAGGAGAATTTGAAAGCAGTAAGAAAGAAGCAACTTGTCATATAAAAGAAATCCTAAATAAGATTAACAACCCACTTTTCATCAGAAATCATGGAGCCTAGAGGGCACTGGAATGACATACTTACAGTTCTTAAAGAAGAAAACTGTCAACCAAGAATTCTATATCTGACAAAATTGTCCCTTAAGAATGAAGGAAGCTGAGCCCCCAATCTTGGGGTCTGTTCATATGAAACTTAATCCCGCAAAGGATAGGCTAAGCCTACTTGAAATTAGGCCTAAGAGTCACCCCCAAGAGAACCTCTTTTGTTGCTCAGATGTAGCCTTTCTCTCTCAGCCAACACAACAAGCAAACTCACTGCCCTCCCCTTCTCTACATGGAACATGACTCCCAGGGGTGTGGACCTTCCTGGCAATGTGGGACAGAAATCCTAGAATGAGCTGGTACTAAGCACCAAGAGATTGAGAAAACCTTCTCGACCAAAAGGGGGAAGAGAGAAATGAGACAAAATAAAGTGTCAAAGGCTGAAAGATTCCAAACAGAGTTGAAAGGTTATCCTGGAGGTTATTCTAATGCATTAAATAGATATCACCTTTTTGTTAAAGTATATTGAGGAGGCTGGAGGGAAGTGCCTGAAAATGTAGAGCTGTGTTCCAGTATCCATGTTTCTTGAATGATTGTATAAGGATATAGCTTTCACAATGTGACTATATGATTGTGAGAACCTTGTGTCTGATGCTTCTTTTATCTACCTTATGGACAGATGAGTAAAACATATGGATTAAAAATAAATAAATAATAGGGGGAACAAATGTTAAAATAAATTTAGTAGATTGAAATGCTAGTGATCAATGAAAGGGAGGAGTAAGGGGTACAGTATGTATGATTTTTTTTTCTGTTTTCTTTTTATTTCTTTTTCTAAATTGATGCAAATGTTCTAAGAAATAATCGTGATGATGAATATACAACTATTTGATAAAAAAGAATGTTTATATTGTACATTGATTGGCTTTATTAATAAAAATTTAAAAAAAAAGAATGAAGGAGAGATCGAGAAGATGGCAGCTTAATGAGGTATGGAATCTAGTTCATCATCCAAAGTGTTAGTAAATAGCCAGGAACAGAATAGAATCACTGCTGGGGCCACATCAGTGACTGGACACACCGCATACACCAATCTGGGCAACCTGGGCTGGCTGAGACCCCATACAGAACTGCAAGTCCCCCAAGCCATGGAAACCAGTGTCTCTCCCCCATGGGCATGGCAGCCTGGTTCCCCGAGGGGAAAGGAAACCGACTTTACTAGCAGCGAGTGCTTAGTCAACCAGGCTCGAATTGTAGAATTAATTAACAAATTCTGACTACTGAAAATAGGCCTCCAGCTCAGATAAAGCTGGAATAAGACCTAATAACCTGGAATAAGAACTGTCCTGGCAGAGAAGGGGCAGGGCTGATGGAAACAAAACAAAACAAAACAGAGGCTTTTTGAGTCAGACAGCACAAAAATACTTGAAAAGGACTGAACCCTAAAAAAGGGGGGCACATAGAGCCTAGAGTTACATAGAGGAACATACCAACTTAAAGTCTTGATTGACAAACCCAAGGAATGGGGGTCCTGCTCTGAAAAGGATTTTTTTTGCTTTGTTTATACTACTTAACAGTTCATCAGATAGAATTGCAAGGCTTCTCAGGCTCCAACTGCCCCAGGCAAGGGTGGAATTAAGCTTGTCTGAGACACAAACTGGCTGGGCAGGTGAAAGGAATTAAGTCCCTGGAAGCTGTGCCTTCCCCAGGAGAGGGGTGGGGCCCAGCTCAGTTGGGATCCCTCCCTCAAAGAACTCAGGCCTCAGGGACTGGAAAACTGAAGCAATTAACACCAACCTACAACTGCACCTCTGTCTCAACCATATCCCCAGCAGGGAGAGTCTGCTAAAGTTAAAGTAGATAGGAAAAACACAGAGTCTAGAGGCTTCATAGGACAGTCTGTCAAACTGCTGGGTCTTACCCTCAGGGAAAACTGATACAGGTGAGTCTTTCCACCCAAGAGGAGGCCAGTCCAGTCTGGGAAAAGCTGACTGGGGTCTATAATATCTGAGTAGATGCTCCTCAAAAAAAATAAAAAATAAAAATGAATTTAAAAAAGAAAGAAAAGAAAAGAAAAGAAAAAAGTCTCCATATAGGCAGGGCAGGAAACAGAAAAACAAGAATGGAAAAATTCTGATCAGTTAAACAGAACCTATGCTAGAGGTCTGAATCTCAAAGAAGAGATAGAGAACAAAGTCATCCAGCGAGAAAATCCTAGGTAAAAGAGTGAAAACAATCTCCAGAATAAACTAATTAAGGAAATCAAATGCCTAAATGCCAGCAAAAATAACAAGTCATACTACAAAAATCGAAGATATGGCCCAGTCAAAGGAGCAAACCAACAATTCAAATGAGATACAGGAGTTGAAACAACAAATTCAGGATGTTCAAACAGATATGGAAAACACTGAAGGGAGAAATAGACACCTCTACCATAATAGCTGGAGACTTCAATTCCCCACCCTCATCAATGGATAGGACATCTAGACAGAAAATCAATAAAGAAACAGAAAATTTGAATAATATGATAAATGAAGTAACAGACATTTACAGAATATTACACACCCACAACACCAGGTGTTTAT
The DNA here is from genome assembly GCF_023851605.1 of Tamandua tetradactyla. Classification (NCBI taxonomy): domain Eukaryota; kingdom Metazoa; phylum Chordata; class Mammalia; order Pilosa; family Myrmecophagidae; genus Tamandua; species Tamandua tetradactyla. Next base: position 53,963,150 of record NC_135341.1, on the reverse strand, counting down.
GGATCATTTCTCAAGTGCTTATGGATCATTCCTAAGGATAGATCATATGCTGGGTCACAAAGCAAGTCTCAATAAATTTAAAAAGATTGAAATCATACAAAACACTTTCTTGGATCATAAAGGAATGAAGTTGGAAGTCAATAACAGTCAGAGGGCCAGAAAATTAACAAATATGTGGAGGCTAACAACACATCTTAAACAACCAGTGGGTCAAGGAAGAAATTACAAGAGAAATCACTAAATATCTTAAGGCAAATGACAATGAAAATACAGCATATCAAAATTTATGGGATGCAGCAATGGCAGTGCTAAGAGGGAAATTTATTGCCTTAAATGCCTACATCAAAAAAGAAGAAAGAGCAAAAATCAAGGAATTAACTGTTCACGTCGAAGAACTAGGGAAAGAACAGCAAACTAAACCCAAAGCAAGCAAAAGCAAAGAAATAATGAAAATTAGAGCAGAAATAAATGAAATTGAGAACATGAAAATAATCAAGAAAATCAACAAATTGAGAAGTTGGTTCTTTGAGAAAATCAATAAAATTTATGGATCCTCAGCAAGGTTGAAAAAAAGAGAGCATGAAAATAAATAAAATCAGAAGTAGAAAAGGAGACCAACACTGACCCCACAGAAATAAAAGAGGTAATGAGATACAATAAGCAACTCTATGCTAATAAACTAGATGAAATGACAACTTCCTAGAAAGGCATGAACAACCAAACTGACTCAAGAAGAAATAGATGACCTCAACAAACTGATCACAAGTAAAGAGATTGAATCAGTCATCAAGAAGCTCCCCCAAAAGAAATGTCCAGTAGCATATGGCTTCACATGTGAATTTACCAAGCATTTCAAAAACAATTAGTATCAATCTGTGGTACTTAGGTTCAGGTGTCAACTTGGCCAGGTAAAGGGCCCTAGTTCTGTTGCTGTGGTCATGAGTCAATGGTGCATGAAGTTCATCTGTTGCTGATTACATCTGCAGTCGGCTAGGCGGAGTGCCTGCTGCCATGAATGATGTTTGATTTAATTGGCTGGATGCTTAAATGAGAGATATCAATGCAGCACAGCCCAAGCAGCTCAGCATAACTCATTTAAGCACTCACAGCTCAGCCCAGACCTTTGGAGATGCAGAAAGGAATCACCCTGGGGAAAGCTGTTGGAACACAGAGGCCTGGAGAGAAGGCCAGCAGAGATCACCCTGTGCCTTCCTGTGTAAGAAAGAACCTCAGATGAAAGTTAGATGTCTTTCCTCTGAAGAACTATACATTTTTAAACAAATAAATCCCCTTTTATTGGAAGCTAATCCATCTCTGGTGTGTTGCATTCTGGCAGCTTTGGCAGACTAAAACACAATCCTACTCAAACTTTTCAAAAAAATTGAAGAGGAGGGAAGGCTACCTAATTCATTATATGAAGCCAACATCACCCTCATGCCAAAGCCAAAGATTCTACAAGAAAAGAAAATTACAGACCAATCTCTCTAATGAATATAGATGCAAAAATCCTCTACAAAATTCTTGCAAATTGAATCCAGTAGCACATTAATTAATTATGAACCACGACCAAGTGGGATTTACCCAGGTATGCAGGGATGGTTCAACATAAGAAAATCAATTAATGTAACACACCATATCAACAAATCAAGGAGAAAAACCACATGATCATCTTGATTGATGCAGAAAAGGCATTTGACAAAATTTGACATCCTTTCTTGATGAAAACACTTCAAAAGATAGGAGTAGAAGGGAACTTTTTCAACATGATAAAGGGAATATATGAAAAACCCACAGCTAACATCATCCTCAATGGGAAAAGACGGAAAGCTTTCTCCCTGAGATCAGGAACAAGACAAGGATGTCCACTGTCACCACTGTTATTCAGCATTGTGCTGGAAATTCTAGCCAGAGCAATTAGACAAGCAAAAGAAATAAAAGGCATCCAAACTGGTAAAGAAGAGGTAAAACTGTCATTGTCTGCAGATGAAATGATACTATATGTCAAAAACCTTGAAAAATCCACAGCAAAGCTGCTAGAGCTAATAAAAAAAAAAATGAGTACAGCAAAGTGGCAGGTTACAAGATCAACACTCAAAAATCAGTAGTGTTTCTATACCCCATATTACTGACAGACCCTTCCAACATAAAAAAGTTAGAATGGCCATAGCTCAAACACCCCTAAAGAGAGGGATAGAAAGATCAAAGGTGATGGTTGACTTATATAAAGAAGAAAGGATTAAACAAATGAATATGATTGCTGATTCATTAAATTGATAGCTCTTTTAGTCTCCAGTATCTTAGAACAGCTAGAAGTAAAAAACCTAAAATTGTGGAATTGTAACCCATGTCATACTCTGAAATATAGTCTACAACTAATTGTGGTGCTGTGCTTTGAAATTTATTGCTTTTTTGCATACATATAGTTTTTCACAGAAAGAAAAAACATCTATTTAATGATAAAAAAAATTCATTCTAGCCTACTATATTCTGGAGCAGCTAGAAGGAAAAATCTGAGAGGATTGTATGGTAGCCCATGACAAACTCTGGGATCTGTCCTGTAACTATTTGTTGAAGAGTGCTTTGAAAACTATTGTTTTTTTCTTTCTTTGCTTTCAATATATGTTATATTATACAATAAAATAGCTAAAAAAAATCAGTACTTTTTCTATATACTGGTAATGAGCAATCTGAGGAGGAAATCAAGAAAAAGTTCCATTTACAATTGCAACCAGAAGAATCAAATATTTAGGAATAAATTTAACTAAGGATGCAAAAGTCCTGTACACAGAAAACTACCAGAAAATGCCAAAAAAAAATAAAATCACAGAAGACCTAAATAAATGGAAGGCATACTATGTTCATGGATTGGAAGACTAAATATAGTTAAGATGTTAATTCTACCTAAATTTATTTATAGATTGAATGCAATACCAATTAACAGCCAAAAAAAAAAACTTACTTTGCAGAAATAAAAAAACCAATAACCAAATTTATTTGGAATGGTAGTGTGCCCTGAATAGCTAAAAATATCTTGAGAAAGAAAAATGAAACGGGAGGTCTCAGATGACCTGACTTCAAATCATATTACAAAGCTACAGTGGTCAATGTGTGGTATGCCAGTATACATGGTACTGGCATAAAGATAGATATACTGACCAATGGAATCAAATTGAGTGTTCAGCTATAAACCCTCTCATCTATGGATAGTTGTTCTTTGATAAGGCAGTCAAGCCAACTCACCTGGGGCAGAACAACCTCTTCAATAAATGGTGCTTGGAGAACTGGATATCCATATGAAAAGAATGAAAGAGGATCCATATCTCATACCTTATAGAAAAATTAACTCAAAGTGGACCAAAGACCTAAACATGAGAACTAAGACCATAAAATTTTTAGAAGAAAATGTAGGGAAATGTCTTATAAAACTTGTAAGAGGAGGTGGATTCCTAGATCTTACACCCAAAGCATGAGCATTGAAGAAAGAAATAGATAAGTGGGAACTCCTCAAAATTAAACACTTCTGTGCATCAGAGAACTTTGTCAAGAAAGCAAAAAGGCAGCCCACACAATAGGAGACAATATTTGGAAACCACATGTCAGATAAGGGTCTAGTATCCAGAATATATAAAGAAATTCTTCAATAAAAAAAAGACAAACAACCCAATTCAAAAAAAGGGCAAAAGACGTGAACAGTCACTTCCCAGAAGAGGAAATACAAATGGTTAAAAGGCACAGGAAAAGATGCTCAACTTCCCTGGCTATTAGGGAAATGCAAATCAAAACCACAATGAGATATCATCTCACACTCACTAGAATGGCTGTTATAAAAAACAAAACAAACAAACAAACAAAAAACAGCAAATGACAAGTACTAGATAGGATGTGGAGAAAGAGTCACACTTCTCCATTGTTGGTGGGAATGTAAAATGGTACAACCATTGTGGAAAGCAATTTGCGGTTCCTCAGGAAACTAAGTATAGAATTGCCAAATGATCCAGCAATACCATTGCTAGGTAGCATTCAGAGGACATGAAGGCAAGGACACAAATGAACATTTGCACCCCAATGTGTACAGCAGCATTATTTACAATTGCCAAGAGATGGAAACAGCCAAAATATCCATCAACAGATGAGTGGCTAAACAAACTGTGGTATATACATACAATGGAATATTAAGCAGCTATAAGACAGAATAAAGTCATGAAGCTAGTGAAAATATGGATGGATCTTGAAAACATGTTGAGTGAAATTAGCCAGAAACAAAGGACAAAAATGGTGTGGTCTCACTGATATGAACTAACATTTATGAGTGAATTTGGAGAATTTCAGTTAAGAATACAGGTAGGTTATCAGGAGATAAAATAGGGTGAGATTGGATAATTGGTGCTGAGGGAATACAGATTGAGCAGCAGGACCGATTTTAAAATTTCAGAAATGGATAGCACAATACTACCTGATTGTAGTACAATAATTTAAACACACTGAATGAGTATGAGAGAGGGAGAAGGGCTGGGGGCACATATGAAACCAGTTGGAAAGATGGACAATAAAGACTGTGATGGTATAATTTAGGAATATCTAGAGTGTATAATGATGATGATTAAATGCACAAATTGAAAAACGTTTTTGCATGAGGAAGAACAAAGGAATTTCAGGTTTTCAGCTTGTTGAAAATAGAAAGTTTACAGGAAAAAGTACAAGCAATGCAAGCTAGGGTCTATAGTCAACGGTAACGTTGTTATATGCTTCCAATGAATATAACAAAGGCATTATGCCAAAACTAAATGTCAACAGGCAGGTGGATTTAGAAAGGGGAATGGATTATTTGTCAAAGAAAAAGAAATGTCTTCAGATAGAGTATGGTAGCAAAGGCATGTCTATACACTTAGACTGGATTGTATGATGTGGGAATAAAGCTATTCAAAAATGAATAAAGAGAAACAAGTGCTAGGGGAAATGTGGAGAAAGGGATGTACCTATTCACTGTTGGTAGTGAAATGAGAGGTGTAGCCCCTTAGAGGGAAGCGTGGTGGTTCCACAGGAGGCTAGCAGGGGGTTTACCATATGATCTTGAAACCCCATTGCTCAGTATATACCTGGAGAAGCTGAGTGTGGGACATGAATGGGCAATTGCACACTGGTGTCTCTGGTGGCAGTGTTCATAATCCACAATGAATGGAGGTGGTCTAAGGGTACAATGGATGAGGAATGGAAGGGGGGACTATGGTGTGTACATACAGTGGACTATTGAGTGGCTACAAGAAGGAACAAAGTTGTGAGGCATGCAACTTCATGAATGAAGCTTAAGAGCTGTTTGTTGAATGAAATGTTAGGAACAAAAAGACAAATATTATCATGCCTCAATCATACGGACTAACTATAATATAAAAATTCGGGGAAATAAAGTTGAAAGCATGGGATATCAAGTTGGGGCATATTGTAAAGGGTCATAGATTGTAAGCTCTTACAGCAGTCATATCTATTCAGGAGATGTAACTGTTAATTCTAAATTCTCAGCTACTGAGGTGTTTGTATATAACATGGTCTTTCTTAGAAATTTTGGGTATTTATGAGACATCTGAGACTCAGAGTTAGAGCTCTGAAGCTGTGAAAGTCAGCAGTACCCCATACAGGAACTGTTTAAAAATTTGAAAAAGTGATCAGACATTGAGTAGAGATATGAATGAAGCTGATCTGGATAGGGCTAAGGTATATTAGAAGACTGGGTAAAGGATGATATCATCCATGCTTTAAAACGTCAACTCCTGAGAGAGAGTAAAGGGAGAAATGTTTATGTGGTGCAAAATTTATATTTTGGGTAGTGTGTTTCCTAATTTAACTTGTATGGTCAGTTTAATTGGACACCATAAGTACGTGGAATCTTGAATAGGGCATGAGATTTTGTTGGTTTGTTCAGATTAGTGTGATGCCCCGATAAATCCAAGAGTGATTTGGATAGTGAATAAAGAAGTATTTGCAAAGTCCCCTTGGGGGAATGGGAAGGAAGGGGGAAGTATCCAATTTTCCCATCTGGAGAATTTCTGATATTCTCGCAAGCAGCAGGGACAACCAAATCAATAGGCTGAGCCCTTGATCATGGGGTTCAACCCTATGAAATTTAACCCTGAAAAGGATAGGCTAAGCCTACTTAAAATTACGTCTAAGAGTCACCCCCAGATAACTTCTTTTGTTGCTCAGATATGGCTTCTCTCTCTCTCTCTCTAAGCTGACATGGCAAGTGAACTCACTGTCCTCACCACTCTATGTGGGACATGACTTCCAGGGCTGTAAACCTCCCAGGCAATGTGGGACAGAAATCAAGACCCAGCACCAAGGGATTGAGAAAACCTTGACCAAAAGGGGGAAAAGAGAAATGAGACAAAATAAAGTGTCAGTAGTTGAGAGATTTCAAACAGTTGAGAGGTTACCTTGGAGGTTATTCTTATGCATTATATAGATATCCCCTTCTTAGTTTATGGTGTATTGGAGTGGCTAGAGGGAAGTACCTGAAACTGAAGAGCTGTGTTCCAGTAGCCATGTTTCTTGAAGATGATTGTATAAGGATGTAGCTTTTACAATGTGACTGTGTGATTGTGAAAACCTTGTGTCTGATGCTTCTTTTATCTAGGGTATGGACAGATGAGTAAAAAGTATGGATAAAAAATATACAAATAATAGGGGGATCAAAGGTTAAAATAAATTCAGTAGATTGAAGTACTACTAAAGGGGTATGGTATGTATGAGTATTTTCTTTTTTATTACTTTCTCTGGAGTGATGCAAATGTTAAAAAAAATAATCATGATGAACAATGTGATCACATACACAACTATGTAATGATATTGTCAGCCATTGATTGCACATGATGCATAGAATGTTTACATGTCAAAATGTTTATATGTTTGTTTGTTAAAGTTTTACAATAAAAACATTTTAAAATAAAAGAATGAAGAAGAGTTAACAAATGTTCCACACAAATGAAAGCTGTAACTGTATGGAGTATGGAAATCCTGTAGTTTATCAATGATTATTCTTTAAACTTAACAACTTCTTTAATAAAGAAAAGAAAAGTCAAGTAAAAAAAAAAGGAATGAAGGAGAAGTTAAGATACTTACTTATAAGCAAAAACTGAAGGTATTCATTACTGGAAGACCTACCCTATAAGAAATGCTAAAAAACAGTCCTTCAGGCTGAAATAAAAGGACTCTATATAGTAACTTGAAACAATAAAAAGAAATAAAGAACATTGGTAAAAGTAACAATATAGGTAAATATAGAACCCTGTATTATTATACTTTTGGTTTGTAACTGCTTCTACATATGATTTAAAAGGCAAATATGTAAAATAATAACTAAAATCTATGCTAATGGACCTACAATGTATAAAGAAGTAATATAAACCAGTACCCTTACAAGGGGGTTAGTAGTGGAAATGTACGGGAATAATAAGTTTGTATACTACTGAAATTAAGTTGGTATTATTCAGATTAGGCTGTTACTAGTTTAAGATGCTAACTGTGATCACAAGGGTAATCACTAAGGAAATAACTAAAATATATAGATAAAAGGAAAGAAGAAGATAATCAAAATGGCATACTACAAAATATCAGTAAAAAAATGCAGTAATGCTGTCATTGAGTTACAAAAAAAAAAACATACAGTAATGTATAGAGTGGCAGAAGTAAGTCCTTTGTTATCAGTTATTACTTTACAGGTAAATGGATTAAACTTTCCTATTAAAAGGCAGAGAGTGCAAGACCTGACGAAAAAATATAACCCATCTACTTGCTCTCTACAAGAGATTCACTTTAAGTACAAAGACACAAGGATGTTGAAAGTGAAAATAGGGAAAAACATATTCCATGCAAACAATATTAAAAAGAGAATTAGATTGGCTATATTATTATCAAACAAAATAAACTTCAAGCCAAAAAGATATGCACTTCACAACAGACCCCAAATATATATGAAGCAAAATAGGCAGAACTGAAGTGAAAAACAGATAGTTCCAAAGTAATAGTTGGAGACTGAAATACACCACATTCAATAATTGATAGAGGACTTGACATACCATAAATTGTTCACACAAAATAGACATATATAGAAAACTCCGCACAATAACAGCAGAATACACATTCTTCTCTAGTGCACATGGAACATTTTCCAGGACAGACCATATGTTAAGTCACAAATCAAATCTTAATAAATTAAAAAAAATTGAAATCCTGCCAAGAATCTTCTCTGGTCACAATGAAATGAGCCAGAAATCAGAAACAGAACGAAATTGAAAATTTTGTATGCCAAAAAAACGTAAAAAAAAAAAATAGTACACCAAAAAAACCTAGACATATTGGAAAAATTCCTAGAAACTAAAAAATACCTAAACTGACTCAAGGAGAAATAAAAAAAAATCCCCAAAAGATTATAACAAGAGAACGAATCAGTAGTCAAAGCCTTACCAACAAAGAAGATGGGGGAGGCATCACTGTTGAATTTTACCAAACAATTAACAAAGACTTAATACTAACCTTTCTTGAACTCTTCAAAAAATAGAGGAAGAGGGTACACTTTATAACTCATTCTATGAGGTTAGCATGGCCCTGATATCAAAGACAGATAAAGACAGCACAAGAAACTTACAGACCAATATCCCTAATGAATACAGATGCAAAAATCCTCAAAAAAATGGCACACAGAATCCAATAGGATATTGAAAGGATTATACACCATGACCAAGTGTGATTTATTCCAGAAATTCAAGGATTGTTCAACATAAAATTAGTCAATGTAACACATCACATTAACATAATAAGGAAAAACCATATAGTCATCTCATTTGATGTGGAAAATACATTTAATAAAAGCCAACATCTTTTCATGATAAAAACACCAAGAAAACTAAGAATAGAAGTAACGTTTCTCAACATGATGAAAGACATTTATCAAAACCCCAAAGCAAAGTCTATCATTTTCCTGGTAAACACACATACAATGAGGAACATACTAACAATGGGACAGTTCAGCTGAACAAATGAGGATGCAAAAGCCTTGAACAATTAACATGACTTTTCTAAGCAATGAAATGGTGATCCAAATTTAAAACAAAAGAAAACAAAGAAACCCATAGCATCATAATGGTGAAGGACTGAAATCTTTCTCTCTAAGACTAGGAAAAAGGCAAGGTTGCCTAATGTCAACAGTGTTATTCAACATTGCGCTGGAAGTTTTGTCCAGAGCAGTCAGGTAAGAAAAAGACATAAAGTTCTTCAAAAGGGAAGAAGTAAAACTATCCTTTTCACAGATAATATGATCCTACATATAGAAAAATCCCTGCAAAATCTATTTAAAAAGCTATTAAAACTAATAAGCAAATTCAGCAAAGTTGCAGGGTACAAGATTAACATGTCAAAATCAGTAGTGTTTTTATACACCAATAATGGAAAATCTGAAAAGGAAATTAAGAAAACATTGACATTCCATTGACAACAGCATATAAAATAATAAAATATCTAAGAATAAATTTAATTAAGAAGGTGAAAGACATGTACATTTAACTATAAAATTTATGAAAAAAATAAAAATAATCTAAATAAATGGAATGGCATCCTACAGTTAGGCATTTGAAGGCTTAATATTGTTAAGATGTCAATAGTACCTAAAGCAATCTACAAATTCAATGCAATGCCTATTAAATTCCAGCAGTCTTTTTCTTCAGAAATGGAAACACTGATTCTCAAATTCATATGGAATTGCAAGAGGACTTGAATAGCTAGAACAAATTTGAAAAGGAAAACAAAGTTAGAGAACTCACCCTTTCTGATTTCAAAACTTACTACATAGCTACAGTAATTAAAATAATGTGGTACTTGCATAAATATAGACATACAAATTAATGGACTAGAATTGAGGGTCCAAAAATAAACGCACGTATCTATGGCAACTTGATGTTTGACAAGGGCATCAAAACCATTCGATAGAGAAGAACAATCTCTTCAACAAATGCTGATAGGACAACTGAAAATACATGTGCAAAAGAATGAATGTGGACCCTTACCTTCCACATAAACAAAAATTATTCAAAATAGATCAGTAACCTAAATATAAGAGGTAATATGAAAGAAGAAAGTGTAGGGAAATATCCTTAGGAATTTGTATTAGGCAATGGAATTTTAGATTTTATTCCAAAAACCTGAGCAACAAAGGAAAAAATAGGTAAATTGGACTTCATTAAGATTAAAAACTTTTTGTGCATCAAAGGACATTATCAAGAAAGTGAAAAGACAATCTATTCAATGGGAGAAGATATTTGGAAATCACATATCCAATAAAGTTTTAATATCCAGAATATATAAAGAAATCCTACAGTTTAAAAATTGGCAAAAGAATTGAATAGACATTACTCCCAAGAGGCTATGCAAATGCCTAAGAAGCACACGATAAGATGCTCAACATCACTAGCTATTAGAGAAAAGCAAATCAAAACCACAATGAAATATCATTTCACACATGCTAGAATGGCTACTATTGATAAATCATATGTATTGGAGAGGATGTAGAGAAATCAAACACTCATTAATTGCTGGTGGGAATGCAAAATGGAGAGGCTGCTGTGGAAGACAGTTTTCCTGTTCCTCAGAAAACTAAATATATAACTGTCATATGACCTGGCAAACCCTGGCAAAACACCAGTACTAGGTGTATACCCAGAAAAATTGAAAACAGATTTGAACAGATATTTGCATGCTGATGTTCACATTTGGCATTATTCACAACTGCCAAAGGATGGAAGCAACCCACATGTCCTTCAACTGACGAATGTAGAAACAAAATGTGGTATATACACACAATGGAACTATTCAGCTGTGAAAAAGAATGAAGTCCCAATGCATAGTACAACATGGAAGAACCTTAAGAACATTAAGCTGAGTGGGATGGGCCAGACACAGAAGGACAAGTGATGTGAAATCTCACTTGTATGATCTAATTATAACAGGCAAAGTCATAGTATTAGAATCTAGAATATAGGTTACCATGGAATAAACTCAGGGTAGGGACTAAGGAGTTTATGCTTAATTTGTGCAGAATTTCTATTAAGGTTAATCATAAAGGTGTAAGTAAAAGTAATGGAATATTCTTTCATGAATTAAAACAAATGCATGACACTAATAAAGGTATTAATAAGGGTGGTATATGGGGAAATATCCTAATGTAAACTATGGAGTATAGTTAATAGTATTATTTTAATATTCTTTCATCAATTGAAACAAAGGCTAATGCAGAGTGTCAAAATAGGGGGTATACGGGGACGCTGTATTTTTTTTACATAATTTTATGTAAATTTACAACTTCTCTAATTAAAAATAGTAATAATAAAAGAAAATGAAAAGACAGCTTACAGAAAGGGAGAAAATATTTGGAAATCACATACTTCATATGGGATTAATATCCATTTTATTGGGGTAGGAGGAGGAGCTTTCTGACTTTACTATTTCTTATCAATTCACTGTTTCCATTATAGTAAGCTTCAGGTATACTGAACGCATATATTAAATATGTTTGATTGCCTGGAAAATAGTTAATTTTACCTGGCTACTTTTAGGGAGAAGAAAGTCTGATTGCTATGATTTGGTTCTGTAAACTTAACAATGATATAACTAAAACGTAGGAGGATAGAGTATCTCCCAAGTTGACATAAGCTGTATTAGTCACAACTCTTTTCCCCTGGCCAAATAAAGAGGGGACAATAGGGTACAGATCAGACTTAGAAATGTCACTTTTCCAAAAACTGTGCATGTTCTATATTATCAGTATTTTTATTCATTTTGGTACCCTACAGGTTTGCTTTCAATAAATATCTATTAAATGTAAATTGAGTTAAAGTTGTATAAGGACTTAATATATAGCTTACATATTCAATTCTACACTATGTTTCGATCTTGATATATACTAAATGTTATCAAGAATGGCCTTACTCTAATCAAAGGTAGAGTCAAATCCATAAACAGATTGGCAAAATTTCTATCTGTTAACAGGAAGAGTGATTTCTATACAGAGCACTGCACTCCATAATTCTGTAACTGAAAGCAGCATTCATATAACTGAAAAGAAGTTTGATGATGAGTAGAAACGAAAAGGGTGAAAAATTTGTCTCAAATAGTTAAGCCTGGCCATATCTCACAAAACTTTCAGCAAAAGCTGAAAATTAATACGAGTCAAACCCCAGCTTTTATTTTTTTTATTAGAGAAGTTGTGGGTTTACAGAAAAGTCATGCATAAAATACAGGAATACCATATACCATCCTATTATTAACACCTTGCATTGGTGTGGAACATTTGTTACAACTGATGAAAGAACCAAAGCCCACTTTTTGTAGGTATCTATTATAAGCAGTAACGAATGTTCCTTAGTGTAATTTTCCACCACTCCCTCTGAAGCAGTCTGAAACTGGTAGTATTTCCCTTGGCCCTCTCTAGCTTGCCCATCCAGGCACCTTGTACCTTCCCAGGACTGCCTTCTTTATGTGGTCCTTCTTTACTCTCCCAGTGCTCCTCCTGGGTACCCTAACAGGATGATGGAAAGGGATCCTCCAGGGATCAAGTGCATTTTAAACATGGCCAACTTCCAAAGAATGACCCTTACTAAAAAGAGAAATCTTAAGCTAAGAATAAGATATTTTTGTCAGCAATGACCTTAGATGCCCTTCAAATCTTGTAACACAAACAGTGAACTCTGTTGTAATACAGTTAATAGTACAATTATAAAATGTTCTTTCATTAATTGTAAAAATGTACCATATTAATGCAAGGGATTAATAATAGGGTTTTATATGGGAACTCGATAAAATCTTACTGTGAGCCTTGGTACTGCGGGTAGAAGTCTGATCCTCTTCTCAGGTGCTGCGAGGAAGCTAAATACAGGTCACACTACTAGGCCCACTAAAGCCTATGCCCAATCTTACGCACCCCAACATCACTCTCTACCTAGATAGTCCACTCCATATCTCTCACCATGGGAAGTTTCTAAGTCTTTAGAAACAACATTGGCCTGTCCTTATATGGGACAGGAATAGAGAATGCTGACATTAGGGAATCATGCCAGTTTGAAAGGATTTATGTACCCTAGAAAAGCCATGTTTTAATCCTGATCCAATCTTGTGGGAGCAATCTTTTCTTTTAATCCCTATTCAATAATGTAGGTTGGAAACTTGGTTAGATTATCTCCATGGAGATGTGACTCACCCAATTGTGGCTATTAACCTTGAATTAGAGGGAGATGTGACTCCACTCATTCCAGGTGGGTCTTGATTAGTTTACTGGAATTCTTTAAAAAAGGAAGCATTTTGGAGAGACTGAGAGTAGCAGAGACACGAGAACTGCAGAGCCCAAGTAGTCAGAGACCTTTGGAAAACGTTCCTGGGGGAGCTTCATGAAACAAGAAGCCAGGAGAGGAAGCTAGCAGACTTGGCCATGTACCTTTCCGGTTGAGAGAGAAACCCTGAACTTCATTGGCCTTTCTTGAGTGAAGGTAACCTGTTATTGGTGCTTTAATTTGGACTTTATCATAGACTTGCTTTAATTGGGACATTTTCACAGCCTTAGAACTGTAAACTTGCAATTTATTAAATTCCTCTTTTTAAAAGCCGTTCTGTTTCTGGTATATTGCATTTCTGAAAGCTAGTAGACCAGAACAGGAATTTATAGCTGTTTCTTCATAGGAATAGCTCAGTGGACTACTATTCTCGGCAATAGTAATTTTAAGTTTTGAAATAACTTTCCGCATATTTCTGGACTTGGGTTCCCTCTTGTGGTTCATAGGATACATAGTATATAAGATAGAGATTATACCTGTATTTATGTGGCTAAAAAAATGGGCAATGGTCAAAAAGTGATTATGGCCAAATAGATTGATTTTTTTAAAAGCAAACATTATAAAGACCAAAGTTAATGAATTTAATTCAGAATTATACACATACAAAGAAGGATCCAACATATAAGAAATTATACGTGAATAAGGAAAAATCTGACTTACTCAGAATCCTAAAAATAAATACTAACATTTACTAAGGGCTTACTATGTTTCAGGTGTTTTAATTTTTCAGCTGCTAAAACAAATAGCAAACATTTACATACAATGGGCTGACTTAACAACAGGAATTTCTAAGCTCATGGCTTCAGAGGCTAGAAGGCTTGCTTCTTTCCAGGGTTGTTATCTACTGGTTGGCTAGCAATGTGTGAAGTTCCTTGGATTTTCTGTCATATGGCAATGCACATGGTGGTGTCCTTTCCTTTCTCTTCCAGGTTCATTGACTTCCAGCTTCTTGCTCTTCCTATGGCTTTTTTCTTTTGCTTATAAGGACTTCAGCCATACTGAATTATAGGCCACCTGATTCAGTTTGTGCACATGTTAACTAATAACCTCTTCAAAAGGCCTATTTACAAATGGTTTCACACCCACAGGACCAGAGTTGTGACCTGAACGTGCCCTTTGTGGGGGACATGATTCAATTCCCAAGATAAACTCTTTATGTAAAGTGCTTTTTATTATGGAAAATTTCAAACTTAAGAATAAAGAGAACGGTATAAAATGCCTCCATGTACACGTCACCCACTTTAAACCATTTATCATTTTAATATTTTTACATTTTATATTTTCTTTTATGTACTGATATCATCCCCCCACCCCCAATTCTCCCCCCTCCCCCCAATTTTTGTGTTCTGGAGAATTTAAAGCAAATGCCAGATACCTTATAATTAAACCATAAATATCTAGACTATATATTTTTAAGCTTTCAGAATGTATTAGCTAGTTTAGTTCTGACAACCAAAGTTGATAACTTTCCTTCCATTTTACAATATGTATCAATGGAGGCAAATGGTAGGAATTGACCCATAAGACTCAGAATTTAAACCCACAGTCTGACTGCAGAACCTGTGTGGTAGCTAAACTCCAAGATTGTCCCAATGACCCCCAACTCTTGGTATTTACACTCTTGTATAGTGCTCTCACACATTGTTCTGGGGTTGGACTGTGGGACTAAGAGGTATGGCATAAGTGATGGTCTGTCACTTCTGAGATTAAACTGCAGCTCTCCGCCTCTCTCGGATCACACGCTCAGGGGGAAGACAGCTGCCCTGTCCAACAAGCCCTATGGAGAGACCCACATGGCAATGAATGGAGGTCTTCATTCAACAGCCAGAGAGGAACTGAGGATGGCCAACAAACACAGGAGTGAGCCTGGAAGCAGTCTCCAGCTCCTGTAGAGCATTGGGATGGCTGTAGACAGGACTGATAGCCTGAGTGCAACTTTGTTAGAGACCTCGAGCTAGAACCATCCAGGTAAGCTGCTGCTCCTGGCTTCATGAGCCATAGAAACTATATGAGGTGTCAAATGTGTGTTGCTTTTTAGCTGCTGTATTTTGGGGTAACTAATTCAACCAGTATTCTCAATCACTATTCTATTCTGTCCTCAATACAAGCCTGTGATAGCTTTTGCTTTGCCACTACCATTCAGAACTGATAGTATCAAGACAATGCAATGAACTGATAAATTATACTTAGGGGGAGTTTAATATCAAACATCCCACTGTTCATATCATTTCCATAAGCACAAACTAATCTACCTCACACTGTATTGTTAACATGACTGTATTTGGTCTCCAGTATCTTGGAGCAGCTAGAAGAAAGAATGTAAAATTGTGAAACTGTAGCCCATACCAGGCTTTGAGGTCTGTTCTGTAACTGCTTGTTGAAATGTACTTGAAATGTACTGCTTGTTGAAATTTATAGCTTTTTTGTATATAGGTTATATTTCAGAGGAAAAGGGACATTAAAAAAAAACACATGACTGCAGGGTATTTTAAATTAGTTTATTAAGCCAATATCCTATTAATTGATAATTTGATTGATTCCATGTTTTGGGATTTTTTATATTACAAACGATGCTTTGCTGATATCTTTGTATATCTATCTTGGTGAATTTTTGCTAAATATAGCCTTATAGAATATTCCTAGCAGTGGGTTTCATGAGCCAAAGGTATGTTCATTTTACAGTGATGGTAATTGCCACATTACCTACGCAAAAGTTCAACAAGTTGACAATACCACTGACCCTATATATGTGTCCCTGTGTATCCATACATTCTTAGCACCAAATACCATTAAATTTTAATTTTTCACAATCCAAAATTGAAAAATCATATCTTCTATTGTTTTGATTTGCATTTCTTTAACTGTGGACGAGTTATGTCTCTCCTTATAAGTTTATTGGCCATCAATACTTTGTCTCTGAACTGTCTATCCTAATTCTTTGCCCAATTCTTATTGTACTGACTTATCAGAGCTATTTGTAAATTATAGAAATTAGCCTGCCAAATGGGTTGCAAATATTTTTTCTCAATCATTTGAGTTTTGACCTACTGAGTTATGGTTTTTGGATTTTGCATCCTGCTTAGTAAGGTTTTCCCCATTCTACAATAACAAAAATATGTTCCTATATTTCCTTCTAGAGTTTTTGTTTTTCATTTGTTACATTAAAATCTTTAATCCCTCTGGAGCTTATTTTGGTTTAAGGAGTGAGATAGGGATCCAGCGTTCTTTGGTCCCCCAAAAGTTATATAGTTGTCTTGATACCATTTATATAATGATGTGTCATTCCCCTTTTATTTGACATGCCAACTTTATCACAAACTAACTCTGCATTTATATGTGTATCTATTGTGTTACCCTTTATTCTGTTCCACAGATCTGTCTATTTCTTTGTAAGTACTAAAATACTTTAATTATTGTAGCTTTAATTTTTGGGAGGACCAGCCCTCCCTCCACACTTTTTTAAAAAAAATTTCCTGATTACCATGTTTGTTTTTCCAAATGAATTATGGAATTACTTGGCTAAGGTGGGGAAAAAAAAGCCCTGTTTGTGTTTTAGTTGCGGGAACATTAAATTTATAGAACATTTTTGGGAGAATTGGTATACTTAATACGTTTAGTCTCTTGATACAAGAAATGTTATACTTTTTAAATCTGTCTTCTTTTACTTCCCTAAATAGAATTTTGAAGCTTTCTTCATGTCAAGTACCATATAGGTTTTGTCAGTGAATACTTAGATATTTTATCATTTTATGCTTTCTAAAAATATATAGTTTCTTTCTTCAATTTTTCTAAATTAATGTTTAGGGATATGTTATTGGTTTTTATAAATTAATTTTATAGTCTGTCATTTTTCTGACCCTTACTACTAATTTTGATAGTTTTTAGTGATCATGTAGTTTCCCCCCAGATATATATTGTAAACATTGTTGGTATCCCACCCAGATTAGGGGATTTGGGTTACCACAACAGTGCATCCATCTCCAGTTGTTTTAAGTGTTGACTGCTAACTACCCACAGCTGTTCACTTCTCTAGAGAATAGCTTTCAGCTGACTTATCCGGGAGCTAACATTCCCTTCCACCCTCACCAAGCAGCTCACAGTCAATAACTAATAACATTAACTTGGGCATTTAAAAACAAAACAACAAAAACAGCGGACTTTCTTGCCTCACAGTGGTACCAACTCCATGGTATAATTCATCTTCCAGAGTTCTCCATGGGATCAGCTTGAGGTTAGACTTCGACTGAGAACACATTCCTATTTAGCTTCTCTGCCTGCCTTATCCTAACTCTCTCACTTTCCTTTTCTTAAGAGATCACCTTCAATAAGTCTAACACACCTGAATCTCTGTCTTAGGCTTTCATTATAGGAAACCCAACTTAAGACAATATATAAATTTATGGATTAAATCAACATTTATTAAACAAATACTTATTGGACATCTGTAATATGCTAGGTGCTTTCTAGATACTGAGCATCTAGAAAGATGACTATCCCTTCCTTTTGGAGCTTATGTTTTAGTGGGAGACACAGACAATAAATAAGTAAACAGATAAATATGTAAAATAATATCAGATAATGATAAATAATCCAAAGATAAATAAAGGAAAATAAGAGGGCCTTGTGCAATGGGGTGGGGATACTTTTTTTGATGGAGTGATGCAAGAAAGTATCAGTTATTTTGCTTTTGAAACAAATAACAGAAAGCCCAAATCAATGTGACTTAAGCAAAAAAAGGACATATATTTTATGATATAACAAAAAATTCCAGAGGTGGGAGGACTCATGGTAGTTAAATTCAGGTATCACCAAGGAAACAGTTTCTTCCTGTCTTTCTGCTCTGCCATCCTTGCTGTTATCAGTTTGACCTCCAAACAAAAGAAAAATAAAGATTCTGAGGCAGAGTAAGTGCTAAACATCAAGAATGATTTGGAGACAAATTTAGTTTAAATCTTGAGGGATTTATTTGTTTATAGATATATAAGAGGGAGACCAGCCCTCTGAAAACTGTCTCTGATCAAATGTAAGGGTGATGTTTAGAAAGGGAGGAAGCCACAAATTATCACAAAGAAAAGTGATTGGTTGGTCTAAAGCAAGCCCTTGGGTTGTCAATTCAAAATTGGTTGGTTATAGTGGAGCTTGGGGCAGGAAATTACTATACCCCAAGTGTGCTGTTTGAAACAGTTGTGTACCCCCCCAGAAAAGCCATGTTCTTTAATCCTCATTCAATCTTGCTGGGTGGGATCTTTTTTATTAAGTTGTTTCCATGGAGATGTGACCCACCCAATTGTAGGCAGGTTCTTTTGATTAGGTGATTTACGTAGCAATGTGTCTCCGCCCATTCAAGGTGGGGTTGTTTATTGGAGTCCTTTAAGAGGGAACAATTTTGGAGAGAGCTTCAGAGCCCACACGGCCAAAAAAACTTTGGAGATGCAGAAAGAAAACACTCTTGCTTGGGGAAGCCATTGAAGAAGTTAGGAGAGAAAGCTAGTATGTGCCTTCCCAGCTGACAGAGATGTCCAGAAGCCAGAGACCCCAGCAGATGCCAGCCATATGTCTTCCCAACTGAAAGAGGTGTTCTGGACCCATCAACATTTCTTTGGAGTTAAGGTATCTTTCTCTGGATGCCTTTGTTTGGACATTTCTATGCTCAACTTCTATGGCCAAACTTGCAACTTTTAAATTTGCTTTATAAAAGCCATTCCATTTCTGGTATATTACATTCTCTCAGGATGTTTAGTTTAGTAAACTAAAACTCCAGTTTTTTGAGACTAGAGAAGTACAGTTACAAATTCTCCATCAGGCAACTTTCCTACTTACTATGACTAAACTTTCTGAAAAGTAGTAGCTCTGGTTCCTTCTTCTAGGGCCCTGCCTGTTATATTACAGACACAGTATTATGTGACGGGCAAGTCCTGAGTGCACATGTTTAAACTCAGCAAGAATATATGCTACCATTTATTTTAAAATGTTACCTCAGGGTCACAAATTGTCTACAGCAGTTCTGGGTGTCAGATCAACACACAATATTGACAGGTTAACTATTATTATGCTGTAGCGTAGTAATTTATTAAGACTTCAATAATCCTTTTCAGTAATTAGGGCTGGATATATCAGATGTAATGTGCTGGGTTCAAAATGCAATTCTCATTTTCCCTTGAGCAGGGAATGAGAATCATGGTGATTCACAGTTTTAAAAAGGGCAAGTTGAATCATGTAGGGACAGAAGATTCTAAATAAGTTCCCAAAGAAATACCCAATTCTGCTTGCATTGGATTATCTTCTTGTCTAAATTAGTGTTGCTTTGATGCTGTTGGTAACATATCAAATAATCCCGAAATTCAAGGGCTGTTATGTAATTTCTTAGCATCTCAAAGAGCTATACTTCCCTGCACTAACTCCTCCTTTGGATCCATGCCAGTTCTGTCTACTTACACAACTGAGGAGAAAGGTGGGCTTTCAACAGGCATAAATCTGGAAAAAAAGAAGAAAATAAAGGCCAGAAATTCTGGTCCCTTTTTCTGGGGAAAATATCTGAGATTTGAACTCAGTTGTGGAGCACTCACTGCCTACAGCTTTGAAAATTTGCCCTGGAGCTACCACTATCATGAATCAGGTATATCTTTGTTAATACTTCTAACCTACCACAGTCCTTTTTATTCTTGTAATGGAAAAAATTAGGAAGTGGAGAAAACATGAGTGATTTTAGCCTGGAAAAAGGCTTACGGGAAAAGGAAGGTCAAGATGCCACGTGGATAGACCAAACCAGTTTTACAATTTGGCCCAGCACAAATTGCTTACTTTGAATCTCCTGTAACTGGTTGAACGATACCTTCTCCACCCTAATGTCATTGGCTATAAACCTCATTATTGCAATTTGGCTGGTCATCACCTAAATAAAATTATTTTTCTGACAGTGTATCTTCTTAAAAGGATATGTATGATGGCTTAAATCAGTTTCATGTCAAATAAACCCCCTTACTTTGTTTCATGTTTTTAAGGCTCCTTTTCACACAAGCAACAATATATCCCTTTTAAGAAATTTTTGAGTTTTGTAGTCCAGTTTAAAATCTGGTTAATGTAATATGGAGGCTGAACTGGCAGAAAAGATAGAACAGTTGACATAACAAATAATCTTTATTTATTTCTTCAAGAAAGTTTGTTGAGTACCTTCTGTGTACCTACCAGGGATGAGACAAACAAGATAGCCCTCTATTTAAAGGTGTCTAGCAATTATTCTGTATCACTACTAGAGTTGAACGATACTAAATCATTTAGGAGACACCATTTTCTGGCCAATAGATATCAACAAACATCCTTGTTTTGGAGTTAGAGTTAACACTAGGCATCCTTTTCAGCTTTCCAGGGGAACCTTGTATTTTCCTTCAAGGTATCCATCTTCATCACAGAGCAAGGGCACAGCAGCAGGAAACTTGGATCTGAACAGGATGGCATTATATTGGAACCAAATAAGTCCATATTACATATCCTTGACAGATACACTTTCCTACCAAGTATTTTTAAAACTTCTATTCAATTCATGTGTTAAATAAAAATGAAATTGTCATCTGCATTGAGATTTGCCAGGAGCAGCCCCCTTCTGAGAAATGGCAGAACTTTCCTAAGATAAAAATTGACCAAGGACAAGGCTTTGTAAGAGAGTAGGGTAGTCCCACAAAGTTTGCATTTTTTTGCAACATTAAGTGATTAGCCTGTCTTAGACCAGGAGGGATAGTGAACAAATATGATCTACCAATCAATGTATAGCTGTTCCCACTTTGCAAGACCCTCCTATGTATGAAGAATTTAAATGTCAACAATTGTCATAACTTCCCACTTGGAAATTCACTACTTAACTTTATAAGCCACTGTAACTCATTTGCCATCTTTTACCCCCTTCGGTTTAAACAATGGGATTTTATTTGCTTACAATTTCGAGCCCAGGAAAATGTCTAAATCAAGGCTTCATCATGGTGATGCTTTTTTCCCAAAGACCGGCTGCTGGTGATCCTTGTTACTATGTCACATGGCAAGGCACTAGCGGCATCTACTGGTCTCTCTTCTGTTCCAGGTTTTGTTGATTTCAGCTTCTTGCTTATGTGGCTTTCTTTCTCTCTGTCTGAATTTCATTCTCTTATAAAGGACTCCAGTCATAGGATTAAGACCCATCCTGAAAGAGGTGGACACACCTTAACTGGAGTAGACTCATCCAAAGATCTTTACAATGCGTCCACGCTCACAAGAATGAATTAACTTTAAGAACATATTTTTCTGGGGTACATACAGTTCCAAACCATCACACTCCACCCTCTGGATCCCAAAAAGGCATGTTCTTTATACACACAAAATACACTCACTGAGTCACAATATCCCCAAAACCTTAAGTCATTTCAGAAACAATGCTAAGTACAGTCTCATCAAAATGAGACTGTTATAGGTATGGTCTGTCCTGAGGCACAAGTCCCCTCTGTCTTTGGACCTTTGAAACCTAGAGGACAAATTATCTGCTTCTAATATACAAAGGAAGAACAGGCATAGGATAAACAGTCCCCCCTCACTGGGAGAAATTGGAAGAAAACAGAGGTCACAGGTCCTAAACAATTCTGAAAACTTGCAGGACATGGTCCATTAGATTTTAAAGCCTGAGAGTCATCTATGAGATGAATTTTTGTCCTCCTAGCCTGATGGAGCAGCAGCCCCACCCCTTCCAAGTGCTTGTGCAGTGGCCATGCTCTCCTCAAACACTGAGGTGAAGCCCACCACCCACTCTAAGCATTGGGATGACAGTCAAGTTACTTGCAAATACCAGACCACTATTCCTACCCTGTCATAGCATTAGGGTAGCAACACTCTTGCTGAAAAACAGAATGGAAGACCCACTCTCTTCAATCGCCAGGACAGACTCACCCTTCCCCGCACATGGGTGGGCCAGCTTTCTTGGCCTGAGATGGTATCTTCAGTCTAGGCCTCAGCTTCTGTGGTTCTGCCCTTGAAGTGATTTTTTCCTTTCAGTCTGTTCTTTCACTGTCTCTCTTAGTCCAGGCTTTCAGTGGTTCTGTGCATATAGATCTTGCAAAAAAAAAATTGTTGTTTTTTTATGCAGTACACAGGAGTCCAAAACATCATACTGTAGGAGTTTCCACAGATCATTCCTGAATAACTGCACCTCCAATCCAGATTTACACTGAAATGGCTAGTCCCATGTTCAGTTAAAGCCTCATGTAGAGCACTATTCTCTTGGGACTTGCTTTTTGGAAGCTCAGAATTTTCTAAACCATCAAGTCCTGTTTTCTTTGTGTCCAGGTGTTCAGTTCTGTTTATCCCTTTCCTCTTGAAATTTGCTATAAGCTGAAAGAAGATACCAGGCTGCTCTTCCACCCTTGGTCTGGAAATCTCCTCAGCTAAATATCCAGGTTCATCATTGTTATCTTCTACCTTCCATCTGACATCAGTCCTCAATTTCACCAAGTTCTTTGCCACTTTCAAACAAGGATCACCTTTCCTCCTGTTGCCAATAACACATTTCCTTCACTCATTAAAAGCAGCTTTAGTATCCATATTTCTACCAAACATCCCTTCAAGGCAATATAGACCTTTTCTATTAAGCACCTCACAATTCTTCTAGCTTCTACCCATTACCAAATTCTAATGCCATTTACACATTTTTTGTACTTGCAATAGCAGCACCCCACTCCTGGTATCAAAATCTGTTTTCATTTCCTAGGCTGCTCAAAATAGAAACCATGAAATGGATCAGCTTAAACAATGGGAATTTATTTGCTCACATTTTGAGACTGGGAAAATGTGCAAATCAAGGCATCATCAAGGTAATACTTTTTTTCCCCTCAAAGACCAGCTATCTGGAGTGGGCTAGTGTTAATCCTTGGCTTCTCTAACATATGGCAAGGCATGTAGTGGCATCTGCTGGTCTCTCTCTTCTCTTCCAGATTTTGTTGATTTCAGCTTCTTGCTTATGTGGTTTTCTCTCTTGTCTGAATTTCATTCTTTTATAAAGGAATCTGGTAAAAGCATTAAGACCCATCCTGATTGAAGTGGGTCACCACTTTAACTGAAGTAGCCTTATCAAAAGGTCCTACTTACAATAGGTTCATATCCACAAGAATGAGTTAACTTTAAGAACATGTTTTTCTGGGGTCCATACAATTCCAAACCCTCATAAGCATAGAAATCAAATTGTGGTTACTTGAAGGACTTTGCTATCTTTCCAGAAGATAAAGGCTGCTCACTTGCCATCTTGAGACTCTCACTCCCACTTCCCCAGTTTGTATGCTCCCTGTTTAAGAAGTTTCTTTCAACAAACTTGCAGTTTTTATTACACTGGTAAACTTTGTTTCTTTTGACATGTCAGCACTTTCATTCATTCTCTCTCTCTCTTTTTTTTTTTTTTTTTTGCGTGGGCAGGCACCAGGAATTGAACTCCAGTCTCCAGCATGGCAAGCGAGAACTCTGCCTGCTGAGTCATAGTGGCCTGCCCCATTCATTCTTTTTTGTTATTCTAAAAAATATTTATTGAGCTCCCACTGTATGATAAGCATAGAGCTAGGACATATTATGTGGGGGTAGTCAATATAACATCTCTCTTGCTACAGCTCTGGGACAATTAAAATTCCCTTGTAGTCTGGGATGCACAATTAACCAGGATTCCAGACCTAGCAGCCAGTTTTGCCAGGTTTTGCTGCCTTCTTCCCCTCAATTAACCCAATGAAACCAAGACTTTTGATATCAATATGTGGGAACCAATCAATGGCTCACAAATCAGGCAATTACACTTTTTATAAGTCTCTTTATAAATATTATCTCTGATAATCACAGTAGCTTTGTGAGGAAAGTATTATTCCCAAATTTCAGCTGAGGAAACAGGCTTGAACAATTTAAATAAATTGCTTAACATCACCCAACTACTAGGTGACTAAACTAGAATGTAAACTCAGTTTTGCCTTATCCTATACTTTTTAATTACAATGGCACATTTTTCCTGAATTAATTTTAAGGCTTGATATATGTTGGATGTCACATGCTATCACTACACATGAGAAATGAGTGGACTTACTCCTTTTATTTCAGGTAACAAAAGTCCTACTCTAATGTGTAAAGAAAGGGGCTGGTCTTCAGAATTACTCCATTTCACTAGTTAATTTGCTCTGCTTCTCTATTTGGACTTAAATTCAGACAGTTGTGAAACTGGTAAGAACTTAAGTTAGTTGATAGATACAATTGTTATATAACATACATAACACATGGCATATAACAAAACATACTGTATCAGTTAGCATTTTCTAGAGAAACAGACTCAGCTGGCAATATCTGTAAATATAACATTTATAAAAGTGTCTCATGTAACTATGGAGATGTAAGAGTCCAAGGTACTTAGGGCAGGCTGAGAGCTGGCAGCTCCAATGAAGGTCCTCAATGAACTCTCAGGAGAGGCTGGCTGGGCAACTGTGGGGATATAAGAGTATAAGATCTGTAGGGCAGGCTGTGAGCTGGCAGCTCCAATGAAGGTCCTCAACAAACTCTCAGGAGAAGCTGGCTGACTGAAGTAGGAAGAGTTATTGTCTCTTCTGAATCCTCCTTAAAAGTCTTCTGGGTGATTAAATTAAGCATCAATCATTTGTTTGATGATTGATCAAACAAATCATCATGTGGTGATGCAACATGGTCATGATTTAAGTCCATGAAATGTCCTCAGAGCAACAGACAGGCCAGTGCTTGCTGACCAGACAACTGGGTGCCGCCACCTGGCCAAGTTGATACATGAATCTGACCATCACACATACATAATGGGAAATTATTCCCTAACTAACATTTAATTGATATACTCTTATCTGCCCTTTTTATAGCAGATGTGATCCTTTGAGGCTTAGTAGTCTATGCACAAGGTAACCTTAGATTTGTCCATCTTATCCCTGACATGCTGATGTGAATTAAATGTAAAAAGTTTTCTCGTGTTTTTTGTATTTTCCTACTCTAAGCATATAATAAAATAACCAATGTCTACTCTTTAAGTATTTAATGGATATAATTATGTTTAACAAATATAGCATGGGGCCATAATAGATACTTTGTGATTCCATTTCTACAAAGAATGTCTGCCCTTCCTATATGATAAGAAAACACCCAGAGATAATGTACTTTCCTGAAATACTTTGTTTTATGCTCATGAATTTGGCTTTTACTTTCTCTCAATGTATTTTACACTCTTCTGTCTATTCCTTCACATTAAGCTTTTCTAAGAGGGGCATGCATTTTAGTTTTTGTTTTTGTATCAATCACAAGCAAATACTTCAAAATACAAAGCTGTATTATGATAATATAGTTTATAAAATTAAAAAAAAACATTTTCTACAGTGTTTGACACCATAAAATTTAACTTAAAGTGTTTCTGTTGAATAATTAGAATATACATATATCATGTACCTCCCTCCTCTTTTTTCCTCTCTCCCTCCATATTTACCCCAATCCATCCTTTTTATTGTCATTCTCAACAGCTGTGCCCCTTTGTTCAAGACCAGCACACGGATTTGGGTGCTTGGTCCCACACCTCCCGTTTCCTCCTAGACTTTGGATTCATCAATTACCCCCATTTATTCCTTTGGTCTAATTTCCTCCCTCTCTACTAGGTTATTTTTTGCTACTTATAAATGAGCTCAAAATTGCCAGTCTGCTGAAAGAGGATCCATATCTCACACCCTATACAAAAATTAACTCAAAATGGATCAAAGACCCAAACATTAGAGCTAAGACCATAAAACTTTTAGAAGAAAATGTAGGGAAATACCTTATAAAACTTGTAATAGGAGGTAGTTTCCTAGATCTTACACCCAAAGCACGAGCATTGAAGAAAGAAATCGATAAATGTGATCTCCTCCAAATTAAATACTTTTGTGCATCAAAGAACTTTGTCAAGAAAGTAAAAATGCAGCCTACACAATGGGGGACAATACTTGGAAACCACATATCAGATAAGGTTTATCTGGTTGTTTATTCTAGTATCCAGAATATGTAAAGAGATTATTTTAACTCAACAATAAAAAAGACAAACAACCCAATTCAAAAATGGGCAAAAGACATGAACAGATGCTTCTCAGAAGGGGAAATACAAGTGGCTAAAAGGCACTTGAAAAGATGCTCAACTTCCCTGGCTATTAGGGAAATGTAAATCAAAACCACAATGAGATATCATCTCACACCCACCAGAATGGCCATTATCAGTAAAACAGAAAACAAGTGCTGGAGAGGATGTGGAGAAAGAGGTACACACCCACTGCTGGTGGGAATGTAAAATGGTACAACTGTTGTGGAAGGTAGTTTGGCAGTTCCTCAGGAAACTAAGTATCAAATTGCCATATGATACAGCAATACTATTGCTAGGTATCTATTCAGAGGACATGAGGGCAAGGACACAAGTGGACATTTGCACACCAATGTTTATAGCAGCATCATTTATAATTGCCAAGAGATGGAAACAGCCCAAATGTCTATTAACAGATAAGTGGCTAAATAAGCTGTGGTATATACATACAATGGAATATTTATGCGGCTGTAACACAGAATAAAGTCATGAAGCATGTAACAATGTGGATGGACCTTGAGGACATTATACTGAGTGAGATTAGCCAGAAACAAAAGGACAAATACTATATGATCTTACTGATATGAACTAACATTAATGAATGAACTTGGAGAATTTCAATTAAGAACAGAGGTTATCAGGAGATCGAAAGAGGGTAGAGAATGGGTAATTGGAGCTGAAGGGATACAGTTTGTGCGGCAGGACTGATTGTAAAAATTCCAAAATGGATAGCACAATACTACCTGATTGTAGCATAATAATGTAAGTATACTGAAAGAAGCTGAATGTGAGAATGATAGAGGGAAGAGGGCTGGGGGCACATATGAACCCAGAAGGAAAGATAGATGATAAAGACTGAGATGGTATAATCCAGGAATGCCTAGAGTGTAAAATGATAGTGACTAAAAAAAAAAATTGCCAACATGCAAAAATCACATAAAAGATTATCTCTGCAAAAATTAACTTGAGACAGTAGAAAAGATTATTGAGCCAATGACCAATAGAAGAAATTGGAAGAATCACTGAAGAACTATAATAATAGTAACTACATTTAATGGCCTTGCAAAACATTTAGCTACATTTAAGTATCATGCTAAACACGACATCAGTTATCTATTTAATCCTCACAGCAAAATAGTGAGGTACACATTATTATTATTAAAATCATTTTGTAGAGTAGAAACCTGTGCTTTAGAGGAGTTCTCAGAGTCACACAGCTTTATTTATTTTTACTTATTGTGAAAGAACTGGAGTTGGAGTCCAAGTTTGTTTGACTATCTTCCTTACTTGGCCAGCCACTTTTTTTTTTTTTTTTGGTATGCTGTATGGTAGGGTCACATTTCATTGTTTTCTATGTGAGTATCCCATTACTCCAGCATCATTTGTTGAATTTTTGTTTGTTTGTTTGTTTTGCTTGTTTGCTTGTTTTTTGGGAAGTGCATAGACAAGGAATCGAACCCAGGTCTCCTGTATGGCTGGTGAGAATTCTACCACTTAACTACCATTGCACACTTCCAGCCAGCCAATTACATAAATAATAACTACTACACCTTCAAGGAATAAAAAAGTCTTACATGTGTTTCTTTAAAAATATATTTATTTTTAATTATGATAAAATATACATAACATAAAAATAATTTTAACCATTTTAAGTGGAAAATTCTTTGACATCAAATATGTTGAAAATCCTGTGTAACTTTCACCATTATTTCCAGACTATTTTCATCATTCCAAGTCACAACTCATACTTATTTACCAATAGCTCCCCTCCACACCCTCCCCTCTGTAACCATTGTACTGCATTCTGTCTTTATGATTTTGCTTATTCTAAATCTTTCCAGTAAGAAAAATCAGACAATACTTGTCCTCTGCATCTGGATTATTTTGCTCAACATGATGTAGAATATATCAGCACTTCGCTTCTTTTTTTTTTTTTTTTTACCACTGAATGATAGTCCATTGTAAAGATATACCACATTTTGTTTATCCATTCATCATGTTGAATTGCTTCCATTTTTGGCTATTGTGAATAATGCTGCAATGAACACTGGTGTTCCTGTTTTCAATTCTTTCAGCATATATCTAGGAGTGGAATTTCTAGATCATTTGGTAATACTATGTTTAACTTTCTGAGAAACCACCAAACTGTTTTCAACAACAGCTGGACCACTTTACATCCCCACCAACAATGTATGAGGTTTCCTATTTCTCTGCACATTCACCAACACTTGTTATTTTCAGTTTTTTTTTTAGTAACAGCCATCTTGGAGGGTGTGAAGTAGTATTTCATTTTAGTTTTAATTTGTATTTCTCTAATGGCTAATGATATAGAGCATGTTTTCATATACTTATTGGCCATTTATATATCTTCCTCAGAGAAATGTCTATTCAAATCCTTGGCTGATTTAAAAAATTAGTTTATTTGTCTTTTTTATTGTTGAGTAGTAGGAGTTCTTTATATATTTTGGATATCAAACCCTTATCAGATATATGGTTTCCAAATATTTTCACCCATTCTGTAAGTTGTCTTTTCACTTTCTTGATAATGTCCTTTGATGCACAAAAGTTTTTAATTTTGAGGAAGTTCATTTTATCTAATTTTTTCTCTCATTGCTTGTGTTATACTGTACAATTTTAAAATCTGTTGCCCACTACAAGGTCCTGTAGATATTATTCTATGTTTTCTTAGAAGGTTTTTATGGTTTTAGCTCTATATCTAGGCCATTGATCATTTTGAATTAATTTTGTATATGGTTCATTCATTCTTATGCACGTGGATTTCCAGTGGTTTCAGCACCATTTTTTGAAGAGACTATTTATTCCCCATCGAATGAAGTGGGCACTACTGTTGAAAAGTAACTGATCATAGATGTGTGAATTTATCTCTGGACTCTCAATTCTATTCCATTGGTCTATATGCCTACTGTTATGCCAATACAACACTTTTTATTACTGTAGTTATGTGGTAAATTTTGAAATCAAGAAGTGTGAGTCCTCTGACTTTGTTCTTCTTTTTCAAGATTGTTTTGGCTATTCAAGATTCCTTGCAATTACATTTGAATTTGAGAATCAGCTTTTCCATTTCTGCAAAAAAGGTTGCTGGGATTTTGATAGGGGTTGCATTGAATTTGTAAATTGCTGTGGGTAGTATTGACATCTTAACAAAATTAAATCTTCCAATCCATGAATGCTGGATGTGTTTCTATTTATTTATAGGTCTTCTTTAATTTCTTTCATGAATATTTTATAGTTTTCAGTGTACATATCTTTTCACCTCGTTTAAATTATAGGTATTTTATTCTTTTGGATGCTGTTGTGAATGGAATTGTTTTCTTGACTTCTTTTTCAGATTGTTTGTTACCAGTGTATAAATACCCTGCTAACTTCTGCATGTTTATTCTGTATCCTCCAACTTTACTTAATTCATTTATTGGTTATAATAGCTTCTTGTGGATTCTTTGGGATTTTTCTATAGATAGGATCATATTACCTGTGAATAGGGATAATTTAACTTCTTCCTTTTCAATTTAGATGCCTTTTTCTTTCTCTTGCCTGACTGCTCTGGCTAGAAGTTCTAGCACAAGAGTGGTGATGCTAGGTAACCTTGTCTTGTCCCTGGTCTTAGGGGAAAGATTTCAGTCTCTCCCCATTAAGTATAATGTTTGCTATGATTTTTTTTTAACTGGACTGTGAGAAGTTTCCTTTCTATTTCTAGTTTCCTTAGTGTTTTTATCATGAAAGTGTTTATTAAATACCTTTCTTCATCAAGATGATCATGTATTTTTTTCCTTTATTCATTAATGTGGCATATTACTTTGATTTATTATTTAATGTTGAACCATCCTTGCATTTCTGGAATAAATCCCATTTGGGCATGGTGTATAATTCTTTTAAGATATTTTAGTTTTGGTTTGCTAGTATTTTGTTTAGGACATTTTGCATCTAAATTGTGCCAGTTTGAAACTATTGTATAGTCAGAAAAGCCATGTTCTTTAATCCTTATTCAATATTGTTATGTGGGATCTTTTT
Organism: Tamandua tetradactyla; assembly: GCF_023851605.1. Taxonomy (NCBI): domain Eukaryota; kingdom Metazoa; phylum Chordata; class Mammalia; order Pilosa; family Myrmecophagidae; genus Tamandua; species Tamandua tetradactyla. Next base: position 53,932,661 of record NC_135341.1, on the reverse strand, counting down.
AATGAAGTTGTTTCCATGGAGATGTGACCCAACCAAATGTGAGTGGGCCCTTTTGATTTGGTGGTTTCCATGGACATGTGTCTCTACACATTCCAGGTGGAGTCGCTTACTGGAGTACTTTAAGAGGGAACCATTTTACAAAGAATTTCAGAGCCAACACAAGGCCCAGATGTTTGGAGATACAGAAAGAAAACATCCCTGGGGAAGCAATATTTGAAACAAGACACCAGAAGGACCAGCAGATGCCAGCTACATGCCTTCCCAGCTGACAGAGGTGTTCCAGACCCATCAGTCTTTCTTGGGTCAAGGTATCTTTCCTGGATGCCTTACTTTGGATATTCTTATGGCCTTAGAACTGTAAACTTGTGACTGAATAAATTCCCTTTATAAAAGCCATTCTATTTCTGTTATATTGCATTCTGGTAGCTTTAGCAAACCAAAATAAAATTTATAAAGGATTTTGATCTGTAATTTTCTTTTCTTGTGCTGTCTTTTTCTGGCTTTGGTATCAGAGCCAGATAAAGTATGCTAGCCTCATAGGATGAGTTAGGAAGTAATCCCTCCTCTTCTGTTTTTTTTTGGAAGAGTTTGAGAAGCATTGGTGTTAAATATTCTTTAAATGTTTGATAGAATTCAGCAGTGAAACCTCCTAGTCCTGAATTTTTCTTTGTTGGGAAATTTTAAATTATTGAGTCAATCTCTTTACTTATTATAGGTCTGTTGAGATTTTCTATTTCTCCTTGCATCAGATTAGGCAATTTGTATGTTTCAAGGAATTAGTTCATTTTATCCAGGTTTTCAAATTTGTTGGCATATACTTGTTCAAAGTACTGTTCACCTTTTTATTTCTGAAGTTTGGTAGAAATGTCCCTATTTTCGTTCCTGATTTTAATTATCTGTGTCTCCTCTCTCTTTTTCTTTGCCAGTCCATGTCAGAGGCACTGGGGATGATTGTGGTGCATGATGTGGTGCTGGAGTGCACCAATTATGCTAGTAGGATGTCATACATGTTCCCCAATGTACACAACTGTGGCAAGTAGATCAGGGGATGCTTTTGGAGGTAAACCAAATTGTTGCATTCAGTATGAAAATGACTGGGATTTTACTTATATGAAAATGGATAAAGTTCTATATGGTATAGCTAAATGGCAGATAATAGAGAATCTTCTTGATCTTGTAATGAATCCTGTTTGTATATTCCAGCTGTTTTAAAGTTGCTTTGGGGACACATCAAAAAGAAGACTGACATGATACCTTTCTTTGTGAGACTTAAAATCCATCTGAAGGACCACAATGTAATATATAGTAAGAAAGAAAAAAAATTTAAGTCAAATAGTACTAAAAAGGCTTATGACAAAATACATGATTTCCCTTTCCCATCCCTCCCAATTTTCCTCATTCTTCTCCATAAGCAACAATTTTTACTCCTTTAGCTGTCTTTTCTGGAATTTACACCTCTCCTTATTTCTAAATAATATGTGTATACTATCTTTAGATGTCTATCAAGTTCATCTTACAGTAGATGAGAATTCATCCCTCTTACAATGCGATTCCCTTTCCTATAGTCCTTCATCCTCTCAGTATAATTATATTTGTTCAAATTCATTGTCAGTGTTTATATTATTATATATATGCAAATATTGTTCCCCAAATAGTGTTCTATGACTATATTTTCAACATAGCTTTCAGTTTGCTATCTATCTATTGGACAACCCATTCACCAATTTCTTAATTTTGGCTTATAGTATTTTCTGTTGACAAACTTCTATTTGGTTGTTTTCAAATATGTGATATTTTTCAAAGCTTGGTTTTTATGCCCTTTAACATGTAAATGTATTTGTTTTACCATCTATGTTTAATAATTCCAATACCTGGAGTCCTCCAGGCTATGTCTGTTGTCAGTTATTTCTGTTAGTTCTTATTCATCTTACCTTGTTTCTTTATCTGCCTAGTTATATTTGATCATATATAGGACACTGTATTTTAAAAATTAATAATAGAAATAATTTAAGACTTAGGATCATATTTCCTTCCAGAGAGGATGTGTATTTGTTTCTCCCAGACTCCTGGGACACCAGATATCTTTTACCACTTTAGTCCAATTTCAAGGCTTTAGATTTGGGCGAACAAAATGATACAAAGCTGGTGGTAGTTTGAAACTATTGTATCGTCCATGTATATGTGAAGGCTTGGATGCAGTCCTTTGAAATCTTAGTCCAAAGGAAGAGATTGTTTACAAGGGTACCCACCCTAAGTAGGCCCTGAACCTTGTTGTCTTCTACTTTGAGAAACCTTCAAAAACTCAATCTGTCTCCTCTTTCAGATTAGCAAATGCCCCCAGGGAAAAAGCCACCTATATGCTATGCTCAATCTCTGGATTCTCATCTCTTCCTGGATTCTGCCTTATTATCTTGTTAGCTCTTTGAGGCTTTAAGATTTTATTTAAATATTTAATCAAAAATATCCAGTTTCATTTGTTGGATGGTTGATCTGAATTCCCTAGTTCTATTATTATCAGAACTTGAAGTTCTTATTTGGTTGCCTCTCTTTTTGGTTTTTCTGAATATATTAACTGCCTTGAAAAATATTAGTTTCAAAATTTTGGGAAATATTTCCTCTTAATTCTATCTCTGTTGTTTGCTCTCTAGGCATTCCATACAACTATAATCCTAGGGCTTTTTGATGTTGTCCTTGGAATTCCACTTGCTTTTCTCCTGATTTATTTTCCTTGGGTCCTTGATTTTCTTATATTTAGATTTATTCCTGTTTTGTTGAAGCAGATACTCCAGCAGTTTCATCAGGTTAAAAATGTTATGGTGGCAGAAACATGGCGAGGTCAACTGTTGACATGCCTGTCTTTCATGTCACACTGCTCCAATCAGTACTGGCATACAGTTATTATGTGGACATTATGGTTTCACCATCATTTGGAGATTCCCTTCCTTTTCTCTTGAATTTCCTATTTACTGTATTCCATGTCTTAGCCTTTCTTAGATTATCCTTTATATTAGTGGAAACAAAGTGCTTGAGTAGTGTGGTAGACAGGACAATGGCCCCCAAAGATGTCTCAATCTCTGAAATCTATGTACATTTATCTTACATGGTAAAGGGACTTTGCAGGTGTGATTAAGGTAAAGATCTTGAAATGGAGAGATTTATCTTGGATTATTTGAGTGGGCCCAATGTAATTACAAGGGTAAAAAGATCTTTATAAAAGGGCGAAAAAAGGGAGAGAGAGAGAGAGAGGGAGGGAGAGAGGGAGGGAAAGAGAGAGAGAGGGAGGGAGAGAGGGAGGGAAAGAGAGAGAGAGATGCTTCCTTACTGGCTTTGAAGATGGAGAGGACAGGGCACAAGTCAAGGAATGCAGGCAGCCTCTAGAAACTAGAAAAGGTGAGCAAACGTATTCTATGCTAGAGCCTCTGGAAGGAATACAACCTTGTCAACACCTTGATTTTAGGACTTCTGACCTCCAGAACTATAAGAGAATAAATTTTTGTTGTTATAAGTCACTAAGTATCTGACAAAATTTGTTATAGCAACAGTAAGAAACTAATATAGGTGGTAATTTTTTTCAGATCTTGCAAATCTGAATATGTCTATATTCTATCTTCACATTTGAGTGATTGGTTAGCTGGTTATAGGATCCTTTCAACACATTGAAGACACTGCTTCATTGTTTTCTTCCTTCAAATATTGTTGAGAAGTTCAGAGTCATTTTTATTATGATTCCTTGTGGGTTATTTTCTCTCTGGAGACTCAGAGTATTATCTCTTTGGCCCTAATATTCTAGGGATATTTAGCAATGTGTAGGTCTAGTACAGCATAATTTTCTGTATATCAGAAACCTTATGCTTTTAAACTCCTAAATAAAATTGGAAGCAAAATATTTGCAATATGTGAGAAAGTACTATAATAGAAAGTACTCTTATAATAGGAAGTACTCACATAAATCAATATGAAAAGGATTAATTCTCCAAAAGAAAATGATAAAACAGTAATTTTAAAAAGAACACAAATAAATGGTGAAGAAACACATGAAAAAGTATATAACAGCTTTCCCAGAAATCAAATAAATGCAAATTAAAACAGTGAGAAACGATTTTCCACACTTTAAATTGGTAAAGATAAAGGAAAACAATAGGTAGTGTTGGTTAAGTTTTCTGCACTTTTGTATTCTGTTGATGGAAATGTAAAGATATATATGTCTTCTAGATGGGGAACAATTATGTAAGCCAGATCAAAAGTTTAAAAAAAAATGTTCATATCCTTTGATTTAACAATTACACCTCTGGGAATTTTTTCTAAGGAAATAATGAATGTGAGCACATATTTAACCACCATTTTATCCATGTTATTTATAATACCAAGAAAGTGGAACAACCTAAATATCCAACAATAGAAAATTGGTTAAAGTCACTTCTATGCTTTAAACTGTATTAAAGTTATGGTATTAAAAAATGATTAGTGTTGGTTAAGAGGCTGACTCATGGGGAATTGAAATGAGTTTGATGATTAATTTTTAAATTTATTTTGGTATAACCCTTTGGACTTTTTTTTTTTTTCCGGGTGCGACGGCAACGCCAACAACTTCGAGAGCCGCAAGAGCTGAATCCTTTGGACTCTTGACTGTGGTTTGATAATAGTAAGGTTGTTTTCTTTCTCGTGATGATCTATTCCTACTTCCAGACATTGAAAGGATACAAAGGAGAGCCTTCAATAATGACAATGGTCAAACAATGATAACAGTAGCAGTTAACTCTGTATTACTCTGTGCTGGGTAACCTGTTGAATATTTAACATAGATTATGTTATTTATTCCATTTTGGGGTAGGTAGTATTACAAGGGGTCACAAAGCTAATATATTACTGCAGTGAGAATGCAAACCCTGGCAGTTGGGATTTCACACTTTCTTAAGCACTGGAATAAACTAGCTCAGTTAAATAAAGAAAACAGGTTTTAAATCAATGTGTACTCAGTGTATGTGGTAAAACCCTCTTTTCCTTATAATAGGCTGTGTTCTAGTTTGCTAGCTGCCAGAATGCAATATACCAGGAATGGAATGGCTTTTTAAAGGGAGAATTTAATAAGTTACAAGTTTACAGTTCTAAAGCTGAGAAAATGTCCCGATTAAAACATATCTATAGAAATGTCCAACCAAAGGCATCCAGGGAAAGATACCTTGGTTCAAGAAGGCTGATGAAGTTCAGGGTTTCTCTCTCAAGTGGAAGGGCACATGGTGAACACAGTCAGGGTTTCTCTCTCATCTGGAAGAGCACATGGGGAACATGGCATCATCTGCTAGCTTCTTCTCCTGGCTTCCAGTTTCATGAAGCTCCCCAGGAGGCATATTCCTTCTTCATCTCCAAAGGTCACTGGCTGGTGGACTCTGCTTCTCGTAGCTATGTCATTCTGCTCTGCTCTCTCTGAATTGCTCTCCTCCAAAATGTTTCCTCTTTTATAGGACTTCAGAAACTAATCAAGACCCATCTGAATGGGTGGAGACATGTCATTACCTAATCCAGTTTAACAAACTCTCTTGATTAAATCACATCTCTGGGGAGATGATCTAATTACAGTCTCAAACATACAGCATTGAATAGGGATTAGAAGAAATGGCTGACTTTACAAAATGGGATTAGGATTAAAACATGGCTTTTCTAGGGTATATACATCATTTCAAACCAGCACAGGCTGCTTAGGGTTTTACATTTTTATTAGAAGATAAATTATTATTTAAAGTTGTCAGTTGCATTCCTGTTAGTGGAGGTCTACCCAATAGCCCTTTGCTCTGGAAGACTCCTTGAGGGATTCCCTTTAATTAGGTAGATGTAAGGCAAGCAGAGGAAGGGTGTGACTACATATTTTGGGTAATGACAAACGCTACTCTTTTCATCATGTCCTTTGGCACAAGGAATTTGAAGGCTGCTGGGAGAAAATTGACAATTTGAGAAGGGAAGGTTTGAGACCCTGACCACTGCTTTTAGGAGAGTCCTTGTTACTACATCACCTTTGATGGTCTAAAGTGGCAGCAATTTGAGATGGACACTGAGGCTTTCTCAGGAAAAATACATCATGAGGACAAGGGGCGCCTGGACTGCTTACATGGGTTTAACACTGCTGGCTGGGAGGCCTGGTTTCTAAGCTCAGCGCCTATAATTTTTTTTTTTTTTGTATGCTGTATGGTGGGGGTCACACTTCATTCTTTTTCCATGTGAGTATTCTGTTATTGCAGCGCTATTTGTTGAATTTTTGTTTGTTTTTTCTTTCTTTCTTTGCATGCTTGTTTGTTTTTGAGAAGTGCATGGGTGGGGACTTGAACCTGGGTCTCCCACATAGCAGGTAAAAATTCTGTCACTGAACTACCCTCGCACCCCTGCAGGGCCTCTAAATTTTATCCTAGCATCATAGGCATGACCTAGGAAAAAGAGCCCAGTGCGTTTATAATGTTGGAGTTTCAGACTGTTAGCGTGCTTACATTTTTAACCATCTAGTGAGTGTTGGTGATATAACAGATCTTCTGTGTTTCAACAGTGACACCATGTGGAGCAGAGGTAGTAAAGACTAGGGACTGATGGAGTATAGCAGTTTTCCTTCTTTCTGAACCTAAACCTACCATGGAAGAACACAAACAAACAGTACTCACATTCTCATGATTAAATGAGACGGGGGTCTGATCCATTTAATTTGAATGTTAAAAACAGATATGAATATGGAAGTAGGCATTAATAGAAGAATTGAGGGTCAAAAAAAAGTATGAGATATAGGGAAATGGCAAATAAAAGTCCTCTCCTGTCAGTGGTTACTTTAAATGTCAATGCTTTAGCTTCCAGTCAAAAGGAAGAAATTGGCAGATTGGATTAAAAAAAGCATTTCTCGGAAAGAAATGAGAAGAGTCTCAAAATGGTACAATATAAAAAGCCAAATGAAAAACAGACATGTACATCAAAAGACAAATGACAACATGGTAATGCAAAATATATGACAAAGGGATAATTTTTGTAATAAATAAAGAACATTAAGTCAATAGGGAAAAAGATAAGTAACCCAAAAGAAAAATGGCCAAAGAATATAAATAAGAAGTTAATAGAAAAGAAATAGACAAAAAAAAAAAAAAAAAAAAAAGGAATAGGCATAACTAACTTTTTTTTTTTCAAGGGCAGGCACCGGGTGTCGAACCCAGGTCTCAGCATGGCAGGTGAGAACTCTGCCTATTGAGTCACCATGGCCTGCCCACATAACTAACATTTAAACAGAGTTTTGATTTCATTCATAATTCATTCATTTTTTAAACACAAAGACTAACAACAGACTTATAAATATTAAAAAGTAGGATAAAATTCAGTATTAGGAAGGGTGTGAGGGAAACTCACAAATTGTTAGTGGAAATAACAGTTAGTACAACATTTTGCCATATATATTTATAATATATATCCACATTTAAAGTGCATATACCCAGTTAATTCAGAATTCCAATGTTAGGAGTTTAGGAATGTTCCAATTACTTTTTATTTATATATGCTAGGATGCATTCATTTATAAGCAACAGAAAATCCAATTCAAACAACAAAGAGGATTTATTGGATGATAGAGTTGGATCCCAGAATCAGGGTGGGCTTCAGCTCTGATTTGATTCAGCATCTCAGTGATATCATTATTCTTCCAGTTTCTTTCCAGGTCCCCTGTCTGACTTCTGGATATGTCAGTTTCATCCTAAGGGTAATTCCTCATCAAAGTCATATTGATGGTTGTTAAGGACTCCCAAGATATAGTGGACATATGCCATTCTTTGCGGCCACAAGGTACCTTTGAACTAGCTTTCCTATGGGGAGTTCTTCACCTTATGATTCCTAACTTCTGTGATGGTTAATTTTATGTGTCAACTTGGCTAAGTTACAGTACCCAATTATTTAATCAAACAATTAATTTAGGTGTTGCTGTGAAGGTACTTTGTAGATATGGTTAATATCTACTTTAAGCAAAGGCAATTACCCTAGACAGTGTAGGTAGGCATCATTAAATCAGTTGATCTTGAGAGCAAAAACTGGTTTCCTGAAGAGGGAGCAATTCTGCTTTAAGACTGCAGCATCAACTCCAGCTGAGTTTTTAGCTTGCCGGCCTGCCCTGCAGATTTTGGATTTGCCAGTCCCCATAATCACGTGAACTAATTTCTTAAAATAAATCTTGTTTTTTTTCCTTTGGAGAACTCTGACTGATACACTGCTCCAAAGTGAAATTCAAAAATTCTATTTCCCAGCCTCCTTTAATATCCTTGGCAGACATTCAGATAGAACCTGGTGGCCTGAAGATGCAAGAATCTTGCAGAAACTCCACGGCAAGGGTGGCACTAGATGCACACTATCTCCAGAGACAGCAGCGGCAGATGTTCAGGTGGAAGTTCCCAGGGCTCAGCATTCTTTGCCAGTGGAATGTCTGTGACCTTTTGGGGCAGTAGTGGTGTTTTCTCTAGTCTCTAATCTCTGGTCTTCCTAGAGATTCTCAGTACTCTTTGATATCCTTTGATAAATTCCCTTTCTGCTTAAACTATCCACAGTTCATTTCTATTGTCTGTAAGTAAGAACTGTGACACACAGAGATACTCTCCCTCATCCACATCCCAGCAAAAGAGAGGATCATTTTCAGAAATTCTTTGAAAAGAGCATGGAAGCTTCCTTTACAGTTAACCTCTGGTAAACCTCTTTTTGTATCTCAATAGCTAGAACTGGGTCATATTTTTTCCCATGAACTACTGGGGCTTAAAGATGGGGTTACACTAATGATCTAAGACCTGACCCATACACTTATCATTTAAGAATTAAGTAAAAGTACAAGGAGGGAGAAGGATACCCAAGGGAAAATCACAATACTTGTTAAGACAAGGATAAGTGGGTAAGGGTTTATAGGAGGTAGGAGGACCTCAACATCTACCAAATAGAGTGATTTATTTTATGCCCCTTAGTGTCTACAAACTTGTTCTTTTTATCTGTATTCCTCTTTGGTGCTGTGATCATGTTGCTGCTGGTTACAACCTGCAATCTCTGGACATTGCTCCCAGGATAGGATGCAGCTTACTGCACGGTGGTCAGCAGAGGTGTGAATGTGTTGTCAGTCACATATCTACTGTGCTGCCTTGTACCTTCATTCTTTCAATGAGGATTGGAATAACAAAAAGATGATATGAATGGTGATATGAATTTCTCCATAATTCAATCGAAAAGTCCTCAAGAAGTTCAGCCCTCATTGGTCCAGTTCCTAATTTACATTTCTTATACTTAGGCACCCACTTTCTCTACAACACTGCCTCCTTATTCTCATCGCTCAAAATAAGCCTTCATTCATTTTTTTTTTTTGAACAACCCACTCTACGTGGATAGGGGTGTAGTTTAAAATTTGAAGCCTGCTCTGAGTAGTATGTGTTCCAAGAGTGAGTATTAACTTCAGCACTACTGACATTCTGGATTGGATAATTGTTTCTTGTAGGAGAGTTTTCCTGTGCATTGCATGAGTTTAATAGCATCCCTGGCCTCCCCCAAGTTGTGACAACCAAAAATGTGTCCAGACATTGCTAAATGTCCCCTGGGAGGGACAAAATCATCCCTGGGTTAAGAAACACTGGGCTACCTTCCAATATGAAAGTTAGAATGGGCATAGTCCAAATACCCCTGAAGTGTGCGAAAGAAAGATCAAAGGTAATGTGGAGTTAGTTATACAGAGAAGGTAGGGTTTAACAAATGAGTATGATTGCTGAAATTATATTGATATTTCTTTTAGTCTCTAGTATCTTAGAGCAGCTAGAAGTAAAAACCTAAAATTGTGGAATTGTAACCCATACCAAACTCTGAAATCTGTTCTACAACCAATTGCTGCTCTATACTTTGAAATTTTTTGTATATATGCTATTCTTCACAGAAAAGAAAAAAAAGTCAATTGTGATGATATAAAAATATTTATTCCTTCTAGCCTCCTATGTTTTGGGGGAGCTAGAAAGAAAAATTTGAGATGATGGTATAGTGGCCCATGACAAACTCTGGGATCTGTCCTGTAACTACTTGTTGAAGAGTGCTTTGAAAAATTGCTTTTTCCTTTCTTTGCTTTATAAATATGTTATATCACACAATAAAAAAAGTTAAAAAAAAAAAAAAAAAAGAAAGAAAGAAACACTGGGCTAGACTAATATCCTGGAGGAGGGGATGGTAGATTCACAGAATAGGGAGTGGAGGCCTCTAATACTTCAAGTCAGGGTCAAGAACTTTACCTCTCCAGGTCCCCAAAAAAGCACAGGGAAGATGTTGATACTCTAAATACTGTCCTTTTTGGGAACTCACTTCCACCATGAATTGCAGATGAGTCTCTTTGTTCTATTCATCATGTAGCAGGTGACTGCTGAATCACCATTTTCCAAGGACAATGCTTATCTCTCTGAGTACAGTCTAACCACAAGGTGGGAGATACATGCTTCCTCATTTGTCCTATAATTTGCAAGGCTACATCTCATAATAAGGTTAGTATTATACATTGTTATTCAGAGCAGGTTTAATTCATGTACCAGGCTTCTCAAATGTACTTTCTTTGGACCATCCCTGAGCAATATTCTTTTACCTCAGTTAGCTACCCAGAGATTTAGTCAAATGATTTGAAATTATTACTTGGAAACGTAATCTTGAAGTTTCTTTTTATAATGGTGGTTGCTGTGCTATTTGGTACATAGATATTCTGGGTTATTTGATACAATGGTATTAAAAACTTTTATCTTTATTGTATTCTTTAGCTATAACTGCATTTTTTTCTTCCTGGATAAGACCAGCCTCTAACATTATGAAGTGCCCTTAATCATATTTATGTTTTTGTAGGTTGCATTGTCTGACATTAAGGTATCAACCCCTGCATTCTACTGTTTCCATCTGCCTGGTATATCTTTGCCCATACCTTTATATTTGGCCTTTTTGAATCACTTCGCTTTTGGTGTGTTGCTTGTATGCAGCATAACATTGGTGTGTCAGTTTTTGCTGCATAAATTATGCCAAAACTTAGTGGCTTAAATCAGTCATTTATTTAGTTCATAATTCTGTAGGTTGGCTGAGGATTTCAGGTCTAGGCTGGCTCACTTGAACTCTGCTGGGCTGGCTCATGCATCTAAGGTCAGGATTGTGGGTTGGTTGATGACTGGATGATCTAATATAATATAGCGTCATCCACACATCTGACTATTAGCAGAACATCAGCTAGGGCTAGGGACTGAGTAATTCGGTCATGAGTCATTTATAATTCAGCAGGGTAGACTGCACACTTGGAGATCACAGGGTTTCAAGTACGGCAAGAGAGGACACTCTCTGATGCCCTCAAGTGTCCGCTTGCTACAGATTTGCTAATGCCCCATTGGCCAAAGCAATTCATACAGACAATTCAAATTTAATGGGTGGAGTAGACTCCTTTTCTTGATGGGAGTATTGCAATGTCATATTGCAAAGTCATGGATGAAGGAAGGGGAAGAATGGATGACCAGGTTTATAATCTACCAAAGTTTGGCTTTCCCTTGTGAATTAATTTAAAAGCAAGCCTTTCTCTCAATGATGGATTTAAATTATCAGTTACATTTATTACACATTTATTATCTTTGATCTCAATTTTGTCCAATTATTCTGTGCTATATCTACATAGTAAAAATAACAAGTGTATTTACTTGTTATTATACACTTGTTATTTTTACTATGTTTTTCCTAGAAGGAATGTTTGCTCTTTTTATTTTTATTTTTTTTTTGTTTTTTGGTGTTTAGGACAGCTTATATTTTTGTTTTAACGGTTACTTTTATACTAATACCTTTTTTTTTTCAAGAGGAAATAATTCCTTTATTCGAAAAATGATGCTGATCCTCAGAGATCAGTTAAACCTACTGCTGGAATGGGGATTCTTTTTTAAACTGCGCTGTTCCCTCTCTTCAAACAGCTGTAGCTGTACACAGATGGAAAAACATTTGGTCAGAAGGCAGCAAATTAGTGTTTTTCAGGACAGAATTCAGCTCCCGTAGCTCCTGCATGTCCAATCATCTAGATTTTATTTCTTCTTTGCATTGACATTCTTACAGACCCAGTTCTATCCATCCTGCACGCCCTCTCCTATGAGAGCTGAGCAAGACTGGATCTGCCAGACTAGGTTGCGAATAGTATGCAAGTTCAGTCCTTCTGCAATTTCAGAGGCAGGGGCTGCCGTGAGCAAATCCTGTTTATTAGCAAAGATAAGCACTAGCAACACAATTTGGCTTTTTTTCCCTCCAGTAACTCAGCCAGTTCCTGACCTGTCTCTTTAAATCTTTTTCTGCCTGCACTGTCGATTACATATATAAAAATATCAGTATTTTCAAAATAATTCCTCCAGTATGGTCTAATTTTCCGCTGTCCAACAATATCCCATACGTTCAGTTTAAAACCCTGTGATTTCACACTTTTGATGTTAAAACCCTGTATAGGTGTGATGTGGCTGATGTCTTCAGATGCCAGCTTCCTCAGAAGAGTAGTCTTCCCAGCATTATCCAAGCCTAGGAGGAGGATTCTCACCTCTTCCTGGTCTGGTGCACTTTTCAATTTGTGCAAAATTGAGAGTAAGCCCATCCTCTAGCCGAATTTCTCCTCCTCCATTAATGCCTTTTTCTTAATTATTTGGTCATTTTCCCCCTAACTTCTTTCTGCTATTTGGTTTGTTAGCTTTACAGGGCATTCTTTGATATCATTTAAATAATATTCATTTGTTTCCATCTATTATTTACTTAATGCGTAATAGAGAGCTATTTGTTTCCATCTATCTGCATATTTAACTTTAATAAAAAATAAATCAAGACAAAATGCCCCCTATGTGGGACATGACATTCAGGGGTGAAAATCTCCCTGGTGGCATGGGAGATGACTCCCAGGGATGGATCCAGCCCTGACACTGTGGGATCAACAATTCCATCCTGACCAAAAGGGGGAAAAGAAGTGTAATTAATAAAATATCAGTGGCAGAGAGAATTCAAATAGAGTCGAGAGGTTACTCTGGAGGTTGCTCTTTATGCAAGCTTCAGGTAGACCTTGCTACCTATCATAACCTGCCAACCCCCACCCAGGGCCATTCCAGCTAATCCTAAAGAACACCTAGGGCAATACATAAGATTTCACAAGGGTTCCAGGCACTAGAGTAACTTTCCAGAAAGTACCTCCAGATCGGTCCCTGGTCTAGATAAGTCTGGAAACCTAGGCCAGCCTCTCCAGAACATCAGATAGTTTCATCTCCTTACCCCAAATTAGTGACAGACCCTTCCAATACGGAAAATTTAGAATGACCAAAGCCCAAACACCCCTAAAGAGAGGATGGAAAGATCAAAGGTGATGGTGGAGTTATACAAAGAAGATAGGATTTCACAAATGAATATGAATGCTGAATCATTAAATTAATATCTCTTTTAGTCTCCAGTATTTTAGAGCAGCTAGAAGTAAAAACCTAAAATTGTGGAATTGTAACCCATGTGAAAGTCTGAAATATGTTTGACAACTAATTGTGGTGCTATGCTTTGAAATTTATAGCTTTTTTTGTATACATGTTATTTTTCACAAAAAAAGAAGGAAAAAAGTTAATTGTGATGATAAAAAAATATTTAAGCCTTCTAGCCTTCTATATTTTGGAGCAGCTAGTTGGAAAAATCTGAGAGGATCATTTGGTAGCCCATGACAAACTTTGGGATCTGTCCTGTAACTACTTGTTGAAGAGTGCTGTGAAAACTATTGCTTTTTTATTTCTTTGCTTTGTATATATGTTATACTATACAAAAAAAAAAAAGTTGAAAAAAAGGAAAAAATAAAGCAAGATAAAATAGTGAATGAATTAATGACTGGCAAAAGAAAAATTATTTGCTGTGTTTGAAAAATTTTATATTAAAATGTTGGTGATAAAAGAACATAGAAGCCAGCTTGAAGTTTCTCCCACTGGCCAAATCTTGGGCAATTAAAGCATCAAAATAAATAATGAGAGCAATGGATTAAAACCTACCAAATAAAATAAAAATCCATGAGTCCATGCTGATATAAATAGAGGAGAAGAGAAAACTCTTACCTATAGTAAATGCAAACTAATACATATAGGAGGAGGAATGATGGATTAGGAAATTACCATTTTGTAAAAGTCACAGCAGTAATAGAGTCAAGCAAGAATTATTAAATGATGCTAAAAGAAAAAAGTTTGATGAGGAACAGGCTATTTAATATAAACAAAGTATATTCCCACACAAAAAACTACTAGTTACAAAGGGAAAACAGGAATTTTTCCAAGTCCATATTTGGTAGATACCATTTTAAAAATTTATTGTTTAGGGGTGCAAGGGTAGTTCAGTGGTACAATTCTCACCTGCCATGCAGGAAACCTGGGTTTGATTCCTGGCCCAAGCACTTCCCAAAAACAATAACAAAAAAATTCAAAAAATGGTGCTGCAATAATGGGATAGTCACATGGAAAAAAGAATGAAATGTGACCCCCACCATACAGCATGCAAGAAAAAAAAAATCGTGTTTACTATGTCTTTGTAAATTTTGCTAACAGCACACCAAGCTAAATACTATGGTTTTATTTCCTTACTTAGTCTTTTTGTTTTCCTCAAGAGTTTCATTGACTTTCTTATAATTATTTTTTTCCTAAAAAACCCATTACATCAAGTATTCTATCAAATCCTTCCAACCTTCCTTTTTTTCTCAATGGGATATTGCTCCTGGAACACTCCATCCTCTAGGTTTAATCTGGGTTGGATGCACTTTCAGCCTGCTGCATGGCTGCCATTTTATGACTCCCTTAACGACCCTCCTAGAACTCCTCCCATGAGCTATCTACCGAACACTCTAAGAGGATGGAATCAAGACATCTGTAAATATATTCAATATATTGAAGATGGGTAACAGAATTCACTTGGTTTATATTTGGATTGGCACATAGTGAAAGCTTAAACAATATTTGTTGAATGAATTAGTATGGTCATACAAATGTTACTTATTCTTCCCTTGTTCAATGAAGCTAACATGGTATGATTTTTGTTAGAGAAGACAAACAAAATTAATCATATTTTGTGTACATACATAATTTCCTTATAAGGAAACAGAAGTATATTTTACGAGATGCTAATAACCACTTACTGTTCCCTGTTACTAAATACTAAACATAAAGCTAACAAATGCTCAAGTGAAAACAGACTAAAGAAACATCTTTATAAGTCACCGAAAGCAAATTAACAACAAAAGTCAGGGCAGGAGGTAAGCAGCTCCTCTTTCAACTTTAAATGCTTAAAAAATATATTAGATTTTAGTGAAAGTACGGGTTGAAACGTGCCCTCAATGTCAAGATACTTATGAGATTACTTTCAGCTCTCCAGAATTACTTATTTTTACTCTGTAAAGCAATTCTTTCAATTTATGCTGATATTTATTCTCAGAAGTCACCTTAACTGAATAAAATGACTCTCATCTATGAGAGACACCAGTGGCAAAGGGCAAAATTATTTAAACATAGACTTGAATAGTATTAGAAAACTGGCAACTGATGGAAATTTAATCAGCACTAAATGAGATGAGAATGAGTTTACACAGGAAGTAATTTTAAATAAGATTTAGTAATTTTCCTATTTCCTTAAGAATTCTGACTCAATATGGTGAAAATTTATATACTATGACCCATATGTGAAAAATGGATAGCCACTTTTTTCAATCATTCATTCGTTATTTTGTCTGTTTAATATTTTAAGTTAAATACCCAAACAGATCAGGAAGACAAATACTTCTCCATTACACATTGCTAAAAACACTTTGCCCTGCCCCGCACTATTTTCCACTTTTCATTCCATACAAGATATGTCTCCCCAGTTTATGTCTTGGGATGTGAGGTACTAACCCTGATGCTCTTGATTTTATCATGTGTATTAGGGTATTTCCACTCCATGCTTCCTTTCCTCTGGCCCTTCCTTCACCACACATATACTCTAGGATTTAATTTGAGAGTGTGGAGTAAGGAAATGAGGACATCTCATCTATCTTGTGCCCTTCTCTCTCTCTTAGACTCCTCTTGGCCCCTAAAGAGCTTTTCCTATCTACTCTCTTACTCACTGTAAAGTCTTTATTATAGTTTTCTAGTCTTGGCTCTTGTAAGCTACTTATCTCCCTCAACAAAGCTTGGTCTCCAAAAATCATGGAACTTGAAAAAGTCTATTTTGAAACTACAACAGTTTTCATCAGGGTTCTGTCCTTCCAAAGAAACCATCCCATTAATCCAATCAGTGGGGGAAATGATGGGCCAGGAACCAGGGATTAGTAGGAATGAAAATCTTGATTTAACATTTGCCCAAACATTACACCCACTATACTGAGCATACAATCTAAGAACATACTTTACTATTACATAGATAGAAAATTAATGTTATCGCAAGCAAGCCTGGAAGCAGTGACTCCCATCCTTGGAAGGCCTCATGAATGCTCCCTAATACCCAGTTCTCTCTTCCTTCCTAGGTATACAGGAGACCCCTTCCCACCCCACTGCAATTAGATGGGACTATGTTTAAGTTTCTAGCCAGTGATATGTGTGTAGAAGTGTGAGGGCTAAGGGAGTGAAAAGCCCTGTAATGCAGGTTAAATATGTGAGGGAGGAAGGGGAAGTGAGCCTAAGACCCATAACAAAAAAGTTCCTTTTGGCATGCACTCCTACCTTAAACTTCACACACACAGCCCTCACTACAGTCAGTCCCTGAAAAGAACCGATGGAAAGTGCAGTTTATCAATCATAGCCACAGTGGGAAGGGCCCATCTCCAAGTCCTTATAATGCAAGAATTATGACCTCAGATTGCTTCCCCTTATTTGAAGAATGGTTTGTTTCATCTTTCTTCAAACGTGTACTTTCACTACACATTAAAGTTCTGGGCTGTACACAACTCTCAAGTTCTTTCCTGTGGTCAAGAACCTTCAGTGTCAACACCTGCTCGAGTTCTCAACTTGACCGAGAATTCCTAGGGCTTTCTGGCATCCAGCAGAAAATTCCTGGAACTCTCTAACACCCAACAGAAAATTCCCAGGTTCTCTGGCACCTAAGAGAGAATTCCTGGAGCTCTGCGGCATTCAGCCCAGAACTTCTGGTATTCTGTGGTATCCAGCTGAGAATATCCAGGGCTCTGGCATTTCACCGAGAACTCCTGGGGCTCTCTGGCATGGAGCTTATTTAATTATTTGCTGTACACACTGATTAGTCCTTAAATTCTTTCCTGTGACTAAGTTAAGAACCCTCACGGTGCCAGCCCTCAGTTGAGGTCTCCATTTTTCTGCGAACTCCCAGGGCTGTCGACAACACCTGCATGGTCTTTCCCTTGAAAGTTGGGGCTTATGTTGAGATGGCTGAGCGATCAAAGTAGTCTGGATGGCTGAGACATTACTTGGAAAACAGCTATCCTGTAGACTGCCTGTCCCTGTATTAGGCTTTGTGTGAGTAAGAAACAAATGCTTACTAAGTTAAGACTCTTGAGATTTTGAAATTGCTTATTACGAGAGCAAGAGCTAGATGATCCTGTATTAGTTTGCTAATGCTGCTGGAAAGCAAATCACCAGAAATGGAATTTGGCTTTCAAAAAGGCAATTTAATAAGTTACAAGTTTATAGTTCTAGTACCAAGAAAATGTCCAAACTAAGGCACCAACAAGAGGTTACCTTCACTCAAGAAAGATTGATACCATCCAGGACACTTCAGTCAGCTGGGAAGGTATATGGCTGGCATCTGCTGGTCCTTTGCTCCTGGGCTCCGCTGCTTTCAGCCTCTATTTTCTGTAGCGGTCCTCACTTGGCATCTATGGGTCTTCATTTAGCTCCACTGGGACACAACTCTGGGTTCTGGCTTGCTTACCATCTCATGGGAAGGGACAAGGTGATGTCTGCTGGGCTCTGCGTCTCCAAACATCAGGGTCTTGTGTTGGCTCTATTAGTTCTGAAGCAACTATTCTCCAAGCATCTGCTCTGAAGATTCTCCAAAATGTTTACCCTTTCAAAGGACTCTAGTTATGTAATCAAGACCACAACAAACGAATGGAGTCACATCTCCACCTAATTAAAAGTTCATACTCACAACTGAGCATGTGACGTCTCTGTGGGATGATCTAATTAAAAGTTTCTACTTCACAGTAATGAATCAGGATTAAAAGAAATGGCTGCCCCCCCACAAGAGTGGATCAGGATTAAAACATGGCTTTTCTTGGGTACATAATATTTTCAAACTGGCACATATCCTAATATACCCTCCTTTTTTGGCGACTGGCCTATTGCTTAATTAACAGGATATGCTTATTGTTGGAATGGTGTGTTATTTTGGTAGCACAATCCAATTTTTTTCATAACAACAGTAAAACATTAAAAAAAAAACTAATGCATGACTACTATGTGCCAAGTGCATGGGTGACATTAGTATAGAAAACAGTTTTTGCTTTCATGGAGTTTACATTCTAGTGGGGAAGTCAGACAAAAAAATCAGTCAATCGATAATAAAATACTTGAATTATGTAACCAAGGTATTCTCGTTTGCTAGCTGCTGGAATGCAATATACCAGAAACAGAATGGCTTTTAAAAAAGGGAATTTAGTAAATTGCTAGTTTACAGTTCTAAGGCCGAGAAAATGTCTCAATTAAAGCAAGTCTATAGAAATGTCCAATCTAAGGTATCCAGGGAAAGATACCTTGGTTCAAGAAGGCTGATGAAGTTCTGGGTTTCTTCCTCAAGTGGAAGGGCACATGGTGAACACAGCCAGGGTTCCTCTTTCACCTGGCAGGGCACATGGGGAACACGGCATCATCTGCTAGCTTCTTCTCCTGGCTTCCTGCTTCATGAAGCTCCCCCTGGAGGCATATTCCATCTTCATCTCAAAAGGTCGCTGGCTGGTGGACTCTGCTTCTCGTGGTTATGTCGTTCTTATCTGCTCTCTCTGAATTGCTCTCCTTCTCCAAAGTGTTTCCTCTTTTATAGGACTTCAGAAACTAATCAGTACCCACCAGAATGGGTGGAAACATGTCACCTAATCCAGCTTAACAACCATTCTTGATTAAATCACACCTCTGGGGAGATGATCTAATCACAGTTTCAAAGATACACTACTGAATAGGGATTAGAAGAAATGGCTGACTTTACAAAATGGAATTAGGATTAAAACATGGCTTTTCTAGGGTACATACATCATTTCAAACCAGCACACAAGGAAATAAACAATGAGCTGAGGTAGAGATTAACAAGGGATAGTATGATGAGAGGGAGACATTTCACCTGATGCATACCTTAAAAAGCACCAAGAAAGATCTTGATGAGTTTGGGAAACTGACAAAAGATGAATATGACTCTAAAATAAATGAGGAGTAAGTAATAAAACAGGGAGTTGAAGAGAGAGGCTGACGCAGATCATTATGTTATGTTAAGGAGTTTGGATTTTATTCTAAGTTCCACCAGATAGGAGCGCCTTAATCTTCCTTTGAACATAACCACAGAATTAATTGGATCTACGTTCATTTCCTTCCTCCCTCCACCTGTCTGAACAGATGCCATGTCCCTTATCTTCCTGAAGGTTAATCCCTCTCTTGGTGTTCTGGTTACCCTTTCTTCTCCCCTTTTCATGGTATTTGCCCCTTTAATTAGCCTCATCTCTCCTGAATTTTCATTCTCTCTCCAATGGATCAGTCCTGTCAACCTACAGCACCTTCTAGCTTAAAAAAATTCTAATCCTAGCCTATATCTCTTCATAGCATCTGACCCATTTCTATTTCTTTGAGTTCATTTATAATCCTGGGGGCTTAAAAACATTTGTATGCAGACACCTAACTTGGACCTTTTTTTTGAAGCTCAAATCTCATATATCCGATTGTCAATCTCATAACTTCACTTGAATGTTTGGATGTACATATCCTGCCCTGCATTTACTCATTCCAGCCTGTTTATTTCTCTGTCTTACTTATCTCAGCAAATGATTCCATCAACTGCTCAGATTTTCGGGATCCCAAGCTAGAATCAGTCTCTGATAACTTTCTTTTCTTCACCTTATCAATAAATTCTTCAATCCTTAACTAAGAAATATATTAAATTTAGTCTACTGCTAATATTAACTTTCATGACTCATAGTCTAGGTTTCTGGTTATTTTATTGATTTACTTTAACCTACACTATTTTAATGAAAATAAACTTTCATTATAACAAAAGTAGTATATATATGCTGTTAAAAAATAGAGTAAAAAAGGATAGGCAAAAATAAAAATACGTATTTCTAACTCCAAACATTATGACCATAAACACCTTAGGGTCTTTTTATTTTGTACATAAATACACACACACGCACTTTTTAAACCAAAATATATCATAACGCACATACTGTTACTGACCTACTGCTTTCAGTTAATCACCTCTACCTTTTCATGGCAACACATTTTCATCTCATCTAACACTCAGTCCATCTCTATTCACATTTCCTCAGTTGTCTTAAAACGTGTTTTATTGATGGCCGGTTCAAACTAGGATCTAAATCAGACTATTAAGTTCCTTAAAATGGGCTCTCTTTTCATAGAGCCCAGTCACTTTTTCTTTTCATGACAATGAACTGTTAAATTGATGGTGACAGGTACACTGCAGAATGTTCCATCTTCTGGATTTGTTTGCCTGCTTCCATTAGTGTCATTTGGTTTGTTCCTCTATCTCTTCTTTTTCCTATAAACCGTATGGTTAATTGTGATGTGTTTTTTTTTTTTTTTTTAATCTGAAATACATCATAAAAGCTCTTTTACATTTCATACTATATCGCATCAAGAAACACAATATCAGGGTGATCCAAGGGGTGGCCTTTTGAAAATGTAAATTGTGTCATGTCCCTTTTGCTCAAATAGCAGTCACAGCTGCCTCTGCATTTTTTATAGGATATAAACGCTTTAATTTGGCTTACAAAATTTGGACGAGTTAGTGCTTGCTTAATTCTCTAACTTTATTTCATTCCATTCTCTACTTACTTTTCACGTTTGTTTTGCAAAATGTACATGAGAAGTTCTTGCCTCCTAGAAACTTTGCATTTACTGCTCTGGTATAAGAATGCTCTTCCTTGCTACTCACCTCTCTCAATTCCTCCCCTATCATAATAACAAGCATCTTCTCAAACTTTAGGTGTCATTTTAAGTTCACCGTCTCTAATTAAGTTCTTCATGTGGCTCTAACATCCTAAATCTCAACCATCCTGTCTTGTCAATCACGATACTTCTTTTGTTTACCTGTTTGCTTATTTCCTTACCTGAGTATAAGCTGCACAATGGCTTATACAGTACAGTCACTGTTCAATGGGTTCCTGTACACAGCAGCCCGCTGATATTAGCTGCATAAACAAGTGCCATAATAACCCTAAGGCTGCAGGCGGCAAAAAGAGGAGTACTTAACCACGGAGTTGTTCGAGTGGAGAAATCACTACTATTACGTGAAAGCGCTATGTCCAAGAGCCACGGCAATAAAGAGAAAGACGAAAATTTCAGAAGCAGAGAAAGCCAGAACATTTTCTAGCTGCCCAGGGCAAGCTCCGACCAGGTGAGTGGCGCCACAGCGTCTCCCTCACGTGACGGAGGGCGGTGCGCACGTCTAGTGCTGAGTGCGCCTGCGCGGAAGCTCCCGGAAGTGGCCGGAGTCGAGGTGCAATCCGAGCTTACGTCCGTCGGCCCGTTGGTCCGCCAGTCCGCCAGCCCGGTGCCCCGCGCGCCTTGGCTCCCTTTGCCGTCCCGCCATTCTTTTGGCTCCAGCGGCGGCCGAGGCGTTAGCCATGGCGACTTTCATTTCGGTGCAGCTGAAGAAGACCTCGGAGGTGGACCTAGCCAAGCCTTTGGTGAAGTTCATCCAGCAGACGTACCCAAGCGGCGGCGAAGAGCAGGCCCAGTACTGCCGCGCTGCCGAGGAGCTCAGCAAGCTGCGCCGCGCCGCGCTCGGCCGCCCGCTCGACAAGCACGAGGGCGCGCTGGAGACGCTCCTAAGGTGGGCGCCGGGCCGGACGGGGGTGTTTGTCCCGGGCCGGCAGTTCCCAGCCGCTTCCCGTCTCACTTCCCTCTCCACCTCCCGTCTTCACGCCCACGGCCGAGGCTGGTTTGCCCCGCCCTGCCTCGGTCTGGCACGTAGGTGTGGTTTGCATTCTTTCTTGGTGAGCCGGAGCGGCCCAGCAGGGGCCACTGACCCTGCCCGCCACGCTAGTCCATGGCCCGCTGGGGCTCCGTCGATCGAAGGAGTATATATATACCTGGAAGGAATAGCCACTCATGTACTGATCCCTTTTGCCACAATTACTCAGAAGTAGTTTTCTTCACCTTTTTTTCGTCTCTAACTGAAGACCCCTGTCCCCAACTCCCCCACCCCCCACCCCGTTTTTGCATCACTGTCTTATGACTTTCTTGGGCGAAATTTAGATTTCATAATAGTAGCTTGGGATAATTGGGACGCTCGACCAGTGTCTATTACGCATTGCATTGTCCACTTAAACCATCTTTCTAACTTTCATAATGAAATGAGAACTGGACAGTTCTAAAAGAAATGAGTTCAAGGTGGGTTGCTTAAAATCAGTTTATCCGCAAAAAAGTGTGTACGTAATGAAATGAATTTGTTATTAACTTGGCAAATGCTTCCTGACCTTATGCTGTGTTTTATAAGAGTTTCTTTTGTGGTACTTTCCAGTTTGAGATAACATTTTTATAGGCCTTTGTAGTTTAAAAAGTTCCTTGACCTACTTTGTTAATGACTTTTCTTACTTGAGTATATTCTCCTTCTTTGACAGGAAAAACATGCTGTATTAGGATGCAAGTAGCAGAAGCTGAGGCTAAACTAATCTAAGAAAAGACTTATTGAACAGAAATGTCTAGGAATATTGCATCTCTAGCTTTGGGTATCACTGGAAGTCATCCTGTCTCCATTATGATCTCTTTCTTAGGTGAGCTTTGCTCATGTAGTGGGAGAGATGGCCACCAGCCACTCTAGTATAATTATAATGGCCCTAAACACAGGATCTTTTTTCTCCTTAGTGCTGGCAGAAGTCCGTGGGAGCCTTTTGGCTCACCTTGGGCACATTTATAACCGTGAGAAATGGGCTAATGTAATTGGCCATGTCTTGGTTACCAAGTGGGTTTAACTTCTCTGTTCCCCATGGACCAAGCAAGATTGGTATGAATTGGAAAAGATTTGGTTTCTCAAAGGAAGGAATACTGAATAGATGACTCAGAGAGATTGTGACTCTTTAATGTCAAATTTAGAATAGGGTTCATTAGCCGAATTCTTAGTATAAGCATTGTTTAGGCTAATGTAGGAATACTTATCCATTCTTTCAATGTAATACTTTTTTTTTTTAATCTTCAGAACAGTTTTTATGTAAACATTGTAGCATTTAGAGAAGATTTTCTATAAGTTGTACTAAGAAATAATGTTTGGGGTATAATGAACCAACCTTACGGTAAAGTCTTGTTGAATGAATGAAATTTGGTCCCAGCCCTTTAGGAATTTGGGGTTTTCAGAAGCTTCCTTTAGAATAGTGGACAGTGGTCCTGATAGGGCTTTGCTGTAAACTTTAATGCTTCATTTGTTCATTCCTTTATACTTTTACCAGGCCTTTACTAACATAAATGTACAGAACTGAAGAGAGAGATTCTTGGAAGCTTTAGTCACCTCTATGTAATCCTCTCCTGCTGCATTCATAAAACAAAATACTACGTTTTGTCTTTTTTTTTTTTCATTTCTTGCCCTTCTAGAGAGGTTAGGGTAAGCTAAAATTATATACAGCTTGTTAGATTTTATAATGGAGGAGTATACAAAAGTTCTTTGGGTGTATATGCTTGTAAAAAACAGTTGTGGGATACTTATTCAAATATAACAATAACTTGTTTTTAATACTTTAATAATTATGTTTGGATACTTATGTATACTGACTACTAATCTACTTATGTTTTTAACTTGAACTTTAAAATAAGATTTTTGAAAAAGAGAGTTTAAACTAACTCCTAAAGAATAGGAACTAGCTTGATAGGTACTGATATACAGCTTCATGCATTACTCTAGTGATTAGCTTGTTTATTAGCTTGTAGATGATGTATTACAGTTTTCTAGAATATTCGCTTATGTATATGATATTCATGATAATGATTCCTTAAAAACTCATTTATATGCTATGTCCTGTATAAAATGGCTTTTATTCAAAATTGATTAGAAGTGCTCCCTTGATGTGGCTTGGTAACTGGTGAATTTTACTCTAGGTTGATAAAGTGGAAACCCTGTTGGTGTTTGGGGGGACTCTCCAGATATCATCTGTGTGTTTTTTTCTGTGGTGATCAGTTTCTTTAGAGAGGAAACTCCAGTCTCTTTCCATGAGAAAGACTGCTTCTTGAAATTTGACCAGCGAAAATGGAGCTTGGAAATCTCAGCAATCGTATATGCAGTCTTTCTTATCATCTTTTTAATTTTAGTATGGCACCTGTATTAGATTAGGTTTAGCTACATGTCTACATGTGGCAGATCCCAATTTAAATTAATGACGTAAATGCATAAGGCTTTTTTTAAGGTTTTAGTTTCCAGAACTGACAGAAGAGCCAAACTCTTAAGTCTCTTTTCTTGTTTGCTCTTTTAGTTATTGGTGCCTTCTTTTTGACCTGTGATGCAAATCTTGCCTCAGTTTAATTTCCCTGTCATCCAAGACCTGGGTTTGAAACCCTGCTCCACCGATTACTATATTATCTCTAGAAATTTATTTTAACTTAGTTTAGTTAGTGTTAATAGTTTCCTAGTAACACTAACTAAACTAATAATAGGACCAATTTCCTATTGTTAGGTTTAAATGTAAAACGTATGAAACGGTACAAACTAAATTTTTTTTTTTTTGGTTAAAAACCTTTTATAGCTTCTCACTAAGAGCAAACAAATCAAGAAAGCACTGTCATTTTGACAGAGAGAAAACCAAATTCTTGTGCATGAAGATACATCTGATAGGAAAACTATTAAAAATCTTATGAAATTATAAAATCTAAGCCAACCTTAACCACAACAAATAAAATTCACTTCCATCCACACTTCTGCAACTTTCTGTATCCATTCATTTTGTCCTACACATTCCTGTTTATCATTCTGCAGCAGTCAGTTATTTTACTTTAGGGGAAAAAGTACTCCCTTTTTCCTTAACAGAACACTTCTTGCGTGCTTTACATACTAAATTACCAAAAAATATCTTGAAATCAGTCTTCAAACCAACACCCCACAAAAAAGTTTTTTTTGTAAAAAATAACATGTACAAAAAAGCAATAAATTTGAAAGCACATTTCGAAAGTTAGTTGTAGAACAGATTTCAGAGTTTCATATGGGTTACAATTCCACAATTTTAGGTTTTTACTTTTTGTCTGTTCTAAGATACTGGGGACTAAAAGAAATATCAGTATAATGACTCAGCAATCATACTTGTTAAACTCTACCTTCTCTGTATAACTCCACCATCATCTTTGATTTTTTCCCCACTCTTTAGGGATATTTAGGCTATGCCCATTCTAATTTTCACGTAGGAAGGGGCTGTTGATAATATGGGATGGGGGATGGAAGTAGTTGATGTTCTGGAGAGGATGGCCCCTCTGTTTAATGCATAAGATTTTATTCCTGTGTGAAAAGATAGCGCATAGGCAATTGAAGGCTGGTATGGTGGTTCTATGGTGATTCATCAGAACTCATATTCCTTCCAGCTTTCTGCTCCATGAAACTTAGAGAATTGGCCTTGTTCTTGTGTTTCAGATAGCAGTCATACCCAGGATGAAGGAAGGGGCAAAGAAGTAGGCAGAGGACTCAACTTTCAGTATGTTTCCTGGAAACTAAACTGCCCTGCAATACCTCTGTTCTTAATGTTATTGGCCATTATGTAGTTACATGTCCATACCTCATAGAAGGGATGCTAGGAAAGAGAGTTTTTCTTACGGACAGCCATATACCCAACTAAAAAACTGGGGTTCTGTTACTGAGGAAGAAGGGAAGAACCAATAATGATGTCGGCAATTAGTACACCCTATGACAGCCTCTGATGCCTACCCTCCCTATTTAGCGTGCTCTGTCTGTACCTTAATTGTGCTTGAAATCCTTTTAACCTAGTCTGGAGAGTAAACCTAGGCTCAGAGTAGAGAATCTGGGAGCTGAAAGATACCTTTTAAAGATTTTCATCCACAAAATCCTCACACTGAACTCCTCTCTGCAGAGGTATTTCTTGTTTCTTAATTCAGATCCTTTTCTGGCTTCTGTGGCATGATTTGTTTTCTGCTTTGTTAGCGGCCTCTCTTTAGGGCAGCTTGATTTCATTTTTCTCTCTGCTTCATCACTTTCTACAGTTTTGTTGAAACCTTTTGTATACTGTTGTGCCCTCTCTGAATGTCTTTGTCCTTGTGCACTTACATCTTTTAACAATTTTATTGTAGTTTTGGAAGTGAACAGAGAAGTGTTATTATTCATATTTCATTGTTTAATTGGAAGAGGCTATATGTATTTTCAGTTCACCACCATGGTGCTATCAGTTTATGTTCCCATCAGAAGGAATATGTGAGTTGGTTATTCCTCCACAGTGATGTTACCACTCACTGGTTAATAATTAAAATGATTGCTTTTTGCTAATCTAATGGGTGAGTAACAAACCCTATTTTTGTTTACATTGTCCTGGTATCCTTTGTCAAATGTCATCTTAAGTTTGCTAACCTCTTAGTTTCTTTTTCTGTGAGTTCCTTTCCTTTGCCCATTTTCTGTTGGGTTGTTGTTTTTTTTTCTTCTTGATTTATAGGAATTTTCTGGATATTTATCCTTTTGCATTATATATATTGAAAATGTTTTCCAATTTGTTTCTTGTCTTTTAATTGTGTTTACAGTATCTTGTTACACAGGAGTTCTTCCAAAATGACCCAGGCTTCCAAAATCTGTAGTTACATATTTTTTCTTATTCCAAATGTTGTATATGTTTAATGTGTAATTTCTACCCCTAGACCAGATTTGCTACAGGTTTAGAGCAAGTTTTTTTTTTTTTAAAACCAAGTCTATGTTTTCTGCCGTCATTCATATCTTTTCCTTTTTTGTATTGAATGGTTTAGTTTTCTGTGCTTTTGTTTTTCTCATAAATGTGTTGAGCACTAAAAGTTTTTTTTCTGAATCTGCTTTGCTTAGTCTGTTTTTGATACGTAGCATTTTTTAAAAAAAAAAAGAGCCCAGATTTTATTCGATCATCAGAAGGATACATTCCAGTGATTTTGGAAGACATAAATGTCTTAGTAGCGTTTATCAGGCAATCTCTTCCAAGTACATCTGTGCTAATATTAGGTTTTCACTGGTATAACACACAGCTTCCCTCTTTAAGGTATGGAGAGGAAACACATAAATTTACTTTTCAAATTTTTCTGATTTTATCAAGTTTAAAACTTAGTATCAGAATATCATAGGCATTAGTTTTCTGTTCAGCCATTTCATATAGGAGTAGGACACTCAAAGAGCTTTCCACTTCATATCTTGGCAAGTTTCATCAGTTCCATGGTATAGCCACCAAAATCTTTTATTAAAAGAGAAAAAGGAGTAGTCAAATGAGAAGGATACGTAGCTTTTTTTGTTGACTTTCTTTTTTTTAAATATTTGAAGTTAGTAATTTGTTTTTTTTCTCCTTTAATCTGAATCATTTGTATAGGGTGTGCAAAATTTCTAAACAGATTTGTCTCTGATCCTTTTATAGTTAATGTCTAATTTGTTGCATTATGGTAGTATCTTTTTCATTAGTAAAATAAAGCTGTTGAAACTAGTTTCATGATTTCTGAAATATTTTTCAAGCCCTAGTGTTTTATAGATCAGAAAAGAAAATACTTCTTGATTATTGGTTTAGGGGTGAAGGTATTAAGATAATATAACAGTCATGACACTGTTCCAACTTAGTAATCAAATATTAATGAGGGTCTATATAAACCGCACTATAGGAGATATTATAGAGAATGAAAAGACAAATAATACACGGTCCTGGTCTCAACGATTGTCTATAGTAGACTTTAATTTGGTTATGTCAGTTTATTTTGCATAGAAGAATAAATAAGATTTGAAGGAAGATTTAAAATCTTAATTTGCTTCGCTGTACTTTGATTTTTCTAATGTTTAGTAATTTAAATAGCATGTCAGGACTTTCTACATGCTGGGTAACCTTAAAGAAAATCTGTTCTGTGGTGTTTATTTTACACAGGCAGTTTAGGCCAACATAGCTAACTTTGTGGCGGAACTACACTAAGACCCTTGACTCTGTCTGGTTACTTTCTACCATACACATGAAGAAGTGTGCTTTAATGAAGATTGTTTTTTGGTGATACTGAAAAATAGGATAAATTGGGTAAATGAAGAAGTGTGAAGATATGGTTCAGGAAGGATCTGTTAACTCCAACTACTGCTGGGCCCGGCTCTTAATGGTTATTTGGTTGGTGGTTTAGAATTACATGGTCTAATATATAGACTGTAGCTATATACGTTATGTGAATTTGCATTGTAGTATTGCTTTGGCTAAAGTGGATTGACTGTTCTTGAGATCCATACCACATCCCCCCCCCCCAAAAAAAATCTTTTTTAAAACTGGAGGTTCTAATGAGAATTTATCCTATATCGATTTATGATATAGTCAATGATATGTATTCATTTCCCAGTTTTTTCTCCCATGAGTGTTTTTTAATGCAACTTTATAGAGATATAGTCACATAACATATGATCCACTTAAGTGTACAGTCCGTGGTTCACAGTACCCTATAGTTGTGCATTCATCATCACAAATCTATTTTTGATCAAAAAAATAAATAAAAACACCCAAAATATCCCCATGAGTGGGCTTTAAAAAATTTTTATTGTAGTAGCATATATATAACATAAAATTTGTCATTTGAACTGTTTTTAAGTGTACAGTTCAGTGACGTTAATTACTTTTACAATATCATGCTAACATCAGCCCCAGCCATTACTAAGGGTTTTTGATCACCCAAAACTGACACTATCCATTTAGCAATAACTCCCCATTCCTGTTCTCCCTAGCCCCTGGAAACCTCTAAATTACTTTCTGATTTGAATTTGCTTATTCTAGGTATTTCATATAAATGGCATCATACAATACTTGTCCTTTTATGTCTGGTTTATTTCACTTACAGTGTTTCAAGGTCTATCCATGTTGGACAGGGTTCATCCGTGTTCATCCAGATGTATTCATTTAATATTTCTGTAGCATGTATCAGAACTTCATTCCTTTTTAAAGCTGAATAGTATTCTATGGTATGAATATGTCACACTTTATTTATCTATTCATTAGTCAACTGGCATTTGAGTTATCTGCTCTGAGATTTAAAAACCATTATCATTATATACATTCATCCAAAATGATTGAGTCTTATAAAATATTGGAGAACATATAAAAGCACTTCTACATAGTTGTGAAATAATAGACTTAGTTACCATTTATTGTTCATGTGCTATGTCTCTAGGTACTATTTTATGAATTTGGTATATGTTGTATCGCTTACTCCTCAGATTTAAATGAAGTATTAGTCTCACTTTAAACTCTTCACTTTAGAAAGGGTTGAAGAGATTCAGTGACTTGTAAACAATCTCATAAAAAACTAATGGTTTGTGTACTTCCGGAGAGATGGTTGACTAGAGTGGCTCAGTTAAGGAAAAAATTCCATTCAACATAGAAACTAAAAGAATCAGGTACTTAGGAATAAACTTAACTAGGGATATAAACGACTTGTACATAGAAAACTATATAACATTGCTAAAAGAAATCAAAGGAAATCTAAATAGGTGGAAAGACATTCCCTGCTCATGGATAGGAAGGCTAAATATAGTTAAGATGTCAATTCTCCCCAAATTGATCTTTTCAATAGTTGAAAATAATCTTTTCAATAATGGGGCATGGAAGAACTGGGTATCAATAGCCAACAGAATGTAAGAGGACCCCTATCTTACACCCTATACAAAAATTAACTCAAAGTGGATCAAACACCTAAATATAAGAACTAGCACCATAAAGCTTCTAGAAGAAAACGTAGGGAAAAATTTTCGGGACCTAGTAATAGGAGGGAGCTTCCTAAACTTACACCCAAAGCACAAGCAAGAAAATAAAAAATAGATAAATGGGAACTCCTCGAAATAAATGCTTCTGCACCTCAAAAGACTTAGTCAAAAAGGTGAAGAGGCACCCAACTCAGTGGGAGAAAATATTTGGAAATCACGTATCAAAGGTTTGATTTCCTGTATATAGGAATAAATCATACAACTCAACAACAAAAGAACAAACAATCCAATTATAAAATGGGCTAAAGATATGAATAGACATTTTTCTGAAGAGCAAATACAGATGGCTCAAAAGCACATGAAGCAATGCTCATTTTCACTGGCTATAAGGGAAATGCAAATCAAGATTACAATGAGATACCACCTCACACCTATAAGAATGGTGGCTATTAAACAAACAGGAAACTATAAATGTTGGAGAGGACGTGGAGAAACTGGGGCACTTAGGCACTGCTGGTGGGAATGTTTAATGGTGCAACCACTGTGGAAGACTGTTTGGTGGTTCATTAGGAAGCTAAATATTGTGTTGCCATATGACCCAGCAATAGCACTACTTGGTGTATATCCAGAAGAACTAAAAGCAACAACGCAAACAAACGTTTGCACACCGATGTTCACAGCAGCATTATTCACAATCGCCAAAAGATGGTAACAAACCAAATGCCCATCAACAGACGAGTGAATCAACAAAATGTGGTATATACATACAGTGGAATATCATGAAACAGTAAGAGAAAATGAGGTCCTGAAGCATGTGACAAGATGGATAAGCATTGAGGACGTAATACTGAGTGAAGTTAGCCAGGCTCAAAAGGATATTGTATGAGTCCACTTTTATGACCAGCATAAAGGTATAATCAGAGGCTTATAATACAGAAGATAGGGGACTTAGAGATACATAGAAGCTAGAAATGGGTGACCCGTTAGCTAATGAGGTTGAACTCCAATATAAGGAAATAGATAGGAGTGGAGGTGATTCTCTAGTAGGTCTAGAAGTAATATAACCATATCGAAGATGAACACTGAGAGGAATTGTATAGGTCTACGTGTCCCACTGACTCACTAGAAATATGAATGAGTTCTCGTAAGAATTACTTCAAAGATACGGTTCTTGTATAAAGAGTGTTTTAAGTCCAGGGTACAGGGGGAGAACTGCTATTACATGCTATGAGCTGTGTTGAGAAGAAAACCATCAGCACTACCACAGCAACAGCAGAGGTAAATAATGGAGTGAGGGACAAGACTTACGAGGAGGTTTAGATTTCCTATTTGGTGAGGGTGTGTTTGTTGGTTTTCTATCTCTTGGGAACAATGAAATTATTTAAAATTGAGAATGTTGATGGACTGTGGACTTTGGGCCCTTTACATGATGCCTGATGAATGCAGGTGGCTGAAGGATGCACTGACGGAGAATTAGATTGGTGAACAATAGTGTATACTTATGAACGAAGGTTGTGCTGCTACAAAAAGAAACAATGTCATGAGGCATGCAGCAATATGAATGAACAGGTGGGATATTTGGTGATACAAAATAAGCCAGAAACAAAAGAACAAGAATGGTATGGTCACCTTTGGAAAATGCTTATAAGAAAACAAGGGCCTAGATTGTAAGCTTTGAGAGCAGACACATTAAGTCTGGAGTGGTGATTATTATTTTTGGATTTTAAGAGGCTGTTTTATATATATAACCTGATACTTAGAGATAAAAACGAAGCCGAACAGGTTGGGGTTAAAGTAATTCAGAACATAGGGGTAAGGAAGACAGTGTCTGTATTTTAGAACAACATATACTCTTTGAGACCAATGGAAGAAAGGTTTATTTGGTCTGGAACTGAAATTTTCTGTAGTGCATAATGAGTCAATCTATCTGTATAGCTCATTTGAACAATTGAAGCACAGAATAAGAAAGAGGTCTTTTAATCCTGTATAGATTATTGTAATGCCTGGAAACATCCTAGAGAGTATTAAGCAGATAATCAAAAAGTATTGGCAAAGTCCCTTGGGGAAGGGGAGAAAGAATATGGAACTATTAAACCTTACTATCAGGAAATCCCCTGATACTGTGTCAAACTTTAGGGATACCCAAATCGATAGACCATGCCCTCGATCATGAGGCTTACTCTTGTGACGCTTATGTAGGTAGTGGAGAAGCTTAGACTACCTATAAGCATGCCTAAGAGTTATTTCTGGAGTTGATCAGATGTGGCCTCAGTCTCTTTAAGCCCAACTCTGCAAGTGAAATCATTACCCTTCTGTGGGACATGACATCCAGGGGTGAAAGTCTCCCTGGTGATGTGGGAGATGACTCCCAGGGATGAATCCAGACCTGGCACCGTTGTTTCAACAATTACATCCTGACCAAAAGGAGGAAAAGAAGTGTAATTAATAAAGTATCAGTGGCAGAGAGAGTTCAAATAGAGTCGAGAGGCTACTGTGGAGGTTGCTGTTATGCAAGCTTCAGGTAGACCTTGCTACCTATCATAACCTGTCAATCCCCAACAAGGACTATTCCAGCCAATCTTAAAAAACACCTAGGGCGATATATAAGATTCCACAAGAGTTCCATGCACTAGAGTAACTTTTTAGTAACCTACAACTCCAGATGGGTCCCTGGTCCAGATAAGTCCTGAAACCTGGAAGGCCTAGCCTTTCCAGAACATCAGAGTTCCATCTCCCTACCTCATATTAGTGACAGACCCTTCCAATATGAAAAATTTAGAATGGCCGTACTCCAAACAACCCCAAAGAGAGGTATGGAAAGATCAAAGATGATGGTGGAATTGTACATAGACGATAGGACTTAACAAATGAATATAAATGCTGAATCATTAAATTGATACCTCTTTTTAGTCTTCAGTATTTTAGAGCAACTAGAAGTAAAAACCCGAAATTGTGAAATCGTAACCCATGTCAAAGTCTGAAATATGTTCTACAACTAATTGGAGTGCTGTGCTTTGAAATTTATAGCTTTTTTGTACATATGTTATTGTTCGCAAAAAAAGGAAGGAAAAAAAGTTGATTGTGATGACAAAAAAGTATTTAAGCCCTCTAACTCTAAGCTCCTATATTCTGGAGCAGCTAGAAGGAAAAATCTGAGAGGATTGTATGGTAGCCCGTGACAAACTCTGGAATCTGTCCTGTAACCACTTGTTGAAGAGTGCTTTGAAAACTTACTTTTTTATTTCTTTGTTTTGTATATATGTTATACTATACAATAAAAAAAGTTAAAAAACAAAAAAACCAATGGTTGGTGGAGTTAGGGTTCAAGCTCAAAGTTGTCTAATTTGACACCTTGAGTTCTGCCCAATGTGCCATAATTCTTTTTAAGTATGTTTAGGAAATTATTGTTGATAAAAAATTTTGCTTATTTCTAAAACAAAATCCATAGAAATGCAAATTCTTTGCAACATATTTCCCACCATGTACTGTATTTATAAACCCTCTGGCTCAGCATACTAGCTTTTCATCATCCTAACTATGGGAAACTTGTAGACCAGGTCTATTTTGTTAGAGGTAGATCCTGGGCTAAGGTCTACTGATACTGTAAAGTATTTTAAGTGATAAGGAGAGGGTATAGTAGATTTTCATGTTTCTCTTAGTTCCTGCTCCAGAGAACTTTGATATCTGAGATCTATGTTGAACTACGAGGGGTGACATATGGAGGAATTATTTTTCATCAAAGAAGTAGTTCATTATATTTGGTTTTCTAGAAATAGCATTTTGCCTGTGGTAACTGTAGTTTGCATTAGCTAGTTTCTTTTGTAAAACATTAATTGATCTCTGTGTTTTTCTTGAAGTTTGTTTCATCCTTGTAGGACATTGTTGATTTTTATTTATTTATTTATTTTTTTAATACATGGGCAGGCACCGGGAATTGAACCTGGGCCTCTGGCATGGCAGGCAAGAATTCTGCCACTCAGCCACCGTGGCCCGCCCCATTGTTAATTTTTAATGACTGCCTTTCCATGGTACTCTTATTTCAGTTTCCATAACCCATCTTAAGACAGCTATTCTACTTTGAGTATTCTATTACATAGCTGCTAGCTATTTAAATATTGGATATAAATGCATGTTTCCCCATACAACTCAAATTTTGGGAGTTGATCACAAAAGATTTGCAGTGGAAAAAATAGGTATTAAAAAAATTTAGTGCATTCTGTTTAGGTTTAACTTGTCTTCTTTTCCTGATCCATTTACACAGCAAGTAGATTCATTTCCTACTTCCTTCATTGCTTACTCTCTTGCATAAGTTGTCAAACTAAGGCCTCCCATTGCTTGATTTTGTGTGACTTCTGGAACTACTTGGGTGGTTTAACACTGTAAACCTTCGAGACCTGGCTGAGGCATACTCCTTTCACTCTCAGTGCCGCCTCCTGGCCAGTGGCTATACCTCATTGCTGCCCAGGGCTTGCATGGTGCTGTCTGTACATTCAAGACTCCGCTGTTGACAACAGCTTGATACTGAATGGTCGAATCTCAGTCTGGGAATTGGTGATGTAGCAAATTGTCTCATTTTCAGTTAGCTGTGCTGGCTCTGTCAGCCTCCTGGAATCTGGGGCAGAATGTGACTACAGTGACTGCTATCTATCCCTTAGGCCCCTCTCTGCAGTCCGGAGACTCTTCTTTGGAGAATACCTCCAACTGATGGCACTTGGGGAACTGCATACATAGCATGCCACCATCCGGAACGGATCAACCCAGGCAGAAAGGATGGGACCGGGCAGGAGTTTTCTCTCGTGATATAATTACCTATGTAATATTTTGCCTTTTGACTGACAAAGTCTAAAATAGCCTTTGTCAGAAAAAGTTTGCTAGTTCTTTGCTTTATATCTGTGTAGCACACAGTCACCTCAGGATCTTGGCACTTACTCTCCCATTAGGGCAGTTCTTTGGTAGCTCTTGTTCGTTCTCAAAACAGAGATGAGAAAAGTGATAAGAAAAATGATTTTTTTTCTAGAACTTTGCATTTTTCTGATTCATTTATTTGGAGCTAGCATTAAAACTGTAAGTAAGCAGACCCAACCTCTGCCCTCATCGAGCTTATGACAGAACATAACCCCAGAAATAAATATATGATTATAAACTGTGTTAAGTTCCATGAAGAAAACTTCATGGGCCTGAGAGATTATAAATGAAGGGGGGTAGCTATTAAAATGTTGGCCATAAAATGGCCACTTTTGACTGCTTTTTTTTTTTTTTGGCTTTTAAAAGGGAGAACTTACTAAGTTGCAAGTTCACAGGTGTAAGGCTGTGAAAATGTCCCAATTAAAGCAAGTCTATAAAAATGTTCAAATTAAGGCACCAACAAGAGGTTACCTTCACTTAAGAAAGGCTGATGAAGTTCAGGGTTTCTCTTTCAACTGGAAAGGCACATGGAGAACATGGCAATGTCTGCTAGCATTCTCTCCAGGCTTCTTGTTTCATGAACAAGAAGCTTTTTGAAGCTCCCCCAAGGGCATTTTACTTCTTCATCTCCAAAGCTCTGGCTGCATGGACACATTGGTTCTCATGTTTCTTGTTTGACTGCTTTTTATCACTTCTGCTGGTACCATGGACTATCCTGGTCCATTGACCACCATCAGCTCCTGACTTGATTATTGCAGTAACCACATACCTGTTTTCTCTGCTGGTCTTGCACGCTTACGGTCACTACATAGCATAATGATTCTTTTAAAATATTTTATTGTACTCAACAAACATTCTATACATGGTGTCCAATCAGTGACTTGCAATATCCTCACACAGTTGTGTATTCGTCACCGTGATCATTTTTTTTTGAACATTTACATCTCTCCAGCAAAAGAAATTAAAAAAAGGAAAACAAACTTATACTTCATACCCCTTACTTCTCCTTTTCATTGACCACTAGTGTTTGAATGTCCTCAGTTTATCCTAATCTTTCTTGCCTCTATTGTTTGTTTATTTTTATCCATATTTTTTACTCATCTGTCCATACTGTAGAAAAAAGAAGCATCACACATAAGGTTTTTACAATCACACAGTCACATTGCAAGAGCTATATCATTATACAGTCATCGTCAAGAAACCTGGTTACTGGAACACAGCTCTGCAGTTTCAGGTACTTCCCTCTAGCCATTCTAATAACACCATAGACTAAAAAGGAGATATTTATATAATGTAGAAGAATAATCTTCAGGATAACCTCTTAACTCTGTTTGAAATCTCTCAACTACTGACACCTTATTTTTTCACATTTCTCTCTTCCCCCTTTTGGTCAAGAAGGTTTTCTCAATCCCTTGATGCCGAGTCCCAGCTCGTCCCTTTTCTGTCCCACGTTGCCAAGGAGGATTAGACCCTTGGGAGTCATGTCCCACATAGACGGGGAGATTAGTGAGTTTATTTGTCAAGTAGGCTTAGAGAGTGGCCACATCTGAGCAAAAAAAGAGGTTCCCTGGGGGTGACTATTTGCCCTAATTTATGTTCTTTGCAGGGATAAGTTTCATAGGGGCAAACCCCGAGATTGAGGCTCAGCTATTGGTTTGGTTGTCCCCACTGCTTGTTAGAATATCAGGAATTCTCCAAATGAGGAAGTTGCATTTTTTTCTCCCTTCTCTGCATTCCCCCAAGGATGACTTTGCAAATACTTCTTTATTCACTGTCAGATCACTCTGGTATTTATCAGGGCGTCACACTAACCTGGACAAACTGACAAAATCTCATGCCCTGTTTAAGATTCCAGGTACTTGTGGTGTTCAATTAAACTGACTGTACAATTTAAATTAGGAAATGTACTAATCACAATATAAATTTTACACCAAATAAGCATTTCTCCCTTTAGTCTCACACAGAAGTTGAAGTTTTAAAATACGAATGACCATGTATTTTCAGCACCCTACAATGCTGACATTCCTTTGTTCTTCCTCATGCAAAAACATTAGTTTGTGCATATAGTCACTATCATTGTACACTGTAGGCATTCCTAAATTATACCATCTCAGTCTTTATCGTCTATCTTTCTTTCTGGTTTCATATGTGCCCCCTAGCCTTTCTCCCTGTATCATTCTCACATTCAGCTTCATTCAGTGTAGTTACATTATTGTGCTAAAATCAGGTAGTATTGTACTATCCATTTCTGAATTTTTACAGTCAGTCTTGTCACATAATCTGTATCCCTTCAGCACCAGTTACCCAATCTCTATACTATTTCTATGTCCTGATAACCTGTGTTCTTAACTGAAAGTCTCCAAATTTATTCATACATGTTCGTATTAATGAGAACATACAATATTTGTCCTTTTGTTTCTGCATAATGTCTTCAAGATAAATCCATGTTACCTATTTCATGACTTTACTCTGTCGTACAACTGCGTAATATTCCATTGTGTATATATATATATATCACAGCTCATTTAGCCAGTCATCTGTTGATGGACATTTGGGCTCTTTCCATTTCTAGGCAGTTGTAAATAGTGCTACTATAAACATCGGTGTGCAAAAGTCCGTTTGTGTCCTTTCCCTCATGTCCTCTGAATAGATACCTAGCAATGGGATTGTTGGATCATATGGCAATTCTATACTTAGCTTCTTGAGGAACCTCCACTGCTTTCCATAGCAGTTGTAGCAGTTTACATTCCCACTAGCAGTGCCTGTTTTTTTTTTTTTTTTTTTTTTTTTAATGATCGTTCTGGTGGGTGTGAGATGATATCTCATTGTGGTTTTGATTTGCATTTCTCTAAGAGCCAGTGAAGTTCAGCATCTTTTCATGTGCTGCACCTTTTAGCCATTTGTATTTCCTCCTCTGGGAAGTGTCTGTTCATGACTTTTGCCCATTTTTTAATTGGGTGGTTTGTCTTTTTGTTCATATAGGCATTTAAGGCAATAAATTCCCCTCTTAGCACTGCCTTTGCTGCATCCCATAAATTTTGATATGTTTGTTGCTTGTATTTTCCCATTCTTTTCCCTATATTTTTCTTTTGTGTATTGGATTTCATATGTCCAGGAATCTAGTTCACTAATCTCTTCTTCTGTCTCTTCAAATCTATTGTTGTAGGTTTCCATTTTTTTATATGTTGCATTATCATTTTCATTTGCATCTAAATATTTACTGATTTCTTTTGTAATTTCTTCCTTAAACCTTTGGTTAAAAGTGTGTTGTTTAGCCTCCATATATTTGTGAATTTTCTGGCTCTCTGCCTGTTATTGATTTCCAACTTTATTCCTTTATGGTCTGAGAAAGTGTTTTGTTTGATTTCAGTCTTTTTAAATTTATTGAGACTTGCTTTGTGACCCAACATATGATCTGTCCTTGAGAATGATCCATGCACACTTGAGAAAAAGGTGTATCCTGCTGTTGTGGATTTTGGAGTACTCTGGCTTTGGCGTATAAATATTTATGATTTATGATTGTTATGTCTTATTGAATTGTTCCTTTTATTAATACATAATTTCCTTCTTTGTCTCTTTAATTGTTTTACATTTGAAGTCGAAGTTGTCAGATGTTAGTATAGCTACTCCTGCTCTTTTTTGATTGTTGTTTGCATGGAATATCTTCTCCCAACCTTTCACTTTCGATGTAATGTTCTGTAAATGTCTGTTAAGTCTAGTTCTTTGATTATATTATTCAAATTTTCTGTTTCGCTATTGCTCCTCTGTCTAGATGTTCTAGCCATTGTTGAGAGCAGGAAATTGAAGTCTACAATTATGGTAGAGATGTCTTTCTCTTTTCAGTGTTTGCTCATGTATTTTGGAGCACTCTGACTTGGTGTATAAATATTTATAATTGCTCTGTCTTGTTGAATTGTTCCTTTTTTTAATACAGGTTCCTTCTTTGTCTCTTTTAATTGTTTTACATTCGAAGTCTAATGTTGGATGTTAGTATAGCTACTCTGGCTCTTTTCCGACTGTTGTTTGCATGAAATATCTTTTCCCAACATTTCACTTTTTTTTTTTTATTAATTAATGGAAAAAAAAGAAATTAACCCAACATTTAGAAATCATACCATTCTACATATGAAATCAGTAATTCTTAACATCATCACATAGATGCATGATCATCGTTTCTTAGTACATTTGCATCGGTTTAGAGAGGAACTAGCAACACAACAGAAAAAGATATAGAGAAAAGAAATAAAAGTAATAATAATAGTAAAAACAAAACAAGTAAAACCTATAGCTCAGATGCAGCTTCATTCAGTGTTTTAACATGATTACTTTACACTTAGGTATTATTGTGCTGTCCATTTTTGAGTTTTTGTATCTAGTCCTGTTGCACAGTCTGTATCCCTTCAGCTCCAATTACCCATTATCTTACCCTGTTTCTAACTCCTGCTGGACTCTGTTACCAATGACATATTCCAAGTTTATTCTCGAATGTCAGTTCATATCAGTGGGACCATACAGTATTTGTCCTTTAGTTTTTGGCTGGACTCACTCAGCATAATGTTCTCTAGGTCCATCCATGTTATTACATGCTTCATAAGTTTATCTTGTGTTAAAGCTGCATAATATTCCATCGTATGTATATATCACAGTTTGTTTAGCCATTCTTCTGTTGATGGACATTTTGGCTGTTTCCATCTCTTTGCAATTGTAAATAATGCTGCTATAAACATTGGTGTGCAAATGTCCGTTTGTGTCTTTGCCCTTAAGTCCTTTGAGTAGATACCTAGCAATGGTATTGCTGGGTCATATGGCAATTCTATATTCAGCTTTTTGAGGAACCGCCAAGCTGCCTTCCACAGTGGTTGCACCCTTTGACATTCCCACCAACAGTGGATAAGTGTGCCTCTTTCTCCGCATCCTCTCCAGCACTTGTCATTTTCTGTTTTGTTGATAATGGCCATTCTGGTGGGTGTGAGATGATATCTCATTGTGGTTTTGATTTGCGTTTCTCTAATGGCCAGGGACATTGAGCATCTCTTCATGTGCCTCTTGACCATCCGTATTTCCTCTTCTGGTAGGTGTCTGTTCAAGTCTTTTTCCCATTTTGTAATTGGGTTGGCTGTCTTTTTGTTGTTGAGTTGAACAATCTCTTTATAAATTCTGGATACTAGACCTTTATCTGATATGTTATTTCCAAATATTATCTCCCATTGTGTAGGCTGTCTTTCTACTTTCTTGATGAAGTTCTTTGATGTACAAAAGTGTTTAATTTTGAGGGGCTCCCATTTATTTATTTCCTTC
Organism: Tamandua tetradactyla; assembly: GCF_023851605.1. Classification (NCBI taxonomy): domain Eukaryota; kingdom Metazoa; phylum Chordata; class Mammalia; order Pilosa; family Myrmecophagidae; genus Tamandua; species Tamandua tetradactyla. Next base: position 53,892,416 of record NC_135341.1, on the reverse strand, counting down.
TTCAGTGCTCTTGCTTTAGGTTTAAGGTCCATAAAACCGCCTCTAATTGTAAGTTTCATAAGGTATCTCCCTACATTTTCCTCTAACTGTTTTATGGTCTTAGACCTAATGTTTAGATCTTTGATCCATTTTGAGTTAACTTTTGTATAAGGTGTGAGATATGGGTCTTCTTTCATTCTTTTGCATATGGATATCCAGTTCTCTAGGCACCATTGATTGAAGAGACTGTTCTGTCCCAGGTGAGTTGGCTTGACTGCCTTATCAAAGATCAAATGTCCATAGATGAGAGGGTCTATATCTGAGCACTCTATTCGATTCCATTGGTCGATATATCTATCTTTATGCCAATACCATGCTGTTTTGACCACTGTGGCTTCATAATATGCCTTAAAGTCCGGCATCGCGAGACCTCCAGCTTCGTTTTTTTTCCTCAAGATGTTTTTAGCAATTCGGGGCACCCTGCCCTTCCAGATAAATTTGCTTATTGGTTTTTCTATTTCTGAAAAATAAGTTGTTGGGATTTTGATTGGTATTGCATTGAATCTGTAGATCAATTTAGGTAGGATTGACATCTTAACTATATTTAGTCTTCCAATCCATGAACACGGTATGCCCTTCCATCTATTTAGGTCTTCTGTGATTTCTTTTAGCAGGTTTTTGTAGTTTTCTTTATGTAGGTTTTTTGTCTCTTTAGTTAAATTTATTCCTAGGTATTTTATTCTTTTAGTTGCAATTGTAAATGGGATTCGTTTCTTGATTTCCCCCTCAGCTTGTTCATTACTAGTGTATAGAAATGCTACAGATTTTTGAATGTTGATCTTGTAACCTGCTACTTTGCTGTACTCATTTATTAGCTCTAGTAGTTTCGTTGTGGATTTTCCCGGGTTTTCGATGTATAGTATCATATCGTCTGCAAACAGTGATAGTTTTACTTCTTCCTTTCCAATTTTGATGCCTTGTATTTCTTTTTCTTGTCTAATTGCTCTGGCTAGAACCTCCAACACAATGTTGAATAATAGTGGTGATAGTGGGCATCCTTGTCTTGTTCCTGATCTTAGGGGGAAATTTTTCAATTTTTCCCCATTGAGGATGATATTAGCTGTGGGTTTTTCATATATTCCCTCTATCATTTTAAGGAAGTTCCCTTGTATTCCTATCTTTTGAAGTGTTTTCAACAGGAAAGAATGTTGAATCTTGTCAGATGCCTTCTGTGCATCAATTGAGATGATCATGTGATTTTTCTGCTTTGATTTGTTGATATGGTGTATTACATTAATTGATTTTCTTATATGAACCATCCTTGCATACCTGGGATGAATCCTACTTGGTCATGATGTATAATTCTTTTAATGTGTTGTTGGATACGATTTGCTAGAATTTTATTGAGGATTTTTGCATCTATGTACATTAGAGAGATTGGTCTGTAGTTTTCTTTTTTTGTAATATCTTTACCTGGTTTTGGTATGAGGGTGATGTTGGCTTCATAGAATGAATTAGGTAGTTCTCCCTCCACTTCGATTTTTTTGAAGAGTTTGAGGAGAGTTGGTACTAATTCTTTCTGGAATGTTTGATAGAATTCACATGTGAAGCCGTCTGGTCCTGGACTTTTCTTTTTAGGAAGCTTTTGAATGACTGATTCAATTTCTTTACTTGTGATTGGTTTGTTGAGGTCATCTATGTCTTCTTGAGTCAGAGTTGGTTGTTCATGTCTTTCCAGGAACCCGTCCATTTCATCTAAATTGTTGTATTTATTAGCGTAAAGTTGTTCATAGTATCCTGTTATTACCTCCTTTATTTCTGTGAGGTCAGTAGTATGTCTCCTCTTCCATTTCTGATCTTATTTATTTGCATCCTCTCTCTTCTTCTTTTTGTCCATCTTGCTAAGGGCCCATCAATCTTATTGATTTTCTCATAGAACCAACTTCTGGTCTTACTGATTTTCTCTATTGTTTTCATGTTTTCAATTTCATTTATTTCTGCTCTAATCTTTGATATTTCTTTCCTTTTGCTTGCTTTGGGATTAGTTTGCTGTTCTTTCTCCATTTCTTCCAAGTGGACAGTTAATTCCTGCATTTTTGCCTTTTCTTCTTTTCTGATATAGGCATTTAGGGCAATAAATTTCCCTCTTAGCACTGCCTTTGCTGCATCCCATAGGTTTTGATATGTTGTGTTTTCATTTTCATTTGCCTCGAGGTATTTACTAATTTCTCTTGCAATTTCTTCTTTGACCCACTTGTTGTTTAAGAGTGTGTTGTTGAGCCTCCATGTATTTGTGAATTTTCTGGCACTCTGCCTATTATTGATTTCCAACTTCATTCCTTTATGATCCGAGAAGGTGTTGTGTATGATTTCAATCTTTTTAAATTTGTTAAGACTTGCTTTGTGACCCAGCATATGGTCTATCTTTGAGAATGATCCATAAGCACTTGAGAAAAAGGTGTATCCTGCTGTTGTGGGATGTAATGTCCTATAAATGTCTGTTAAGTCAAGCTCATTTATAGTAATATTCAGATTCTCTATTTCTGTATTGATCCTCTGTCTAGATGTTCTGTCCATTGATGAGAGTGGTGAATTGAAGTCTCCAACTATTATGGTATATGTGTCTATTTCCCTTTTCAGTGTTTGCAGTGTATTTCTCACGTATGTTGGGGCATTCTGGTTCGGTGCGTAAATATTCATGATTGTTATGTCTTCTTGTTTAATTGTTCCTTTTATTAGTAGATAGTGTCCCTCTTTGTCTCTTTTAACTGTTTTACATTTGAAGCCTAATTTGTTGGATATTAGTATAGCCACTCCTGCTCTTTTCTGGTTGTTATTTGCATGAAATATCTTTTCCCAACCTTTCACTTTCAACCTATGTTTATCTTTGGGTCTAAGATGTGTTTCCTGTAGAGAGCATATAGAAGGATCCTGTTTTTTAATCCGTTCTGCCAATCTATGTCTTTTGATTGGGAAATTCAGTCCATTAACATTTAGTGTTATTACTGTTTGAATAATATTTTCCTCTACCATTTTGCCTTTTGTATTATATATATCATATCTGATTTTCCTTCTTTCTACACTCTTCTCCATACCTCTCTCTTCTGTCTTTTCGTATCTGACTCTAGTGCCCCCTTTAGTATTTCTTGCAGAGCTGGTCTCTTGGTGACAAATTCTCTCAGTGACTTTTTGTCTGAGAATGTTTTAATTTCTCCCTTATTTTTGAAGGACAATTTTGCTGGATATAGGAGTCTTGGTTGGCAGTTTTTCTCTTTTAGTAACTTAAATATATCATCCCACTGTCTTCTAGCTTCCATGGTTTCTGCTGAGAAATCTGCACATAGTCTTATTGGGTTTCCCTTGTATGTGACGGATTGTTTTTCTCTTGCTGCTTTCAAGATCCTCTCTTTCTCTTTGACCTCTGACATTCTAACTAGTAAGTGTCTTGGAGAACGCCTATTTGGGTCTATTCTCTTTGGGGTGCGCTGCACTTCTTGGATCTGTAATTTTAGGTCTTTCATAAGAGTTGGGAAATTTTCAGTGATAATTTCTTCCATTAGTTTTTCTCCTCCTTTTCCCTTCTCTTCTCCTTCTGGGACACCCACAACACGTATATTTGTGTGGTTCATATTGTCCTTGAGTTCCCTGATACCCTGTTCAAATTTTTCCATTCTTTTCCGGATAGTTTCTGTTTCTTTTTGGAATTTGATGTTCCATCCTCCAAATCACTAATTCTATCTTCTGTCTCTTTAAATCTGTCATTGTAGGTATCCATTGTTTTTTCCATCTTTTCTACTTTATCCTTCACTTCCATAAGCTCTGTGATTTGTTTTTTCAGTTTTTCTATATCTTCTTTTTGTTCAGCCCATGTCTTCTTCATGTCGTCCCTCAATTTATCGATTTCGTTTTTGAAGAGGTTTTCCATTTCTGTTCGTATATTCAGCATTAGTTGTCTCAGCTCCTGTATCTCATTTGAACTATTGGTTTGTCCCTTTGACTGGGCCATATTTTCAATTTTCTGAGCATGATCCGTTATCTTCTGCTGGCGTCTGGGCATTTAGTCAGATTTCCCTGGGTGTTGGACCCAACAGCTTGAAAGATTTTTCTGTGAAATCTCTGGGTTCTGTTTTTCTTATCCTGCCCAGTAGGTGGCGCTCTTGGCACACGTTTGTCTGTGGGTTCCAACAGTAAAAGGTGCTGTGGGTCCTTTAACTTTGGAAAACTCTCGCCGTGGGGGAGGTTCGCCAACCGAAGCGGCTTGGAAGAGTGCCAGCCGGCCCGGGGGTCCGAACGCGGGGAGTGTCGCCGGCCGCCGCAGCCCGGGAGAGCGCCCGACCGAATTTTCTAGTTGGCCCGGGGCGCCAAGCGTGGCGGGAGGGCACCAGCCACCGCAGCCCGGAAGAGTGCACTGTTCCCAGCCGGACTGGGGAGTCACGTGTTTGGAAGGGACCCCCCCCGGTCACCGTTCTCTGTGGTCTGGGGATTTCCAACCCAACTCTCTCAGTTGGTCCCGGGGGCCTCGTGTGGTGGGGGTGCCAGCCGCCGCGGCCCGAGGGGACCACCTGCCCAGTTCTGCCAGCTGGCCTGGGAAGGAGGAAGGGAGGGACTCCGGCCGCTTACCGTCCCGCCCAGGAAAGCCCGCGCCCCTCGGCGATCTCCTCGGAGCTGGTTCTCCCCGACAGTCAGCCGTTCCAGGATGGGGTACGCCGTCCCTTTGATCTCCGTCATGGCTCCGGGAGCTGCTCTGTATCGTCTCCACTCCCCCAGTAGCTGTTCTGGAGGAGGAAAGGTAAGGGCGGCAAGGCTGTCGAGGACGGTGGCGGAGGAGCTGGTGAAGGCGGAAGAGGGCACGGTGGTGGTTGGAGAGCCGTCGGAGCAGGAGGAGAAAGGGAAGGATAAGATGGCGGATGGAGCGCCGCCGGAGCAGAAGGGGAATGAGAAGGGCAAGATGGCGGCGGGAGCGCCGCCGGCGGAGAAGGGGGAAGAAGAGGGCTGACTGGCTGGCGGCGGGAGCGCCGCCAGCGAAGAAAGAGGGAGAGGAGGGCTGGCTGGTCACGGCGGGAGTGCCGTCGGCAGAGAAGGAGGGAGAGGAGAGGGAGAGGAGGGCTGGCTGGCAGGCGGCGGGAGCGCCGCCGGCGGAGAAAGAGCCCAACATTTCACTTTCAAACTAAGTTTGTCCTTGTGTCTAAAATGAGTCTCCTGTAGACAGCATATAGATGTGTCCTGTTTTTTAATCCATTCTGCCAGTCTGTGCCTTTTGATTGGGCAGTTTAAGCCATTAACATATAGTGTTACTACTGTAAAGGCAGTACTTCTACCATTTTCCTTTTGGATTTTAATATTATATCTAATACCCCCCCTTTTTTAATCTATACTGATAGTCATTTGTACACTTTTCTCCACACCTCTCTCTCTCCTGTCTTTTCCTGTCTGCCTGTGGTGTTGGATCTATTCTTTTTGGAGTATACTGCACTTCTTAGATCTGTAATTTTATGTCTTTCGTAAGACATGGAAAATTTTCAATTATAATTTCCTCCATTAGTCTATCTCCTCCTTTTCCCTTCTGATACCTGCAACATGTGTATTTGTGTACTTCATGTTGTCATTCAATTCCCTGTGAACTGTGCTCATATTTTTCCTTTCTTCTCCCTGTATTTTCTTTTGCTTGTTGGATTTTATATGTCCAGTCCTCCAGTTCACTAATCCTTTCCTCTATCACTTCAAATGTATTGTAGGTTTCCATTTTTTTTATTCATTTCTTCTGTGTGCCTTTCATTCCCATAAGTTCTGTAATTTGTTTTTTCAAATTTTCGATTTTGTTTTGTTCACCCTATGCCTTCTTTATAGACATATAAAGTTCTTTATAGGCATATAAAACATGCCTCAAGTTGTTAATTTGATTTTTGATGATTTTTGATGCTAGATCTTGTCATAGTTTTTGGATGCTATTAAAAGTATTATGGGAATCCATTAAAGGGCCTTAAGTACTTAATGCTTCAGAGTTTATTCTCTAAGGCAAAGATACTCTCCTATATAACCACAGTGTAAGTTTAAAAATCAGGAAATTAAAAATGATTCAATATTATCATTTAATCCATAGGACTCATTCACATTTCACTGATTCTCCCAATAATGACATTTATAAGTGCAGGATCTAATACAGGATTGTGTGTTGTATGTCTCTTTATGTCTCCTTCATGTATTTTTAGTGTTGTTCAAGTTGGAACAGTTCTTCATTTTTTCCTTATCTTTCACAACCTTGACATTTTTGAAGAGTACCACCTAGTACTCCCTCAGTACAATAAGAGTTTGTCTGATATTTCCTTTTGATTTATGCATTTTTGGGCAGAAATCCCATAGAAGTGATGCTGTGTTCTTTTTAGTGCACATCAAGAAGAACATGTTGATATGTCCTATTTCTGGTAATATTAATTTTTATCACTTGGTAAAGATGATGTCTGCTAGGTTTCTCAACCTTACAGTTAAGAAGTATACTGTAATTATTGGTAAGTAATAAGTATTTGAGGGGAGCTATCTTGAGACTGTCAGAATCCTTCCTGTTCCTCATTAGACTTTCATGTTTAATGAAAAATAACAAATGTTGGGGAGAATTTGTATAACTAGGAATACTAATGCATTGTTATTGCTGGGAATGTAAAATGGTGCAGCTGTTGTTATAAATAGCTTAGTGGTTCCTCAGAAAATTAAGTATAGAATTACCGTATGACCTGCCAGTCCCATTTCTGGGTATATATCAAAAAGAACTGAAAGTAGAATTGAATAGATTTGCACATTGATGTTCGTAGTGGCATTATTCACAGCCAAAATAAGGAACCAACCTGCGCCCATCAACAGATGAATGGATTTTAAAGAGGGAGTGTGTGTATGACACACACATAGATACAATGAATATTATTCAGCTATAAAAAGGAATAGCATTCTGATACATGTGACAACGTGGATGAACTTTCAGGACATTGTGTTGTATGAAACAAGCCAGACAGAAAAGGACAAATACTGTAGGATCTCAATGAATGAAATGATTAGAATAAGCAAATTTATAGAGTCAGAAACTAAAATAATAGGAAATGGGGAGTTAATGCTTAATTGGTACAGAATTTCTGTTTTGGGGTGATGGAAAAGTTTTGGTAATGGATGGTAGTAATGATAAAACAGCATTGTAAATTAACAGCACGAAATTATATATTTGAATGTGGTTAGAAGGGGGACATTTTAGGTAGTAGACATGGACTAGAATAAACATTAAGGAATAAAAACACTAATGGACTGTAAAACAAAGTGAACCATAATGTAAACAATGGACTGTGGTTAATAGTACTGTTTTAATGATGTTCTTTCATAAATTGTATCAGTGTTAATAATGGGGGTCAGGTAATCTGGGTACCCTGTATTTTCTGCATGATTTTTCTGTAAACCTACAATTTCTCTGATAAGAAAAATTAAGAGAAAAAACTTGCATTTTTTTGGTGTCCTTTGATTAGATTATTATATTCTGAAAGGTGTCAAATGGCAGTTTCTCTATTTCTTCTGAATTTATTGGTTTGCGTTCTGCTATAGGGTGAAGTTTTCCCTTTTCCCCTATTTATTTATTTTATTTATGTTAGTTTAGGGTTCTTATTTTCCTCAGTGGGTTATAATTCATTACTATTACTTACGTATTGGCCATTAGGAGCCCCTCAAGCCAGTTCCTACATTCTTTTGACATGTCCTCATCATTTTTAAAAAATACTTCTTACTTTCTGGCATAACAGGATGTTTTAGGTTCATCTTAGATTTTCTCTACCTCAGCCTTTTTCCCATTACTCTAAGGAGTACTGACTCCTGTTAATGCATATTATTATTTAGCTGGACACAAGGTATGCTTATTGATGTCACTGCTTCTAGATCCTCTTAGCATATACATTTAGGAAATACATATACACAGACACTTATACTTCTTTTTGTGTTTCTCCACTATATTAAAAGTACTGGTTTACACTGATAACAATTCCAATCCCAAACAGTTATTCTAGCCTTCTTCCCGTACTTGTAATTCTCTTCTCTGACAGTGAAAAGCCTGCTGCAATTTTCTTCAGTGTACTATTTGCTCAATTTTTCATTTGTAACCAAACTGGTGACCGTGGCAGTCAAAAGCTTGGTTTCAGACATGCTGTCTGACCCCAACACCATTGCCTCCATCTGAAAAGTTAGCTCCCAAAATACCAATGGTAAGACTGCCCAGATAAAGGGGGCGTGTAAGGGAAGAAGGAAAGACTAGAGGCTAATTAGAAAGCTTGGCCTTGATTCCCCACCTCAGGCTTACTGGCTAAAATTCAGCTCATCCTGATGAAGGGGAAGACTGCTTCATGTTTTATGAAGATCGTTCTTGCTGCTGTGGGGAGAATAGATTTGAAATGAATGAGAAAGGAGCCTGGAAACTTTTGAATTAGTCAACCTGGAAGAGAAGATGGTAGCTTTAATAAGCTGTTTGGCAGGGGTAGAGGTGGGCAGAGGTGGACATATGCAAAATATATTTGAGAGTGGATAAACCTGTTTTTAATCAACAGTTTGCCAGGGCTACTAATTTGTTAAATGGATAGAGACAGTAGTTATCCTAATAAGAAACTGTTTTAAGAACTAGATTAGTTTTCTGGGTAGGTGTTCTGCTTTTAGCCAAAAATCGTTGATGAATTTTTTTTTTGTGGTTGTGGGTATGAATTTTTGTTTGCAGTTTTTTCTTTGCTTATGTATTAGTTCCTGGTTTACCATGAATCTTAAAATAGCTGATAGAATTAGGTTTGTGGGACACTCAAAGTAAGCATGAATAATTTTTGTATATTTGTATTTACATAAACAATGTATGTAATGTTTAGCTCTGGTAGTTATTAATTTTGCTTTGTGTTTTAGATATTATGATCAGATTTGTTCCATTGAACCCAAATTTCCATTTTCTGAAAATCAGGTAAGTTACTGGTTTTGATTTATTTTCAAGTTATATGGTGATGGCAAGTCATCCATTTTCTTTCACCTATGTTATTTTATTGAAATAGGTGATACTTCTTCACTATCTTTGGGTTTCTGTAATAAATTTTGTAGAGATTAGAAACTTTAGGCCCATCTGTTTAATCTATTTCCTTCTGAAAAAATAGCCTTGAATTCTGTTTATGGCATTCCTTAGTCACTTCTGGGGTTATGTAGAGTGTTGTACTGCATTTTATATGAACAGGCTTTGTTGATGGATTAATATAAACCATATATCCTTCTAGACCTATAGAGAAATAAGAGGAAAATGTAATTCAGGGAGAAGTAGTCTCAGTTTATATACTTAAAAATTATTGGCACAAGTTTACATTTGCATATAAAAGTTGCAGTGCTGTTATGTTTAGATGTTGCAATATAGCAGCGTCAACTTTACTCTCTTAAAGATTAAATGTTAAAAATGCTGGTAATTTCTTAGAGTTTTATTTGGGTAACTTGTTAAAAGTTTTAAATTTGTATGGCACCTGTAAATTTTAAAATAGCATAAGAAAAATCTTTTAACTATTCTTGTATTAACATTTTTGCAGGTGAAATAATATGTCTGAGATTTCCTTTAAAATACTCCAGGAAAAAAGTATGTTCTGTTAGGGTGTTGGGAGGAGTGGTGGGTTGATGAACCAAGAAGCACAGAAAGTTGAAGCTGTTGAAGAATATATTGGGGTTCATTATGTTATTCCTTCTACTTTTATGATTGTTTGAAACTTTCCCCAATACAGAGTTAAAAAATTTTTTGTATTGGATTGCAATAAATGATTTAAATGAAGGTAAGTTCTTTTTAACTGTATGTGGAAACTTACATATGTGGAGCAGAGTGAGATACAGGTTTTTTTTTTTTTATTAAGTTTTGTATCAGCATACAACTTACATGCAGAAAAATGAACAAATCATGGTAGCTTGAATCTTTACGAAGTGAATATACCTGTGTAACCACTACCCGAATTGAGAAACAAAGTATTGTCTTGTCCCATTTCCCAAAGGTAAGCTTTCTACTTCTGCCATCACGGAATAGCTGTTTTTAATTTTATCTTCTGGGAAGCCTATAAGTATTTACTTTGTTGCCTTTCCTTCTCTCGGCTTGACAGCCATTTATTGAGTGCCCTCTCTTCTTATAAAGATGAATAAGGTAGTGTTTTGTGGAGAAAACAAAATATATGTAAAATCATTGAGGCAGAATGGCCATTTGAAATATCCTAAGGCCGATATTTTTCCCCATTCAAATTTACTGTTTTGGAAAAGGAAAAGGAGCTGTTTGGTTAGAGAAGAAAATGTTTTAGATAGGTTGAAGCTTTTGTCCTTTTTTTCATTTTGGATTTTTCTTGAGAACAGACTATTTAATGACCTTCACGAAGGTAACATAATTTTCTATTTTCTCTTTCTATCCAGATCTGCTTGACATTTACCTGGAAGGATGCTTTTGATAAAGGCTCACTTTTTGGAGGTTCTGTAAAATTGGGTATGTGGCTCTTATAAAAATAAAATGATTGGGAACTTGGTTTAAACACTTTGTATTGAATTATATTTTAAAAATTGTTCTCCTAATGACTCTTTGTGAATACTAATTTTTTTTTTAGATTTCAGTTTCTTTCTTTCTTTTTTTTTTTACATGGGCTGGCACCGGGAAATGAACTTGGGTCTCCAGCCTGGCAGCAAGATCTCTGCTGGCCCTCCCAGATTTCATTTTCTTTTTAACTTCAACTTTTAATGTAATTTCCAAATATTTTTAGAAAGCTTATCCCTTCCAGGTACTGTACTAGATATAAAAATGAATAAGATGCTGTCTGCCTTTTCATTTGTACTCAGACTGGTTGGGAAGACAGTTGATCATTCTGAAATGTAGTAAGTATTATATTAGTCTTATAATACTTAGTGAACACTTATAAACTTAGTGAACATAGATGAGAAAGTAATTAATCCTGCCTATTGAAACAAGGGATGTTTAAATTAGACCTTAAAGGATGAATTTGTTTTTTCCAGGTAGAAAATAACATTGTAGAACTCTTAATGAAAATTGCTTAAGTGTGAAGGGTTTTCAATGTACTAGTTTTAGCAAGTTTGTCCATTCTGCCTCAGTTTTCTCATCTATGAAGTACAGGCGATACTGTTTAACTCATTGGATTCTTGTGTTGATTAAATGAGTGAATACATGTAAAGAGTTTAGAAGAGTACTCAGAATTAGTTGCCGTGAATAATAGCATGTAATATATACATATATGATATGCACATATAATATTACATCTAGTACTTTTTATATATTGTATATTAATATAATAATTACTGTTATGGCTTGCAACTATAGATTGAATTTCAGATAATGGAGGGTTATGAGATTGGAAAGTAGATTGTGAAGTGTTGCAAATGTTATACTCCTGAATTTGAGTTCTTTATCTTATCTATTAATAGCTGACATTTATAGAGCTCTTATTCCACCTAGGCACTGGGGAAAGGGCTTTACATATATTATATATCTTACTGAATTTTCCCAGTAGCCCAATGAGGAAAGGTACTGTCATTACCAGTTGAGCATGCTGATGTAGGAAGATGAAGTGATTTTCTAAGATTCCATGACTTGGATGTAATGAAGCTGGGATATTAATCTAGGACCTAGTTCCAGAGATGGAGGGAGACAAATGAGTTAGGAGGCTGGTGAGAGATTGTGAAGTCAGAGAATCTAGTATATGTGGGCCAGAGAAAAAGGGATGAATTTGAGAGAGATTTCAGAGGTAGAATTGACTGGATCTGCTGACTACAAGAGGGAAGAATAGGAGTTGAGGGTTGCTTCTGAGATTTATAACTTGGTGTTGACTTGTTGATATTAGAGATCTGTTACATTACAGATCTAATACAGTAGGAAGAAGAAAATTTGCTTGGTTAGAGAAGATATAGTTTAGGTAGGTTGAGTTTGACTTTTCTGTATTACATGTGGGTAGAAGAAATTTCTTGATACTTGAAAATAGGGGTTTAAAGCTCAGAAGAAGTAGCAATAAGTAATTTGGAAACAGTTACAATTGTATGGTATTAAATTTATTGCTTCTGGTAGACTATAGAGAGAAACCCAGAGCTAAGGAGTATACCATTAAGTAGAAATAGAGAAAGAAGTTCACAGGAATGAAGTTGAGAAAGAACTTCAGTTCTTGGAAGAATCAGGGAAGATAAGGATATTGAAGTGAATGCAGGAAGAATTTCAAAAGTGATACACAAACCCAAACCTGGCTGCATGTTAGAATTACCTGGGGAAAGGTAAATTTTAAAGATAATACCAGATGTAGTAGGACACAGTCTGAGGGTGGACATTGGGATTAGTATCTTTGAAAATATCACCAAGTGAATTTGATGATCTACCAGCTTTGAATGCTATTGACAGAGTCTTTATGACAGAGGACATGTCATGTTGGAGAAGCCACTGGATTTGGCAGTGAGAGAAGTTTCTGTAGGGGCATGCTGAGAGGCCAAATTGTATCAGGTTGAGGAGTGGATGGGAGGTAAGGAAATGGAAACAGCAAATGTGGATTGTTTGTTTCAGAAATTTTGCAGTGAAGATTTAAGGACAAAGGGAGCATTATGCTGAAGGGTAGGCAAGGTCAAGAAAAGGATTTTTATTGCTGTTATGCTTGAGTATATTGGTAGATCAAGTATAGGAGCAGATGGTGGGAGAACTGGAAGATTCTTGAGTGAGATCAGTGATGTAATGATTTAGGTTCCTGGAAGAAGTGGGAAGCAAAAAAATTAAGAGTGTAAATAAAGTAGGGGATAGTTCATCAAGTCATTTATAGTATCAACAATCAGAAGTTAAGTGTTCCTCAGTAGTAGTGTATTGATTAATTAGAACATGGATCACTCATTCATTAGAATACTGTACCATTTTATTTTTGTGCCGTTTTAGAATACTAAGAAGGATAATTCATATATATGTTGACACGTGAAATTATATCCATGGAATATTATTAAAAGGTTTGTTACTGATCAGAACTGTTAAATTAGATTACACCAGAGGCCTCTGAGTTGGCTCCATGCGACGTCATTCGTATAGAACCAGTGTAAATGCTATTACCTGGAATTGTAGTTTAGCAACTCAAGTATAGTAGTCCCTTTATGAAAAGTGATGTTTGCAAACATATATGTAGTTAATTTATGAAATTATTCACTAAAACATTACTGGTTTTTAACCTCTGGGATGTGGGATATTTGGTGATTTTTAAATTTACTTTCTTTCGTAGTGTTTTACAATATTGTTTAATTCTAGAAAAACTATAATCAAGTTATTTTTCATTTTGAAGAAGAACAGCTCAGATAAAAACCAAGAATAGAGTTGAATATTAAGAAAAAAGAGCCCTTTGAGGAAAGGAGAATTAAATATTTATTTTTTAAAAAAAGGATGATAAAACACTTTTTTAGTTTAGTGATAGTAAAAGAAATCATAAAGGAAAAAAGAGATAAACAAATTTAGTTACCTAAACACGCACTGTAATTAACAGTGCTGTGCTGTGTGTCTGATTGTGGTTGAAAGGGAAAGATTAGGGTGATGAATGTCACTAGAGGGAAAGCTGGAGGATAAAGCATGCGACAACACAGTGAACCCTGTTGTGGACAGTGACTGTGGTTAATAGTACAAATAAAAGAATGTTCTTCATGAATTAGAACAAATATATGTCACTATTACAAGGTGTTAATATGGGAAAGAATATACTTATTTCAAACTATGCACTATAGTTAACAGTAATATTTAATATTCTTTTATCAGTTGGAACATTGTACCACACCAATGAAAAGTGTCAGTTACGGGGAGGTATAAGGGGTATGGTTTTTTTCTTTTTTTTTTTTTTTTTTTTGGAGTAATGAAAATTTTCTCAAATTGATTGTGGTGAAGAATGCACAACTCTGATTATTCTGCAAGCTGTTGATGCTGCACTTTGGATGGATTGTGTGATATGTGAATATATCTCGATAAAACTGCTTTAAGAAAAATGCAGTGTTCCCATACAGACCCTTATTGTTGATATTTTACATTAATGTGGTATCTTTGTTAAAATTGATGAAAGAATAGGAAAATATTACTGTTAACTATTAGTTCACAGTTTACGTTAGGTATATTTTTCCCCATATACCACCCTGTTATTAACACCTTGTAATGGTGTTATGCATTTGTTATAAATCATGAAAGAGCATTCTTATATTTTTACTATTAACCAAGTCCATCATCCACAACAGGGTTCACTGTTACACAGTCCATGTTTTATCTACTAACTTTCCTTCTAGTAATATACACCACCTAAAATTTCTCTTTCAGCCACATTCACAAACATAATTCTGCATTGTTAATTAAACTCACAATAATGTGCTGCCATCACTACTGTCCATTTCCAAACATTTACAATCAACCTAAATAGAAATTCTGCACAAATTAAGCATCAGTACTACATTCTCTACCCCCATTTTATCTCCTTGCAGCTTATATTCTAGATTTTAACTCTGTGAGTCTGCTGATTATAATTAGTTCATACCAGTGAGATCATACAACATTTGTCCTTTTGTGTATGACTTATTTCACTCAATGTAATGTCCTCCAGGCTTATCCATGTTGTTGCAGGCCTCAGGACTTCATTCCTTCTTACAACTGAGTAATACTCCACCAAATATATATACCACATTTAGTTTATTCATCAGTTGAGGGACACTTGATTTGCCTCCATTATTTGGCAATTGTGAATAATGCTGCTGTGAACGTCATTTTTTAATTGGGTTGTTCGTCTTTTTAATGTTGAGCTGTAGGATTTCTTTATTAAGTCCTTATCAGGTATGTGGTTTCTAAATATTTTCTCCATTTGAATAGGTTGTCTTTTAATTTTCTTGGCAAAGTCCTTTGAAGCACAAAAGTTTTTAATTACCTAGATTCCATATTATCTACTATTGTTGCTTGTGCTTTTGGTGTAAAGTCTAGGAAACCATTGCCTACTGCAAGATTTTGAAGTTGCTTCCCTACATTTTCTTTCTAGGAATTTTATGACTCTGGTTCTTATATGTAGGTCTTGAATCCGTTTTAAGTTTGGGATAAGATATGAGATGGGGTTCTTTCGTTCTGTTGCATATGGATATCCAGTTCTCCTAGCACCAGTTGTTGAAGAGACTATTCTTTTCCAGTTGAGTGGACTTGGCAGCCTTGTCAAAAATCAATTGGCCATAGGTGGGAGAAGATATTTCTGAACTCTCAATTTAATTCCATCCATTGATATAATCTATTCTTGTGCCAGTACCATGCTGTTTTGGCCACTGTACTATTGTAGTATATTTTAAAGTCAGAAAGTGTGAGTTGTCCAACTTCATTTTTCTTTTGCAAGATGTTTTAGTTTTTTTGGGTCCTTATGCTTCCAAATGAATTTGGTAATTGGCTTTTCCATTTTTACAAGGTAGGCTTTGGAATTTTGATTGGAATTGTGTTGAATATATAAATCATTCTGGGTAGAATTGACATCTTCACTATATTTAGTCTTCTAGTCTATTATTGAAGAATTTTCTTTAAGTCTTTTTTTTCAAGAATTAGTAACTTTTATGTTTCAAAGTACACCATCAGAAAGTAAAATGACAACCCACCGAATGGGACAAAATATTTGTAAATCACATCATATAAGAGTCTAATATCCAGGTTATACAAAGAAGTCTTGGAAAAAATTTCTGGAATTATGTAGTGGTAATGGTAGCACAACCCCATGAACATATGGAAAACCACTGAATTGTACACCTCGAAAGTGTGAGTTTCATGATATATGAATTATATCTCGATTTATTAAAAAAACAGCCCACCGTGGCTGGCTGGTAGATGATAGTGACTCAGAATAGAGTGTAACGGGTGTAAATCTGCCACTTTTTAGATCTCTGTTGCCATACTGTTTTGAGTCATTATCATCTACCAGCCAGCCACGGTTGGGCTGTTCCAGTGACCACTTCGCTGGCCTCCATTCATCTCTTTCTTTTCCAGTCCATTCTCCACATAGCAGCCGCACTACTTTCATCAAATCTCTTCCCGTTTCTAAACGCTTCAGTTTTTTTCTCTCCTTTTTGGAGAATGACCTACAGGGTTCAACATGATCTTATTTTTTCATCCTTATCTTGGGTTACCCATCACCTTGTTCATTATACCCTTCTCAAAATTATAAGCTCCTTTTCCCTTTAACCCAGTGCCCTCTGCTTGAAATGCATTTCTATTTAGGTTTTTTTTTTTTTTTTTTTAATTTCTTTTAGCAATGCTTGTAGTTTTCTCAGTACAAACCCTTTACATCTTTGGTTCAACTTATTCTTAGATTTTTGCTTCTTTTAATTGCTCTTGTAAATGGATTTTTCCCCCTTGATTTCCCTTTCACATTGCTCTTTAAGAGTATATAGGAACTCTACCAATTTTTTTTTCCATGTAGAGCTTCCAATTAAGGTTTTATTATTTCACTCTTAAATATGAATGGATAGCCAAGGATTATCAGACATTGCAGGAAAGTCTCTAATGAAAAGCAGAGATACAAACAAACACAAATGTGCCAGTCTGAATCTGTTGTGCACCCCAGAAAAGCCAAGTTCTTCACTCCTCTTTCAATATTGCTGACTGGAAGCTTTTTTTTTTTATTATTAATTAAAAAAAGTTAACAACAAACAAACAAAACAATAAGATATCATTCCATTCTACTGTATAATCAGTAATTCTTAATATCATCACATAGTTGGATATTCATCATTTCTTAGAACATTTGCATCGATTTAGAAAAAAATAAAAAGACAACAGAAAAAGAAATAAAACGATAATAGAGAAAAAAAATTATACATACCATACCCCTTACCTCTTGCTTTCATTTACTACCAGCATTTCAAACTAAATTTATTTTAACATTTGTTCCCCCTGTTATTTATTTTTATTCCATATATTCTACTCTTTTGTTAATATAGTAGATAAAAGGAGCATCAGACACAAGGTTTTCACATTTACAGAATCACATTGTGAAAGCTGTATCATTGTTCAAGCATCATCAAGAAACATGGCTACTGGAACACAGCTCTACATATTCAGGCAGTTCCCTCCAGGCTCTCCACTATATCTTGAACAACAAGGTGATATCTACTTAATGCGTAAGAATAACCTCCAGGATAACCTCTCAACTCTGTTTGGAATCTCTCAGCCATTGACACTTAATCTCATTTCACTCTTCCTTCCCCCCTTTGGTCGAGAAGGTTCTCTCAATCCCTTGATGTTAATTCTCAGCTCATTCTAGGGTTTTTTCTCAATCCCTTGATGCTGAGTCTCAGTTCATTCCAGGATCTCTGTCCCACGTTGCCAGGAAGGTCCACACCCCTGGGAGTCATATCCCACACAGAGAGGGGGAGGGTGGTGAGACTGCTCGTCATGTTGGCTGGAGAGGCCTCATCTGAGCAACAAAAGAGGCTCTCTTGGGGGTGACTCTTAGGCCTAAATTTTAAGTAGACTTGACCTATCCTTTGTGGGGTTAAGTTTCATAAGAACAAACCCCAAGACTGGGGGCTCAGCCTATAGCTTTGGTTGTCCACACTGCTTGTGAGAATATCAAGAATTCAACTTGGGGAAGTTGAATTTCTCCCCGCTCTTACCATTCCCCGAAGGAAATACTTTTCCAGTCACTGATCAAATCACTCTGGGGTTCATCAGGGCATCACTACCGATTTTTGCCTGTTTATCTTGTACCTCACCTGTTTGCTGAATTCATTTATCAGTACTGTTGGCGTTATTGTGGATTTTTGGGGAATTTTTGCATGTAAGATCATGTCATTATCAAATAGGTCAAGTTTTACTTTTTCCTTTCTAATTTGGATGCTTTTTATTTCTTTTTTTTATACCTAATTGTTCTGGCTAGAACTAATTGTTTCTGGCCAGTGAAAAGGTCGTGTCGAGTAACAAGTTGTGACAGTAGGCATTGTTGTCTTGTTGTTCCTGATCTTATAGGGAAAGCATTCAGTGTACCATTACGTACAGTGTTATCTATGTGGGTTAATATTGTGGTATCCCTCAAATCCCAGAGAGACTGCTCAATTTTTTATTTTCTTTTCTCTATCTGTTCTTTTGAATGTATGATTTCGATTGTTTCTGATTCTTTCTTCTGCCTGTTCACATCTGCTGTTGTATGCCTCTAGTGTATTTTTTTTTGGCATGGCAGGCTCTGGCATTCGAACCCGGGTCCTAGCACGGCAGGCAAGAATTCTGCCACTGTGCCATCATTGCCTCCCTGCTTCTAGTGTATTTTTCCCCATTTCAAACCACTTTAATATGTACAATTCAGTGATATTAATTGTAGTCATAATATAGTGCTTCCATCACGACCATCCATTACCAAAATTTTTCATTACCCCACATTGGAAGTCTGTAACCATTAAATAATAATTCCCCATTCCTCACTTCCTCCTCAGCCCCTGGTAACCTCTAATCTCCTTTGTCTCTAAAATGTGCTCATATGAATGCAATAGTAGGATATTTGTCCTAATGTCCTAAAGTGTTTTCAAAGTTCATCCATGTTGTAGCATGTATTAGAACTTAATTCCTTTTTATGTCTGAGTAATATTCCATGCTATATATATGCCCTATTCTCTTTATCTATTCGTCTGTTAATGGACACATGATTTGTTTCTGCCTTTTGGCTATTGTGAATAAAGCTGTTATGAAAACTGGTGCACAAATGTCTGTCTGAGCCCCTATTTTCAATTGCTTTGGGTATATACCTAGGAGTAGAATTGCTAGATCATATGATAATTCTATTTTAACTTTTTGAGGAATAATAAAACTGTTTTCCACAGTGGTTGCACCATTTTTCATTCCTGCCAGCAATGCACAAGTGTTCCAATTTCTCTTCATTCTTGCCAACATTTGTTATTCTCTTTTTTTAAGAATAATCATCCTAGTGAGTGTGAAATGGTATATCATTGTGGTTTTAATTTGCATTTTTCCAATGGATAATTATGTCAAATATCCCTTCACATGCTTATTGGACATTTGCATGTCTTCTTTGGAGAAATGACTATTCAAGTCCTTAGCCCAGTTTTAAATTGGGTTGTTTGACTTTTTGTTGCTTTAGGAGTTCTTTTATTTTTTTGTTATTAAATTCTTATCTAAGATAAGATTTGATAAGCCACAGAGTTGGAGAAAATATTTTCAAAACATGTATCTGAAGTATACACAGACTCTGAAAAGTAAACAAAAAGAGAACAACCAACTAAATTAAAATGGGCAAAAGATCTGAATAAGTCATCACTTAAGATATGCAGATAGAAAGTAAGCATACTATCAGCATCATTTGTCATTAGGGAATTGCAAATTAAAACAACAATGAGATACCACTACACATCTATTAGAAGGGCCAAAATCCCAAACACTGACAAGAGCCATTGGCTGCTTGAGGGACCAGGAAGGCCTTTCCCCAAGGAGAGTGTTATGGGCTGATTGTGTGGTGCAGAGCTGTACTTGGAAAAGTTCTAGTGTATACAGTATTTCCAAGGAAATCAAAGTGACGCTGACTCAGATAGCTGAGTTAAAAAGAAGACAGAAGAGAGAAGAGAAACATGTGCAAGGGCTGGGAAGACCCTACTTGTATAAGGGCTGATTTTTTTACTAGTACCCTGATATAGAAATCCATAGTCTACTAACTTGGAGGGGTTCTGGAATTCCAGGCTGTATCTTATATGGTAGGCTTCAAAGCCTTGGCTTGTCCTACTGGACCAGGTTTCCTCTGGGGATAGACCTACAGCTGGACAGTGAAGTTGCTTGGAGTGTTATCCTGTTCCTTTGGGTAAGAGATACTGATATAGACAGCTGAAGGAAGAGCTGAATATCTCATCCTCATCAGGAAAACTGTACATTCCATGATTTGTGATATGTCATAAGCATCAGAGTACAAAACAGGAACTGAGGCCATGAGCATTTCCAACTGTGGATCTTGCATTTGGGTGTCACTTGTGGGATTCCTGGTGAAGGCAGAGTCCCATGCCCAATTTGAAGTGCCTGATTGCTGTGGTGGATGAAAGCTGTAGGAATGTGAAACCACAGGATAAAAAGAATAAAGATTGGTGCCTGTTCTGGATGAGTTAGGCACATTCACCTTGGCTGGAAAAATCTGGCTTGGTTTCTGTAGTGATTGCTGTTGTTGCTGCTGCTGCTTCCTCAATTTGAATTGCCGATTCCTGAACCAAATCTTCACTCTTGACACCATGACGTTGAGTTTCAAAGCCAATTCCTTCTGGATATCTGGGAGCGTGGTCTGGCTGAATAGAGTTTCTAGTTCTTCATGCTGTTTGTGGTAGAATAAGGTATGGTCATGATGCTTCCTGGATCATGCTTGGTATCAAGTACATACTTGATTCATGCATATTGATAAAAAGGTCTGGCTAGGGAATCTCAAGGAGCATTCTGTTCATCAGGGTAAAGGATTGGCTGGATACTATGGTATCAAGTTCATATAGGAATCACCTATGTTGACAAAAGGGTCAGGCTGGGAATTCTCTTGGGCCATTCTGTTCGTCAGACGCCCTGAAATCTGAGATGGAAAGCTGTGATCCACTTATTCTTGTGATATCATTTTCATGCTGGTATCACCCATGTGGAAAAAAGAGCAGCTGGAAATTCCCAGGGGTCCCTCTGTCCATCTGGACACCAGCGGGCTCCACTGATAGGTCTATCATGAATCTCTTTAAAGTGTCCATTTTCAATCCTTGTCTTTGTCTCTCTCTGGAAATGCAGTTTCTTCAGTATGTCCTCATGGTGAATGGGGTATTTGAATATCTCCAGTGTATTTTTAATCTCTTCTGTTCTTTCCATAATTTGTTATGTTTTTTATACTTTCAATTCTTTTTTATGCTCACCCAGTGTCTTCTTAATATTCTTTATGTATTTGGCTATATCTCCTGTCATTTCCCTGAATTGATTTAGGGTATTTCTTTAAACATCTTTGATTAATTTTTCCAAATTCTGTGTTTCCTCTGAAATTTTAATTTTTTCTGTTGACTGGGCCATATCTTCCTGTATCTTAGTACAGTTTGTAATTTTTGCTATGCCTAGGCATCTGATTATCTTGATGAATTACTCTGGAGGTCAGTTTCTTTCTCTTGCCTAGGGTTTTATTGTTGATTGGTTTTGTGGTAAGGCTCTTCTTTGACACTTAATCTGCCAAATTCTAGACCTTTAGAATTTCTGGTGTTTAATTGATCAGGTTTTTCAGCTCTTCTTCATCTGAATCTTGTCTTGGATATGTAGTACAATTTTTAAGATTGTGTTATTTGTGAGGTGTTTCACTTTCAGGAGAAAGTTGCTTTTCATCTGTTCTTTCTCTGGGAATCTTGATCTGTTCTGTTTGTTTTTGTTTTGCATCTATACATTTTCTTACACACCTTTCCTTGCCTCTAGGAGGGCACATTCTGGGAGGAGAGTCACTCCGTAGAGGACTTTCCCAAATCAGTATTCCCAGCCAAAACAGGGCCAGGGACCCACGTAGGGGGTATAGACCATCTCCAAAGACCCTTTGAAAGAGGTTAGGAAAGACGTCAAAAGCCTTTTTGCAAGTCTCTGAAGCTGCACTTTCCTGGTCAGCCTCGCAAATGACATCCTTCAGCCATTTGCCCTAGGAGGCACTGTGTCTTTAAACCTCTACTGCCTCAGCTTCTGTTGGGAGCCATGACCATCTGTTATTAGGGTGTGTTGGAGTAGCTCAGATCAGAGGTGGGACCCAGTAATATGAATTCACTGACCAAAATCCATGATCAGTGCTTGTCTGTGCCCCTGCTGTTCTTGGTGAAGAGGCTTTGCATGCCCCTCTCCACCCACAACAGCCAGTCAGGGACCAGACCCTGAGGTGGCCTTCCCCAGGATTGGGGGATGGGCACCAGTAGACACCTTGGAGGGAGCTACTTACAGTTCTTTACCAGTTTTTCAGCTTCTTTCACCCCCTCTTCTGGATGCTGTACAATGGTCTCCTTGCCTCCAGATCCCCAGAACAGTTGTTGCAGGCAGTTCCTGCCTAGTACATCACTTAGAAATATGGGGGAATGTTTTATAGGTGAGAAAATAGGTCTGGAAACCTGTTTTTCTGTGAGAGCCAATGGTTAGCGGTCTAAAGAAACATTTGTTTTCTTTAGAAAAAATGATCTGATAAATTTTTCCTTCTCAATTTTTTGCAGCTCTTGCAAGCTTAGGATATGAAAAGAGCTGTGTGTTGTTCAATTGTGCAGCCTTAGCCAGCCAGATTGCGGCAGAACAGAACCTGGATAATGATGAAGGATTGAAAGTCGCTGCTAAACATTACCAGGTATGCAGAAAAGTAGTTTCAACGTAATGATTGGTGTTAAATTGTATTAAATTAAACATAATTTGCATTTAGGTTTCTAGGTGCTTTTTTATACAAAAGATATTTTCTTGAAAAGTCATGTATGCTTTAGTAAGTTGAGTCATACTGTTGAAGCCCGTAAATACACTATTTCTATACACAGCACCTAGCACAGTGCCTGGCACATAATAAAGGCTCAATAAATGTTGGTTGAACAAATGATTAAATGTATGAGACTGTATATTTGGTAAATCCCTTGTAAATTCTGTACATTGTTATTATTTTTTTTGTATGCTGTATGGTAGGGGTCATATTTCATTCTTTTTCTCTGTGGGTATCCCGTTATTGCAGCACCATTTGTTTAATTTTTTGTGGGGGTGGGGGATGAGTGCATGGGCCAGGAATTGAACTGGGGTCTCCCACATGGCAGGCAAGAATTCTTCCACTGAACTACCCTTATGCCCTATGTGTTATTTTTATATATTGTTTTCTTAAAGTGAAACACACCTAAAATTTCACTAGTGTCACAAAAATTAAGACCTCCTGGGAAGAAAATCTAAGTTTAACTCTGAGAATTCTGGGGAGATCATATTTAAATGTCATCAGATTTTTAATATTCTTAAGTTGGCTAAATGTGTGTCTTCGGTTCTGATCATTTACTAATATTGTCGCAATTGTTTATTTACTCAGTTTTTATTTGTTTCAATTTAAGGAATAATAAATGATTATTGCTAAGTGATATTTTATATATAATCATTTTCATAATTCATATTACCTTATAATTTACAAAGTGTTTTCATGTGCATTATTTCATTCTCGGATAAACCTCATTATATAGGTTACATAATGTCATTACCATTTTACAGATGAGGAGGTTGAAGGTCAGAAGTTAATAAAGTGGTCCATTTGGGTTTCAGTGGTTATAATTCTAAATTTCATGGTATTCCGAATGGTCTTTGGACTGCCTTCCAGGGCTCAGGAATTTGCTTGTCTCAGAGATGTGGTGTCTTATTTTCCCCATTATTCAGGGGAGAGATGAGGAATGCTGTTCTAGGAAAGTAGGTGGAAACTATGCTTTTAGCAAACAAAGTTCGCTGACTTGTGACTTGCCATACAGTTTGGATGGGCACAGAAGACAAGCCTGAAACACTTTATTTTTGTAGCCATAAATGACAAATATTTTAAAATGTGAAAATGAAGTAAAATTTTATTTAGTTTTCTGTTAATTGGAACTCATATGTTTGGCACATGAGATATTAGAGTACAGTCTGAATTATTAAGGAAACATTTCATTCTATGGGTATTCATAGCAGGTTACCTAGTGTAATGGAAAGAGAACTGGTGGTATTAAAAGACTAGATCTTTGTTTTGGCTGTTTGCCACCAAAAAAGCTGTGTGCTATATGTTAACTTCTTTAATCTCAAGGCCTTCATTTCCTCATCTGATTTAGAGAATTGGTCCCTTGCTGTTCTAGTTTATGAATCTGTTAGTTTACCACACTAGATCAGCTGATCACTCCTTGTAGATATACTAGTTTTACAATGCTTCATGACTGCAGAAAACATGTTTGTTTTAATATACCTAGTTTTGAGTTATCTTGTGTAGCTTACCTAAATAATCCACGGTACTTTTTAATCACAGACTTTTTCTTAATGTCATTTGTTTCATAAGAATTAAGTTATTTTAGTGTTAATCTCAGTCAAATATAATTGGGGGGAAAAATCTGATGGGGAACATTTCACCGCCATCTCTGAAGGCCAAATAGAAATCATTAGCATGTTCCTCAAAGGGATTTTCCCTGACTATAGTGTGTTTAATTGTTTGAAAGATGTGTTCGTTTGGAACCAAAGCAAAAGCATTTCATACTAAAACCATTTTAATAATGTTTTAGCTGTTTCTTTATTCTTGTGTTAATTTTGAGGAACTGTATCTAAAAATAAGCTTAAGCAGTTTGTCTCATTAATTTGCTTTGTTTTTTCCTGGTAATTTATTTTTAATCTTTGTTAAACCCACGGGGTTGCACTGTAGAATTTTGTTGAAAAAGACCTTTATGATCTGTAGGTCATATGTTTGTCTGTTTTGCATAATATGAAAATTAAAATACAGTGTTCTTTGTGTTGGCATTTGACATGATTTTTGTGTGTAAGAGTAGAAAATTGTCTTGCTGAGTTCCTGTAGATTTTAAAGAAATTATTTTCTCTCCCCTCTAGTTTGCTAGTGGTGCCTTTTTACATATTAAAGAGACAGTTTTATCTGCCTTAAGTCGAGAGCCTACCGTGGACATATCTCCAGATACTGTTGGGACCCTCAGTCTTATTATGCTGGCACAGGCCCAAGAAGTATTTTTTTTAAAAGCTACAAGAGGTAATTCTAATTTGTCCTCCATTTTGTTGCATGTGAAAAAAAGTGATAGACTTTTAAACTACGAAGGTGACAAAATGTAGAGCTTTCCTTATTGAATTTGACACATGGCTTATTGAAAATTTTCGTCTCTTTTTTCAGATTCATGGTGGTACAAATGCATATTTAAGATTGTAGGCTGTGTTTGAAGTCTTACTATGAAATGAACAGTTAGCTTTGTTGTCCTTAAACACTGAACTCTCAATTGTGTTTATGTATATTTGTAATATGGCAAATATTCATTCATTTATGTTCTAGATAAACAGGTTCTAGATTATTCTAGGTTCTAGATAAACAGAGTTGGCAGACTAGGTCCCCATTTTCAAGAAGCCTACATGTTACTGTGGGGAGTGACAGTAAGCAAGAAATTATGTAGAGAGAGGTCAAGCTCTCTGGAGAAAATAAGAATGGATTAGATATTTGTGGCTTTGATCTGGTTGTGGGGAAAGAAGTAGGAAGAATAATGGTAATTTAGATCCATTAGTCAAGAAAGGTTTCTTTGAGGATGTCCTGTTTAAACTGGACCTAAATGATAAGAAGAAGTCATCCAGGCAGTTGCTTGCCCTGTGAATGAAGGAATAAGAATAGTTCTTATAAAGCCTGTAAATTGAAATTAGAGATTGAGATATGGGTTGAATATGTAAGTATGGAAAACTTGAAAATAAGGGAGCAGTCATGTGGAAGAGAAATGAACTAGAATAATCAAGTTTTAAAAAAATAGCTTTATACTGAGATATAATTTGTATATCATTAAATTCACTCTTTTGAAGTATACAATTCATTGGTTTTTAGTATATTCACAGAACTGTGCAACTGTGACCACTGTCTTATTTTAGAAAATTGTGATCACCTCAGAAAGAAATCTTGAACCTTGGGAACCATTCATCTATTTTCTGTCTGTATGGATTTGCTTTTGGGATAATTATAGTTTAATATAGAAGAATTGATTTCATCAATAAGGAGCTCTCTTTTTAGACAAGCGTACAAACTTGTAATCTCAGTTTCTATACTGAGTCATGATATATCAGAGTATCTCATTTTTATTATAATGATCAGTAAATATTTTATTTCAGATAAAATGAAAGATGCCATCATAGCTAAATTGGCTAATCAGGCTGCAGATTATTTTGGTGATGCTTTCAAGCAGTGTCAGTACAAAGATACTCTACCCAAGGTCAGTTATTGTTTTTTTAAATAGTTGATTATTTTGCATGTGGAATATATGAACATTTTTATAAAAAGAAACAAGTTGAAAATTGTTTATTATAAAGAAATTTGAAATTTTAAGAGAAGCATTTGAAAATTATGTTTGAAGAAATATTTCTTTAAATTTAAAATTCATGACAAATTTTCTTATAGGTGTGGGATGCCTATATCTTTACCCTTTACTGAACTTGTTTTTCTAAGTAAAACTCTTTCTGAAAATTTTTGACTGTCTGGCTCCAATAATCTTATCAGATCAAAGAATTGTGTACTTTTGAATCATTGGTGATGTGGTACAAGCATGAATATTTGAGTATTTTGATTATTCACACTTTTAATTATTTTCTGTTTTTGAAAGCTGAGATTTAACAGAAAACACAAAAACAAGAATAAAGAAAAAGAAAAAGAGAGCGATTTCATCCAATACTTTGGATAGCATTAAGTTTTGTCAACAGGGATAGAAAATTGGGCTGCTATTGGACAGCTTAGGAAAAGCAAGCATTTTAAACCATATATCACATAAATTTGAAGTATTAAGTTTTGGTGTAAACTTTTCTGAAGAGGCAATTGAAAAGGCTGTTCAGTGGTGATCACTTGTAAATGACAAAGCAGTTGCATAGACTAGCAAACAAGTAAATTTTGAATAACTTAAAAAGGAAACTTAGAAACTGAGTTATAGTGTG
Source organism: Tamandua tetradactyla (assembly GCF_023851605.1). Lineage (NCBI taxonomy): Eukaryota > Metazoa > Chordata > Mammalia > Pilosa > Myrmecophagidae > Tamandua > Tamandua tetradactyla. The sequence continues at coordinate 53,865,802 of NC_135341.1, read as the reverse complement.
TTTCATCTATTCTTCTTCAGAAATGTTTAAGCAGATAGTTTCATTGGTGTGATAGCATATGGTATTTTGATCCATGCTTTTTGGTAGGGGAGTTTCTGATTTATTAGTTATATTTAGGAATTTTTACGAATTATGAAGTTGTGGCCTACATGAGTGAAGTAAAAAGCACATAAGTGTATCAGCAGTACACATTAGTCAGAAAATGAACAACAGTGGAATTAATGTGAAGATTCATGGGGATTCAAAATATGCCGAGAGCTCATTAGAAATTTGCCCAGGACTCTTGGTTTATAATAGTGTTACTCATAAAAAGAGACTTTGGATCTCCTCTCACCTGTTTTTCGTCTAAAAGACTTCATGTTCAGCTGTACAGTGTATCGTTACATCCTGTTGGGCCATTAGCTCAGTCCTCATGGAGAGAAGAATGTGACCTACAAGGACTTGGAATCCATCTCTGCAGCATTCCTGGTATTCCTTGAAAATCTCCTTTTAAGTATCAAGTTGCTCCAGTCTTACCTTGAGAACTGGCATGAGTGCAGTTTGAGATCTGGATGTATTTTTCCCTTTTTACTAATAAAGTTCATAAGGTATTTTCATATTCTAGTTTTAAAACTGGAGTACCTGCAAGTAGTGATCCAGGAGGATAGAAATCTTTACTGGGAGATAGGAAAGCACGCAAGGTAGTGATCCAGTTTTTGAATCTCAGGGTTTTTTGTCAAGACAATAATTGTCTAGTATATTTCTTGGATTTTATATGACATGTGCTTCATAAAAACTTTGGGTTGCAGGCTAGGATTTGGCATTTTGGAGGAGCCTCTACCAATATAACTGCTTTTCTAGTTCAGGTCTTTGTATCTTTAAAATTAATTTTGCCTGGAATTTTCCTTTCAAAATAATTTAGGGCAAGATAATACTTTATCTTCTTATTAGTTATTAACTTAGTGGTGTTTTTTCATCTGTTATGTGTTATGAGTATGTAATACTGAAGTGTTAGTGTTTATGTTATACTAAATAATTTTTATATGGCTAAAAATTATCTTTATTGAAAAGTCTCTTAGGATATGAATTTAAGTGGGAATTTACTTTACTGTCTTTTGTCTTTTAAACATGATGAAACAGTCAGCTTTAGAGCTATTTCATTAATATATGTGAGTAATGGTGGTTTAGTTAACTCTAAGGGTTGGGTCATGGCTCATAAGAAAACTTCTAAAGCCCTGCACTTGGTATTCCTCTGTGAATGTCCACTCTACTTCTCTTTCTAATGCATGCTTTCCTTTCTTCTTTGTAAACAAAATGTTGACTTCATGGCTTCTTTAAAGAGAATTGCAAAAACCTAAATTGGCTGTATTGAACAGTCAAAAAAAACACCACCCCTTAATTTAATTTGGAAGAAAAAATTGAGTTAATCAAATCCATTCCATGCAAAATCATGTGGTCTTCTCTGTTTACACCTAATGACTAACCTATCTCTAAACCATTAATAGGGTGATTCTAATTTCTGTCTCCTTTTCCTTTTTCTTCCTGCATCCCATGTTGTCTGTGGTGGTTTGTGTGGTTGGACTCTTCCCTGGTCAGTATTTTTATTTCCAGGAGGTGTTCCCTGTCTTGGCTGCAAAGCACTGTATCATGCAAGCCAATGCTGAATACCACCAGTCTATCTTGGCGAAACAGCAGAAGAAATTTGGAGAAGAGATTGCAAGGTTACAGGTGAGTGTATTAGAAATAAACAGTTAAGTAACTTGTGTCTCCATTTTTTTACCTAGTGATATTCCTTGGTTTAACTCATAAAAAACTTTCTACTTACTGCCCTATCTAAAATGACTATTTATAGGTTTAGGTTTTATATCCTGCATGTTTTTTAAAAAAAATTTTATTGATGTACCTATAAACAGCATAAAATTCCCACTTTAACCACTTTTAAGTATATATTTCAGGGATATTAATTACATTCACAATGTCATGCTACCTCACCAGTATCCATTACTAAAACTTTTCCTTCATCTCAAACAGAAACTCTACCCATTAAGCATTAACTCCCGTTCCCTTCTCCCCCTGGTAACCTACTGCATGGTTTTGTGTGCGTGTGTGTGTTTTTATTTTCCGTCCATCTTTATTTCACTTTTTTTCTATAAAACTCCCTATTCCTGTTATCCAGGAGTTGGTCTTGGGTTGATGAATGTCCTAGCTCCTAGTGAGACATTCTTTGTAAGAATGTTTATGGGTTAAAAAAAGGTATTCAGTACCTTCTCCTTGCAGGCGCCTGTTTACATTTGTTTAGGAGAGAGCAAAACGCAGGGATTTGCACTGGGGTCAGGAGGCTTAACACTAAATATGCGGCAATTACAAAATGCCAGGCCATGGTAAGGTCTCCAGAACCCTTGTGGATCCAGCTGTCAGGCATCCTGAGGGGGTGAGGAACAGCTGGGAATGCTGTGTTGGGGCCTGGCTGGCCAGCTGGCACATCTATTGTGTAGTCTCAGAGCTAGTACTTGACCCCTGGCAGCTCTGGAGGACAGTGGTGGGGCCTTCAGGCCAGAGGAGGTAACTGAGAGATGGATTGGTACTGCATGGTTTTTGAAGTCTCATATTTTAACAAAAAAATTCTTGTAAACTTTGCATTCAATTTTATTTTTATCCATGTTCATTTTTATATAAAAATATTCTAGCAGCTCAACAAAAAGACAAATAACTAAAGTTAAAAATGGGTGAAGTACTTATAGTCATTTCTGCAAACAAAATATACGTTTGGCCAATAAACATATGAAAAGATACTCAGCATTATTGGTCATAAGGGAAATACATTTCCAGACCACCATGTGATAACGTTTTCTCACCCATTAGGATGGCAGTTATTAAAAAATCAGAAATAACAAGTGTGGGTGAGGATGCAGAAAAATTGAAACCCTTATACATTGTTAGTGGCATTGTAAATTGGTACAACCATTGTGGAAATCAGTTTGGTGGTTTCTCAGAAAGTTGAACGTATAATTACCATATGACCAGCCATATACCCAAAGAAATTGAAATCAGGGACTTGAACAGTGTTTATAGCAGCATTATTCACAATTGCCTAAAGTTGGAAGCAGCCCAAGTGTCCATCAGTAGATGAATGGATAAATAATCTGTGGTATATATACACAATGAAATATTACTCAGCGTTAATGTGAAATGAAATCCTAATGCCTGCTATAACATGGTGAACCTTGTAGACATGTTGAGTGAAATAAGCCAGACACACACAAAACAAGTATTATATGATCTCACTTATACAAAATGCCTAGAACAAGCATATTTCATAGACAGAGTAAATTATAGGGGCAAGGGATGGGCCAGTGAAAAGGAGTTATTTCTTAATGGGTGTGGAGTTTATGTTAGTGGTCATGGAAAAATTGGGGTAATAGTTGTTGGTAATGGTAGCACAATATCGTGAATGTAATTAATATCACTAAATTGAACACTTGAAAGTGATTAAAATGGAAGGTTTTGGGTTATATGCATGAAACTACAACAAAATTAAAAATAATAAAGGGAAGTTATTCTGAATATTGTGCCCCAGGAAGATATAGTGTTAACCTTGTGTACTATATTGTGGCCTAACCTTGTTCTAAGATTTGGGGCATGTAATTCTGCAGTTGAGAAGGACAGTGGTTATATATACATTATATATTATATACATAAAATGGCTCTTGCAAACAGCAGAGTACCTTCTGTGCAGCTGTATCCATAGTATCTGCATTGAGGGCTCGTTAGAAACTTTCTGTGCTGTCTGGGGGCAACTTTGTCACAGGAAAAGGGTTGTTAATAGGAGTGATTTTGTATTTTGAGTATTGGTTAGTACAGGGTAGGAAGAGTACAGTTAAGGGAATTTAAACATGGAGTGGATGTTTCAGAATTCTCTTTTTGTGAGAAAATAAATCCATCTTATGAAAAATAAGATGTATGCTTATATTTTATTCCACACTGTCAGAATCGAAGATTTTTTAATAAAACCCAAATTATCCCTACTTTCTCTAGGGATTCACTTTGATGAAGTGAACTTAGATTCTAGTGTAAAAATGCTTTTGAGTAACGAATTTGCATGTGAAGGATTTATTTTTTAGAAAGGCTAGCCTATTTAAACCCTGAGAAGTTATTTTCTAGAAATTCTGGGACCATTAGATGCAAATGCTTACTTAGTCTCTGTAAACCAATCATAGAAGAGCTCCTTTTAAAAAAAATTAATATGATTTTTAAATACCATTTGGGAAAAGGAAACTATTTCAGGCTCATACAACGAGAGGTGAAGACTTCTCAGCTATTGACAGAGTTTGTGATTTCACTATTACAACTTTAGTAACAGTCAAAAGTTAACACAGAACACACACATTCAGAGGCTGTCTGATGTCTCAGAGGGCTATCTATCCCTTTTGCCAGTGGGCATGATATATATTTTTTAATTGACTTGAACTCACAAATAACTAACAGAACAAAAAGACAAAAAAAGATGACCAGCAAACCAGATTTCCTGATGTCTCACCCAGTACAGAAGAATATATCCCTTCATCCTAATAAAGATCATTAGATGTTCTGCACCATTAAACCAACTTTCCAGTCATTGGTGCCATTAAAGGGAAATAACTTATCAGTTGTGTGCAAACTAGAAGCAAAGACAAAGACACAGAGTGAGGAAAGTCAAAACCTTAATAGCAAAGATTAAATTGCTGCTTAGAATTCACTTCTAGAGCCCAGAGAAGTTATACCTGGGCTTATATAGCCAAATGAGGTATACTTTTCAGATAATGCAGTTTCTTTGGCTCCAGAAAATGAGTCCTTTTGGACATTTTGGAATTTCCGGAGTTGCTAAGTACAGTTTTCAAAACGATATAAAAACATATAGGTATAAAGATTTAAAAACCCGTCACATATAGAGGGAATACATCTCAGAGATTTAACTCATTAATGAGGGACTCAGTGGGATAGTAAAGTTGATTCTTCGGAGGTATTGTTAGTTTTCTTAAGTGTGATAGTAGGTTGTATTTAGGAAGTTATCCCTCCAGTCACTCCAATGCACCATAAACTAAAAATGGCTATTATAGAATGTATAAGAATAACCTCCAAGATAACCTTTTTGACTCTGAAATCTCTCAGCCACTGAAACTTTATTTTGTTTCCTTCTCCCTTTTAGTCAACAAGGCTTTCTCAGTCCCTTGATGCCAGGTTCCAGGTTATCCTGGGAGTCCTGTCCCACATTACCAGGGAGATTTACACCCCCGGGAGTCATGTCCCGCATAGTGGGGAGGGCAGTGAGTTTACCTGCCAAGTTGGCTTAGAGAGAGAGGCCACATATGAACAACAAGGGGGAGTCTCTGGGGATGATATTTAGGCATAATTATAAATAGGTCTAGCTTCTCCTTTGCAAGAATAAGTTTCATAGGGTCGAGCCCCAACATTGAGGACTCAGCCTATTGGTTGACCCCCTGCTAATGAGAATATCAGTAATTCCCCAGATGGGGAAGTTTAATATTTCCTCCTTTATCTCTAATCCCCCAAAGGGACTTCTTAAAGCATCTTTTTAAATTAAAAATTATTATGGAAATTTTCAAACGTGCATAAAAAATAGAATAGAAAAATGAACCACCAGCTGAAACATTATCAGTCATGGCCATTCTTAGTTTGTACTCCCCCTTTTCCGCACTTTATTTTTTTGATCAAATCCCAGAAATCATATCATTTCATCCATTTGAATATAAATTTTTTGATGTGTGTTCTTGTATATAAGGACTTTTTTGAAGGCATAGCCACAATACAATTTCTCTGTAATTTTTTTCTTTTAAATGGGCAGGCACTAGAAATCAAACCCGGGTCTCTGGGTGAGGACTCTGCCTGCTGAGCCACCATGACCCACCCTCTCTGTAATTTTAATATGTGTTTTTCTTACAAGTTAGGTTGAGTAACTGTTTAAGGGCCATTTGTATTTATATATAAACTTTTTTTCATGGCTGTTGCATATTTTTCTTTTTTATTGATCTTTTTCTTTATTTTTAGGAGCCCTTTATATATTAAACAGATTAGCCTTTGCAATATTAATGGAAGTTTTTTTCTAATTTGTGCCTTGAAACTTTGAGCTCTTTACATGTGTTTTTGTTTGTTTACAAGATTTTGACCTTTAGACAATTAAATATATTAATTTCTGTCTACTATGGCTTCTGTATTTTGAGCCTTGATTTAAAAGTCTCTCCAGGGACCACTCCAAGTCCACAAAGGAATCAACCCATGTTTTTTTTGTAGCTTTTGTGCTTCTATGTTTTACTTTTCGGATCTTTAATCCACTTGGGGTTTATCCCTATATATGATGTAACATAGTGATCCCAACTTTTATTTGTCCCAGTTATCCCCAAATAATTTGTTAAAATGACTTTCTTTACCTCACTGATTCTGTGTTTATAATATACTAAATTCACCATATGTATCTAGGTCTGTTTCTGAACTTTTTGTTCTGTTTCATTGGTCTGATTATCTGTTCATGCTTCAGTTTCTTACCATTAATCTTCAACCCTTAAGGCTGTTTTAATGCCTGATAGATATTGTCATCTCTCGTTTTATTTTCTAGAATGGTCCTGACTGTTCTTGTTTGTTTATGCTTTTATATGTTTTATTTTTTATGTAACTATGTTATGAAACAGTTTTGAGCATATACAAAAGTATGAACCATTAAATGTTCATTACCCACCTTCAGTGATTATCAATATTTTACTATTTGTGTTTAATCTGTTTTCCCCTTCCCTTATTTTTCTAGAGTATTTCAAAATTTTCTCAGACATATTTCATCCTCAAGTATCTCAGTATGTTTATCTAGTAGATAAGATTTAAAAAATTAAGCCACAGTGCCATTATCCCATCTAGCAAAATTAATACTAATTAATAATTAATATAATATGTTGATATCCAAATCTAATTTGGTATTCTCTCATTTTCTAAAGTATCTTTTTATACTTGTTTTGTTCAAATCAGGATCCAGTGTCTCACATCGTATTTGGTGTATAAGTATCTTAAATCTGTAATTTGTAACAGCCTCCCCTTCTCAACCTAACTTCTTGAATTTTCTTCACTTTTCTCTTGTTCTGTATGTCTTTTACTATGGTTTCTGTGTTGTTTATTCTCCCTATTGCTTCTTATATACATTTATCAGTCTTCCTTTCTTAATTGATTTTGGATTTTTGTTCAGTTTCTTTCTTTGATTTTGTCAGTTCTCACTACACATTCTCTAGTTATTTGGCTATTACCCACTATTTGACCATCTGGTCATTTTGCTTTCTGTTGATGGTGGGGATTGTGTCCTGATATTATGTACTGAATTTATCGTTAATAATGCTTTTGACCTTATTGTCTATTTTATTGGCTGTTACTAAGTCTAATATCACCTAAGTAATGTAATTTAAACTCTGAATTTGTATGAGACATATGCTCATTTTGCAGATTATATGGAGAGGCTCTATTTTCTTTTTTTAATTTTATACTCATGCTGAGACAGACGTGCTTCTTTATTTACTTTCTGTGTGGCTGGATAATATTTCCTAATCCTCCCTTTCACTGAGGGGATAAACCTTTAAGGTTCTTGCTTTCATATGTGGGGGGTGAAGGGTATGCATCTTAGTTCTCTCTCATGAAATCTTAAGACCTCTTGTCTCAGGTCTACATGATGGCATTAAAATGCTAGTCCTTTGGATAACAGAAATAATTCAGTAGCCGTTCTTTCCTAATGTCAGTTTATACTTATTCTCTTTTTCACTTTCTTCTTTGTTTCATTGGCCCATGGCTTTCTTTTACTTTCTTGGCAGGTTACCATGTGTCATGCCTGCTATATATTTCTCTTCAGTTTTTATGTATTTTGTAATGGGAGAATATCCAGGTTATCCTGTCAGCCACATTGTTGAGAAGTCCTTAAAATTATTTTTTTCCCTTTGTTTTAAAACCAGTGCTTGTTTGAGGAAGAGAAAGAAAAGTTATTTTTTTGATGTTTTTCTTTTTTAGCATGCTGCAGAATTGATTAAAACAGTGGCATCTCGCTATGATGAATATGTCAATGTGAAGGATTTTTCTGACAAAATCAACCGTGCCCTTACTGCGGCTAAAAAGGATAATGACTTCATTTATCATGATCGCGTTCCAGACCTTAAAGATCTAGATCCTATTGGCAAAGCCACACTTGTGAAATCTACCCCAGTCAATGTACCCATCAGCCAGAAATTCACTGGTATGTCAAGTATTCAGCACTTTAATCTTATCTTAACTCCAGTATTAATGTAAAGTCATATAATTCCCATTATATATGCATTGAATTTATAATTTTCGTACATGTTCAAAATGGATGTGAGATTAAAATTAAATATTGTGGTGGCCTTAGGGAAATTTTAAGATGGAAAATAAAAGGTAATAAAACCTATATAAAGAATGTGTACAACAGGGCGGGCCGCGGTGGCTCAGCGGGCAAAGTGCTTGCCTGCTATGCCGGAGGACCTCGGTTCGATTCCCGGCCCCAGCCCATGTAACAAAAACGGAGAAACAGAATACAATAAAACAAGAAAATGTTTAAAGATGTTTCCCTTTCTTCCTTCCTTCCTTCCTTCTATCCTTCCTTCCTTCTCTCTGTCTTTCCTTTAAAAAAAAAAAAAAAAAAAAGAATGTGTACAACAGAGTCAGAAAACTTGAGTTTTTGTATGTTTGAATAATGATAAGGACTTGAAACCAGCATTTGTTATTTTGTTATAATGTGAGATTTGTTATATTAGGATGCTTTCATTAAAAATAAACATGTATAAGTATGACTTTAAATATGTAAAGTTCTAGAGTTATATAAGTTAAAGAAAGACGATAATATCCTTGACTAGATACAAGTAAAACATAGCCTCTAGGTGGAAACCCATGGATAATATTCTAACTTATTGGGAAAGGGTGATTTTTTTAAAAACCTGTTTTTGTTTAGCAAACACAAAGTGTTTACCCTGACCCAGGGACCCTTTAAAATGCTTTAGAAATATTGACTCATTTATTTCTCACAGCAACCCCATGAGGTACATGCGTTATTATCCCCATTTGACTGTTGAAAATACTGATGTGCACAGAGTGATTTAGTAATTTGCCCAAGGAAGCAAATTATTAGGAAGAGATGGAGCTGAAAATCAAAACCTGACTCTGTGGCCTATCCATTAGTCAATCTAATAAAAGATTATTTTTTAAAATTTTCTTGTGTGTAACTTTTCTCCCTCATCCCAAATGCTTTAACTCAGTTACAGACATATATCTCAGAAAGCCAAGAATATTAAGTTCAAGGAAAAGGCTTTCATTATTACCTGTATCCATGTATATAGCAATCTATAAATTCTCTTTGTCATTGTGCTTTCAATAGTGTTTTAATTTTGATCTTTTTTGTTCTATTTACTTATTTATTTTTCTTGCTTAGATGTTTGCTTCTTAGTAAGTTAAGCTTCTGATTTTGACAGCTTAAATTTGGTCTTGTCAAAGCAAGACCTCAAAAAATTAGTCTTGTAACTTGCTATTGTTTCTCTCCACAGAGATCTTTAGTAAAAAGCGAAAGATTTATACGATCTGAAGAGAAACCATATGTTCTGTTTATTTTTATTTCTTAATTTTGATCTTTAAATTTTTGTAGATTCTTTGTGTGATATTGGAAAGAAAATATGATTAATTATTTTTCAGTTTGAGTTTTTGTCATAACATTTTGTTGAAATTTCCATTCCTAATTTTAGATCTATTTGAGAAGATGGTTCCTGTGTCAGTGCAGCAGTCTTTGGCTGCCTATAATCAAAGGAAAGCTGACTTGGTGAACAGATCAATTGCTCAAATGAGAGAAGCCACTACTTTGGCAAATGGGTAGGTTAAACTATGTACATAGTGCTTAGCTGTCATAAATTTATCTGTAAAGTTCTAAAGTTTTCTGTTTGATTGTTATTTAACGATAGTCTGTATTAAATAGAAGTAGTTCTACTTAATAGTTTCTATGAACATGTTAGTTTTCTGGGCTTGGAGCTAAAAATGTTAATGTTATATGAAATACCAAATATGGATGCATACACAAATACACAGATATACACACACACACACATACACACAAATTTCTTGAGGACGTTTTATTAAGCTCCAGCAAATATATTATAGTTGGAAGAAATATAACTGAAATAAGAGGAAGACTAGGGAAATAATTTATTGGTGTTTAAAATTTTTAGATATAATTTGCACCCAATAATATACACCCATTTTAAGTGCACAGCTTGATTAGTTTTGATAAATGTATATACCTATGTAAACACCACCATAGGCAAGAAAGAGAGCATTGCCATTACTCTAACAAATTCCCCTATACCTCTTTCCCTTCAATTTTCCCTCCCCTTGTTCCAGATTATTACTATATGCTAATAGATTAGTTTTACTTTTTATACAGTTTATACAAAAAGAATCATCATAGTGAATATTGTGTGTGTGGCTTCTTTCACTTAAGCACAGTGTTTTTGAGATTCATTTATGTTGTGTATATTAGTTTGATTGTTTTATTGCTGAGAAGTATATTTTATGGTCAAAAAGTTTTTTTATTCTTTCACCTATTGATGGACATTTAAGTTGTTATGAATGTTCATATGTTAATATTTTTGTGGGTATTTATTTTTATTTCTGCTCAGTAAATAGGGGTGAAATTTGCTGGGTTGTATGATTAGTGTATGTTTAACTTTATGAGGAATTTCTGGTTTCTTTTCCACTGTGGTTGTTGTATTTTATATTCCCACCTACACTGTTTAAGAAATGTAGTTGCTTTGCATCATCACCAGCACTTGGTATTGTCAGTCTTTTGAAATTTTAACCATTCTAGTGCATGTTTAACAGTATTTCATTGTAGTTTAATTTGAATTGTCTTAGTTACTACTGGTGTTGAGCAACTTTTCTTGTTCTTAGTAGTGGTTCAGATATCTTCTGTGAAGTGTCTCTTGAAATCTTTTGCTTGTTTTTGTAAATTGAGTTTTTCTTATGTATCCTTAAAGAGTTCTCATATTTTGGAGGCAAGTCCTTTGTCAGATACATGTATTGAGAATATTATCTCATAGTCTGGCTTGCTAGACTAATCAATTTGTTGATAAGATTAAATTTCTGGATGAATGCATACATTCTGATGTAATTTTTCTTTATTTAGCAGGAAAACCAGAGTATGCTACTATATGATTAAGAGGTGGTCTGAGTTTGCAGACAGCTTATTTTTTTCGTGTGTTCACTGCATTACATCATTTCATTTGCCTGTTTTGTCTCATTACCTAATAGATATGGATAAGTTTTTTTCCCCCCAATCATTTAAATTAATTAACTGATGAATTGTAATTGTGCCACAAAAGGGAAAAGATGAAGATTCTATAATTTAATACTTAGATTAACTGTTTTGCCAAGATGGTATGATGCTATAAATATTTTGTATATTATTCCTAATTTCCCAATGACTATGTTACAATCAAGATTATTGTAAAAGACTGTTGTTTTTTTAAAGACAGAATTTTTTTACTTCTAGTAATTTAGACTTTTTGAGCTGTGAGCAAAAGGTATGTAGTATATTTTGCTACCATAGGTTTTCTTTTTGGCTTTTAATTCCAAATTGCGAGCTTAATAACTAAATTATTTAAAGATTTTGTTTTAATTTTATGAATCAGTGATTCTGTTTTTCCTTTATGTTTGCATTGTTAAGGCTTATCCACTTTTTTGTGTGTATGCTAACTCTATTGCTATTTGTTTGTATATAGTACATTGATGTGTTAAAGGGTGGTTTAGACCTCTAGATGACATAATATCTCATTTTTTCAGGGTGTTAGCTTCCCTTAATCTTCCAGCAGCAATTGAAGATGTATCTGGAGATACAGTACCTCAGTCTATATTGACCAAGTCCATGTCTGTGATTGAACAGGGAGGCATACAGACAGTTGATCAGTTGATCAAAGAGTTACCTGAACTACTACAAAGAAATAGAGAAATCCTAGATGAGGTATGTGAAAAAAGATTTGCTCTTCAGATAAAAACACTGTGATCCCTGGGTAATTCAGTAAGATAGAAGTGATTTCACAGGTGGATTTCTTATATCCCAGAGCCTGCCCTTTGGCCGCAGGAGAGGAATTTTGATTGAGTGGAAATTTATATATTAAGGGTAAATTAATGCCATTAATGAAAGTCAGTGACCACTGTGAGAAACTAGTATAATATGAGGAATTACTGTCACAGAAACTGTTCTAAGTCTTCATAATTAATGATTTCTTTCTAATATAGGCAGATTGGTGAACTATGAATCAGACATAAAGTTATATAAAAAGCCTACCACATCCATCTTCTGTTAGAGGTGGTGTTTTATTAATGGGAATGGAACACTCAGAGTTTCCATTTGGCTAAAGCCAAATGTTCTCCAATGTTACAGCCCTTTTACTGTGACTTCACCTCTTTTCCCTAATTGATATTTTCTTTAGATATATTAATATTTTAAAACTATAGTGTTTATAATGGACTCTTGTCTGTTTAGGCGTCAACTTGTCTCTTTTAGGTGTTTTATTAGTGCTGTAGTTGATGATGTTTTGATTTTTCAGTTAACTTTGAGAGGATGTTGTATTTACATCATTTTCAAGTATTTTTGGGCAGGGGTGGGGTACTTAAGTGTACAACCTTAGGGATGAGAATATTGACCTCCCAAGGTTATGTAAAAGATTAATTAAGTTAAAATAGTATTGCCCTTTAAACAATATTCTTCCAGTGCATGGAATGTATTTCCATTTATTTAGTTCTTATTTAATTTCAACAATTTCATAGTTGTCACTGTACAAGCCTTGCACCTCCATAGTTAAGTTTATTCCTAAATAATTTTATTCTTTTTGATGCTATTGAAAATGGAATTTTTTTTATCTCATTTTCAGATTGTTCATCACTAGTGTTTAAAAAATACAGTTTAAAAATTTTTGCATGTCGATGGTATATCCTGCAACTTTGCTAAATTTGTTTCTCTTTGATAGTTATTTTGTGGATTCTATAGGATTTTCTCTATGTAAGTTCCTGTTACCTGCATATGGAGATAGTTTTGCTTCTTCCTTAGCAATCTAGATTACTTTTTCTTACCTAATTACCCTGGCTAGAATTTTCAGTAGAATGTTGAATTCAGGTGGTGAGGGCGGACATCCTTGTCTTATTTCTGATCGTAGGGAAAAACTGTCCCTCTTTCACTACTGTCCCTCTTTCACTATTAAGTATGTTAGCTGTAGATATTTTGTAGATACTCTTCATGAGGTTTAGGAAATTCCTTTCTGTTCCTAGTTTATTGAGTGTTTTTATCACGAAGCTGTGTTGGATTTTATCAGATGCTTTTCTGCATCAACTGGGATGACCCTACGTATTTTTTTCTTCATGCTGCTTACAGGGCTTATTGTGTTAACTGATTTATGAACGTTGAACCACCCTTGCATTCCTGAGACAGATCACATTTGATTTGATGTATAATCTTTTTCAGATGTTGCTGTATTTTGTTTGCTAGTATTTTGTTGAGAATTTTGCATCTATCAAAAGGATGTTGATCTGTAGCTTTCTTTTTTTTTTAACATTTCAATTGTATTTTTATACTTCCCTGTTTATTTTGAAACAACCTTTTCTATTATGTAGCCAAATGAATTTGAAATTAGTTATCTTAAAGTACACAGTAATTCCCTATAAATGAAACACTGATAAAAGAAGACAACACATATTTAAGGACTCCAACATAATGTAATTCCTTTTTCCAGCTTTTTAAACTATTTTTTCCTATATAAGCCAATATATAATATTTGACATTTGGGTTATATGTGCACATAAAGCAGACACATTTGTCAAAGTGAGCATATGATGAAACAGCATACAGTGTCCTTTCTGGATAGAATTAAATTTTCAAGAGGCAGTGTGCTCCAAATGTGAGCAAAAAATTGATTTCCTCATGAAATAAACTAGATAAAGAAAAATTAGGACTAATGCTCAAGATTTATATATAAATTATTCTATTTCCTCTCCTTTTAACATACAAGTGTGCACTCTGGGTATGTGTGAATCAAAATACTTGCAATCAAGATTGTGAAAGCCTAAAACTAGGGTAGTATGTAATTCAGTAAAAGGGCCTGAGGTTAAAAAAAAAAAAAAAGGTAGTATAGGTAAAGAAAAGACATTGATCCATCAAAAGTGATGTTTAATTATTTACTAAGATCATTATTAAGCATATTAGAAGGCTAGCTGTCGCTGGATACTACCTTAAGGTTAAACACTGGAAAGAAATGATTGTTACAAAACACATGAAACATTGTATTTTATGGTTCTACTATTTTGTTTGTTCCACTGTTTTTGTAACCCGGAAAAGAGAAGAGGTCCAATTTGTTTAAGAACATTTAATGTACCCCATAAGGTGAATCAGGGGTTTTTATTAATTCTTGTGCACACACAACATTGATTTCCAGCTACAATTATTTTTGAAGATGAACAAGTCAATTAAAAAAGTTGTGGTCTTGAGCTATGAAACATTACACTTTTAACACCCTGATTGAAAAACCTAGACTATCGCTGTAAGATGTTAGTCATTGTTGGCCTTCAGCAGTGAATGGATGCAGCTGTACTGTTACTTCTCCAAAATTGCTTTGCAGCACCTAACACACCGCTGGTACACACTCTTAAAGTCCAAGTCATTCCCATAATAGGGATCTTCAATTATAAGTTGTTTTTGTGGATCATAGCTCCCCAGTAGTTCAATTTTTGCTTTGCAGTTTTTAACTTCACTACTTTTTCTATCTAAATATCTCAGATTGCTTTCATCCATACACAGTATATAATCAAATGTGGCAAAGTCTTCTTTGGTAATCTGCCGGGCAGCTTGATTCATAGGGATATCATGCTTCAATTTTGCCCTTGATAATCAGGAGGGTTTCTTAACTCATAAGTGGATGTTGCAGCATTGTCTATCCTCCAATTATCTGAAATATTTTGATCAGTTACAAGTTTTCTGAAACCTGCTTCTGCAATGGGTGACCAACGTATGTTACCCAGACATACAAGCAGCACCGATTTGGGTGGCTGTGCTGCCATCTTCTCAGCCACAAAGAAAGACATAGAGTGAGCGTGTAGCTTACTGTTTTTATATCGTTTTCTGGCATTGGTATCAAGATAATACTGGCCTCAGAGGATGAGTTGGGAAGTATTTTCTCCTCTTCAGTTTTTGAGAAGAGTTTGAGAAGAATTAGAATTACTTTAAGTCCTTGGTAGAATTTACTGGTGAAGCCAGCTTGTCCTGAACTTTTCTTTGTTGAAATTTTATTTATTTATTTTTTTGGTTATTGATTCAGTTTCTTTTCTTGTTACAGGTCTATCCATATTTTCTATTTCTTCTTGCATCAGTTTTGGTAATTTGTGTATTTTTAGGAATTAGTACATTTCTTCAAAGTTAGTTAACTTATTGGTGTACAGTTGCTCATAGTGTTTCTTTATAATTCTTTTTATTTTTGTAAGGTTGATGGAAATGCTCTCTCCTTCATTCCTAGTTTTAGTAATAGGAATTATGTTTTTCTTTTGCATGGGCAGGCACCGGGAATCGAACCCGGGTCTCCGGCATGGCAGGTGAGAACTCTGCCTACTAAGCTGCTGTGGCCCGCCGGAATTATCTTTTTTTAAAAGGAAGGTGGGGAGTCAGTATAGTTAAATGTTTGTCAATTCTTTTTGCTTTTTCAAAGAAACAACTTTCGGTTTTGTTACTTCTCTCTATTGATTGTTCTCTCTTTTATCTCCACTCTAATCTTTATTGTCTCCTTCCTTCTGCTAATTTTGGATTTAGTTTACTTTTTCTAGTTCCTGAAGTTGGAATATTAGGTTATTGATTTCAGATCTTTCTCCTTTTTAAGTATAGGTATTTACACTACAGATTTTCCTCTGAACACTGCTTAGGTTGTATTCCTGTCAAAACTCCTATAAGTTTTGGTGTGTTATGTTTTCATTTTCAACCATCTGAAAGTATTTTTTAATCTCCTTTGTGATGATGTCTTCTTTGACCCATTGGTTGTTTAAGAGTGTGTGAATTTCCACATATTTGTGACTTTTCCAGATTTCTCTGTTACTGATTTATAATTTCATTCTATTGTGGATACCGAAGATACTTTCTATTATTTCAGTGTTTTCGAATTCATTGTGACTTACTGTGTTGTCTAATATATTGTCGATTTTGGAGAATGTTCTTTGTGCACTGAAGAAGATTGTATATTCTCTTGTTGGGTGAATATTTTTGCATGTATCTGTGAGGTCCAGTTAATAGTGTTGTCCAAATCTTCTATTTCGTTGTTTTTCTTATGTCTAGTTCTATCCGTTATTGAAGTTGGGTTATCGACATCTCTGACTGTTATTGTTGAACTGTATACTTCTCCCTTCAATTTTGCCAATTTTTGCTTCATATATTCTGTGGCTGCTATTTTAAGTGCATATATATTTGTTATTGTTGTTATATCTTCTTTGTGGGTTGACCTTTTTATTATTATATAATGTTCTTCTTTGTCTCTTGTAATAATTTTTTAATATTAAAGTCTATTTTGTCTCTTATTGGTATAGCATTCCAACTCTTTTAACAGCTTGCATGGATTATCTTTTTCCATCTTTTCATTTCAACTTATTTGTGTCTTTGGATCTAAAGCATGTCTCTTGTAGACAGCATGTGGTTGGATCATGCTTTTTTTAAAATCCAGTCTGCCAAACTCTTTAACTGAAGTGTTTAATCCATTTACATATAGTGGAATTATTTTTAAGGGAGGACTTCTGCCATTTTGCTGTTTGCTTTGGATGTCATATCTTTTTGTTCTCAGTTCCTCCATTCTGCTTTCTTTTGTGTTATTTAGTTATTTTCTAGTATACCATTTATAATCCCTTCTTATTTCTTTTGCTATATATTAAGTTATTTTATTAGTGGTTACCCTGAGGATTACAAAGAACACCTTAATTTATAACAATATAGGTTGCATTATTACCAACTTAATTTTAATAGTGCACAAATACTTTGCTCCTAGATAACTCCATCCTCCCTTCATATTGTTATTGTCACCAGATACATCTTTATATATCATGTGCTTATCAATATAGACTTATGATTCATATTTTGTGTAGTTTTATTTTAAATCATATAGGAAAAAGGAGTTAGAAACTAAAAATATAATCTGCTGTATGTTAACTGTTGCATATTAACCTCTGTAGTTACCTTTACTGGTGTTTATTTCTTTGTGTGGATTCGAGTTAGTATCTGTTGTCCTTTCATTTCAGCCTAAATGACTCTCTTTACACTTCTTATATGGCAGGACACTGGTTTTGTTTTTTCTTCATTTTTTCTTTCTGATTCTCAAGATTGGGTAATCTCGGTGAAAGACAAACTTGTCTTTCAACTCCAAAATTTCTGTTTGTCTTTTTTTATGATTTATATCTCTTTATGATATTCTCTTTTTGGTGAGACATGGTTCTCATGGTTCCCTTTATTTCTTGATACATGGTTTCCTTGAGCTCTTTGAGTATATGTAAAATAGTGGCTTTTTTAAGTATTTGTCTATTTAGTCCAATGCTTCAGCTTTTTGAGGCACGCTTTTTATATATGGGCCATTTTTTTTTCTTTGTTCTTTGCATGTCTTGTGTGGTAGTTAGATTTAGGTGTCAACTTGGCTAGGTGAAGGTGCTTAGTTCTATTGCTGTGGACATGAGCTGATGGCATGTGAACCTCAACATTGTTGATTACATCTGCAGTCGGCTAGGAGGCATGCCTGATGCAATGAATGATGTTTGATTTAATTGGCTGGTGCTTAAATGAGAGACTCAGTGTAGCACAGTCCAAGCAGCTCAGCATACCTCATCTCAGCACTCGCAGCTCAGCCCAGGCCTTTGGAGATGCAGAAAGAAATCACCCTGGGGAAAGTTGTTGGAACCCAGAGGCGTGGAGAGAAGGCCAGCAGAGATCACCCTGTGCCTTCGCAATAAGAAAGAACCTCAGTTGAAAGTTAGCTGCCTTTCCTCTGAAGAACTAATGAAATAAACCCCCTTTTATTAAAAGCCAACCCATCTCTGGTGTGTTGCATTCTGGCAGCTACCAAACTAGAACACCTTGTAATTTCTTGTGAAAAATAGGACATCTTGAATATTATATAATAATGTGGCAACTAGAAATCAGATTCTCCTTTCTCCCCAGTTGTTGCTTGTCATAACTATTGTTTGCTTGTTTTGTAACTGTCCTGAGCTATTTTTAAGTGTGTTTTCTTTGTCACTTTTGGCTTCTGAAGTCGCTCTTCCATTAGCTTCAAGGTCAGCTAGTCATTCAGTACAGTCCATTAAATGCTAAATCAGGTGTTTGCTATTTTTTTGTTGATTAAGCATTCACCTTGTGTTTTTTTATTCTTCCAGAGTTCTGATAAAGTTCATTTTAAGGTTTTTGTCAGTTTATTTGCTACTTTTATGGAGTGTTGTGGTTTCCTTGATTTAAGAATATTTTATTTTAAAGTCTTGTCATGATTGTTTTATTAACTTTTTTTTTTTCAGTTTAAGTTCTTTTTGTTGAATTCGTCTTGCAGATGGTGTTGGTTAGGTATTTGGATGGAAAATTCATCTGTGAAGTTGAGCTATCTAACTGTAAGACTATTCCCTGAGTTTTTGTACACGCTGTTGGAGTTGGTTTGTAGGTGAGGGGAAGATCAGTGATTGGATAGTTGGTTTATTATTGTTAAAGTGAAATAGGAGATGGATGAGAGTTACTGCTTGGCATGCCTTTGTAGCTTTTCTTTTGCACTCCATAAGCCCCCTA
The DNA here is from genome assembly GCF_023851605.1 of Tamandua tetradactyla. Lineage (NCBI taxonomy): Eukaryota > Metazoa > Chordata > Mammalia > Pilosa > Myrmecophagidae > Tamandua > Tamandua tetradactyla. The sequence continues at coordinate 53,846,973 of NC_135341.1, read as the reverse complement.
GGCACCACTCATCTCTGATTCAAGTAGTATTCAAGTCAGAGACAAAAACTGCTGCTGTTGATCTGTACTGAGTATTTTCTGATTCCATTCTTCTTCTTTCTTCTTCCTCCCAGGCTTCTTTGTTTGTTGTTGTTAATTAATAAAACCAAGCAACACACAAACAGGAAAATTCTTAACATTTGAACATACATGCTTGGTGTGCAATCAGTGGCTCACAGTATTATCACAGTTATATTCATCACCATGATCATTTCTTAGAACTTTTACATCACTCCAGAAAAAGGAATAAAAAGAAAAAAGAAAAAACTCATACATGCCATACCTCTTACCCCTCCCTCTCATTGACTACTAGTATTTCCCTCTACCCAATTAATTTTAATATTTGTTCCCCCTATTTTTTTAATAATTCATATTTTTTACTCCTCTGCCCATAATGTAGCTAAAAGGAGCATCAGGACAAGGTTTTCACAATCACACAATCACTTTGTGAAAGATATCTTTATGTGATCATCTTCAAGAAACATGGCTATGGAACATAGCTCTACAGTTTTATGCACTTCTCTATAGCCTTTCTAATACACTTTAAACTATAAAGGGGTTATCTGTATAATGCGTAAGAATAACTCCAGGATAACCTCTCAACTCTGTTTGAAATCTCTCAGCCACTAACACTTAATTTTGTCTCATTTCTCTCTTCCCCCTTGCAGTTGAGAAGGTTTTCTCAATCCCTTGATGCTAAGTCCCTGTTCATTCTGGGATTTCTGTCCCACATTGCCAGGGAGGTTTACACCCCTGGGGGTCATGTCCCATGTAGAGAGGGGGAGGGCAGTGAGTTTGCTTGCCATGTTGCCTGAAAGATAGGCTATATCTAAGCAATAACAGAGGTTCTCTTTGGGCAGACAACAGTTGCTCAGTGGCAGAGTTCTCACCTGCCATGCTGGAGACCTGGTTTTGATTCGCGGTGCCTGCCCATGAAAAAAAAAGAAGAGAAAGAAAAAGAGGTTCTCTGGGGGTGACTCTTAGGCTTAATTTTTACTAGGCTTAGCCTGTCTTTTGCAGGAATAAATTTAATATGAACAGACCCCAAGATTTGGGGTTCGGCCTGTTGATTTTGTTGCCCTCACTGCTTGTGAGAATATCAGGCCTTCTCCAAATGGAGAAATTGAAATTTCCCCCTTTCTCACCATTTCCCCAAGGACACTTTGCAAGTACTTTTTTATTCACTGTTGAAATCACTCTGGGATTTATCGAGGCATCACTCTGTACAAACCTACAAAATCTCATGCCCTACTCAAGGTTCCATGTACTTATGGTGTTCAGTTAAACTGTCCATATAAGTTATATGAGGAGATGCACTAGTCAAAATATAAATTTTGTATGAAAAAAATTTTTTGCTTTAGTTTCACACAGAAGTTAAAGTTTTAAAATATGAATTACCATGTATTTTCAGTATGCAGCAATATTGACATTCCTTTGTTTTTCCTCATGCAAATTACAAATGTAATTTGTACATTTAGTTCGTATCTTTGTACACTCTAGGCATTCTAAGATTATACCATCTCAGTCTTTATCGTCTATCTTTCTGATTTTATTTGTGCCCCCAGCGCTCCTCCCTCTATCATTCTCAAATTCAGCTTCATTCAGTGTACTAACATTATTGTATTACAGTTAGATAGCATTGTGCTGTCCATTTCTGAATTTTTATAGTCAGTCCTGTTGCGCTTTCTGTTTCCCTTCAGCTCTAATTGCCCAATCTCTACCCTATTTCTATCTCCTGATAACCTCTGTTCTTAACTGAAATTCTCCAACTTCATTCATTAATGTTAGTTCATATCAGTGAGACCATACAGTATTTGTCCTTTGGTTTCTGGCTAACCTCACTCAGCATAATGTCGTCAAGGTCCATCCATGTTGTTACATACTTCATAACTTTATTCTATTTTACAGCTGCATAATATTCCATCATATATATATACTACAGCTTGTTTAGCCACTCAGCTGTTGATGGACATTTTGGTTGTTTCCATCTCTTGGCAGTTGTAAACATTGCTGCTATAAACATTGGTGTGCAAAAGTCGTTTTTGTCCTTGCCCTCATGTCCTCTGAGTAGATACCTAGCAATGGTATTGCCGGATCATATGACAGTTCTATACTTAGCTTTCTGAGGAACTGCCAAACTACCTTCCAGAGCAGTTGTATCATTTGACATTCCCATCAACAGTGGATAAGTGTGCCTCTTTCTCCACATCCTCTCCAGCACTTACCATTTTCTGTTTTTTTGGTCATGGCCATTCTAGTAGGTGTGAGATGATATCTCTTTGTGGTTTTGATTTTCATTTCCCAAATTGCCAGTGAAGTTGAGCATCTTTTAATGTGCCTTTTAGCCATTTGTATTTCCTCTTCTGAGAAGTGACTGTTCATGTCTTTTGCCCATTTTTGAATAGGGTTGTCTTTTTGTTGTTGTGTTGAACAATCTCTTTACATATTCTGAATACTAGACCCTTTCTGATATGTCATTTCCAAATATTGTGTTCCATTGCGTAGGCTACCTTTTTACTTTCCTGACGAAGTTCTTTTATGCACAAAAGTGTTTGATTTTGAGGCGTTCCCATTTATCTGTTTCTTCAATTCTTGTGCTTTGGGTGTAAGATCTAGGACTGCCTCCTATTATAAGATTTATAAGCTATTTCCCTTCATTTTCTTCTAAAAGTTTTATGATCTTAGATATAATGTTTAGGTCTTTGATCCAGTTTGGGTTAATTTTTGAATAGGGTGTGAGATATGGATCCTCTTTCATTCTTTTGCATGTGGATATCCAGTTCTCTAGGCACCGTTTTGTTGAGGGGACTGTACAGTCCCAGGTGAGCTGACTTGATTGCCTTATCAAAGATCAGTTGTCCATAGATGAGAGGGTCTAAATCTGAACACTCTATTCAATTCCGTTGGTCCGTATATCTATCTTTATGCCAGTACCATGCTGTTTTGACCACTGTAGCTTCGTAATATGCCTTAAAGTCACGTAGTGTGAGACCTCAGACTTCATTTTTCTTTCTCAGGATATTTTTAGCTATTTGGGGAACCCTACCCTCCCAGATAAATTTGGTTATTGATTTTTCTGTTTCCGGAAAGGACATTTTTGGGATTTTAATTGGTATTGCATTGAATCTATAAATCAATTTAGATAGAATTGACATCTTAACTATATTTAGTCTTCCAATCCATGAACATGGTAAGTATGCTTTTCATTTATTTAGGTCTTCTGTGATTTGTTTTAGCAATTTCTTACAGTTTTCTTTGTATAGCTCTTTGTATCCTTAGTTAATTTTATTTCTAAATATTTTATTCTTTTGGTTGCAATTGTAAGTGGAATTTTTTTCTTGATTTCCCCCTCAGATTGTTCATTGCTAGTGTATAGAAACACTACAGGTTTTTGAGTGTTGATCTTGTAACCTGCCACTTTGCTATACTCATTTATTAGCTCTAGTAGTTTTGCTGTGGATTTTTCAGGGCTTTCGACATATAGTATCATGTCATTTGCAAACAGTGAGGGTTTTACTTCTTTCTTTACCTTTTTGCTGCCTTACATTTCTTTTTCTTGGCTAATTGCTCTGGCTAGAACTTCTAACACAATGTTGAATAACAGTGGTGATAGTGGACATCCTTGTCTTGTTCCTGATCAGGGGGAAAGTTTTCAGATTTTCCCCTTGAGGATGATGTTAGCTGTGGGTTTTTCATATATTCCCTTTATCATGTTGAAGAAGTTCCCTTCTATTCCTATACTTTGAAGTGTTTTCAACAAGAAAGGATGTTGAATTTTGTCAAATGCCTTTTCTGCATCAATTGAGATGATCATGTTGGTTTTCTGCTTTGATATTTTGACATGGTGTATTACATTAATTAATTGATTTTCTTATATTGAACCATCCTTGCATACTTGGGATGAATTCTACTTGGTAATGGTGTATAATTCTTTTAATGTGTTGCTGGATTTATTTGCAAGAATTTTGGTGAGGATTTTTACATCTGTATTCATTAGAGAGATTGGTCTGTAATTTTCTTGTATGTTTGTCTGGCTTGGGTATGAGAGTGCTGTTGGCTTCATAGAATGAGTTAGGTAGCCTTCCCTCCTCTTCAATTTTTTTTGTAGAGTTTGAGCAGTATTGGTGCAAATTCTTTCTTGAATGTTTGGTAGAATTCACCTGTGAAGTCATCTGTTCTGGACTTTTTTCGGAGCTCCTTAATGACTAACTCAGTTTCTTTACTTGTGGTTGGTTTGTTGAGGTCGTCTGTTTCTTTTTGAGTCAGTGTTTGTTGTTCATGCCTTTCTAGGAGGTTGTCCCTTTTTACTGTGTTGTCTAGTTTATTAGCATAAAGTTGTTCATAATATCCTCTCATTACCTTCTTTATTTCTGTGAGGTCAGTGGTTATGTCTCCTCTTCCATTTCTGAATCTATTTATTTGCATCCTCTCTCTTCTTCTTTTTGTGAGCCTCACTAAGGGTCCATCAATCTTACTAATTTTCTCATAGAACCAACTTCTGGTTTTGTTGATTTTTGTAGATTGTTTTCATGTTCTCAGTTTCATTTATTTCTACTCTAATCTTCGTTATTTCTTTCCTTTCACTTGCTTTGAGTTAGTTTGCTGTTCTTTCTCTAGTTCTATCAAGTGAACAGTTAATTCCTTGATTTTTGCTTTCTTCTTTTTTGTTATAGGCATTTAGGGCAATAAATTTCCCTCTTAGCACTGCCTTTGCTGCATCCCATAAATGTTGATATTTATGTTTTCATTTTCATTTGCCTTGAGATATTTACTGATTTCTCTTGTAATTTCTTTCTTGACCCACTGGTTGTTTAAGAGTGTGTTGTGGAGCCTCCATAAATTTGTGAATTTTCCAGCCCCCTGCCTGTTATTTATTTCCAGCTTCATTCCTTTATGATCTGAGAAGGTATTTTGTATGATTTCAGTCTTTTTAAATTTGGTAAGACTTGCTTTGTGACCCAGCATATAGTCTGTCCTTGAGAATGATCCATGAACATTTGAGAAAAAGATGTACCCTGCTGTCGTGGGCTATAATGTTCTATAAATGTCTGTTAAGTCTAGTTCGTTTATTGTATTATTCAAATTCTCTGTTTCTTTATTGATCCTCTGTGTAGATGTTCTGTCCATTGATGAGAGCGGGGAATTGAAGTCTCCAAGTATTATGGTACATGTGTCTATTTCTCTTTTTAGTGTTTCAGTGTTTGCCTCAGAGCTCTCTGGCTAGGTGCATAAATATTATGATTGTTATGTCTTCTTGTTGAATTGTTCCTTTTAGTAACACATTGTGTCCTTCTTTGCCTCTTTTAATTGTTTTGCCTTTGAAGTCTAATTTGTTGGATATTAGTATAGCTACTCCTGCTCTTTTCTGATTGTTGTTTGCATAAAATATCTTTTCCCAACTTTTCACTTTCAATCTATCTTTATCCTTGGGTCTAAGATGCATCTCCTGTAGATAGCATATAGATGGTCCTGTTTTTTAATCCATTCTGGCAGTCTGTGTCTTTTTTGGGAAGTTTAATCCATTAACATTTAGTGTAAGGGCAGTACTTCTACCATTTTGCCTTTTGGAGTTTATATGTTACATCCAATTTTTCTTCTTTTTACCTTAACTGATAGTCTTCATTTCTATGCGCTTCTCCACCCCTCTCTCTCCTGACTTTTCCTATCTGTCTCTCATGTGCACTTTAGTCTTTCTTGCAGAACCACTCTCTTGGTCACAAATCTCTCAGTGATTTTTTGTCTGAAAATGTTTTAATTTTCCCCTCATTTTTTTTTAAATACCAAAAAACACCAAACAAACACAAACATTCTTATTTTGATCAATCTGTTCTACATATATAATCAGTAATTCACAATATCATCATATAGTTGCATATTCATCATCATGATCATTTCTTGGAACATTTGCATCTATTCAGAAAAAGAAATAAAACAAAAATGGAAAAAAATTTATACAAACCCTACCACTTACCCCTCCTTTTCACTGATCACTAGCATTTCAAACTAAATTTATTTTAACATTTGTTCCCCCTCTTATTTATTTTTTATTCCATATGCTTTACTTGTCTGTTGACAAGGTAGATAAAAGGAGCCTCAGACACAAGGTTTTCACAATCACACAGTCACATTGTGAAAGCTTTATCATTATACAATCATCTTCAAGAAACATGGCTACTGGAACACAGCTCTGCATTTTCAGGCAGTTCTCTCCAACCTCTCCATTACATCTTGAATAACAAGGTGATATCTACTTACCGTGTAAGAATAACCTCCAGGATAACCTCTCGACTCTGTTTGGAATCTCTCAGCCATTGACACTTTGTCTCATTTCACCCCTCCCCCTTTTGGTCAAGAAGGTTTTCTCAATCCCTTGATGCTGAGTCTCAGCTCATTATAGAGTTTTCCTCAATCCCTTGATGCTGAGTTTCAGCTCGTTCTAGGATTTCTGTCCCATGTTACCAGGAAGGTCCACACCCCTGGGAGTCATGTCCCATTCCCCCTCATTTTTGAAGGACAGTTTTGCTGGGTACAGAATTCTTGATTGGTAGTTTTTCTCTTTTAGTATCTTAAATATATCATGCCAGTGTCTTCTTGTGCCATGGTTTCTGCTGAGAAATCTATGCATAGTCTTATTGGGCTTCACTTGTATGTGATGGATTGCTTTTCTCTTGCTACTTTCAAAATTCTCTCTTTTTCTTTGACATTTGACATTCTGCTTATCAAGTCTCTTGGAGTATGCCTGTTTGGATCTATTCTGTTTGGGGTATGCACTACTTCTTGGATCTGTAATTTTAAGTCTTTCATAAGAGTTGGGAGATTTTCAGTGATAATTTCCTCCATTAGTTTTTCTCCTCCTTTTCCCTTTTCTTCTCCTTCTGGGACATCCACAGTACATGTATTTGTGTGCTTCATGTTGTCATTCAGTTCCCCGAGTCCCTACTCATATTTTTCCATTCTTTTCCCCATATTTTCTTTTGCTTGTTGAATTTCAGATGTCCCATCCTCCAGTTCACTAATCCTATGTTCTGCTTCTTGAAATCTAACATTGTAGGTTTCCATTGTTTTTTTCATCTCTTCTGCTGTGTCTTTCATTCCCATAAGTTCTGTGATTTGTTTTTTCAGACTTTTGATTTCTTCTTTTTGTTCATCCCTTGCCTTCTTTTAACCTCCCTCTGTTCATTGATTTCATTTTGATGAGGTTTTCCATGTCTGTTTGCCCGTCCTGAATTAATTGTTTCAACTCCTGTATCTCATTTGAATTGTTGGTTTGTTCCTTTGACTGGGCCATATCTTCAATTTTCCCAGTATGATTTGTTTTTGCTGGCGTCTAGACATTTAATTTCCTTAATTAATTTATTCTGGAGATTGTTTTCACTTTCTTTTTTTTAACCTAGGATTTTCTTGCTGGATGACTTTGTTGTCTATCTGTTCTTTGACATTCAGTTCAGCTTATTCTACACCTCTAATTTTGGTTTTGTATAACAGGTTAGAATTTTTTAGTTCTTGTTTCTTGCCCTTCCTGTATGGTGCCTATTTTTGTTTGTTTGTTTGTTGTTTTTCCTCTTTATAAAGGTCTACTTAGGTATTATAGACCCCACTCAGATTTTCCCAGACCAGACTGTCCTCTTCTCAGGAGGAAAGAGTCACCTGCATCAGTTTTCCCTGAGGGCGAGACCCAGTATGAGGCCTCTAGACCCTGTGTTTTTCTTGTCCTGCCCAGTATGTGGCGCTTTTCTGCCTGTGTGTCCCACCAGCATAAGGTGATGCAGTACCTTTAACTTCAGCAGTCTCTCCCTGCTGGGGGCATGGTCGAGACAGAGGAGAGGTTGTAGGCTGGCTTTAATCACTTCAGTTTTCCAGACCCTGGTGTCTGAATTCCTTGAGGAAGGGATTCCACCTGAGCTGGGCCCCATCCTTCTCCTGGGGAAGGCACAGCCTCCAGACACGCTCTCAGACACGCTCTCAGACAAGCTCTCAGACAAGCTTAATCTCACCCTTACCTGGGGTAATTGGAGCCTGAGAAGCCTTGCAGTTGTATCCAAAGAGAAGTCAAGCCATAGAAATACAGCCACAAGAAGAAAAGAAAAAAAAATCCTTTTCAGAGCAGGACCCCTTTCTTCAGGTTTGCCAGTCAAGAGCTTAAGTTGTTATGTTGCTCTGTGTATCTCCATATCCTGTGTGGCCCTTCCTTTCCTTCAGGCCCCAGACCCTTTCAAGTATTTTGTGCTGTCCAATAAAAAAAAACCACTTTCTTTTCTTTTTCCATAAGCCCTGCAAAGCACTGGGGCAGAAACCACAACCTCAGCTTTTACTGGAGGTTCAGCTGAGCTGGGGGCTTATTTTTAGTAGGCAGAATTTGTGAATTAATTCCGCAGTTGGAGCTTGGTTGACCTCAGCCCCTTGCTGTTAGTAAAGTCTCTTTCCTTTCCCTTCTGGGAAGCAGCCTGTGGTGGAGGGGTGCCGGCCTCCGCGGCTTGGGGGACTCACAGTTCTGGGTGGGATGGCAGCGGGTCTACCTTGTTTAGACAGGTGTATACTGTGTGTCCGGTCACTGATGTGGCCCCAGCAGTTGTTCTGTACTGTTCCTTGCTATTTACTAGCTACTCTAGAAGACAAACTAAATCCCACACCTCAGTAAGCCGTTCATCTTGGACCGTACTCTTTTTTTCTTTTTAATTAGAAAGATTTTTTATTGAAGAAGTTATGGGTTTACTGCAATTATGCATAACCTATTTCTTCTTTAACCTATGAATTATTTAGAAGTATGTTTTAAAATTACTTAATACAGGTGTTTAGTTATCTTTATTTGTTGTTTCTAACATGATTGCATTGTGACCACAGAGCATCGTGTTATCATACCTTGAAATTCATTAAGGCTTACTTTATGACTAATGAGGCATCAATTTTTATAAATTTCTATCTGTGCTTGAAACCACTGTGGTACCTCGTAATGTGGTCTTCAGCACAAGCTTTTAAGTTCAACTGAAGCAAATCTATTCCCTTACAAATTCTTGGCCCATTTGTTGCTAACAGTTACTAAAAAAGTTGTGTTAAAATTTCCAGTTGTTTGATTTGTCTGTTTCAACTTGTAATTTTGTCAGTTTTGTGTCATATGCTTTGAAGTTATATTATTGTGTGAATACGAGTTTGAGATACTGTTTCTTCTTGGTGAAATGTGCCTTTTATGAGTATGTAGTGACTATCTCTGGTAGTTTGTTTGACTTGTTTTATCTGATACATAGCTGTGGGCAGTTTTCCTTTGGTTTATCTTTTTCTCTCATTGTACTTTCAACTCATGTGTTCTGTACTTGTGTGTTTTGTAAATAGTATATAGCAAGATTAAAAAAAATTAGTCTGACTGTTTTTGTCTCTAACTGGAGGATTAAATCCATTTTTACAAAGCTTTTCATTTTGAAATAGTTTCAAATTTATAGGACAGTTAAAAAATAATACAAACCCTGCATAGAGAACTCCAGCATTCCTCTTTCTTCCAGATCCACCGGTATTAATATTTTGCCATATTTGCATGTCATTGTCTATCCATCTGTCTATCTGCCTGTCTCTTAGTTCATTTTCTGAACCCTTGTGTAAGCTGTATTCATCATTTTCCTTGAACATTTAATGCTGCATGTACATTTCTTAAGAGCAAGGATAACCACCTTAAGTGCAGTTATCAAGTTAAATAAATTTAACTTTGCTAGAAAGTTTACAGCCCATATTCCTCTTTTATTTTAGTATGTCCCAATAGTGTCCTTTTGAGCTTTTCTCTTCCTGGCTTCCATCCAGGATCATATGTTGCTTTTAATTGTCCTTATTTCTTTAGTTACTCTTTCTCCTTTTCTTTAAATTGTGGGAACATATCAACAACATAAACATTCCCATTTCAATCACTCCCAGCATACCGTTCATTGGGATTAATCACATTCACAATGTTGCAGTACCCTTTCCATCTTTCATTACTAAAATTTTCCCATGTTCCCAAACCAACACCCTATACCCATTATGCATTAATTCCCCATTCTCCACCCCTTCCCCCATCCCTGGCAACCTGTACTTGAATTTTGTCTGAGCTTGCATATTCTCTGATATTTTCTTTGTACCTAATAATGTGACTCTTTATTTTCCTAAATCTGTAACAATCTTGTTTTGATACCAATTTAACTTCAGTAATATACACAATTATTTCCTAAACCTTTCCGTTTCCCCACTTCAATGTAGTTCTTCTACAAAATATATATTTGGCATTATGAGTCCAAAACCCCTAATTTATCATTCCATTTTATGCATTTGCCTTTTAGATACTGCAGGAAGTAAAAAGTAGAGTTACAAACTTACAGACTATTGAAAAAAATTCAGTAGTACTGTTATTTATATCTACCTATGTCATTACCTCTACCAGAGATCTTTATTTCTTCATGCGATTGTGATCTGTTTTCTGTTGCCCTTTGCTTTCAACCTGCAGTATACTCTTTAGCAGCTCTTATAGGGCTGATCTAGTGGTGATGAATTCCCTCATCTTCTGTTTTATCTGGGAATGTCTTAATCTCTCCTTCATTTTTGAAAAACAGTTTTGCCTTATGTAGAATTCTTGATTGGCCATTTTTTGCTTCCAGCACTTTAAATATGGCATTCCACTGCCTTCTTGCTTCTATGGTTTCCATGAGGAATTCACACTTAATTGTATTGAGGTTCCCTTTTATGTGACATATTGCTTCTGTCTTGTGCCTTCAGAGTTCTCTCTTAATGTTTGGCATTTGACAGTTTGTTTATAATTTGTCCTGATTTGCGTCCATTTGGATTTGTCTTCTTTGGAGTTCATTGAGTGTTTTGGGTGTGTATATTCAGATCTTTTGTTAAATCTGAGAAGTTTTCAGCCATTATTTCTTTGAATATTCTCTCTGCCCCTTTGTCTCTTTCTATGTGTGGGACTCCCACAATGCATATATTGGTATACTTGATGGTGTCCCAGAGGTTCCTCAGGCACTGATCACTTTTCTTCATTCCTTCTGCTCCTCAAGCTGGATTTCAATTTTCTTGTTTTCAAGTTCACTTATTTCTTTTTCTGCCAGTTCTGATCACTTGTTGAACTCATCTAGCCAGTTTTTAATTTCTCTTACTATGGACTTCATCTCTGTTTGTTTCCTTTTCATAATTTCCAGGTCTCTGTTAATATTCTCTTTGTGTTCGTCTGTTGTTTTCATGATTTCCTTTAGTTCTTTTTCCAGGTTTCCTTTAGTTCTTTGAGCATTTTTAGGACTGCTTTTTGAAAGTCTTTGTCTGCTTTGTCCTAAACCTGGTCCTCCTCATTGATGGTTTCTAATACTTTGATCTTTACTTTTCTGGGGTCGTTAATTCCTGTTTCTTTGTATGTTTTGTAATCTTTTGTTGAAAACTTGATATTTTCGTATTCTAATGTGTGCTATTGCTGGAATTTAGACTCTGAGGTATCTGTTCTTTAAGTTTGTATCCAGCTAGTGTTATGACAGGGCTTTCCTTGAATTCTAGAAGCTAACAAAAATCTAAAGAGAAAACACTTTTTCAGATTGACCTGTGTAGGTGCTCTCCTTCAGATCTTATCTGTTTAGTGAGTTTAGAACTAACTCAAGGCCAAAGTGGAAGGACCTTCCTTCTACAGGTGTTTTCTGTGCATGCATCATGTCTTGGGCATGTGTGTGTCACCATAAAAATTCCCGTTTACATGCATAAAAATATCCTCTTTTCCTTAGTCCCTCATAGTCCTGGATACTGCGCTGTATGTCCTATAGCCAGCGGTCCCTTGCCACAGACAGTTATGACTTGATTGCCCTCCTATAGCATTTATAAGAGAACTCTTTGAGGTGCCTGTACATGCAGAGCAAGTTCTGGGACAAATTCTGGGATGGTGATCCTGTGATCGGCATCCTGGTTTGTTTCTACTGGCCACCACCAGACGGACTGGGCTAGACACACATGTTCACAGTAACAGTAAGGTTACTCTGCTCCCTGTGAAACTGGAACTTGTACTGGGAGTGCCGACTGACTCTGTGCTGAGCTGGTGAAGGAGTGCAGGAGGGCCCAGCCAGGGTGTCATGAGATCCTACTTCTTTTAGGTTGCCTTTTTCTTGATTCAGCACTTGCCCCATTGCTGCAATTTGTCAGCTGTTTCTGGAGCCTTGAGAAAGATGTTTCTGCCAGTTTTTGCTGGTTGTTCAAAGCTGTGGTGACATGAAATCCTGAATCTTCTTATTCCATCATCTTGATCAGCATGGAGCTCCATCAGTGTTAAATGCATTTTATGTTAATTTGTGACTATTAATATATTTACACCAATAAACTAAAAAGGGATATCTATATATTGCATAAGAATAACCTCCAGGATAATCTCTTGACTCTGTTTGAAATCTCTCAGCCACTGAAACTTTATTTTGTCTCATTTCTCTCTTCCCCTTTTCGGTCAAGAAGACTTTCTCAATCCTTTGTTGCCAGGTCCTGGCTTATCTTGGGAGTCATGTCCCATGTGGGGGGAGGGCAGTGAGCTCATCTGCAGAGTTGGCTGAGAGAGAGAGGCCACAATTGAACAACAATAGAGGGTCTTTGGAGGTGACTCTTAGACATAAGTATAAGTAGGCTTAGCCTATCCTTTGCAGGAATAAGTTTCATAGGGGTAAAACCCAAGATTGAGGGCTTGACCTATTGATTTGGTTGTCCCCACCGCTTGCGCGATTATTAGAATTTCTCCAAATGCGGCAGTTAAATATTTCCTCCTTTCTCCCCAGTCCCCAAAGGGAACTTTGCAAACACTTCTTTATTACTGCCCAGATTACTCTGGGATTTATTGTGGCATCACACTAACCTGGACAAATCAACAAAATCTCACGCCCTATTCAGATTCATGTACTCATGGTGTTCAAATAAACTGACCATACAAGTTAAATTAGGTAATGTACTACCCAAAATATAAATTTTGTACCAAATAAACATCTCTTCCTTTGGTCTCACAGAGAAGTTGAACCTCTAAAATATGGATGATATCATTCTTTACCCTGTATTCTAATCTTCCTTAGTCCTATCCAGATCAGCTTCCTTCATATCTCTAGTAGAAGTCTGATCCCTTTTTCAGCTTTTTAAACAGTTCCTGTATGGGGTACTGCTGACTTTCATAGCTTCAGAGCTCTAACTGAGTCTCAGGTGTCACATAAATACCCAAAGTTTCTGGGAATGACCAGGTTATATACAAACAGCTCAGTATCTCAAAATTTAGAAATAACAGTTACAGCTCCTTCATATATATGACTGCCATATGAGCTTACAATCTAGGAACCTTTACAATAAGCCCCAACCTGATAACCCATGTTCTTGACTTCAGTTCTGAGTTTTTATAATATAGTTAGTCCATATGAGTGAGGCATGATAATATTTGTTTTTTTGTTTCTGACATTTCGCTCAACATACAGACCTTAAATATTCATTCACTTTGTTACATGCCTCACAACTTCATTCCTTTTTGTGGCCGCACAATATTCTGTTGTTTGGCTACACATGCTTTCCCCTTCTGTTCCTCAATCATCCTCCTATTTATTTCAAGCTTGAAAAAAAAAATCAGGGGTGGGCCACAGTGGCTCAGCAGAGTTCTTGCCTGCCATGCCAGAGACCTCGGTTCGATTCCCGGTGCCTGCCCATGCAAAAAAACCCAAACAAACAAACAATAAAACATTATTCACACAACTGACAAAGAGTACTGTAAACACTGATTTTTTTTTTTTTTTTTTTTTAAGGCATGGGCAGGCACTGGGAATTGAACCAGGGTCTCTGGCATGGCAGGCGAGAACTCTTCCTGCTGAACCACTGTTGGACCACCCATGAATAATCTTTTATTCATCCTTTTTAATTTTTACTGATATTATAGCCAACCCAGCCTTGGATTTTATAAGACTTTTTATTAAATACATTTTAACTTAGGTTTCTGTAACTAAAAAACATGGTGCTAATTTGTATTCTAAGTAGTAGTGTAGGAGCATTCCCTTTTCACTAAATTTTAACCTATGTTCTGTATGATCACTTAAAAATGGTTTTACTTTTTTTGTACCAGAAATATCTCATTATTTCTTTGTATACTTTTTAAAAGTCGCTAAGGCTGTTGGATGAAGAAGAAGCAACTGACAACGATTTAAGAGCAAAATTCAAGGAACGCTGGCAAAGGACACCATCCAATGAACTATACAAGCCTTTAAGAGCAGGTAAAAAATTTTATGAAGTGAATTTCACTTGAATAAATTCCTAATTTGCACCTAACAATTTTTGCTTGATTAAATTAGGTTCAGTTATAAACTTGGTTTTGTTGAAATTGTACAGTTATGAAGACCCAAGTGTTTTTCCACAGTTCAACATTCTTTTTATGATAAAGAAGTAACAGAAGTAATCCAAGTTCTTAGAAGTTCAGATTCTCAGAAGGGTATACAGTGAATATTAAAAATGATCCTAGCAGCTAGAAATAAAAACCTAAAATTGGCCTTCTGGTCTCAAGATTATGGCCACAGGGTTAAGGTCATAAGAATAATTTGGAGGTTGCCAAGGACTTGTTTAAAAGTGCTTTCAAGTCTGACCAAAAACTCTGACATTTAAAAAAAAAAACAAACAAACCTAAAATTGTGGAATTGTAACCCCTGTCGAACTCTGAAATATGTTTTACAACTAATTGTAGTGCTGTGCTTTGAAATTTGTTGCTGCTTATATGTATTATTTTTCACAATAAAAGAAGGAAAAAAAGTCTATTGCGATGATAAAAAGAGATTTAAGCCCTCTAGCCTCTTATATTCTGGAGCAGCTAGAAGGAAAAATATGAGAGGATCGTATTGTAGCCCATGACAAACTCTGGGATCTGTCCTGTAACTACTTGTTGAAGAGTGCTGTGAAAACTATTGCTTTTTTATTTCTTTGCTTTGTATATATGTTATACTATACAATAAAAAGATAAAAATGAAAAAAAATTGGTTTAAAAAAGTGATCCCATAACTCCTTTCATATTCTAAGCCCTGTGCAGTTTTTAAAAACACAAATGAGATCATATAATGTGCATGGTTTTGTAATGTTTGAATCCTGGATACTAAAGGATATAATTTAACAGTTAATAGAAGCCGAATTTATTCTTTTGTAAGACTTTGATTATTCATATTTTGTGCTTAAGACAAAAGGTATCTTTATGATGGCTGTAGACTTGTTTTATATAATTTTCTAAAAATTAATGCTATTGAGTTTTGCTATATTTTGCTATAATTTTATATATAATGCTATATATAAAAATATATCTGCCATTCTTTTAAATCAAGTTGGAAGCAGTAATCCTTAGAGGAATACATTTGAAATAATTTGTGACTGTTTTTGGAGTGAATAATTTTCAGTATTCATTAGTTGAAGAAGATTAGTCTAATATATAACTTTCATTTGGTAGATAGTAAATTCCAAATGTATTTTAAGGTGTAATTGTGCTTTTGATTTTAGAAATGATTTTGTCAGTTTTTTCAAAAACCCAAAAGTGCAGACTGACAGGACCTGTATCTTTTTAGTTTGGTGAATTGGGACCTGTAGAAAGGAATAGTAAGTGAAGTTGAAACCAGAAGTAAACATACAACCAACTCATAAATATTACTCTTAGAGTCAGTGCTGTGCTTTGTAAACTTTTTTTTTTCCTAGAGGGAGCCAACTTCAGAACCATTTTGGACAAGGCTGTGCAAGCAGATGGACGAGTGAAAGAACGTTATCAGTCTCATCGTGACACCATTGCAATTCTGTGTAAGCCAGAGCCTGAACTGAATGCTACCATCCCTTCTGCTAACCCAGCAAAGACCATGCAGGGTAGTGAGGTGAGAAGATACATATTGATGTGGATGGCCATCTGCTTATGAAAACTGTGTTCAAGTTATTACCTACAATGAATTACCAATTTCTCTCTTACTAGTATTTTTTTTTAATTGCAGAATTGAATTGGGTTTATGTTTAAAACATTATTATATATACTCTTTAATATATAAATATACTAATAAAAGTACTATCCTGGAATAATGAGGTTCCATTTATTGAATGTTTTCTGTGAACTGAGTACTAAATCTTAGGTACTTTGTTCACAGAATTCAGTTCATATTTTTAAAAAGTGAGAATGCCTTGGGAGTATAGAAACTTCCTTGAAGTGGCATGATTGGGTTCTGACTACACATTCTTTGTTTCTTATACCACACTGTCTTCCGGCCTTTACCACTGGGACTACTACTGAAGGAAAATTAATAAGATGTGCATATTAATAAATGGACAGTATCATCATAGTATTTCTAATGGAAACAGACAAGAGAAAATCAATAGTGGGGCATCTGATTTGGAAATTCCTAAAAGAGAAGAGTACAAGTCTTATTTTGTGGCCAGTCACTTCAAAGTAGGATAGGGTAGTAGAATAAGTTGGAGATACCGAAGTGCATAAGTCAAAGGGTTGGAAATATTGCTGAAAACTTGTGAGTAGTTTACAGAAGTTGTTGTTCTTCATTTGTATTCCATAGAGGCATTTCATATATTTATTTAACCAAGACTTATTGGATACCTAATTTGTGTAAGGCACTATACTATGTGCTTTGAAATGTTAACAAATGAATCATACACAGCCTTTACCTTCAGTTTATCATTGTGGAGGAGTAGATGTATAAGGAGATAACTGTAATACAGGGTAGAGATTCAAAAGTGCCACAGGGAAAGTGTGGAAAATATGTTGTGGGCTTAAAGGATGAAGCACGTCCTTCTTCCAGCATTTGATGCCCTCTTTTTGGAGTCTTCTTAAGAAACTGGTATGTTTTGAAAACTGTAGACTTAGAAAAGATGAAGACGTATAGGATCTGAGAGGGATTGAGTGAATGGGTGTGCCCGGAGTCGTTACCATAGATAATAATATGGAGGTTAGGTAGGAAATTAGCCACAGGTGTTGGGCAGCTCCCTGGATAGTCAAGTGTGAGCAGAACCTTATTCTAAAATGGATCAGGATAAAGAATATCAATTAGATGCTTTGAGCAGATAGGGTAGAAAAAGAAGATAGAAGATTAATTTTTGAAGAACAGAGATTTCAGACCCACAGAATGACAGCAAATTCTGGTTCTTTTGCCCCCACTCCCCCCCACCCCAAATCTCTGTTTCATATCCCCTCGTTTTTCTTTTTGGCATCTTGTACATGATTCAGAACTTATATAGCTTTTATTCTTTGGTCATCTGCTTTTCAGTAGGATTTGTGCTAAGTAAAATCAGAATTACAGTGTTGATTGGATGATGTCTTATTCATTGGAAATGTATCTGCTTTTTGTTAATTCATAGCAATATTTCATAGGGGGAAAACTTTCATAGCCAATATAGTCATTTTACTCAAGTTATATTTTCTTGACAGAGGTAACCAACAATTCTTTAGTACTGTCTATATTTATTCATCATGTACCTTTATCAGCTAAGGCAAGCATTATATGTTGATCAAAGCCATTTCAGATAGTTGTTATAACAGTTGATGACACATTTATTCAGAGTTTTTATGCAAAAAACTTAGGCATTTGAATTGCTGATTATTAAAATGATATAAAGTATATATTTTGTAAAAGGTTGAAAGCTTGATGGTAGAGCTGTTTTTTCTATTATCAAAAAGAAGCCTATTTTCTAGGCCTCTTATCTTCTGGTTAATTGGGCATCTGGTTTTAGATAATGAGAAACTGTGAGATTTTTTGAAGAGTATTTGTAATCTGTATTCAAAGATCCTTTGCATATTAATATTATGTATTTTAATGTTGTATACTTAGGACCACTGCTTGTGGTCATCAAGTAGAGTTTAAGATCAGGTCTTTGCTCACCTGGCCGTTTAAACCTTGGACTGTTGTTGTAGGTGTGAGTATACCCAAAGAAAGGGATACATTTTCATTTGCACAAATATGATGTCTACTTGTACTCACAATGTTGCATTGGCCTGGGGTGGTAGAGGGGTGCCTTTGAAAAAAATGATCAGCTCAGAGATAGTGCATAAAGTAGTACAGTTCAAAGCAGTGTGCCCTCCCAGAGCATCTGTTTTTCTGATTCACACAAAGGTACCTCATAGACAAGTAGAGAATTTGCAAACTCAGCTTTTATGCTTGGTTTTTCATAACAGAAAGCTTATAGAGAAGTGTTGAGAATGACTGGAATCTGTTCATTCATTTATTCACTATATGTTTGTTGAAGGTCTTACTTTACGTAGTACCTCAGATAGAGAGATCAAAACTGCTGCCACCTCAGCTTTATTGTTGATTTTGTTTCTGTGGAGATAATCTCATTTATTTCTGCCTTTTCTGAAAATTATAAGGTCTGAAAAGTAAAGTTGAAAATTTCCTTGAGAGCATTTATGTGCCTAATTGTGCTTAATGCTGATATAAGAGAATTTTTTATTCTTTTTTAAAAAATATTTTTATTGAGAAAACTTAAACATACAAACATTCTTAGCATACAGACTTTCCATACATGGTATACAATCCATGGCTCACAGTTTCATCGCATGGTTGTGTATTCATTACTGTGATCTTTTATTGAACATTTGCATCAATCCAGCAAAAGAAATGAAAAAAAGAAAAAACTCATATATACCCCTTGTTCCTCCCCTTCATTAACCACTAGTATTTCAATCTACTCAATTTATTTTAACCTTTGTTCCCCCTATTATTTATTTTTATCCATATTTTTTAGTCATCTGTCCATACCCTACATAAAAGGAGCATCAGATGCAAGGTTTTCACAATAATGCAGTCACATTGTGAAAGCTATGCAGAGTTTTATATTCTAAAATAGTGTTAAACTATGGCCTGTGGGCTAAATCCAGCCCTGCTGTCTATTATTGTATGGCTCCTGAGCTGAGAATAGTCTTACATTTTTTAATTGTTGGAAAAAGTCAAAAGAATATTTTATGACATGTGAATATTGAATGAAATCGATACCAGTGTCCATAAATGAATTCTTATTGGGACATAGCCATACTTATTCATTTATGTATTGTCTATGGCTCCTTTTGCATTACAGCAGCAGAGCTGAATAGCTGTGACAGAGACTGTATGACCCACAAAGCTGAAAATATCATCTATCTGGTCCTTTACAGGAAAAGTTTGAAGCCCTTGATGTAAAAGGTGTACAAAGCACTTTGGTGATCTGACTCCTGCCTTTTGTTTGACCTCCTCTCCCTCCATTCTGCTTTTTGTTCATTATACGCCGGCCAGACTGGCCTTTCTTTTTCTGCCCTTTGAGTATGTCAGCATGTCAGGCTTGTTCCTGCCTCGGTACTTTTACATTTGCCTTTCCTCTTTGATGGCTACTCCCTATTTTTCATTAACGCCATCATTTACAGAGATTTATAAACACAAAAAAGAGTAATATGGGTAAATAGATTAAAAAATAAAATAATATAAACATCTTTCTCTAGCCGCTAAATGAAGGAAAGGACTTTATTTTTATTCATAGGTGTATCTGTAGCATGTAATATATGACACAAGGTTAAAAAATATTTATTGATTGAATGATAACCATTGGCAGCCTAACTTAATAAAGAGATGCAATTAATTGCAATTAAAAGCTACTTGGAGTTGTTTATAAAACATAAAAATAAATACCACAGGATTCTAATTACTTATATGCTTCGACTTGATAATGTGTTAAGCCTTTAACCTGAGTTTATAAAAAATTTAGTCAATGGTTTCCTTTTTTTACTGTCCTGATCATTCATTTGTGGAAATGGTTTAATTCATTGTCTATTTTACTAGCTCTGTTAAAATTTTTAGGAATCAATAGGGTCAGAATAGTATATATGCCAGTTAAAAAAAAAAGAGGGGGCAGGCAAAAGTCATTCAGTGGCAGAGTTCTTGACTGCTGTGCCGGAGACCGGGGTTCGATTCCTGGTGCCTGCCCATGCAAAAAAAAAAACAAGGAAGAGAATGTTTGTAGCATTTCTGTCTTTGTGTGGTAGTCCAAGAGTTCATTTATAAATTGGTTCTTTCCAGCTTCATTTTTTCAAAGACTTCGAATTATAGAATTTTGAAACAGCACCGGACTTGCTAAATAGATGTTTGGTCCTTCATCACTCTGGTTAGAAAACTGACTGCCATAGAATTTAGAAGGTTAGCTCTTCTTCATAAATAAAGCTGATACTAAAACTCATGGTTCTTAAATCCTGATGCGGTGTTTTCCCACATCATTCTGCTGTCCTTTGTATTGTTAGGTCCTCATGGAAGAGGAAATTGTATCCATGTGAGCCATATCAGTCTCTTCATTTTACTTATGAGTTAATTTGGGGTATTTCCTCCAAAATTTTGGGTCATTATTTGATGACATATTAGTCTTCATACTACATAAAGGAAGTTCATGGTATACTAGTGTTTCTGATTCTCAGCTTTGTTTATTAGACTATTTTTGTTAACCCTTCTGTATGTTCTTATTATACTCCCTGTTTTATTTAATTTGGTTAAAATGTTTTTCCCTTTAGCCTTTTATATGTGTGTATGTGTGCACGTGCTCTATATGGCTGGGGTCACAGTTCATCCTTTTTTTATGTAAGCAACCCGTTATTGCAGCACCATTTGTTGAATTTTTGTTGTTTGTTTTTCCTTTGTTTATTTTGCTTGCTTGTTTGTTTTTGGGAAGTGCATGGGCCAGTAATCGAACCCAGGTCTCTCATATGGTAGTCAAGAATTCTACCACTGAACTACCCTTGCACCCCTAACTAGCTTTTATTGTATATAATTTTTAGAGAGATAAAATGATATTTCTTATTTTTCTAATAAGAAATTTTATTAGAAAATATTTTTCTCTGTATATGGAGAAATCTCATCCCTTTTCCGCTTAGCCCATTCCCCCCCAGTGTCTCTTTCTCAAAACACAGCATACTATATGCTTTTGCACTCTTTTTTTCCTGTTTAGCATTACATTCCAGAAGTCACTTGGAAGCAAGATTTTTTTAAATAATATTTTTATTGAGAAATATTCACACACATATAGTCCAACCATAATATACAATCAGTGGCTCACAATATCCCCATCACATAGTTTGTATATTCTTCACTATGGTCATTTTTAGAACATTTGCATCATTCCAGAAAAATACATAAAAAGAAAAAATGCATATATCCCATACCTCTTACCCCTCCCTCTCATTGACCTACAGTATTTCAGTTTACCCAATTTTTACCCTTTATTTCCCCCTATTATTTATTTTTTTATCCTACCCTGGGTAAAAGGATCATCAGATACAAGGTTTTCACAATCACACAGTTACACTGTAAAAGCTATATAGTTACATAGTCTTCTTCAAGAATCAAGGCTACTGGAACACAGTTCAACAGTTTCAGGTATTTCCCTCCAGCCACTCCCGATACAACATAAACTAAAAAGTGATATCTATATAAAGAATAACCTTCAGATCAACCTCTGGCTCTTTGAAATCTCTCAGCCACTGAGACTTTATTTTGTCACATTTCTCTCTTCCCCCTTCTGGTCAAGAAGGCTTTCTCAATCCCATGATGCTGGGTCCTGGCTCATCCCCAAGAATCAGTTCCCACGTTGCCAAGGAGATTTTCACCCCTGGGAGTCATGTCCCGAATGGGGGTGGAGCAGTGAGTACACCTGCCAAGTTGGTTTAGAGAGAAAATGGCCACATCTGAGTAATGAAACAGGTTCTCTGGGGTGACTTTTAGGCATTATTATCAGTAGGCTTAGCTTCTCCTTTGCAGAAATAAGCTTTATAAGGGGTGAGCCCCTAGATTGAGGGCTTAGCTTATTGAATTAATTGTCCCCACTGCTTGCAAGAATATCAGGAATTCCCTGGTTGGGGAAGTTGAGTATTTCCTCCTTTCTCCCCATTCCTCCAAGGGAATTTTGCAAATACTTTTTTATTCACTGCCCAAATTACTTTGGGATATATTGGGACATCACACTAACCTATACATACCAGAAAGCTCTCACATGCTATTCAAGATTCCATGTAATTTTGGGGTTCAAAAAACTGACTGTACAAGTTAAATTAGATAATGTGCTACCCAAAAATCTAAATATACCCCACAGCTTGTTTATCTATTTGTCTGTTGATGGACCTCTGAGCTGTTTCCATCTCTTGGCAATCATAAATAATGCTACTATAAACATTGGTGGGCAAATGTCCATTTGTCTCCTTACCTTTAGTTCTTCTGAATGTATACCTAGTAATGGGATTGCTGGATCATAAGGCAATTCTATACTTGACTTGCTGTGGAACTGCCAAACTGCCTTCCAGAGTGGTTGTACCATTTTACGTTGCCAACAATAATGGATAAGTGTGCCTCTTTCCCACATCTTCTCTGCAACTCATTGTTTTCTGTTTTTTTGATAATGGCCATTCTAGTGGATGTGAAATAGTACCACATTGTGGCTTTGGTTGGATGCAAGATTTATTTTTTTAGCATGGGCAGGCACTGGGAAACGAACCCGAGTCTCCAGCATGGCAGGCGAGAACTCAGCCACTGAGTCACTGTTGCCCACCTTGGATGCAAGATTTTGATCCATATCATCTAACACCACATTATGCTAAGTCCCTTAATCAGACTTTGTCGTGCTTATCCATGTATTATTTTTTCTTTTTTCCTTTCCTTTTTGAGTGACTGTGGTTTGATGTTTCTTATTTCTCTCCACTGCCTACCACCTCATTTTTTATAGCCATATACATATATAATATATATATATATTATATATATGTTTAGTCATTGAATGAAAAGATTATGACATTTAAGAGATAGTTGGTTTTGGGATGATACATCGTCTTAATTTGGAAGAAGTCTTAAGCTTTTCTTCATGTCTTTATTCTTTACAAAGGAAGGTTATTCTGGATGTTTTTCGTCAATTTGCTAACTAGGACTGTGGAATAAAGAGTAGGATAGGAATGCTTAGAATTGGGAAGTCAGTGATGAGATCCATTGGGATTGGGAATTCTGCTGATAAGAAAGAAGCAATGGAGAATGGCATTAATGGATGTCACTCCCTTCTTCCTTTGTCTTCACCATCTTCTTTTCTGAGTGCCCTTAAGACAAGCAGAACAGGGAGATTGGAGTTGATGCTCTCCCTAGTAGTCCTAGCATAAAATATGAAAATAACAGTTTGTAAGGGGTATGAGAAGGCACTTGAACACTTTTAATATAAAGGGGTGTTTATGAGTCATGTGGATGTAAGTATGAGACTACTTGGTCTGAATAAAAGAGGCAAAACTCCCTAATACAGAGACATACATAAAATATGCATATGGTGTAAATCTGTCTGTATACCTCTCTCTATTTCTTTCTTCATTTAGTACTTTCTCCCCATAAATATCTGTATCTTTGTATAAATGTCCATCTCTCTCTAGTTAGGTAAAATAGGGTGATTATTTACCTGGCAATATCATACCTTCTCCTTCCATATAGCCATGACAGGGAGAGAGTATGGTGCAGAGTGGTTAAGAAATTGGTTTTGGAGTTAGGCAGAGCTAGGTCTCTAACTTCACCTCTACCCTTTGGTCATGTTGCTTAATTTTTCTAAAACTGAGTTTCCCCATCTGTGAAATAGAGGTAATAATATATATCCTATGGGGTGTTTTTAGAGATAACATCACATATTTGTAAGATATATAGCATAGTGCTTCAATATGCAGTGAGTTGTAGCCATTGCTACTATTGTTCCCATTATTGCTGTTGTTATTATTGCTATAATTTTAATCCACTGAAGGTATGATGTCTATATCAGAATAAACCTGATAGGCAATTTATACCTGGGTGTCTGTGAAATCATCTTCTCTCTGACCCTGGATGAACCTTTGTATATTATTCTTCTCTTGAAATTTGGTTCTGTTTTTTGGCAATTGTATTAAAGTGCTCTCTTATTATTTAGGTTGTAAATGTCTTAAAATCCTTATTGACAAATCTTGATGAAGTAAAGAAGGAAAGAGAGGGTCTGGAGAATGATATGAAATCAGTGAATTTTGACATGACAAGCAAGTTTTTGACTGCTCTGGCTCAAGATGGTGTGATAAATGAAGAAGCTCTTTCTGTTGCTGAACTGGATAGAATCTATGGAGGTCTTACAACTAAAGTCCAGGAATCTCTTAAGAAACAGGAGGGACTTCTTAAGAATATTCAGGTGAAGTACATATACTTTAATAAGATTTATATTTAAAGAAATTAAGGAAAAGATAAGCCTGAATGAAACCTCTGTCCATTTAGGAAAATGAATGGGGAATCTATTATAGTTAAGAGTAAACTGTGATACTTTATTTTGCTGAACTTTAAATTTATGAAAGAAAACTGTATTTTGTGTTAAAATGTAGCATGCTATTTAGAAATGCTTGATGCTTTTGTTTTTGGGGATTCAAATTTTTAAAAGCTTTTTTTTTTTGCCACGGTTGGTGGGGGATCAAAATTAATTTGAATTATTAATACCTGTAATTATGTGGCTAGCACATACAGACTTTAGTCAATTTTTAGAAATAATGCAAAGCTAAATATGCTTAGATATTTGAAGTTAGCCATTGTTTGTACTTAAAAACAAGTAGTGAAAGAAATTAACTACTAAATTTACTAAACACAGTTAAACATGTTTTCTACTACTCAGTATTGCTCTATATGTAATATAAAGGTATGCTAGAAAGTTAAAAAGTTGTCATCTTAACTGTTTTTTTGCCAGTGTATTATATATAGAAGTCTAATCATTGGTAAGTTTATGTGTTGACACCCACTGAATTTTTGATATCTTTACTCTATGGAAAGAGTAAAAGCAATGTACGCCCCTAAAAAATATTAGATGTGAATTTCTAGTAATTCCTGCATATAATCATATATGATTTCCATAATTGGAAAAATTATATCAATAAAAATCTTATGAAATAAATAAATTTATAATAAATGTAAATCAACATGAATCCTTCTTTTAACAAGGTCTCACACCAGGAATTTTCAAAAATGAAACAATCTAACAGTGAAGCTAACTTGAGAGAAGAAGTTTTGAAGAATTTAGCTACTGCATATGACAACTTTGTTGAACTTGTAGCTAATTTGAAGGAAGGCACAAAGGTATGGAGTACATGGAAAAGAAACAATAGCTAACTAGTACAGATGTAAACATAGGGTTCTGGGGGAGGTAACTGATGTTTCCAATTAAATCAAATTATCTCTATCTCTGATTTGTTAGCTTGACTTCTTTTTGCCTCTGTGAGACAATTGACTTAAGGGGAGGATTTGGGAAAGCTTTCAGAAGGTTACGACATTTCTTGTAAGCTTTGAAGAATGAGTTGTCTATTTCACCAGGTGGAAAAAGAATGTGGTACAGGCATTCCAGGTAGCAGAAACTAGCATAGAGATTTCAAAGCCAATGACATTTTTTGGGAATAAGAAAATGAACAGTCTGAGTGAATTATGAGGAAATGGGAGTAGTCAAAGTTGATCTGTGGCCAGATAGTGAAGAATAGCGTGGCTTTTAAATTCTGTGCTCATGGTTTGTATGGAAATAGACTTGTGACCTGAGTTGCTCTCAGAGTGTTTACTAAATATATTTTAAATATTTTTCTGATTTGTCCTTTATAAAATTTAGGGAAATGCTTATGTGTGTTTTTGTTAAATTACTTTGCTTTTGAAGGAATATGTTTTTAACAAGCACAACTCCTTTTGATAGTGTAGCTCCATAATGATGATTCAGTTAAGTTTTCTTGAAGTCTATACAGTAGGTATACTGTAAAACCTTCTGAAGAGAGGGTAGAAATAATACAAAACTGCACAAATAAGATAGTAAAATATTATCTTAAATTAATTTAAAGTGCTTTCTTCAAATAGCTATGTTGGGAAAGTTTGAATGATGCCTGCATTGCTAAAACGAATGCAAATCTAATCCTTTTCTTTAAATAGGTTTAGTATCTTTATTAAGTAGATGATTTTTCTCTAAGAATAGGGTATGTGTTCATGATCATGAAGCTTTTAACTTGTGGCTGTTCGGTTTTTGATGTCTCTGTTCTCTAAAAATGATTTTATACTTTTTACTTTCTTTAGGAATCTTAGATAGTATTTAAGATAAAGTTGTTGGGCTTAAAGCAGTATGACACTGTGTCCCATTCAGTTATTCACCTTTAACCATTATTGACAGATTAGCTTTAGATCATGTTCCTCCCTATGTGAAAAAATTGTTCCGGTTTATTTCTTACATTTATTCTTTGCTTCTAGTTTTACAATGAGCTGACTGAAATTCTGGTCAGGTTCCAGAACAAATGCAGTGATATAGTGTTTGCACGGAAGACGGAAAGAGATGAACTCTTAAAGTAAGCTTGTTTTGTGTATCCTGTTGCTCTTAACGTATTTTTCTTCTACAGAATTGTACATGGAGACCTTGGGATGAACTTGGCAGTGTGAGACAGCAATTTCCCTGTTTCTCCTGGTTATTTACAAAACAACAAGCAAATAGCCAACAATCTGTGAACAAAAGGATGAAAAGGGTCAGAAGTTCTAAATATAGGAAGTACAGTGAGTCACAGAAAAAATAACAGAACAGTTCAGGGTGGTAGATCTCAGAAAATGCCAGAAAACAAAAACTGTCCAAAAGCAGTTTATCTTGAAGTAGCAAATACAGATTCCTTACCTAAAACTAGAGGTACATAATGTGGGGTGGGATAGGGTCAATAACTCAGAAAATGTCAGCAAAATCACTTTCTGAAGGAGTTTCCTGAGAAAAACTGAGCCTGGAACATATGACTCATTCCATGCTGTGAGTAATCAATAAGAAGTTTGACACAGTATTGATAAAAAGATACTATATTTTTATTTATTTATCTATTTATTTAGGTGCATGGTCCGGAAAACTATATTTTTAAAAGTGAAAAAAAAAAGAACAGAATTTAATAAAACATTAGTAGATGAAGAGCATTCATTCTAGAACAATATTGCACAGTATAGATAATTCTGAGCAAACATGTCATCATTTATTAAAAAAAACAACAAAAGACAGCAAACAACCCCTCCCTCCCCCCAAATCTAAGAAAGCAATTACCATTCTTAAAGAAAACCACAAGAAAAAATGCAAGAACTCAGGGCAGATGGTGAGAAAACAGGAGGCAATAAACTATAAGGTAATCAGAGTTTAAGAAAGAAATAGAAGAACAAAACCATCGTAGATAATACTATAAACTTGGAAGGAGAAGAAAACAGGAATATAGAGACTAGTAATGAAGAAATCAAAGAAAATGAAACTAAAGTAAAGAATTAAAAAGGATTGGAGAGATGATAGGCAAACAAGATTGAATATTTGTGTTTCAGTCTGCTAATGCTGCTAGAATGCAATGTGCTAAAAGCAAATTTTCTTCAAAGAAGAAAAACTGAAATTGAACAGAATAATTAGTTAATGATATTATCCAAGAAATTTTTCTTAAAATAAATGAAGGCTTGTTGAAAGAGTATATCATAGAGTTGAGGAAAATGACCAAGAACTGTCTTTAAAGATGTTAGCCTTTAAAGATAATAACAGAATCCTTTAGGTAGGCTGGGAAACAAATCAAGTCACTTTATAAAAAGGTGAAAGAAAATGGGGCTGGCAGGACTGCATGCTGGAAGAGAATGAAGTGATTACATTAGAGTTCAGGGAAAACAAATATGAGCCAAGGATTGTATATCCAATCAAACTTTTCTTCAGATATAAAAGCCATTAGTAATCAGCATGAAGAACTCAGGGAATATCTTATTCTTAAACCCTTCTTGAATCCTCAGCTGACCAGACTTTTTTTTTTCTTTTTTTTTTTTACCAATCTGTCCATGTTTAAACAGTTTTCCATAAAGGAAGTGGAAGAAGTTATCAGAGAGCTACTCCTACCTCCAAGAAAGAGTAGGCTCAGGTGTTTTCACAGAGTATTTCTACAAAACCTTTAAAATGCAGATAATTAGAATGCTTTTATAAATGAATCTAGAGCTTTGGGGGAAGGGGTGGTTCCAAATTGTAACAAAACCTGACAAGATTAAAATAAAACAAAACGTCATCTTCAGAACAGTTTCACTTAAGAATATAGTTGTAAAAGTCCTTAGTAAAATTATTGCTAATGGTATTCACCTGTTTTTTAAAGAATTGTGACGGAGGATGGACCACAGTGGCTCAGCAGGTAGAATTCTCACCTGCCAGGTCAGAGACCCGGGTTTGATTCCCAGTGCCTGCCCATGGGGTGGGGGGGGGGACCTAAAAAACTATGACTGAGTAGTTTATTCCAGTAAGGCAATAATTATATTTTTATATCTAAGGAGATTAAAAGATCACAGGATTCCCTTCACAGATGAGGAAAAGCATTTTTATGAAGATAATAACTTGTTGTGGTACTCAGTAAAATAGGAATAAATGAATACTCCCTTAATATGAAAAAATTATATATGTCTGCCTAAAACAGCCTTTTGCTTAATGGAGAAACACTATACATATTCTCATTAAGGTCAGGAACAGACAACAATGCACATTACTTATACTAATTTTATTTCGCATTACCAAATAAGTTTACGTTACACTGGTGGTATGAGCAAGCACAATTAGATAAGAGAAAGAAAATAGAAATATAAAAATTGGAAAGTAGGTACAACTATCACTGTTTACAGACTTTATAATTATATAACTTCAAAACCCAACAGAACCTGAAAACTCTGTAAGTAATAAAGGATTATAATAAAAATAGCATGTAAAAATCAGTAGCTTTCATGTAAAAGTACATAATCGTATTGAACATGTAATGGAGGAAAAGACCCTGCTTAAAATAGCAATAACAGGTGGTGTGTCTGTGGCTCAGTGGCAGAATTCTCGCCTGCCATGCCAGAGACCCGGGTTTGGTTCCCAGTGCTTGCTAAAAAAAAAGCAATAACAACAAAAATATATTGTATAAGTTCGGCATAAATGAGATCTATATGAAGAAAACTTCAAAACATTATTAAAGGAGACAAAAGAAGACTTGGGCCAATTGAAAGACATATCATGTTCTTGGATAGGATGGTTCAACTTTATTCACAGATGTATAAACCTAGCATAATTGTCATTAAAAAATTACCAACAGATTTTCATTTGGAGCTAGACAAGTTGATGCTGAAGTTCAAATAGAAAATATAGTCTAACAAGATTAGCCAGGAAAACTGAGTAAGACCAGCGAGAACTAAATTCTACCAAATACTAAAGTATGAACTTCTGTCTAGCTTTAAAGCACAGTGGTCTAGTACATGTAATAGAGAGACCAAAGACAGAATAAAAAGCAGATATGTGAATTTAGTATATTAGAGGTCCAAACTAATCAGGAGGAGCTGTGGACAAGTGCCTAGCCATCTAACAAACAAAAGATACTGTAATATTAGGATAAATTCCAAATGGATCGAAGTTGAAATGCATAAAGTGAAATGTAAAAGTCTAGAAAAAATATGGAAGAACTCTATAAATCTGAAATGGGGACAGTCTTTTTAATTCTGCCTTACTACCTAGAAACCATTAAGAAAAAATAGTGAGTTAGTCACAAAAAACAAAACCATGATAAATAGAGCCCATATGACAAATTGGGGAAACATATTTGGAACTTACTCATTGCCGAAAGGGTAATTTTTCACAAAGAATTCCTAGAAATTAATGAGGGAGAAAACACTTTATAGAAAAATGGGCAAGAGATGTTTGAACAGAAATTTTGCAGAAAAGAAAATAAAAATGATGGTTTTTAAATGAGAAAAATACCTACCCTCATTCAGTATAAATTAAATACAAATTAAAAGTACTCTGAGATAACATTTTCCAGATTGGCAGAAATCTCAGCGTTTGATAACGTACTTTGTTGGCACATCTGGGGAAACATTCATAAGTTGCTTTGAGAGTGCAGAATGGTGTAGTTTTCATCGTAGGGCAAATTGACAGTAAAGGCCAAGATTACAAGTGCATATATCCTTTCATCCAGTTCTTCTGTTTTTGGGAATTTATTCTATGGATATATTAACATAATGTTAGAAATAACATATTTATGAGCTTTTCCATTTCTGCATTGCTTGCAGCAGTGAAAGAATAGAAACAAAATGTCTGGGCTGGCTAAATAAACTATATTTATGTGGTGAAATCATATGCACTTTGTTTAAAAACAAAGAACTCTATCAAAGATAGAGTGGGAACTTGGCAGATGGGGCCTTTCATTCACCTTTTTGTTTTCGTATCATTTGAATATAATAACTTTTTAGAAAATTATACTGA
Organism: Tamandua tetradactyla; assembly: GCF_023851605.1. Classification (NCBI taxonomy): domain Eukaryota; kingdom Metazoa; phylum Chordata; class Mammalia; order Pilosa; family Myrmecophagidae; genus Tamandua; species Tamandua tetradactyla. The sequence continues at coordinate 53,816,712 of NC_135341.1, read as the reverse complement.
ATTTAAATAACTAAGGAAATTTCATTATTTTATACTGTCTGATTCTTAGTTTTGACTTTGCATCCACCTTTTCTTTTTGAGCTTCAGAGCCTTTTGTTCAGACTCAATCTGGGGTGGTGCAATGGTGGCTTAGTGGCAAGAATTCTCACCTGTGGAGCTGAAGACCCGGGTTCGATCCCCGGAGCCTGCCCATGCCAAAAAAAAAATGCTCAAACTCCATCTTATATACAAGTCCTGTTGGTAAAGGATCTGGCTTGTATCTAAGCAGAGTAGGGGCTTAGAGCAGGACCTTCTACCTTTTCTTCTAGGGAGCAGCCATGCAGACATCTATACTGAACCCCTAAGTTCTGTACCTTAGGCCCAAGTCAGAACTGAAAAAATGATTGAAGAAAATATCTAAGTTTAAATGGGGGAAATCACCAAACTATGGTTCTCAGGTTAAATCTGGCCTCTCGTTAGTTTTTGTAGCAGCACAGCCACTTATATTCCTTTACATAGTGTCTAAGGCTTCTTTTGTGCTACTACAGCAGAGTGAGTGGTTGTGATGGAGACCTTATTGCCCACAAAGCCTGAAATATTTACTGTCTGGCCCTTTACAGAAACAGTTTTGCTGACTTTGAGTTTAAATCATTTTCTTTTCCATGATATGATTGAGTGGTTAGTTTTCACATTTAAACCTTTCGTGTAAACAGGCTAACAAAATTTTTTGAATTTTGTAGCATAATAATATTTAAGTGGCTCAGAAATAATTTTTTTGGCTCAGAAATAATTTTAAAAATATTGTCATGTTCTTAAATACTTCATATTTCAAGTCTTATTTGAAAAGTAGGATTGTTAACATTTGCATGTATAATTCTACATATATACTATAAACAAATTCAGTTCAAAGACAGTGATAAACTTGACAGTTTTGTCAGTTCAGTAATTAAAAGTTGAATGAATGATGGAAAAGTAGGCCCAGTAGTCATAATCTTAGCTTTTAAAAATCTGAGGGTTTATATTATAACCATTGTTGTTAATACCTACGACCTTATTTCTTTAAAACATTTTTTACTGAACTTAATGTACATAAGAAAAGTATATGTAAGTCTACATCATGCTGAATTTTCATGAACTATGTAACCTATTCAGCTAGACCTTATTAGATTAATACACAGAACATTCTCTGCACCCCAGAAGGTCCTGTCATGCGTTCACCCTGTCATTATTCTCTCCCCTGAGGCCAGCCACTATATTAACTTCTGAGAACATTATTTTTGTTTTTGTACTTAATATAATTGGAATCATAGTAGGTATTTTTTTTTTGTGGTTGGCTTTTGTTCAGTATTTTTAAGATTCATCCATAGAGTTGTGTGTAATTGTAGATTATTTGATTCTCATTTCTGTATAATATTTCATAGTATGAATATGCTACAAATTATCTCTTCTGTTGTTTTGGGGTATTTGAGTAGTTTCTAGTTTAAGTTATTGTAAATAGTGTTGGTATGAACATTTTAAAATGGTGCTGACGATAGAAACATATTGTGAGCCACATATGAATTTAAAACTTTCTAGTAACCACGTTGAAAACATTAAAACGAACAGGTGAAATTAATTTTAATAACATTTTATTTAACACAGTATATCTAAAGTATTTCATTGTATCATTAATGTGACAATTATGAATAAGCTATTTTACTTTTTTCCCCTCTATACTAAATCTTAGAAATCTGGTGTTTATTTTCCCCTTGTAGTAACAGCTCAATACTAGCCACATTTTAAGTGCTCAGTAGCCATTTGTAGAGAGTGGCTGCTGTATTGGATAGTGTGGTTCTAGACCATGTTTTTCATGAGCATTTGTACCCGGTGCTATTGGTGATATATGTAAAAGTGGAGTTGCTGGGTCATAGGGTATGCTCGGCTTTAAATGGATATTACCAGACAGTTTCCCAAAGTGGTCGTACTAATTTATATTCCAGCTTGTGATTTATGAGAGTTCTGATTGCGTTACATTTTTGCTAATCCTAGTTATTTTTAAAATCTCCTTCATCTTAATTATTCTGGTGAGTGCATAGGGTTACCTCATTGTGGTTATTTTCCTGATGACTGATATGTCCCTTTTATATGCTTAGTCGCCAGGGACCTTACCTTTTAATTTTTGACTGCTTTCATTGAAATCTTTAATCAGCTGTTTAAAGAGTACAAAAAGAAGGAATGGTTTACTCTGAGTTTTCCCTTTTTTCACTCGTGATTTAATACTAATATTGTTAATCGTGGTTGTTGGCACAGGAATACTGGTGACATGTTATTTAATATAGTTTTGTTTTTTCAAGTACTAGTCATGTTTCTTAATAGCTTTAATTTATATGATTAATTAAGTAGTTAGGAAATTCTCATTTGTCCAATAATTGTGTCGTTCACCGAATCCATCCCTGGAGTATATGAAAGGGAAGAAAATTGTGTTAAGCCTTTATAATACCCATATCTCTTTTAAGTATTTCAAAACTTGATCTTTTAGAATTTTAATGTTGATTTAAAAAGTCCTTAGTTTATCTTTTAAGCAATTCTTTGCTTATAATCAGTAAGAATTAGTTTTGGTTTCTTTGTGAATGTATATTAGTTTTCCTTAAATCCAGAGAGACAAATTTATTTTCTAAATGGGCGCCTTTTGAGAATGGAAACAGGACAATAGGTACTTACTGTCTCATACACTTTGGAACATGTCATGATATTTGACTTTTCTCTGTATGTTAATTACTGTAGTGAAAAGTTAATCAACACCATGCATTTCATAGTGGATTTTACCCTAGGCACCGTTAAAAGTGAGATTTTGAGATAAATTCCAATTTATTATGAGAGGAGATAAACATTTTTTTCCCTTTTTAATACTAAATTTTAATGGTATTTTCAACAATATGTATTTCATGAGTTTACCTTAATGACAGATTATGGGGTATCTTTTAATATAAAATATCTTAGTGCCACATTTCTTTGAAATATTTTCAGAAATTTTTCATGTATAAATTTTCATAATGGTTTGAGTAAATTAGCTTTCTCATCTGATGTTTTTTTTTTTAATACTTTATTAACAGTTTTAGCCCCTTGTTGTAGATAGTGATTACAATATTAGGTAAGTAAATATGAGCAGTAGCTTTCTGATAACTTTTTGATAGGTTATGTTTAGTTTTTCATCTAGGGGGCTATCTTTTATTAGAGAGTAGAGAGATACACACCTTTCTTTTCAAACTACTTCTCTAGCTGTAACTATGGTCTCTGAAAAAGTTTACCATTTTTCTTAGTCTTCAGAAATAGAGTAAGAAGTAGCTTCATTTTATTATAGTAGGGAGGAATACAATATAAGTAAGTTCTAGTCCAGAACAGAAATATAGTGTATTTTAAAATATTATTTTGGATCTATTTTCTATGTTTCATGTATGAAGACAAGAAAAATAAGAAAAGAACTTATGTGTGTGTGTTTTTTAAATTGTGTTAATTTCTAACGTGCCTTTAATAAGGGACTTGCAACAAAGCATAGCCAGAGAACCCAGTGCGCCTTCAATTCCTACCCCTGCCTATCAGTCTTCTCCAGGAGGGGGACATGCACCAACGCCTCCAACTCCAGCACCAAGAACCATGCCGGTTAGTAAGTAAATAAATTTTTTAAATGGAGGTTTTTTTTTTATTGCTAGCACCTTGTTTACTGTCAGGGAGAAAACAGACTTGTAAGCAAAGCAGTTTGGTGGTCACTACCTTCGTTAGATGCCCAACCTTCACATCACTAATATTAAGTGGGTTCTGATGTTTTATAACATGAAGAACATGGCATCATACATGCATTTTTGCCAAAAAATGTTTAACCTGAATTTCATCAGGTTGCAACAATACAGTGATAAAACAAGAAATTAAACAGTAATGTTAGGGTGCAATTGGGCAAATCCAGAACGTGGAATATTCTGTATGATACCTGGCTTAGTCTTTTTTAAAAGTAAATGTTATAGAAGGGGAAGAAGTGCGTGTGGGGTGGTGTTCTAGATTAAAAGAGATGAGAGATTTCTACCTGGACCTTGGTTAGATTTTGGTTCACAAAATCAGCCATAAACCTTTTTTTGTGATAAATAGGGAAACCCGAACTTGGAGGGAATATTTGATATTAGGTAATAATTGTCACTTTTCTTAAGGTGAAAATGGTATTGTGATTATATAAGAAGGACTTGCATGCTGCAGTCTTCAGGGCTGGTGTCATGAAATTTGTAATTTACTTTCAGTTGGTTCTACAAATTATATAGATAAATAAATGGATCTCATTATAGACAAAGCAAGTATGGCAACATGTTAGCAGTTACTGTATTAAATTTGTAGATATTTGTTTATTCTCCTATTCTTAAAAGCTTTTTGGTGTTTGAAATTTTCATATAAAAAGTTTGGTGGGAGGGGTACAATAGTAATAAACCATACCTGACCTGCCCCTTCCTCCCACCTCAAATATCTGACCATTTGTGGGAGCAGTAATGAGAAGTAAATGAGTAAATATTAGACATCAGGGAAAGAGTAGTGGCCATGGAAAATTCACAATTGGGAAATAATCAACTGTGATAACTTTTTGGAGTAAGCCAACACTGAAGAATGAGAATTAGACATATATTTGGTTGAATTTTAGAGTTTCTCATATGGCCTCATTTATTTTAGTTAATAGCAATTTAAAGATGAAACATTTGTAGTCTTTGTTGACTTTTTTTTATAGCCTACTAAACCCCAGCCCCCGGCTCGGCCTCCACCTCCTGTGCTTCCAGCAAACCGAGCTCCTTCTGCTACTGCTCTAGCTCCAGTGGGAACTGGCACTGCTGCATCAGCTCCATCGCAAACCCCTGGTTCAGGTCCTCCTCCACAGGCTCAGGGACCTCCCTATCCAACCTATCCAGGATATCCCGGGTAAGGCTGAGCATTGCATTTTCTAATGATATGACTAACGTTATTTCTAGCTCTGGTCAACCTTTTAAAAACAAGGCCACGCTTTTCCTCGATGGAGCTGCCATAAATGAATAGCCTACATTGCCTGAAATTAAAAAAAATATTGTTATATTCACTTATTTAAATAGTTGCAGAGCCATTTCACAGGCCTTTTCCCCGCTCCCAATCTTAAAATACCAGGCATTTTACTACCTTTTAAGATATGCCCCAGACTTTATGTAATGAATATGTTCTGTCTTCCAAGCCTTAGAACTTAGAAATGCTAAATTTATGTACATTTCAGTCAGTACTGAATCTTGTGGACCAGGGAAATATATTCAGATTATTAATTTTGCTACATTAAAATGGAGGATCTCCATTTTTATTCCTTGTTGATAGTTTAATGTTTAGTCTTATTTCCTTCAGCAGTGTAATTTTCTGGATAGTACCAGGCAAACATTTGCTATGCTTTCATTTCAATTAATAACAGGATATGAATGCTTTTCTTTAACAGTTAACTGAAACACCATTCTGCTCTTCACTGTTCTCAAATTACAGAAAAACAACTTTCTTAAAAAAATTGGTTTCAGTTTTTAGTACTTGATTTACCAATCCATTCTGTTTTTCTCTTTTCCCCATCAGGTATTGCCAAATGCCCATGCCCATGGGTTATAATCCTTATGCATACGGCCAGTATAATATGCCATATCCACCTGTGTATCACCAGAGCCCTGGACAGGCTCCATATCCGGGACCCCAGCAGCCTTCATACCCCTACCCTCAACCCCCACAGCAGCCTTACTATCCACAGCAGTAATGTGTCTGCCCAGAAGCTCAGCTGGTTCAGTTCAAAGGGAAAGAAATACCAACCCTGCAATAAGTGTATTAAACTCTATGCTCTGGTTAATATAATGTACTCTACTGTACCAAATGCAGTGTATAATTTCTGTCTGCGGCTAAAAGTTAAAAGCCATGCCCCAGTTCCGTATTTGATTGCACATATGAGAAGTGCTGCTATTGCAGTATAAAAACTAAGTATAATAGGATTTGAGATAAGTTATACTACAGTTCATAAAAATTGAAAACGAGAAATTAAACCCACAAATGGAAAATTGAAACCATTATACTTTTTACATATGATGTGGTTGGGATATCAGATACTTATAATGATGGTTTAATTACTGATATTCAAGAAAACAAAGGTTTCTTTTTTGGTTTATTGATTTGGTTTAATTTCTACTATACTATTTTATATAATCAAGACACTGTAAATCTTATAATTTAAAAATAAATTACTTAAGAACAGTTGTCATTGTTATGTTTTGTTATTGCTTCTCATTAATTTCTAATTTCTTTCTAGTATTAGCATCTTATTTTGTATATATATAAGTCAAACAGATACTGTGTTTAAGTGCATGAGCATTGCAAGTTAACAGTCAGGTTCAAGGTCATTTTATAGGAAACCAAATGAATAGTACAATAATTTATCTTTCATATGCTGATTAGTAAATTGATTTTGACATTTCTTTTAAAAAGTCCTATGATGTAGAAGAAACATTGCTACCAAAGATTCTGGAAATAAATACACAAATTAATATGTATATTTAATATTTTTTGTTAGCTTCTCTGAGATATTGATTCAAATTCTGGTAATACCTTTTTTCACTTTTTGTTTTTTTTTCCTCACAACCTGGTTAAAATAAATACACGTCATTGACTATACTGTCTAATGTGATGGAATTGTTTGAAGAAAATTCAGTTATATCTTTCTATTTCTTTCTTTCACCTAGCTGTCTTAATTTACTAACATTTAATGCACAATGTATATGAGTAGATCTAAGCCCTTTCATTTTTGTGCTATTAAAGATTGGACTATTTTATAATTCAGGGAGCACGCAAAACAATTGTTAGGAGCATATGCCAATTCTGAAATAGGTTGTGCATTTAGCATTAATTGCTGCTGTTAGGAAATCTACTCACTATATAAACCTCAGTAAAAATATTGATGACATACATCATGGAATGAGAAAATGGAAAGGAATGAACTGTCTTAACATCACGGTGGGATCTATTCTGTGTGGGATTCGTTTGTGAATATATTAAAGATATGAGCAGATTTCCAGTGATCATATTTATGTTGATTTTTTGAGTTTTAGTGCTGACCTGTTGCATTATTGTTTAGTTTATATAAAATGACACTGTTACTTGGTTCACTGTTGTTTTTTCATCAACAGTTTGGGTTTATATTTTAAATGTTAGACTGAAGGTATGATTGTAAAAGGGAGTGAATTGGTTTAAAAGTATATGTATATTTAAAAAAATCTTATTTTGTTATATGTAGAAAATTTGAAGGCATGTTACTTCAATATAAAAGACCTTTGATAACATGGAATATTGAAATTGATTTGAAGTCCAATAGTTAAACTTGGCAAAAAGTGTTCTACATGTCATTGCTAAGTTTTAATGAGATTCATTAGAGGATGACACAGGCTTGTTTGATTCTTGTGTAAATGGCATTTAAGTTCTATATTCTTTTCATCATATACCAACATAAAACATTCAATGAGAGTTTGGGGTATACCAAATTGCTAGTTTATTATTCTTACTGATGCAGAATAAAACCAAAAACAAAACGGGCCTGAATATTCTCTTGGGGGAAAGAGGACACTAAAGAAAAGGGTAAATGCATCAGAAAGCCAAAGGAGGAATTTTAAGGCCATTTAGCCCATTTCCGGTCCTGCTAGGCCTGTTCCTGGAAAGCCACAGGAAGATTGCTCAGAAACTCGGGGATTTTTTGAAAGGATTCATAGCTGCCTATGGCAGCCTCTTCAGTATACCTGTCATGCTCAACTCTGTTAGCGAAGCCTTTTTTTATGAAGTATCCCAGACCTATTGCCTCTTGTCAATTCACTCATACATTAGATAATTGAGGATACTTTCTTTTGGTGACCTGTATCTAAGTACAAATAACCAGGTTTGGGCAGCCTTTCATTGCTGGGGCGTATCTCCATAGGCCTACCCTGTTTTAATAAGATGATTTCTAGAAAGAAGCTTCCCTTATGTCTATTTTACATTCTAGTAAAGGAGAAGGAAGCACCTACTGGGATTGTTTTTGTTACCTAGCTTTTTTTATCCTTTACTTAGCTTTCCATATGCTACAAAAACCCTAAAAGAGTTGTTAGGAATCATGATGTTTATTTGGAGGTAGGAGGAGGGTGTGATTCTGTGGTTCTGATATGTTGTACCCTTGGTTTTAGTTAGGTTTTTTTAAATTCCTAAACCAAAAGGAATCCAGACCGTTTCTGTTGGGCTTTGATATACTATTATGAAATGGATTATGCTTCAAATAATAAAGCTCTGTATTGAGAACCTAGTTAGAAGTGGGGAGCGGCAGGGAGGAACTGTCCAACTTCTCTTATTTGTTATTCCTAGTTGGAGCTGTACAGAGGGCCTGACTTCTCTGTCTGGTGTAAAGTACTGATCTGAAGAGAACTTATGGTAGGCCCCCTAGTTTTATTCTTGGTTAGAAAAAGTAGTAATATGTTACTGCAAACCAATCAATCATCGTGAAGTGTCCCTATATCCATAACCTTGACTTTTTTTACAATTAACAGTGCCTCCCACCTCAAATCTAGGGAGTTAGAGAAAAAAAGATTTCAGAGCTTGTGTCCGTGATGTTCCATCCAAGTCAGCCTTTCCAGTCAAAAGAATTTTTAAAAATATTTTCCATTAGAGCTTTCCAGTTTGCAAAAGTGCTTTCTATACATTTTCTAATTTCATGATAAATGTGGTAAAATACAATTTGTTAAGTAGATTTCAGTTTGCTAATGGGGAAAAAATTTTTTTTTTAATGGTTAGTTTAACTTGACTTTGTGTAGTTCTTGCTACAACCTAGTGATATCTCATTTTTAAGACTTCTTTAGTTACTGGTTGATCGACACTTCAGAAGTAGGAATAAAACAGTGTTAGCATGTTATAATTGCTGATTTAAAAATAGACTTTAGAACAAAATGGTTGATTATAAGATTTACATGGAAGAGCAAAGAAGGAAAATTATATTTTTAAAGAGAATATTCAGGCTTTATTTCTGGTATGAAGTTTATATTTTTAAAAAAAAATCCTATATTATCACACCAGAGATTTTAGATTCTTTTCTGGTTACAAGCATTGCTGGTAGTTGGATTATATTTTTACTGTATTCATTTCTCTTAGGGGGAGAATTGTAAAGAAACAAAAAGGTTCCAGATGAATGTATCCTAGAAATAAAAATTGAAAGATTCTTACTTCCTTGGAGTATGAATTCTTATTTAAAGTTTCATAGTTTCCATAATTTATTTGACAAATGATGGGTTGGGAAACACCGGCCTTGACTAAATGCATGACACTTGCATGACACTTGTTGACTAAATGCATGAGACAATGTTTAAATGTTTTCTTATAGCTGTCAGCCCTGTAATTTATATGGATGAGCCATGTTTTTCATTATTTATGATTTGCCCCAATCCTTTTACATGAAAATCTCTTCCTCAGGTGCCATTTTTGGGGTTAATTTTTGGAAATGATTTTTGGTTAATTTTTGGTGGGAGCAAAGGTTGTCATCTTAGTTGATCAGGTGAGGAGGGATGATGAAATGTGTTCATCTTTTAAAACATTTTATTTTCTTACTAGCTATCCTATGTTTTAAGATCACTTGGAACTGACTTTATATAGTTTATCAGAAAATGTGTTGATTTTGTACGTCTGTCAAATTTGCTGAAGCTGAGCAAGCTATTTCCAAAAATGAATCAGGATCAGATGTCCTTATTATATATTCTAAGTGTATTACAATAGGACAAAGTTAAATCTTCTTTTTTGCATTCACTTGTCTGTCATCTGTGTTGGATAGTGTGGAGTTCACACTGAGGGGCTTGGGAACCCAGGTATGTGGAATGAGAATGGTGGGAATCCAAGGGGACTCTCCATGGAATTTGGGTTCTGTTGCAGCCGAAAGGAAGGGTGACCCAGAAACTGTGCATGTTTGGACTGCTTTAGCATTTCCTACTGCAGGGCAGGAGTGCTTTAGGAACTGCCTTTGAGCAGATCTGAATAGTCCAAGGGCATGTTAGCAGAAAAGGGCATCTGCCTTTTCTGCTTGTCAGAACTTTTGCTTGCAAGGGACCCTGACTTCTGCTAAGTTCTGTGGCCCCTGATATCCTTCCCTTTTGCATAAAAGTTTTACAAGTTCCTTGCAAACTAACAAATGCCAAGTGATGCAGGTATATAGATTAAAAGCTTATTATTATTTCTTTTAAATTTTCCTGTTTAGCTGTTATTTAACCTTTGCACATTTTGAAGCCATGTGAATTGTATTCATTTCAGTTATACCTTTATTGTGAACATGAAGTGACCCTTTTCCTTTTTCATCTTGTAGTATATTTTATTAATATCACCACCCTTGCTTTCATTCTGTTTGTAATAACAGATTCTCTAACTTGTATTATATGTGCCTTAGTTTAAATGTTTTTGATTTTGCACGTGTGATCTAATAGGGAAGTTTAATCAATTTTCAATATTAAAATTAAAATGTGTATGATCTTTTGCCATTTTGTTTGATATAAATATTTTGTGCTTTCTGTTTCCTTTTTGTGTGTGTGTGTGTTCATTGCTTGGATTATGTTTTGTTTTATCTGTGTGAATTGGAACACTGGTGGTTACCTACAGTTTTTGAAAGATTAGTATTCTATTTTCTTCTCATCCTCAGCCAAATCTCCAGTCTTTTAAAATATAAACAGGGTTTAGAGTCATATTATTTTAATGCACTATTATTTTTGCATTATGCATCTTCTTTTGATAATAATTGTTGACCTTTGCATTTCTCAGTGTGATTTATGAGAATTTAGAAGGTTTGGTCTTTTTATCTCTCTCACATCCATCCCCGTCACCACTTCCAGCTTTGTGGGCTTCTCTGTTGCCAGTAAGCACCAGTGATTCCAAACAAGAGACCCCCAAAGGGTCCAATGTCTCCCTTCTCCGCCAGAACCTGGAAGAAAGGAGTTGAGAAAAACACCAGCTCAGCACAATAGACTTGGCTGTGTATTATATTCTTTTAAAATTTTGTTTACATACAATGGTAAAAATTCAAAAGTTATGAAAAGGTAAGTGGTAAAAGCAAGTGTTCATCCTCCCTTATTCCTAGATGACCCAGTTCCCCTCCCCAGAGGCTGTTTCTGTTACCAGTCCACACAGCTCAGATTGTGTTGAGGCTCATTAACTCCCAGAAGCAGTGAGTTGCAGCCCTTTGTGGAAGGGATGCAGTGAATTGTGACAGTTGCATCTAAAATCAAAATCTGCCCTGGTATTTTCTTCTTGGAGACCAAGGACTGCATTTTTCCTACTTTTTTGGGGGGTGGGGGATGCTATATGGCGGGAATCACATTTTCATTCTTTTTCCATATGAGTGTCACCTTATTGCAGCACTATTTGTTGAATTTTTGTTTGGTTTTTCGTTTCTTTGCTTGATTGTTTGGGAAGTGCATGGGCCAGTAATCCAAGGACTGCATTTTTAGCTGGCAATCTAGGAGAGGTAATTCTAAATTCAGGTACACTTGACATTATTAACAACATTAGTGATGTGTTCAGTCATCACTAATCTCTAATCCCACTATGCTTTATGATTTTTTGTAATTATCCAGAGCACTTGTTATAGTTTTTGACACAGATTTGCACTTTCACTGATGTAAAGAATTTTCCACAAGAAAACTTTTTTTTTTTTTTATTAATTAAAAAAAGAATTAACAAAACAATTAGAAATCATTTCAATGTACATGTACAATCAGTAATTCTTAATAACATCACATAGTTGCATATTCATCATTTCTTAGTACATTTGCATCGATTTAGAAAAAGAAATAAAAAGACAACAGAATAAGAATTAAAACAATAATAGAAAGAAAAAAAAAACAAAAACAAAAAACCTATACCTCACATGCAGCTTCATTCAGTGTTTTAACATAATTGCATTACAATTGGGTAGTATTGTGCTGTCCATTTCTGAGTTTTTATATCCAGTCCCGTTGTACAGTCTGTATCCCTTCATCTCCAATTATCCCTTCTCTTTTTTTTTTTTTTTAATTAACAAAAAAAGAAATTAACCCAACATTTAGAGATCATACCATTCTACACATGCAATCATTAATTCTTAACATCATCACATAGCTGCATGATCATCATTTCTTAGTACATTTGCATTGGTTTAGAAGAACTAGCAACATAACCGAAAAAGATATAGAATGTTAATATAGAGAAAAAAATAAAAGTAATAATAGTAAAATCAAAACAAAACAACACAAAACAAAACAAAAACCTATAGCTCAGATGCAGCTTCATTCAGTGTTTTAACATGATTACTTTACAATTAGGTATTATTGTGCTGTCCATTTTTGAGTTTTTGTATCTAGTCCTGTTGCACAGTCTGTATCCCTTCAGCTTCAATTACCCATTGTCTTACCCTGTTTCTAACTCCTGCTGAACTCTGTTACCAATGACATATTTCAAGTTTATTCTCGAATGTCCGTTCACATCAGTGGGACCATACAGTATTTGTCCTTTAGTTTTTGGCTGGATTCACTCAGCATAATATTCTCTAGGTCCATCCATGTTATTACATGCTTCATAAGTTTATCTTGTCTTAAAGCTGCATAATATTCCATCGTATGTATATACCACAGTTTGTTTAGCCACTCTTCTGTTGATGGAGATTTTGGCTGTTTCCATCTCTTTGCAATTGTAAATAATGCTGCTATAAACATTGGTGTGCAAATGTCCGTTTGTGTCTTTGCCCTTAAGTCCTTTGAGTAGATACCTAGCAATGGTATTGCTGGGTCGTATGGCAATTCTATATTCAGCTTTTTGAGGAACCGCCAAACTGCCTTCCACAGTGGTTGCACCCTTTGACATTCCCACCAACAGTGGATAAGTGTGCCTCTTTCTCCACATCCTCTCCAGCACTTGTCATTTTCTGTTTTGTTGATAATGGCCATTCTGGTGGGTGTGAGATGATATCTCATTGTGGTTTTGATTTGCATTTCTCTAATGGCCAGGGACATTGAGCATCTCTTCATGTGCCTCTTGGCCATCCGTATTTCCTCTTCTGGTAGGTGTCTGTTTAAGTCTTTTTCCCATTTTGTAATTGGGTTGGCTGTCTTTTTGTTGTTGAGATGAACAATCTCTTTATAAATTCTGGATAGTAGACCTTTATCTGATATATCATTTCCAAATATTGTCTCCCATTGTGAAGGCTGTCTTTCTACTTTCTTGATGAAGTTCTTTGATGCACAAAAGTGTTTAATTTTGAGGAGTTCCCATTTATTTATTTCCTTCTTCAGTGCTCTTGCTTTAGGTTTAAGGTCCATAAAACCGCCTCCAGTTGTAAGATCCATAAGATATCTCCCTACATTTTCCTCTAACTGTTTTATGGTCTTAGACCTAATGTTTAGATCTTTGATCCATTTTGAGTTAACTTTTGTATAGGGTGTGAGAGATGGGTCTTCTTTCATTCTTTTGCATATGGATATCCAGTTCTCTAGGCACCATTTATTGAAGAGACTGTTCTGTCCCAGGTGAGTTGGCTTGACTGCCTTATCAAAGATCAAATGTCCATAGATGAGAGGGTCTATATCTGAGCACTCTATTCGATTCCATTGGTCGATATATCTATCTTTATGCCAATACCATGCTGTTTTGACCACTGTGGCTTCATAATATGCCTTAAAGTCAGGCAGCGCGAGACCTCCAGCTTCGTTTTTTTTCCTCAAGATGTTTTTAGCAATTCGGGGCACCCTGCCCTTCCAGATAAATTTGCTTATTGGTTTCTCTATTTCTGAAAAATAAGTTGTTGGGATTTTGATTGGTATTGCATTGAATCTGTAAATCAATTTAGGTAGGATTGACATCTTAACTATATTTAGTCTTCCAATCCATGAACACGGTATGCCCTTCCATCTATTTAGGTCTTCTGTGATTTCTTTTAGCAGTTTTTTGTAGTTTTCTTTATATAGGTTTTTTGTCTCTTTAGTTAAATTTATTCCTAGGTATTTTATTCTTTTAGTTGCAATTGTGAATGGGATTCGTTTCTTGATTTCCCCCTCAGCTTGTTCCTTACTAGTGTATAGAAATGCTACAGATTTTTGAATGTTGATCTTGTAACCTGCTACTTTGCTGTACTCATTTATTAGCTCTAGTAGTTTTGTTGTGGATTTTTCCGGGTTTTCGACGTATAGTATCATATCGTCTGCAAACAGTGATAGTTTTACTTCTTCCTTTCCAATTTTGATGCCTTGTATTTCTTTTTCTTGTCTAATTGCTCTGGCTAGAACCTCCAACACAATGTTGAATAATAGTGGTGATAGTGGACATCCTTGTCTTGTTCCTGATCTTAGGGGGAAAGTTTTCAATTTTTCCCCATTGAGGATGATATTAGCTGTGGGTTTTTCATATATTCCCTCTATCATTTTAAGGAAGTTCCCTTGTATTCCTATCTTTTGAAGTGTTTTCAACAGGAAAGGATGTTGAATCTTGTCGAATGCCTTCTCTGCATCAATTGAGATGATCATGTGATTTTTCTGCTTTGATTTGTTGATATGGTGTATTACATTAATTGATTTTCTTATGTTGAACCATCCTTGCATACCTGGGATGAATCCTACTTGGTCATGATGTATAATTCTTTTAATGTGTTGTTGGATACGATTTGCTAGAATTTTATTGAGGATTTTTGCATCTGTATTCATTAGAGAGATTGGTCTGTAGTTTTCTTTTTTTGTAATATCTTTGCCTGGTTTTGGTATGAGGGTGATGTTGGCTTCATAGAATGAATTAGGTAGTTTTCCCTCCACTTCGATTTTTTTGAAGAGTTTGAAGAGAATTGGTACTAATTCTTTCTGGAACGTTTGGTAGAATTCACATGTGAAGCCATCTGGTCCTGGACTTTTCTTTTTAGGAAGCTTTTGAATGACTAATTCAATTTCTTTACTTGTGATTGGTTTGTTGAGGTCATCTATGTCTTCTTGAGTCAAAGTTGGTTGTTCATGTCTTTCCAGGAACCCGTCCATTTCCTCTAAATTGTTGTATTTATTAGCGTAAAGTTGTTCATAGTATCCTGTTATTACCTCCTTTATTTCTGTGAGGTCAGTAGTTATGTCTCCTCTTCCATTTCTGATCTTATTTATTTGCATCCTCTCTCTTCTTCTTTTTGTCAGTCTTGCTAAGGGCCCATCAATCTTATTGATTTTCTCATAGAACCAACTTCTGGCCTTATTGATTTTCTCTATTGTTTTCATGTTTTCAATTTCATTTATTTGTGCTCTAATCTTTGTTATTTCTTTCCTTTTGCTTGCTTTGGGGTTAGCTTGCTGTTCTTTCTCCAGTTCTTCCAAATGGATAGTTAATTCCTGAATTTTTGCCTTTTCTTCTTTTCTGATATAGGCATTTAGAGCAATAAATTTCCCTCTTAGCACTGCCTTTGCTGCGTCCCATAAGTTTTGATATGTTGTGTTTTCATTTTCATTCGCCTCGAGGTATTTGCTAATTTCTCTTGCAATTTCTTCTTTGACCCAGTCGTTGTTTAGGAGTGTGTTGTTGAGCCTCCACGTATTTGTGAATTTTCTGGCACTCTGCCTATTATTGATTTCCAACATCATTCCTTTATGGTCCGAGAAAGTGTTGTGTAAGATTTCAATCTTTTTAAATTTGTTAAGACTTGCTTTGTGACCCAGCATATGGTCTATCTTTGAGAATGATCCATGAGCACTTGAGAAAAAGGTGTATCCTGCTGTTGTGGGATGTAATGTCCTATAAATGTCTATTAAGTCTAGTTCATTTATAGTAATATTCAGATTCTCTATTTCTTTGTTGATCCTCTGTCTAGATGTTCTGTCCCTTGATGAGAGTGGTGAGTTGAAGTCTCCAACTATTATGGTATATGAGTCTATTTCCCTTTTCAGTGTTTGCAGTATATTCCTCACGTATTTTGGGGCATTCTGATTCGGTGCGTAAATATTTATGATTGTTATGTCTTCTTGTTTAATTGTTCCTTTTATTAGTATATAGTGTCCTTCTTTGTCTCTTTTAACTGTTTTACATTTGAAGTCTAATTTGTTGGATATTAGTATAGCCACTCCTGCTCTTTTCTGGTTGTTATTTGCATGAAATATCTTTTCCCAACCTTTCACTTTCAACCTATGTTTATCTTTGGGTCTAAGATGTGTTTCCTGTAGACAGCATATAGAAGGATCCTGTTTTTTAATCCATTCTGCCAATCTATGTCTTTTGATTGGGGAATTCAGTCCATTGACATTTAGTGTTATTACTGTTTGGATAATATTTTCCTCTAACATTTTGCCTTTTGTATTATATATATCATATCTGATTTTCCTTCTTTCTACACTCTTTTCCATATCTCTCTCTTCTGTCTTTTTGTATCTGACTCTAGTGCTCCCTTTAGTATTTCTTGCAGAGCTGGTCTCTTGGTCACAAATTCTTTCAGTGACTTTTTGTCTGAGAATGTTTTAATTTCTCCCTCATTTTTGAAGGATAATTTTGCTGGATATAGGAGTCTTGGTTGGCAGTTTTTCTCTTTTAGTATTTTAAATATATCATCCCACTGTCTTCTAGCTTCCATGGTTTCTGCTGAGAAATCTACACAAAGTCTTATTGGGTTTCCCTTGTATGTAATGGATTGTTTTTCTCTTGCTGCTTTCAAGATCTTCTCTTTCTCTTTGACCTCTGACATTCTAACTAGTAAGTGTCTTGGAGAACGCCTATTTGGGTCTAATCTCTTTGGGGTGCGCTGCACTTCTTGGATCTGTAATTTTAGGTCTTTCATAAGAGTTGGGAAATTTTCAGTGAAAATTTCTTCCATTAGTTTTTCTCCTCCTTTTCCCTTCTCTTCTCCTTCTGGGACACCCACAACACGTATATTTGTGCGGTTCATATTGTCCTTGAGTTCCCTGATACCCTGTTCAAATTTTTCCATTCTTTTCCCGATAGTTTCTGTTTCTTTTTGGGATTCAGATGTTCCATCCTCCAAATCACTAATTCTATCTTCTGTCTCTTTAAATCTATCATTGTAGCTATCCATTATTTTTTCTATGTTTGCTACTTTATCCTTCACTTCCATAAGTTCTGCGATTTGTTTTTTCAGTTTTTCTATTTCTTCTTTATGTTCAGCCCATGTCCTCTTCATGTCCTCCCTCAATTTATCGATTTCATTTTTGAAGAGGTTTTCCATTTCTGTTCGTATATTCAGGATTAGTTGTCTCAGCTCTTGTGTCTCATTTGAGCTATTGGTTTGTTCCTTTGACTGGGCCATATTCTCAATCTTTTGAGCGTGGACAGTTATCTTCTGCTGCTGGCGTCTGGGCATTTATTCAGATTTCTCTTGGTGTTGGACCCAGCAAGGTTGTAATATTTTTCTGTGAAATCTCTGGGTTCTGTTTTTCTTATCCTGCCCAGTAGGTGGCGCTCGTGGCACACGTTTGTCTGCGGGTCCCACCAGTAAAAGGTGCTGTGGGACCTTAAACTTTGGAAAACTCTCGCCGTCCGGGGGGTTCGCTAGCCGAAACGGCTTGAGCCGGCCCGGGGTCCGAACGCAGGGAGGGTTGCTGGTCGCCGCAGCCAGGGAAAGAGCCCGTCCGAATTTCCTAGTCGGCCCTGGGCAACAAGCGTGGTGGGAGGGCGCCAGCGGCAGCGGCCCGCCCGAGAGAGTGCACGTTCCCCGGGAGTCACGGGTTTGGAAGGGGCCTCCCCCACCCGTCACCGTTCTCCGCGGCCTGGGGGTTTCCGATCCAATTCTCTCAGTTGGTCCTGGGGCTGCGCGTGGTGTGGGCGCCAGCCGTCTTTGTTTCAGGGGACCGCCTCACCAATTCTCCCAGCCGGCCCGGGAAGGGGGAAGGGAGTAACTCCGGCCGCTTGCCACCCCGCCCGGTAAGGCCCGCGCGCCTCGGTGATCTCACCCGAGCTGCTTCTCTCAGCCAGCCAGCCGTTCCAGGATGGGGTACGCTGTCTTTTTTATCTCTGTTGTGGCTTTGGGCGCTTTCTGTATCGTTTCTACTCCCCTAGTAGGTGTCCTGGAGAAGAAACTAAGATCCGCGCGTCTTACTAAGCCGCCATCTTCCAGGAAGTCCCCAAGAAAACTTTTTTAACAGTAAATCACAGGATTCTTATCTGCACCTAAGAAAGGGAAGAGAGCATAACTACATTTAATTTTCTTTTGACATTATGGGCATAATAATCTCCCAAAGATGTCTACATCTTAATCCCTGGGACCTGTAAATATATTAAGGTATGTGGCAAAGAAGAATTAAGGTTGCTAGTCAGCTGATTTTAAAATAGATAATCCTGGGTTATCCATGTGGGCCCAATATGAACACATGGTCCTGAAGAGTTGAAGGAGACAAAAGAGGGAGAAGCTGAGGTAGCATGGGAAGGACTCTTATCTGATGTTGGCTGAAGGGGGCCATAAGCCAAGGGGAAGTGGGCAGTCTCTAGAGACTGAAAAAGGCAAGGAAACAGATTCTTCTAGAGCCTCCAGAAAGAACACAGTCCTGTTGACAACCTGATTTTAGCTCAGTGAGACAAATTTAGGACTTGAACTGTAAGGTAATAAATTTGTGTTGTTAAAAGCCACAAAGTTTGTGGTCATTAATTAGGCAGTAATAGGAAATTAATTCAGTATTACTCATTTTGGTTGATTAGTAAGAAATTTCCTTGTTTAGCTGCCTGGCTTACACTGAGTAAACTGTATAAATTATATCCTTCAGCTTTTCCCATGAGCAGAAAGATGGGGATTTAAACTATAATATTGACTCTGCAAAGGACATTTAGGCCCAAATGCCTTCATCATTTCCTCTTGATGAAACAGTATTTGCTTTGTAAAGGAAGATTCACTTTTTTATTTCATATTTTGCTTTCTCAAAAAGGGTCTTGATATTATTCCCTTTCCATATCAGTTTCTTTTTACTATTATGTGAAGTTTTTGCAAGGGAAATACAATGTAGAAGGAAGTGAGTTTGAAGCTGAGAACTCTGAGGAAATTCTGCACAAAGGAAGGCTCTTTAAAACTTAGACCAAAGTGTAGTGGGAGAAATTTCTGCTGCTAAACCGATTTTTTTCCCCTTCCAGGTAATCTTGCACAAAAGCATTAACCATTTGTGCTCATTTAAAATTGTGTACCCCAGAAAAGCCATGTTCTTTTATTCCTAATCCAATATCGTAGGGTGAAACCTTTGGATTAGGTTGTTTCCATGGAGATGCGACATACCCAAATGTGGGTGTGATCTTTTGATTAGATTATTTCTACAGGGTTTTGTCCCCTGCCCATTCAAGGTGAGTCTTGATTAATTTAAAGAACTGGAGTCTTTAAAAGGGGAAACCTTTTGGAGAAAGCTCAGACGCAGGTATTTGGAGATGCAGAGGAAAACACCAGAAGGACCCACAGGATCTGTGAGACCGATTTGAAACCAAAAGTTGGGAGAACAGCCCAGCAGACATTGCCATGCACCTTCCCATGAAATGCTAAGAAAGCCAGAACCCAGAGTTTTGCCCCAGAGAAGCTAAGTGAGGGTCCACATACACTTAGAGAGGAAGCCACTGGTATCCGAAGCACAAAGCAATGAACTGGGAGCAAGGACCTCAGATGCCAGCCATGTGCCTTCCCAGCTGACAGAGGAATCCCGGATGCGATCTGGCCTTTCTTTGGAGTCAAGGTATGTTCCTCTGGATGCCTTAGTTTGGACATTTTTAAGGCTTTAGAACTGTAAACTTGTAACTTAACAAATCCCCTTTATAGAAGCCATTTCAATTCTGGTATATAGCATTCTGGCCACATTAGCAAACTAAAACACCATTAGAATTCTGATTTTGTCTCCAAGCAAAGGTTTATTTTTGGTAAAATTACCTGATAATGGATGAACTTTTTGAAATAAATATTCAAGCTTTTATTAAGCTTAGAGAACTTATTACTTCTCTTTTGTGTGCTCTTGGACTACCTAGAAGTCCTATTATGGATATTAGATCTCCTTAAGTTATTTTTTTCAATCCTGATAAAATATAACAAAATTTCTCATTCTAACCATTTTTAAGTGTACAGTAGCATTAGTTATAGTCACAATGTTGTACTACCATCAACTCAATTTCCAAAACTTTTTCATCACTGCATCCATGTTTTCTATGTATCTGACACATTATAAATGTTCAATAATGGTAGCCTCTATTTTTTCAATAGTTATTTTACTCTTCAAATATTTTCTAAATTTTGGGAGAATTTCTTGAACTAGTCTTCTAATTCAGAATGTGTTTTCCTGTAGTATTTAGTCTGCTACGCACTGTTGCCAAAGCATTTTTAAATGTGACAATCATTTTTATGTTTTGATGTAATCTTTACTGATCCCACATTTCTGTAGTCAGTGGTTGCTCTATTTAATTAATATCAGAGTAGCTACTCTATTTTATATTAGTGGTTTGCCTAACATCTATTTTGTACCTACTAGTTCTAAACCACTATGTTGATTCTTTAAATAATAATTTGTGTCCTAAGAGCCCTATGAAAATGGTATTACTTTAATTCTTTCTCATCCTAAACTGAATCAGCCTAATTGTAGAGAAGTTGAGCATCTAGTCCAAGGTCACATGACTGTTGAGTAGCTGAACTAAGGCTCAAGTCTCTATCAGCCTATCAACTCTCATCAAAACTACTGTAATGACAAACACAGCTTCCTCTTGGGTGCTGCTGTTGCTGCTGCTGCTAAACAGTTAACATGTATTGAGTGCTTGTCCTGTTCCAGATCTTCTAAGCATTTAAAATTCATTAATTCATTTTAGCAGAGCAGCCACTTATGAGGTGGTGCTATTTCATCCCCATTTAGAGGGGAAATGGCACTGAGAGGCCGAATACCAGGGGCTGGCACATGATGCAGTTGAGAGTTGAGATTATAAATTAGAGTTTCTATGGTTTCTCCTGTTCAATGGAGTTTTTGTTTTATAGGGTAACATTTGTTCTCATTCTTCCTTCCATCCATCCATCCATCCATCCATCCATCCATCCATCCATTTCTTTTCTCCCAATCATTCAGAATTCTGCTCTGACATGTAAATAGTTAGGAAATCATCCCTCTTGACCTCACAATAAGAAAATGGCTGAACAAACCAAAGAAACAACTTTTCTTAGAGCCACTAGAGAACTGAAGTTACAGGGCAAACCTCTGGCCTAAAAAACAAAAGCAAAAACAAAACAAAAAAAAAACGGGAGAGAAATAGAGAATTGCAGCTTACCAAGAGAAAATGCCTTGGAGCGAAAGTGGTCACTAGCACCAGTACCGGAAGGGACACTAAATTGTAATTGGTAAATTGCTGGAGGCTCAGTGTGGACTAGCTTGACAGTTAAAAACTCTGGGGGTGGAGCAAGCTAAGGGACCCCTACTTTTGTGAGTTTTAGCTCCAGAAACCTCACCAGGTTCTGTGAAGATTGGACTTTTCTGGCAGGGGGAAGGGAAAAGCAACTATTTTGAAATACATCCAGAGCTCTCTGTTCTTCCTTCTCTTCCATATAATGAAGTCCAGCTCTGGAAACCAGTTTACCAAAGCTTTATCTTATCTTTGGTTAGGACAATTAGCCAACTCCAGCCTCCTCTTTTCTTCCTGTCTCATATAAGGGAGAAAAAAAGAGGCTAAGAAGTGCTTCTAAAGGTCCCATCGAGGGACTGGCCCACCAGAAAAACAAAACAAAACAAAACAAAAACCAAAATTTTAAAAGCCAGGTAGTTAATCATGAGAATACAGAATACTTCCCCCACTCAATGCCTCACTACATCAAGACTCCAAGATAACAGTGGATTACAACTGAGAAAACTGCAAGACATAGACTCCATCTGAGAAGAAGTTCCTAGGGAAATCCAAAGACAATAAAGGAGATGAAAATAACACTAGAGGAATCTGAAGCCTCTGATACCTACAGCTACAGTAGACATTAAACACAATATAACTCCTAGACACACAAAAAGCCTACATACCTCAATTTCTATTACCTGGTATATCAGGTTTGACTTCAACAGAAAATTACAAGGTATGCTAATGGATTCAATGCAATGCCAATCAAAATTTTGTAGCAAGTTATTTTGTAGATATCAACAAACTAAAGTTTAAATGGAAAGGCAAAAGACTACTATTATGCATTTTCAGCATTTATTATAGAACAACAATAATTGAGAATAGACAAATTGGTGAAAGAATGACAAACATATCAATGGAATAGAATAGAAAGCCCAAAAATAGACACACAAATATAAGCAGCTGTTCTTTGACAGAGGAGTAAAGGCAATTCAATGAAGAAAGGATGTTTTTTTCAACAAATGGTGCTGGAACAATGGGGCATCTATATGTAAAAAAGTGAATCAAGACACTGACTTTATGTCTTTCTCAAAAATTAAATATAAAATGTAGAACTAAAGGTAAAATGCAAAACTATAAAATTTCTAGAAGATACTAGAAAATCTAGGTGACCTTGGGTTTGGCAATGAGTTTTTAGATACAGCACCAATAATATGACCTATGACAGAAAATTTTGATGTTAGATTTCATTAAAATAAAAAACTGGATACTGTTAAGAGAATGAAAAGAGAAGCCAGGGATTGGGAGAAAATATTTGAAAAACACGTATCTGATAAAGGACTTGTATCCAAAATATACAAAAAAACACTTAAAACTCAACAAGAAGAAAACAATTAAAAATGGGCAAAAAATACCGCCCCTGCCAAAGAAGAAGATATACCAATAGTAAATAAGCATATTAAAAGATGCTCAGCATCATATTTCATTAGGGAATTGCAAATTAAAACAACAATGAGAAACCACTGCACAGCTATTAGAATGGTTGAAATCCCAAACACTGCCGACACCAGATGCTGGTGAGGATGTGGGGTCAACAGGATCTCTCAGTCATTGCTGGTAGGAATGCAAAATGGTACAGCCACTTTGGAAGATGGTCTGAAAGTTTCTTACAAAGTTAAACATAGGCTTATGATGTATTCCAGCAGTCACACTCTGAGCCATCTACCCACATGAGTGGAATACGTATATCTGCACAAAAACCTGCACATTAATGTTTTTAGCAGTTGTATTCACAATTGCCCCAAACTGGAAGCAACCAAGGTGTCCTCCAAAAGATGAATGGATAAAACAAAATGTGATACATCCACAAAAATGCATATTATTTTGTGATAAAAAGAAATGAACTATCAAGCTATGGAAAAACATGAAGGAAATTTAAATCCTTGCTTAAGTGAAAGAAGCCAGTCTGAAAAGGCCACATAGTGTATAATTCCAGCAATAAGACATTCTGGGAAAAGCAAAGCTGTAGAGATATAAAAATATCAGTGGTCATCGTAGTGGTGGTGGGGAGGGGATGAGTAGGCATTTTGAGGGCAATGAAACTATTCTGTATGATGCTGTAATGTTAAATACATGATATGATGTATTTGTGAAAATCCATAGAGCCGTAAAACAGTATATTAGTTTGCCAGCTGCTAAAACAAATACCATACAGTGGTTTGGCTTAAACAACAGGAAATTTTTGGCTTATGATTTTGAGGCTAGAAGTCCAAAACTGAGGTGTTAGCAAGGTGATGCTTTCCCTTTGCATTCTGGGGCTAGCTTTTGGTGATATTTGTGTCTTTGGCTTTTCTGTTAAATGGCAGTGTATGTGGCGATGTCTTCTCCTTTCTTCTCTGGATTCCATTGATTTCTCCTCTGGTTTCCACTCCTCCCTATGGCTTTCTCTCCCTCTCTGAATTTCATTCTGCATATAAAGGATTCCAGTAATTCAATTTAAATCCCAACCTAATTCAGTTGGCCTGACATCTTCAAATAGCATCTTTAAAAGTTCCTATTTTCAATGGGTTCACACCCATAGGACTGGATAAAATTAAGAACATGTTTTTTTGGAGTACATAATTCAACCTACCACAAACAGTAAGAATGAACTCTAAGCTGAACTATGGGCTTTAATTTATAGTAATGTATCAATATTAGTTTGTCAGTTGTAATAAATGTACCACACTAATGTCAGATGTTGAATTTAATAGCTGAAACTATAAGTGAAGAAGGGGTGTATGGGAACTTTGTACTTTCTGCTCAATTTTCTGTAAACTTAATGCTGGTCTAAAAATAGTCTATTTTTAAAATTAATTTTTTTATTAGAGAAGTTGTGTGCTCACAGAACAATCATGCATAAAATACAGGATTTCTGTATATCACCTCACCCACAACTGCATTGGTGTGCAAAATTTGCTACAATTGATAATAGCACTTTTTTGGTAGTTCTACTATTTTTTAAACAGTATTTACAATTGATGAAAGATTATTAAAGTAGTACTGTTAACAATTGCCCATAGTTTACATAGGGGTGTTTTTCCCCCCCTATTTCCAACCTATTTGTTTTTCATGCATGTTTTTATTTTATTATAATAAAATAAATAATAAAATAAAATAAAAACCCATATACTGGATAAAGGGGGTATCAGTCACAAGGTTTTTACAACTACACAGTCACAAGATAAAAGCTATATAGTTATACTATCATTTTCAAAGATCAAGGCTACTGGATTACAGTTCAACTCCAGTTATTTCTTTCTGATTATTCTAATACACTAGAAACTAAAAAGAAATATCTATATAATGAGACAGTAGTCATAATCATTTGTTAATCCTAACTTCTCAGTTACAACTCCTTCTCATTTGATCCTTCTCACAATCTTCAAAGATATCTGGGCCACGGGCATTCTAACTTTTTTGTGTTGAAAAGGAGCGTTGACATTTTGGGGTAGTGGAATGAAATTGGTTGGATGTTCTTGGAGAGACTAACACCTCTGGATTTCAGGGCTTATCAGGCATGAGAGAAACCTGGAGGTATTAAGATTCTGAAAAAAAAAACTTAATAAGTAAAGCTTATATGGAGCCTAGATAGAGCCCAGGGTGTTCTTTAAGGTTTTCAGGAATACCATTGTTGGGGCTTGGCATTTTGTGGAAATTTGCAATATCTGCCTGAAAGTTGCATAACAGTAACCTCCAGAATGACCTCTTGATTCTATACGAAATCTCTTAGCCACTGAAACTTTATTTTGCTTCATTTCTTTCCCCCCTTTTGGCCAAGGGGCACTGTTAACCCCAAGGTCCCAGGCCAGGCTCATACCTGGGAGTCGTGTCCCACGTGGCCAGGGAGAATTACACCCTGGGAGTTATGTACCATGTAGGGAGGAGCAAATAGTCTATTAATTAAAAAAAGGTATATGTTGAGAGACAACTTATTTGCTGGGGATACAACCATACCCTCAAGGAATGTATATTCCAAGAGGAGAGAGAGAAATTGAGCTAGAAACAGCAATAGAAATGTTTGAGGGTGAATACCTTATTAAGATATGAATTTGTGGGTGTTTTCCTTGTCTTTCATCCTGTCTTCAGCTCCAGTCAGGCAGCTAAACCCTTTGCATGTTCTCCTTTGGGGTTGATTGCTGGGATTATGGGGAGCAAAAGGTGGAGCTTTTTTATGGGTAGATGAGTACAGAAGGAAAGCAGTGTGTGTGTCATTTAAGAAGGGACAAGGAGGCTAGGCAGCACGGACTGTGGCTCAAGACCTGGCACTGCCTGGATGTCTGTGTGGAGAATTAAGGAGAGTGAACTTCTCATAACCCTGTAGGATGGGTTTCACAAGAGAGGCATTAATTTAAGAAAATAAAGAAATGGATATTTCTTGTTTACCTGGGCTATTATAATTCAGTTGAAAGCCATCCACTGCACCTGGAATACCTCTGGGGTGGCAAGGTATTTACGTACTCACAGTTTGATGACAACATAATGCTGCATTCATTTTGACAGATTGGAAAATTACTGAGCACAAACAAAGGGGCTCTCAGAAGACTCTGTTGAGTTTGGGATGAGACTGAGTTTGAAAGAGTAGTCTGAGGCTTTCACCCACTTGTCAGATTTGGGGGCTGGCAGGATAGAGAGGAGATAAAAGTAGCCTTATTTGACAGCACTGAGGAGATTTATTTTTCTCATCTATAGGAGGAAAGCCCCTACACTTGAAAGGTGATTTTTTTAAGCTTAAGTATTTTGTTTGCAATTAAGCTTAATGCTATATAATGAAAATGTACAAAGAATAATGCATATTTAAATTAAAAAACATTCATTAATAAAGAATCTTCGACTATGAATATTCCAGAAATTTCTCTAAGTCATCTGATCAGAAGAACTGTCTATGAATATTACCTGACTTTGTTTGGAAGGCTTTGGCATACATTTTAATTAAATTCAGAATTTTTCAAAATAAGCCCCAATTTAAAGAAACTATTCTATATTAAACTGAAAAAATGTTAATAGAACTTTCCTTTCCAGAAACAATAATAAATGAAACAAGGCATTTTGTAAAATGTGGTCCTGAACAAGTCCCAGTGAGAAACAAATGTAAACTTAATGTCCACCTCCTCAAAACAGAGGCTACTTTCTGTTACTCAGAGTTGGAAACAGAATAAAGAGGAGCTCATAAGCAACCTCGGGCTGGGGTTGCCAAAACAAAGCTCAAGCAATTGAACATGGACACCTCTTAAAACGGTTTGGGGAAATCTGACTAAAGCATCCAAATTCTGCCCAAGTACAGTGCCCCTGGGTCTTGGTCCAGTTCTGTGCTGACCTATGCTATGTTCTGGAACAAATTCTGATGTTCCTTTTCCAGGGGAGTTTTTTTCCCTGGAGAGGTTCAGTATCCAGGGAGCTCTTAAACTGTGTAAATGAGGCAAGCCCAGACTCCATGTGAGTATTTTAAGGCTTGGAGTCAAAGTAGTTTTCTAACACGACTAGGCAAAGTCCATGTGCCTAATGACCCATTTCCAGTTTGTTCTAATTCCTCACCAGGCATTTGTAGATATATACTGCAGACTTCACTATGTTATCATAATCACATCTAATGTCCGTCCTAACTTAGAATTCATTTTCTGCTTCTGGAAACAGTCCCTGTATTTAACAATAATACCTACACATAAAACACTCCACTGTTACAACTTATTTAGTCACAAAACATTAATGATCTTCTGTAGATCAAGCAAATGTTTTCGACCATAATTGTCATGCATCAAATTCACAGCCAGAATCTCAAGATAAAAAAATTTTCACAATCCAAATAATAAAATACACATCACACATATATGCACTTTCACAAATACACTTTTTTACATAATTGTTGTTGGGGAAACTCCATTTGTTGAGTACACTGAAAGCATATTTTCTGAACTGCTGCTCCAGTGTTTTGTTTGGAAAATCTATCAGGGCAGGGCACAGCTGCTTACTGGATGAGCAAGCAAGCAAGCAAGATATATTCGTGGCAACCAAAAAGTTTCAAGGTTTTCCGAGCTGTATAAAATGGACCTGCAGAAACCATTAAGTGTTCTCAGGATGCAAAATTGGAGCTGAAATATGATATCAAACTACCTACAAAAAATGAACAGCAGGCATCTTTGGAGGTTAATTCTGGTACTCAGATATGCAGGAAACCTTTAGGACATGTAGTTTGCTGGTCTTGTCGCTCACCGTTGCATAATCTGATCACTTGTGAAGTTTGCAAGATTCATACATTCTGCTAGTTTGGTATTGAGGGTTTGCTCATACTCCTGCGTTTTATCTTCATAGTCTTTCAAGAGACACTAATTATTCCAACTTGACAGAGGGCGAAGATGGGCTGGTCCTTCTTCATCCAGGAGGACCCTGCAGAACTAGCCCACGAGTGCTGAAGCGTGAGGCTAACTTTCTCAAATTCAGTCTTCACTCTGATTAGGAACACCTTGTAAATGTCTCCATCTCTGGTAACGATTATATTTTTATGTTCTGAAAAATTTGCTCCGGAATTGGAAGGTGTCTCTTGTTACCCGGCAGGGCAAGCTGCTGCAGTTGGTGGTGGATCTGTGTCGCAAGGGGAACCGGGGGCCCAAGGCCCGGGGCGGGGCGGAGCGGGGCAGAGGGGCGCAGGGCGGCCACTCCGGGGAGCCGGGGCTCAATAGCGCTGCCTCAACTTCATGGTCCTCTTAAATGCCCCCAAGGGGCCGGAGGCCAGGAGCAGATGCCACGGTAACTGCGGCTTAACCTCCCCTGCCCCCGGCTCCTCCGAAAGGTGATTTTTAAGGACTCCAAATGTCTTAGTGCAATCTATTAAAAGGAAGGTGCCTGAGTCCTGGCATCCAAGAATACTCCTAAAATAGTCGCAACCTGGTCCTGGGGCGTGTTGCTCCAGTTGTGGGAAACTGTGGCTATTTGGGGGGATGGAGCTCCCATTTGTCCCCAGCAGAAGAATCTTTTGAGTTTTATTGGGACTCATTCCTGATATGCAGCAGATTTGAGGCCGAGAAACTGCAAGTGAAATACATCTAAGGGAAAGGCCCTCAGGCCTCCAAGCCTCTCAGAACAAGGCTTCAGGGGCTGGAGCTGACTTCTCAGAGTTCTAGAGCAGACTTTCAGGGTGCAGAGACGGGGACAGTGAGGTGAGTCAGGTACACCCTGCCTCAGAGGGGGCTGGTCCTGCGGAGGCCCCTGTGAGCTAACTGGGGAGACATGGGGCATTCCACAGGGTTTGCAGCAAAATGAGAACTTGCAGGTGGTGATAAGGGCTGAGAAGGCATAGGGGGTATCAGGAATCCAGGGTGGGCCCAAAGTGTGTACTCAGTGGGCTACCGCTGGTGTTCCTTCCTCTTGTGGGTAGACGTTGATAAGGGAGACTGCCCTTTCCTCTTGTGTGTGCATGCATGCATGCGTGTGTGCATGCGTGTGAGTTGGGAGGTGGTGGTGGTGGGTGGGCAGTGGGGTGTTTCAGACAAAGGGTTATGTATGGGGAGCACCAGAGGTGAGAGATGATAGGCAAGTGGGGAGGAGATCAGTGTTGGAAACAGAAAGCTGGAAGAGGGTTGTAAGCAAGCCCAGTAGGGAGAAGGGACAACTTGGCTATGCTGTGGAGTTGCTTGTGGAGAGTGGGTGGGGCAGTCCAGCCACAGGTTCTTTGGTTGCTCTGCTGTTTAGGTCATCGTTCATGGTTGTGGGGCCCTCAGCTGACCCCTTCCCAGAGGCGCTGTGAGGACGAGAGGTGGACTGGCCCCCTCCAGTGTTGTCACCCTGAGCAGTAGGTATCATTGGGGCTTTTCTGGGGTGGCGGTCTTTCCTGTTGAGGCAGGGCTGTGCAGTGGTTAAAGATGGGAGTGTCAGAACCAGGCTGAGCCGGACACAGATCCTGGCCCCACCCCTGAGCAGCTTCCTCTGTAAACCCGTTTTCTCATTGGTGAAATGACAGAATGCACGAGAGAGCACGTGACCAGGGACCGCCCGTAGGGGCGCAAATACTGTTGTCTGTCTTCATTATAATAGCACACCTTTCCCCTTACTTGTAGAGACTTGTGGCTTTATTAGACCTTCTGTGAGTTCAGGCTCATGTATGTTTTTATCTTGTTGAAATTTGCTTCACTTTAGGCACGTTCAGCCAGGCCAGGCCAGGAGATGGTGCTCCTGATTTTTAGATGAATGTTTCAGTTCCGTTATGTGTGCTGGTTTGGTTGTTTAATTTAGAATCCCCAGTTCCCACATACCCTGGAGATAGCAAGAGCATTTTTTACGGAGATAACTATAAAATCGCTAACCTCCTTGCTGCATGCAGAGAAATTGCTCAACAAATACATTAAGCTGGGTTAGAATATCTGGGCTCCACTAATCCCAGGGTATCCATGGACTAGAATTGGAAAAGATCAGATCTTTTTATTCACTAACCTCTAACTGAAATTTATAATTTCTTTCTATTATAAGTGCACCAAACCTGCCTTTGTAGTATGAGCAGAACCTGTGACTGTCACTTACAGAAATCCCATTTATTTTTTATATCACATTACAGTTGCCACTGATTTCTCAAGTTATCATTTATTCTCATTACTACTTTAAATTTATGGTAATTAGACCTACCACTAAGTTTGGTTATGTACTCTGTTAAAGGAGCACATAGATTAGTATATCATGTTTATGTCTTTAATAATTCAATAATTGAATTGAAATAGAATTGGTTTTCTTTGTAATTCTGTGTATTTTACCTTATGAATTTTGGAAGGGTTCTTGATTACTTAATTGCCAAAATAGTCCATGGCACAAAAAAGTTTATTAACCTCCAGGCATTGGAGAACTTGCTGTGTGGATTAATTGGTCTAATTGCAGAGGATAAGAGCTGAAATTCCAATTTGTACCACTAGGGAGAGCTATTTCCCAATTTATGTTTAAAGTATCGCAGCAGAGATTTTTCTTATTCCCTCTTACCTCTTGTTCTAAAATTGGTTCAAGTTTTCTTTTTTACCGATGGCAATATAATTGGGGGCTTGTGAAGAGGCTCTGCAGTTGATACCTCACCAAGAGCTGAAGCATCCTTGAATAGTGAAGCCAGGAACAAGTGATAGAAAAAAGTGAGTCTCCTAGGCACTAGAAGAAAACAGGAAGCTTATTGTCCACACCTTGTTTACTCTGTTATTATTATTTTTTTAATCCCAAACCTTGTAGAGCAGAGAGGACACTAGGTTTGTTATTGTGGTAGTAACAAACCCTGTATCAGAGTAGAAACAGAGCTGAAGGTTTTCCTTGAATATAATGGCTTTCTCAGAAGAAGGTGCTGTGCTGGGTGTGTGTGTGTGTGTGTTGGACGGTTGTGCAGGGATTGATGTAGGAGGGAGGGAGGGAAATCAGAACTTTTTAGGTGGAGAAAGGCTGTGATCTTATAACAAAAAGCGAAGCACCTAGCCAGGCTTTCTGCTTTGTTATGAGAGATTACCCCCTAAGGCTGGTTTTAATGGGAGCAGTTTTACAAATTCCCTTGTCCTTTGGCCACATCAACACTTAGATCACTAAGTGCTTTAAGGGCGCACATTAGAGGTCTTAGGGTGTCTAATTGCAAAGGGTAGAAGCCACTTTTCCAAGTCAGCATTGTACCAAGGAACAGCCCTGCAAACCCTCACTCCTGCAGAAGTAGGTCAGGCTGAAGGAAGCACAGCAAAATACCTGTGTGGAAACACAACCACTTCAGAGCGAGTTCTGTGTTCAAACCTACAGCCATGACTCCAAAATTAACACTGGTACATTGCTTTCTTCTCTGACCTTTAAAGAGGCATGCCCAATGATTGCTGGCTGTTGTTTTTGCAGTTTTAATTATGAGTATAGCATCTTTCTTGTATCATTCATTCATTCATCAACTTGCTATTGAAAGCCACCTTGGCTGGGCTCTATCCTGGATGCTCAAGGCACAGAAGCAAATCACATGCAAGTGCTGTGGCTCCTTGGTGCCTTGCAGGACACTTGGCATGTATTGGGTAAATATGACTACTCTGAATAGGGTCCTTTTCAGGCATGCCTATTGTGTGGCCATCAGGCAAGTTGTTGATTCTCTCTGAACCTGTTAACTCATACGTAAAATGGGGTAATATTACCTACTTCACTAGATTTTTTGTGTGTGTGAGAAATAAGGAAACAAAGTGAGTATGCAGTTAGCTCCATACCTGACTCCTGTTGATCATAAATTTGTTCCTTAAGCTCATGGTGTACAGTGGACAGGCAAGCATTAGTAGGTGACAGTGTGAACTGCTGCAGACTCCTGCTTTGCTTTATGGTGCTGATGCTCCAGTCACCAAGTGACCTTAATAAATGTTCTCCATTTAAGTACCTTAGATTTGTTTTCCAATGTGACAGTATGACAAGGTTAAGAGCTGGATGGCTGGTTCCATCCCAAGTATGACACTTATTAGGCAAGTTCCTCAGCCTTTCTGTGCTTCAGTTTCCCCATGGTTTGAGTAGGAATAAAAATTATACTTAATGAATAAAGTTATTATGACTTAATGCATGAAAAGCACTTAGAATGGTCCCTAGCACACAGTAATCACTCAAAGTCATGAGCCATCATTACTATTGTTATTATCTAAGAAAACTTATTAAATATTCTATTATGGCAAGTTTAAAGGGTTGTGTAAATCTACCAGACAGTGTGGATAAGTGGTCTTATGTCCCTGGTTTCTGTTTCTTCAACATACTAGAGTGGTAGGGTGATGATAGGACAGAGGTTGATGAGCGATGGTGATGTGGTGGTGGTGGAACAGTGAATGAGTGATGGTGGGCAAAGGACGGTGGTGGTGGGTGATAGAGGGGATGGTGGGCAATGGTAGGTGATGGTGGGTGGTGGTGGGGCCATGGTGGTGTATGTTGGTGGTGGAGTGTTGGTGGGTGACTGTCAGTGTGATAGAGTGGTGGTGGTGAGGTGGGAGAATTGACTCATCTTTTCTGACTCATTGGGGGCCATCCATGCTGTGACAATCATAATAGAGCCCTCTGTAGAAATGAGCTGTGTCCCAGTTCCAGTGTGGCTGGCAGACTCAGATCTGTAGGTCTCCTGACTGTGCCTTCTTAGGCAGGGTTGGTGCTGACTGTGCAGGAATTCTAAAAGTAAGACCAATTTCTGCGTGGGATTCAATAACTTGTTTCATTTATTTATGAGCATACCCACCCTTTACTTTATAGTCTTACTTCATACTCCATCTTTTCTCGCAGAAATTGAGAGCACTTTAAAGATAGTGTACAAATGTTTCTTATATCATCCCTTTGATGTAGGGGTCAGGTGAAAAAACCCTGCTTTATGGGTGATGAAATTGAGGTGATTCCCCAGGTCATATGTTTCTTAAACTTTTGAGAAGTAGCATCTGGCTTACAACCCTTTCTGGGGCTGACAGAATTAATTTTCATTGGGGAAAAAAGGGCCATTTGTTATATTTCAACCTCCTCTCGACTATGGACAAAGAAAAGATGGGAAAAGCTGCTGCTTTACTTTTCTGGAGAGTCATGCTGGGTACCTTCTCCTCTGTGTGTTTGTCTGTGACCTTCGTTCCTTGCTGCCAAGACCAAAGTATAGGGGAATGGGGCTTATGCTGCAAGGGTGAGTGACAAATAAGAGGGGTCAGGAGGTTTTCACTGAAAACTTTGATGAGCAAGTGGTGTTTATTAGCCCAGGGAACCATTTTGGAGAGAGAAAAAGTCTGCCATTTTTGACCACTTTAAAAAGTACTTATTTGCTCTACATTCGGGAAAGCTGAGAAAAATCACATTTTCCTCTGTGAAAAGCCACTGCAGTTTCTTCTGAATGCCTTTGACAACAGGTTGTCGATGCCACTGTTGCTGTCAGAGAAGGTATATTGTGGTGCATGGGCTAGGGCTGGTGCAGCCTGCCTTCAAGACAGCATGTTTAAACTGAAAAAGGCATAAAAGGGAGTGCTTCAGGACATACTTATATCCAAAACTCTGTTTCCTAAAAATGCTAATTGTGCATGTTAAACAGGAACCATAGGCTCCCAGCAGCCCCGCAGAAATCCTATTTGCAGATGTTTTATGGAAGTGATTTAAGCTTTAGGACTCTTCCTTTTTTTTCCCTCTGGTGAAGGATCTTGGGGTTATCAACTCATTAACTTGTGTTCCCATTATTTGCCTGTGGTTGCAGTCCTCTGCTTTCAATAAAGGGACACCGCACTGTCAGGGGATGGGGAAGCCACAGAGGCAGTCTCAGTGGACAATCAACAGTGATGGCAACTTTGCAAATGTAAGAACAGCACATAGGGCAAAAATTAGAAGCATATCAGAAGTGCTGACAAAGAACGTTTTTTTAATATTCTCATACTGTGGTTCTACAGGAGATGTGGGCTGTGGTGAAGGAAGGGTTATAAACAGTTTGGGGCTTGGAATGAAGTTCTCAGAGGCCAGACCATGCGGCTTCATGATGTGGAGGCTTGGGTGCATTTATTTATCAAAGACCATCTGAAGGTTTGCCTTGTGCCAAGCCTTGGACAAGGTGCTAGGGATAGGGTGACAGAGAAAAAGTGGAACCTGTCATCAGGAAGCAAACAATCTGTGGGAGACAGGTAGAGGGTATTTGTGAAGAAGTGAAATACAGAGTAAGAAGTGGCACAGTGGAATGTTGTTCCAAAATGGATTCAGGGAACCCGGAAATATGCATGGGCAGTGTAGAAATACACAAAAGATAAGCTTTGCCATGATGAATTGGACAAAGCTTCCCTGTCAATGGCCACCTGCCAAAGACCATCAAAAACACACTTGTATCAAAGTTGGATTCATAACTTGATACGCCAAAGGAGAACACACACCATGGAGAACTGTGGAGTGTTTGAATGAGAGAGAGTTAGGAGAAGTTTAGTGGTGGATTTGGACCTGTGTTTGGTGATTTTGGGTAGAATACAAGCAGGTGGGCATCTGTCCTGGATTGGTGCTATCAGAAGTGGGGAGTGAGTATCTTGATGGAGTGGGGTTAGAGTTATCATTGGAAGAAAAGCCATGTTAGTCATGTTACTCATGATAGCCAAGGGAAGAGATGTTCAGTTGTTCTTATAGTTGCACAGTATTTTTGTTTTTCTCTATGTTTAGGCATGATTACAGAGTGGTCCTGTTTTGACTTTGGAGTTCCTGAATATTGTCGATAGTCTGTGAAACTGTTTATGTTGATAAAGGTACACTATAGCCTAGCTGGTAGCAACTAGACCAGCTATTAGCTGACAGCTCTCAGGGATGCTTTTATTTTTCTCAAGATATTTGGTAGGGGCACGGAGGAATGAATGGGAGTTTCCCAAATCAAGAAGGGGAAGGCATCTGAGGCAGGAAGAAGGGTATAGCTCAAGTAGAGAGAGAGAAAAAGGCATTAACTATCAGAGGAGGCTGAGGACACTGAGCAGATCAGGAAGGTGGGCAGCTCAGCAGAAGTGTGGGTGTGTGGGGGGAAAACCAAGGGTTGTGAAGCCAAGGAGTCAGACAGGGCCACATGCTGCAAGTCTTGTGAATTTGGCTAAGGAGCTTAGACTGTATCTTTAGGTCACCTTTCCAAGTGTCCTAAAGTAAAGTTACCTGAAGGAGGGGTGTCTTTCTGGAAGACCAGATATGTTTCTCTTACGGTAACTTCTGTAAGATGATAGTCACAAAGCTGGAAGACTTCTTATGGGTAATTTGGCCTGTCTCCTTCCTTTCACAAAGTGGGACCCAAAGCAAGACATGGCAGAGGACTTGCCCAAGGCACCACAGCAAATCATAAAAGAATGAAGACTTGAGTTTGGGTCTTCTGTTTTCTTGTCTGCTCCTTCCCCTACATCAACTCTTTCACTAGTCATTTGGAACCTTCCTAATTAATGTTTCTATAACCCTGGGGCTTCACATGGCTCAGTCTCTGAAGACAGCCCCATACAAAAAACAACCAAGTAATTGAAAAGGAGTTCCATTTGTTATATGCCTATAGTGAAAACTTTGAGGGGATATGACTCATAGCTATAGTAACACTTTTCGAAGGCCCATTCCTCCACTTTCCTCTCAATTTTTCTCGAGTGTTTCTTGTGCCAACCCCCAGACTACTTCCCCAGCCCCAATCTGGAGCTGCTTCTTCTCTTTCTCCTTTCTTCCTCTTGTCTAGTTCTTTCATAAATTGATTGAACTAGCCTCCTGCCCATGCCCTCTTTACTTCTTTCTGTTTCTCAGAACCCACCACTCCTATTATATCAGTCAGGGTTGTGTCTGGTTGGATGTTACAAATACCTCATCACTGAGGTAAAATTAGTCAGAGGTTATAATGAGAAAATCCAAAGGAAGCTGTGCCATGGCTGGTCCAGCACCTCATTTTTCTTTCCTGCTCTGCCATCTATGGTATATGGCTTTCTTTTTCATGCTTACAATATGGCTGCTGCACCTCTAGGGATCATGTCCACATTCCAGACCAGAAGAGTGGGGAGTGGACAAAGGCAAAAGATATGTACCTATATATATGTTCCCTATATCAGAAAGACAAATGCTTTCTTGGAAGTTCCATCCAGTAGATTTCGACATAGGGCTTTTTGGCCAGAAATGGTCACATGCCTACCACCAACTGGAATGGGGCCTGGGGCAGGTAAGTGAAGCTGGTCACTTTGCCACTCTGAAAAAAATATCAGGGTCCTGCGGACTAAGAACGGAAGACTCAGTAAGAAGCTAGGACTGTCTGCCATACCCATCTCTAGGTTTTGTATCACAAAAATTTTGGGAATTGATCTGTCAAAAACAGTGCTCTTCTCAGTATTGGGGTGGGAAAGAGAAGCTGATTAGGCAGAGTTATTTACAAATGGATAAATATTAGATTAAATGAGTATGATCTGTTTTAGATCATGTTGACTTTTTTTCGGCGGGGTGTACTTTATTGATGGTACATACAAGGTAGGGCTCTCAGCCCCTTCCCTTCTTCAGGGGGTCTGGGATGGAAGCTGCGGAGAATGCGCAATTAAGATGGGCCAGGACTTCCCAGCAGCTGACTGCCTCTCTCTTCTCTCATGCTGTACTGGGGCTGGTGGTCCAGGGGCTCTTACTCCTTGGAGGCCATGTAGCCAAGTTCATTGTCATACCAGGAAATGAGCTTAATGAAGTGGTTATCGAGGGCAATACTAGCCTCAGCATCAAAAGTGGAAAAGTGGATGTCACTGTTAAAATCACAGAACAACCTGGTCATCAGCGTAGCCCAGGATGCCCTGTAGAAGACCCTCTGATGCTTGCTTCATGAACTTCTTGTTGTCATCGTAGGCAGGTCACAGACACAATGGACACACTGGGGGTGGGGCCACAGAAGGCCATGCCAGTGATCATCCCATTCAGCTCCAGGATGATGTTGCTCACTGCCTTAGCAGCCACCAGTAGGTGCAGAGATTATGTTCTGGGCAGCCCCGTGGCTGTCATGCCACATTTTCCGAGAGGGGCCATCTGCAGTCTTCTGGGTGACAGTGATGGCATGAATGGTGGTCATGAGTCCCTCCACAATGCCAAAGTTGTCATGGAAGATCTTGGCCAGGAGGTCCAGGCAGTGGGTGGTGCAGGAAGCATTGCTGATGATCTTGAGGGAGTTGTCATACTTCTTATGGCTTATGCTCATCACAAACATGGGGGCATCAGCTGAAGGGGCAGAGATGATGACTCTTGGCACCACCTTTCAGGTGAGCCCCAGCTTTCTCCATGGTTGTGAAGACACCAGTGGACTCCACAACATATTCAGCACCAGCATCACCCCATTTGATGTTGGTGGGATCTCGTTCCTAGAAGATAGTAATGGGATTCCCACTGATGACAAACTTTCTTTTCTCCACCTTTACGGTGCCTTTGAACTTGCCGTTGGTGGAACTGTATTGGAAAATGTAGATCATGTAGTTGAGGTCAATGAAGGTATCATTGATGGCAACAAGCTGCACTTTGCTGGAGTTTACAGCAGCTCTGGTGACCTGTTTATTCTGACCTTCGCCATCATGCCTCAGAAATGCAGCTGGCACTGCACGAAAAGATGTTGAGTGGGGAGGAGAAGAGAGTCAGAACGTGTTGATTTTATTTTCATTTTGCAAACTTGTGGCCCTTAAAAATAGATTCGAGACTTAAATAATAGACCTTGAAGATATATTGCTTATAGGAAAAACATATATATTTCAGTGCATTATACTTATGATCAGGGCTTTGCTCTGAGAAATCTCAATTCCAAGGAGAAAAAGCCTCCAAATATTTTCTTCTTAGAACAATTATAGTTGGTTATCTTTTGTGATGCACTAAAATAATTTTGTAGAGAATAAAAACATCAGGCTCTAGTTACATGAGTTGAATTCTCATCTTTGTCAATGCACATATATCCATCTAACATTATTATAATGGGCACATATCAGTTGGTAGTAGTATAGTGTTGACATGGACTGAACACTGTTAATAATTTTATTGGTATAAATTGAAATACAAAGATTGCCCTGAGATTCTCTTATTTAAAATTTTGGTATATTGGGCGGGCCGCGGTGGCTCAGCGGGCAAGAGTGCTTGCCTGCCGTGCCGGAGGACCCCGGTTCGATTCCCGGCCCCAGCCCATGTAAAAAACAAACAAACAAACAAAATATAATAAAACAAGAAAATGTTTAAAAATGTTTCCTTTCCATCCTTCCTTCCTTCTCTCTGTCTTTAAAAAAAAAAAAAAAAATTTTGGTATAATTTCTCGTTAGTCCAGGTCTTTTTTTTTGGTATGCGTCATTCAGGGATAATTTAAAGTTTTCTTCATATAGGTTTTGCATATGTCTTATTTTATCTGTGTAGTATTTCTACGTGTTTTACTTTCATAGCTATTATAGATGGACTCTTTTCTTTGATGATATCAACTAACTCACTTCTAAATTCTCTATATTAATTTCACTTCCATCCAACCTATAGAAATGTTCTTTCAGTAGATTTTTCAGGTATTCTCTTGGTTTTTTTTTTTTTTTTTTTGGTTTATAATCACATCAATTGCAAATACTGATATTTGCCTCTACTTAAACATTTTTGTGTTTTATGTTTCTGTTTATTGTTGATTTTATTGAAGAATGTTAAAAAATAAGGTTGGTGCTGGACATTCTTGTTTTGTTTCTAACTTTAATGGAAATACTTATTTTGTCTTCTCATTAAACATGTGGCTGATTTTAAAAATTAAGATAGATTCATCTATCACATTAAGGAACTATCCATCATTAACACTCTCATTAGCTGACTCCTTGGCTAGCCAAGTATTTGTTCATTCTTCCCTGTAGACCAAACTTGTCTCTCCCAGAAGAACAGAATCCCATCAATTCCTGCATCTGACTCAAACACCAGGAGCTTTGGGTGAGGTCAAGGTAGGATTTCTTTGGTCTGATGGTCTTTAAACTAAAAGGCAATATACAGTGACTCAGTGGACAGGATAATCACAAAAGGAACTTACATATTGTAAAAGGAAAATGTGGAACACATCACAGATGTTGGTCTGTTGCAGTGATTACATCCAGTGGGCTGTAATAGCAAAGATTCCCTTTTCTGGCTGTAGAACACATTTTGTGGCTGGCTCATCTGTTATCTCCTGTTCTGCTGTCTGGGATAAATGTCTTTGTTAATTATCCTCTGAGGCCCTGGCTCTGTCCATGGAAGCTTTATTCCTTGTTTAAAATTCTTCATGGTCACGAAAGTATAGCATTCTCAGCTAACTTAGGTTGCCGGCCATAGGCAGAAAGTACCTCTCAGCAAAATTGCTTTCCTTTCCATTTCTGTTTTTGTACTGCAGGCTCTAATCTGAATTCATCTCTCTTATAGAGTTCAGTGAAAGAAAAAAAAAAGATAGCCGTTGTCCTCCAAAACCCAGAAGTTTGCTGTAATGCATCAGTTTCTATTGGCAGGTTGATTGCCTCCCAAGACACCATCAGTGGTGAGGGGTTAACCAAGTGTTTTGTTATGGAACACCAAAACAACCTGTAACACCATATTTTATGGACAGGGATTAGTGATTGTTAAATAGATAGTACTTCAAAAATGTTAAGATGTAAAAAATGGCCCACAGCAATTGTAAAGTACAAATCAGTTTCAGGGATGTTACAATGTGAAAAAAACTGCAGCTTAGATGCAATGGAATACAGTGTCTGTATTCTTGTCACAGGCTATCCTACCAGTTCTGTGTAGACTTTGTTACTTGGCGCTCCAGACTTATAAGTACCAAATTCTCTTTAACTTGGGATTATTTGTTGTTGTTCTGCTGTCTTTAATGCTCAGTTTCCATTTTGTGGTCCAAGATGGCTGTTTTCGTTTGAGGAGCCATGACCATTTTTGCACCAGCAGGAAGGAAGATAGTGGGCATTCTCTCTCTGTTTAGGGTGTACACACCATTTCTGCTTATATTCCATTGTCAGAAACTTAGTTACATGGTCACACCTAGAAATAATGTAGTTTTTATTTTAGGCAACCAAACACCCAGCTGTTATAGTAGTGTTTCAGTTTCTATAGAAGGAGAGAAGGCATCCTGGAGACAACTAACTAAAATTTTATAAAGGTCCATAAAAATAGTCTATGAAACAGTTCCTATTTTTATTAAGAATACAGTGATCTTCAAGAATGGATGTAATTTCATCACATGACTTTTAAGCATCTCTGGAGATGATTATATTATTATTTTTGGAATTGCGATAGATTTTCTAATATTGAGCTATCTTTTCATTACTCTTTGAATTTATTCCTGGATTCTGCTTGACAATATTTAATTTAAGATTTTTTGCAATGGTATTTATAAATGAGATTGGCCCATAGCTTTCATTTTATAGTGCATCGGTGGTATGCACTGCCCTGTCTGTGAACCTGTATTCTTCTGGCATGAAAGTATTCATCTCATTGTAGCTAAGACCTGTTAGAATACTGAGCTTGCTGTATGTCTGGAATGTGGGGGTGGCACATTTTGGTCTTTGTAGTCTCTCTTTCCTCTCATGTCCAGGAACCCTTTCTTGTCACCTTTTGTGGAATCTGTCACTTTCAGCCTTGTCTAATGGTGACTGTGTCTGTCTTCTCTCCTCAACCAGGCTGAAGTCTTCTTGTGCCCAGTCATTCACTCCTCATGCTCAGAGTGAGGACTCCTGTTCCAGGTGCTAGATATTCAGGGAAGGACAACCCAGTACTGTGCTACAGAGGCTCCCAGCCCAGAGGGAAGTGGGTCTCTATGAAAACAAGGTGTAATGGATGATTTTTACAAAGGGCATGGTGAGGTATTCAGGGTGGTTGGGCTTCAGTGGGATGGAAGGGAACAAAGCAAAGAGCAGAATTCTTTGGGGTGTGGAGTGTGGGTTCTAGCGTGAGGAGAGCAAGGACTGAACAGATGCCTCTTTAAGATGTGCAGATTGTAATCAGATTTGAGGTCTGGAGCTAAGTCATATTTGACTTCTTTTTTCTTTTTTTATTGTGTTATCACATTCATAAAGTAGGTAAAGTGTCTAAAGTTATGTAGGTATGCTCTGTGTAATCACCACCCATATCAAGATATAGAACATTTCTAGCTCCCCAGCGTCTCCCTTGTGCCCCTTCTCAATCAATTGAATAGATCATTGATTTTGACTTCCATCACTGCTCTGGTTTAAATCTGTTGTGCACTCCAGAAAACACCACGTTCTTTTAATCCATTCTTATTGAAACAGACCTATTGTGGGTGGGACCTTTTGATTAGATTGTTTCCATGGAGATGTGACCCAGTCTGTTCAAAGTGGGTTCTTAATTTCCTTGCTGGAGTCCTTTATGAGAGGATAAAAGACAGATGAAACTCAGAATGCTCAGAGAAGCTAAGAGATGAAATCCAGAGCAGCTGAGAGAGAAACTTCCAGAGATATTTGGAGGTAGCCGTTGAAACCAGAACCAGGAGAGGAGGATCAGCAGATGCAACGATGTGCCTTCCCATGTGAGAAAGTTACGCTGGGTGCCAGCAACTTTCCTTAGAGAAGACATCTCCCTTTTGATGCCTTAATTTGGACATCTTCATGACCCGTAAATTTGTAACCTAATAAAACCCCGAAAAAGCCAACCCATTTCTGGTATATTGCATTCTGGCAACTTTAGCAAACCAAAACAATCTTGCTCTTACATTTCTTACAAATGAAATCATATACAATGTTCTCTTTTGTGCCTGACTTCTTTCCCTTATGATGTCTGAAAAATCAATCCATCCATTCATAAAGTTTGCACATTTTAATTGCAGTATGATTTGATTCCATGACATTAATACAATGCTAGTGCATTAGCATTAATATGATGCTAGTTGCATTATATAATGCAACCCCATTCTGTGGGTTG
The DNA here is from genome assembly GCF_023851605.1 of Tamandua tetradactyla. Classification (NCBI taxonomy): domain Eukaryota; kingdom Metazoa; phylum Chordata; class Mammalia; order Pilosa; family Myrmecophagidae; genus Tamandua; species Tamandua tetradactyla. The sequence continues at coordinate 53,775,075 of NC_135341.1, read as the reverse complement.
TCTTCATGCCTGATAAGGGCTTAATATCTGGAATATAAAGAACTTCTGTAACTCAACAAAAGAAACAAACAACCCAATTAAAAAAACAAGCTAAGGCAAATATCCTTAAAGATTAAGAGAAGGATCAAATGAGAGGGGGGAGTTGTAACAGAGAAGACAGGATTTAACAAATAAGTATGGCTACTGAATCATTATATTGATATTTCCTTTTAGTCTCCAGTGTAGTAAACCAGCTAAAAGTAAATACCTGAAATTGTGGAACTGAAACCCATATTAAACTTTGAAGTTTTTCCTTTGAAGTTTTAACTACTTGTTAAAATGTGCTTTGAAATCTATCACTTTTCTGTATGTGTGGTGTGGTGGTTGGGTTCAGGTGTCAGCTTGGCAAGGTGCTGGTGCCTAGCTCTGTTGCTAAGAACTTGAATCATTAACACATGAAACCATCTGTGACTGATCACATCTGCAGTCTCCTAAGGGGGGCACCTTCCACAATGAGGGATGTTTAATTAGCTGGAGGCTTCAAAGAGGTCAGAAGAGAGCTCAGCACAGCACAGCCAAGCAGCTCAGCCCAGACATTTGAAGATGCAGAAAGGAATTGCCCTGGGGAAGGTTGCTGGAACCCAAAAGCCAGGAGAGAAGACCAGCAGACGCTGCCCTGTGCCTTCTGTGTAAGAGAGAACCTCAGATGAAAGTTAGTTGCCTTTCCTTTGAAGAACTATAAGATTTTAACTAAATAAATCCCCTTTTATTAAAAGTCAAAAAATATATAATGCTAGTGATTTCAATATTGTAAATACCCAATGAATATTATGTGAATGAATGAATGAGTGAAATATCCTATCGTCCCATTCCTTCTAAAAGAAATCCTTACTACTAAGACTTTAGACGTATTCAGGGGTGCTTTCCTTTTTAGTTTTTGTTTTTTGTAAGTGGCTGTTATTCATTCTATTGCTACTTACAGGGACAACGTTTATGGAGAAACCACTCTCTAGGGCTGCACCTGGTTCATGCAGAAGAGTTGAGTTTTCAGATCATCTGGAGTCCTCTCCTGGATCAACCTGACCAGACTCCTGCAACCTAGAGCCCAGCCTCCATGGAGCTGTCATCAGGCACCTTCTGATGAGCTGCCTCAGCACTCACATGCTCTGTTCCTTACTCTTGAAGGGCACATTGGTGAGTCCCACAGATGGGGTGACTCTTCAGAATCTGGCTGGCTTGTCTTACTGCCAGCCCCTTCCCTTGCCCCTTCCCCAGGTGATCAGCACACAACCAGCCTCCAAGCTCTCAGCTTCCTTGACCAAGTTAGATCTGAGAGGGAGGAAGGCTGTCAAGCGTGTACATGTTTATACACACACATGCATGGACGGGGTGCATGGTGGTGCTGGGAAAGGCCAGTATGTAGCCTCTGCTGACCTTGCATCCCTTTCTGAAATCACCATATCCTTCAACCTTAGGGTGACAGCACAAAAGACCCATGAAAAATATATAGGTGTTGCAATAATGATTGCAGAAAGCTACATTCTTTATCTTTATGTAATATGAGATATTGTTTTCCAGTGGCTGCCTGGCCCTGACTATCTCTCCAACTTCGGCTCAGGTCTACCACTGGGGTTCTGTTCCCTCTCAATACAGTACTTTGTGTGTGTGTGTGTGTGTGTGTGTGATATAACATATACAAAAAAGCAATAAATTTCAAAGTACATTTTAACAAGTATCTATAGAATTGATTTCAAATCTTGGTATAAGTTACAATTCCGCAATTTCAGGTTTTTCCTTCTAGCTGCTCCAAGACACTGGAGACTTAAAAGAAATATTAATACAATAGTTCAGTAGTCACTCATTTGTTAAATCCTAACTTCTCTGTCTGTTATAACTCCTCCTTTTCCTTTGATCCTTCTCCCAATTTTTAGGGATATTTGGGATATTATACCCATTCTAACTTTTTTCATGCTGAAAAGGTGTATCGTCAATATGGAACAGGGGGATGGAACTGGTTCTTGGAGACGGTGGCCCTCTGGGTTTCAGAACTTATCTGGCCTAGGAACCATCTGAAGGTTTTAGATTTCTGCAAAGTAACCTTAGTGAGTGAAACTTTCGTAGGATCTCAGATAGAGCCCTGGACATTCTTTAGAGTTAAAAGGAATGATGTTGGTTGGGGTTCAGCAACCTGTAGCAATTAGTGATATCTAGCTGAAGCTTGCACTAAGAGTAGCCTCCAGAATAGCCTCTTGACTCTATTTGAACTCTCTTTAGCCAATGATATCTTATTTTGTTAAATTTCTTTTCAGGAAAGCATTGCTGATCCCAGAGCGCCAGGGCCAGGTTCGTCCCTGGGAGTCATGTCCCACATTGCCAGGGAGACTCATACCACTGGACGGCATGTTCCACGTAGGGGGTCAACACAGTACTTTTGCAAATGCTGTTTCCCGTACAATGTTCTACTCCTCCCTTTCCCTGTCCCTCTTCCTCTTTGCCAGCTGTTGTTACTCCCTGCTTCTGCATCAGATATGGTGTACTGTAGAATCCACAGGGAGAAACCTTCTGCAGACCCCAGCCTCAGACTTGGTCTGGGCTTTATGTAGGGCCTACATACCATGAAATTCTTCGCAGTAGCTATTGCAGAGCATAATTAAACTTTGATTCCTGTGGTTGCTCACTTCAAAATCCAGCTCCACCACCAGCATGTAAACTCCACTAGATAGAACAGAGACCAAGTCTGTTTTGCGCATTGTTGTAAGTCTTATACCTACCATAGAACTTGGTCTGGAGTTGGGGCCCAGTAAGTTTTTTTTTTAATAAATGAATGAATGAGCAGCTCTTATTTTGTGTATGGTTTCTAAAGGAAAATAGAGAACATCTGTATGCCCACCTCCCACCTCACCCATCCTTTCCTCTCACATGCAGCAGCTCTGATGAGACAGTTAATAGAACAGCTTGGTGGCTTTTGAGGTGCAGGCTGCAGCTTCCAGGCTTCCCTCCTGGGGTCTGTGTGGACATGAAGAAGTTTGAATTAATGGACAAGGAGAGCCTGAGAGCATTTTCAGGCAGCCTGGGTAAAAGTGCACAAAGTTGTTGGTGGTACCAGGCTGTGAAACCATTAGCCCAGGGGACAGGGCCTGCTTGGAGAGACCTGGCCAATTACTGGGAGTGCAGGTGACAAGAAGGGGCACCCTGGTACACACAAGTCCCAGTCTGCTGTTGTGTTATCTAACACAGCAGGCCCACCGTGACCCTCTTCCTTCTGGAGCAGAGGGATGCCGTTTAGCATTTTTTAACTCTGGCAGGAGCAACGATCTGTGCTGAGAAATCTTTTCTTGCCAACTCATTAAAGATTGGGTTGGAGCCTCAGGAAGACTGTGAACTTGGGCAGCTTAGCAGGAGGGAAGGCCTGGATTCCATTTCTTCACCTGCAGGTCCTCTTGCTTTCCAAGGCTTCCCTTTAGCTCTTTTGGGCAGGGCTACAGGAGAAGCTGAAGGAAAGAGAGTGGGTGGGGAAGAGGGGAGATGGGGAAGGCATGGGGGCTGCCTTCCTGAAGTCAGAGGCCCCCTGCTTTTTTCAGGTACCCATGTCTGAGGGACTGTCTGCTCTGCAGCTGTAGCCCTGCTCTGGATAAAATGCGCTTGTTCCCTTGCTAGGTTGGTTCAGCACCACCAATGTTTACTGAACTCCTGCCATATTCCAGGCCCTATGCTGGGTCCTGGGGCCCTGGTGGTGTCCAGGACCATCGTGGAGATCAGATGTGTAAGCAGCCACTCTTTATATGAAGAGATGTGGGCAATAATAATGCAGTCACATCCTTGATGTGGCAGGAGTAGCCAGGAGAGGGTGGTTGAGCCAAGGCTGATATCAGGGAAGCTTGTAGGGGATGAGTGGCCTGAGTAGGCTTCACAAGATGAATAGATGCTTGGCAGATGGACAAGGGGATGGGCATTCCAAACAGAAGTTACGGAAGTGTGAAACAGCATGGTATACTTAGAGAACGACCACTCTGCTATGCTTTTTTCTGGCTAAAGTGTGTTGCTCATTTACCAATTGCCAGGGAATGTTCGAAGTGCTTTCCCGGCCTCGTATCTTTTAGACTTCACAGTATCCCTGAGAACTAAGAAGTGTTGTTTTCCCATTTCACAGTTCAGGAATTAAGGCACAGGAAGGTTAGGGGACCTAGCCAAGATTCATAGCTCAGAAGCAATGGACCAGGCTTGTTGGACTTAGAAGTCCATAATATTGATGATGAAAAGAGCAATGGTCTAATCATAGTAGTTATCACTTCCTGCATATTTACTAAGTGCCAGGCATGGTGTGAAATTTTATTTCAGTTAATTCTCACTACATGCACACTGTACTGCTTTATGCCTATTTCACAGATGAAGAAACTGGGCAATGGTGAAGTAAGTAGCCCTAGGAGACATAGCCAGTGAGTGACAGGGCTAAGATTTGTTCCAGACAGCCTTAAGGCAGAGCTTGTGCACTTAACCATTGCCCTTTCCTGGTGTGGCTGCTGGTGGAAGGGTGAACGGAGGTGGTGAGTCTGGCAAGGTAGGCAGGTAGGCTCTTGAGCCCTGGTATGCCAGCACAGGATGGTGATGGAATCAGGGTCACCCATTGGTTAGGTACCCATGGCTACAGTGAGAGGCTGCTTTGGAAGGGCAACCCCAGAGTCCCCTCCAGTAGTCCAGCTGGGGTCCATTCTCCTTGAATTCCATTGTTTTTCTCCAACTAGACATTAAGGGTTGTCAGGCAGGGCTGTGGTGTCTGCTTTTCCTCGATCCCCTCAGGGGCTGCTGTGACCTTAGATGCACATGACTGGAAGGACAGAAGGAAACAACCCTCAATTCAGAGTCTTCTTGGATGCCATGTACATGCCAGAATACTTTCTTGTCCACTGAGCCTTTGCTTCCTTGAGCTTGTCCCCCTGCCCACAGTCTGCTCCTCCCCCAGTTTCCTCATCTCAGTAACTGGCAGCATTGTCTTCCTGTTGTTCAAGTAAAAACTGGAAAGTCATTATTGACATCTCCCTCTCCTCACCCCAGTATTGAATCAATCACCAAGTCCAATTGATATCTCCCCAAGTGTTCCCACATCCATCCACTTCTCATTTATACCACCGCCATTATCTCTCCCTGGATGAAAGAAATAGCTGCTACCTGGCCTCTGAGATAGTCTTGCTCTTGGTGATCAGAATAACACAGTCTGGGTTTTGGTGAAGATTTAAAACTCACTCAGTACAGAGGTTTCAACCTGTACTCTAGGGAGTCCCAAGGTTCTGTGAGATGCCTTGGGGACTCCAAGATGGGGATGAGGGAAGCCAGTCAGGTGGGATTCAGGACTGGTAGGGTCTGCTGGAGTACTTGCCTTTATATTAGAGTGTTTGTTTCATATATTGAACACCCACTCACAATATAGTTTGAGGAAAGATTTCTGGTGCCCAAAAAATTTAAAACCACAGATTAAGTCCAATTTCTTTGTTTTACATAAAAGGCAACTGAGACCCAAAGGAGTAGAAGGCCATGTCTAAAGCCTTGCTGGCAGTCAGTGGCAGAGCTGGGACTAGAACACAGGTCATGTATATAGTTGTTTTATTTATTACGGTTTTGTTAACTAAATACTTACAGAATCATGCATATACCATTTATGTATGTATGTAAAATACTATGCTTATACATGGATCATGGATAATTTCTACTATTTGCTTATCTCTGTGGTGAGTTTGTTTACTCTTGAAAGTGTTTGGAGAAGGGTACTTATGATTCTTGCAATTTGGAAACTTTGTTTTACACTTTTCTGGCTTAAGAAATACAAGGTGAATTAAACAGGCATATGAAGACGTAGAGTGTTTTTCACACACAGAGATATGAATCCCAAAGAGAGTGGTCTAATGGGGTTAATAAAGGTCAGTATTCCTCAGGGAACTGGGAAGTTGATCTGATGGCTAAAACCTCTGAGTTTTAAATTGTAAAATAACAGCTCTGCATATAGAAAAGTCTATAAATAGCTCAAAATCCTGAACTGCCTCTTGAAGCTGTGATAGCCTCCATATTAACTTCAGTGGCTTTGTGCTAAGCTATGACTGAAGCAGAATTTATTCCAGTTGCATCCAGAAGACCCCTGAGATACCTTTCAGTCATGACCAAGAGTGGGAGGTAGATGAAAGGCTGTGAAAGGCTGACTGCTTATGAATCGTGCGTCAAATCCTAAAAGAGCTAATGGTCAGGTGGCTGTGGGGTGTGTGTGTGTGTGTGTGTGTGTGTGTGTGTGTGAGAGAGAGAGAGAGAGAGAGAGAGAGAGAGAGATTTGTATGTAGTATCTCATTTTGACTAGAGCATGTCAGCCTTCTGAGACTTAGAATCTTGATTTTTTATTTTCATTTTTTGATAATAGGATTTTGGGTAACAGGACTTCATAGACTCATTTACACATCAGAGCTCATTTATTTTATGTTCCTTATTTTCCATCTGAGGTACCCTCTGGGACCCAGACAGGGTAGGTATCAAGCCTTAGTTAACCAAAGAAATGGCATAGGATTCAGTCCTGGAAACCTTCTCTGACTTCCCCTAAGCAGCTGGTCATCCTCCTCTGTTTCTGTAGCTCCTTGTTCCACTCCATTGAAGGTCCTCTTGTTTCCTGGTTTATTTGTCTGTCTCTCTCATTAACCTGAGACCTTCTTGATAGCAGGGACTCTGTCTATTCAATTGTGATACCCAGCACTTAGCAGAGGTTCTTGGCATGTTGCAGGTGCTCAGGAAATGTTTGTTAATTGACTAAAAGAAGAGTGGATGAATGAATGAATGTATGAACTTTCTTAAGTGAAATCACCTAAGAGCCAAATTTTCATTTAAGGAGAGATAGGTGGTCAGGAGGAAGAGGTTAAGGATTCCTCCCTTGTTCCAAATTAAGAAATAATCATGCCTTCTATTTCTATAAAACTTATGATAGCAAAAAAAAAATGTTCATTTGATCTTCCTGATACCATGTGAGAAAGAACAGGTGTTCCTTATGACCTGTTCATGGATGGGGAAGTTGCGGCCACGGGAAACTTGGCACTTGCCCAAGGCCACACAGCTCCTAAAAGGCTGGTCCATGACTCAGTCCAGAACTCTCTTCCTTATTCTGGGAGCAGGTATACTGTGGGATTGCCTCAGGGGAAACTTGCAGGAAATTTCTGAGTGAGAAAAATCATGACCAGGCATTTGGTGAAAGAAAACCAGAATTAGCATCTGTTTAGTGCTTTCCAGACCTTTTATGTGCTTTCTGGAAAATCATCTCATCATCCCCTACAACATGGAGCACCAAGTCAAAGAATTGAGTGATGTGCTCCCATCACCTAATTGACCAGTGATGGCATTAGAACTGGGCTCTAGTCTTCAGGCACCTGAACCCCAGCATCAAGTACGCTGGGAATAATTCCAGAAAATGATAGGGCAGATCCAAGAATGTGAAGGACGATCCATGACCTAAGGAAGCTGGATCCTATATACAAGATGGTGGGCACTCCAGGGCCAAAGACTGTGTTCGAGACGGGGCTGTGGGAGAGACTCTGCTGGGAAGGTTTAGAACATGGAGGAGAGAAGGAAGTTGAGAAAGGAAAAGTCCTGCAAAGAGCAAAAAGCAAGCAAAAACAGAGGGAGAGAAAAGAAGTCAGTGATTTTATCAACAGGATGTGGAAGGGAAAGAATGATGTAAGCCAAACAAATGTAGAGAAACAGAACATATAGTTCTCCCTGTGAATGCCTTTAAGCTACAAAGTGTAAAGAGATGTTATTTTTGTATTTGTGACATTTTAGGCTTCAGCTACTTGCAATTAAAATGAAAAAAAGAAAATCCCAAATCAACTCCACTTACTCTTTACTGAGTTAAAGAAAATGACAGAGGAAGGACATAACACTTAGCTGCTAATTGCCATTCTTTGACAATCCACGAAGTCTATCTTCAGCTTATTTAAAATAAGCATGTTACCAATTCCTCACTTTTCATCACTGACATCACTGTTGAGGGAAAGGTGGTAAGAAAAGACCAGGAAAACACATCATAAACCATGAATCAGAGCAGAGAGAATGAAAATAGGTTTAAGAAAAATTAACATCATCATGGAGAGAAGACCCTGGGACAGAAAGGGCAGCTTGGGCACCCCAGGTGGGGGTCCCTGACCTTTAAGTACCCTCTGTGCCTTGTCCCTTCTCCCTGGGTTGTGGGTTGGGTGGGTGAGAAGGCTCTCTCCAGGCCTTAGTCCTGCCATCTGGTTCTTCTCTTTGTTTGAGGTTTTGATTGATCTCAGATTTAATTTTGTCTTCTAGGCCATCCTGACAAATCTCCAAGCAGGAAGCAATATAACTTTTCTTTTCTCCTCAGTGAAAAGAGGGCAGGACCTTACAATAATTTTTTTTTTTTTTTTTTTTGCGAGAGAGGATGCATTGAGATGTTTGCCAGTGGAAAGAAATAAAAACAGGATTGCAAATAAGAGGAGCTTGTAAGGGCCTGAAGAATGAATTCCAGGCTGTAATGTGTAGTTTACACTCAAATTAACATTTTCTTCAAACCCCCAAACCAAACATTTCCAAGTCATCACCACTGCCCGTCTCCAAAAAAATAAGAACACACGTGCACACACACATAAAACTCAAAAGTTCTAGTGCGTGGGTTCAAATACAAGTGGAAACCTATATATTGTCTAATGATATTAGATTTGTCAATATATAATTTTCAAAAAGTTAAAAATAGGACATTCATACAAATATAGAATGACTATGTGCCACAGATTTATTTAACTCATTAGCGAGGGAACCACCAGAAAGTTAAAGCTGTTCCCAAGACAGGGTGGTGGCCCTGAGGTCTAACTCTTCTTGGAAAAAATGTGGCCCTAGCTTTTGTCTTGGCTGTCTTGACTTCCAAAGGAGTGGGACACCTAGTTGTAGATGGAATCTCCATATCCCCTGGGTGCAAAGAGCTGCCACGGTAAACAGCTTTTCTGTTATTAGATTTTAAAGGAATGTTCTCTTCCTTTCACAGCTCTGTATTGTCATGTACAGTATATAATGGACACTTCCAAGGGGGAATGAGGCTGCTGTTTTTGGAAACCTGAGTTGAGTAGGATTGATTTTTAGATTGCAGCTCTTTCTCAGGCAGATTTAAAAGAAAAACAGTCAGGAGATGAGATTGTGAGGAGAAATTTGGAAATCAAACTTCACAGTACCATTCAAAGACTGAATTTTGTTGTTTTATGTTCTCGCTTGACTCATTGTCTCACAGAGCATGGCACTGAGGTGCTCAGAAGATGTTTGCTGAATGAATCAATTCAATGATTTTTCTTAGGGAAGCAAGGATCCCTTTTTCCAGGAGGGAGTGTGTTGAAGGGTTGGTGGGAAGTGAGGAGGCTGTTTCTGCTGAATGATCTTCATTGCTAAGAACAATTTCTGGCTCTCTCACCTGCATTTCATACTCAAGTTCTTTTTTCTTTGTAAGAGAAGATGAATCAGAGTATTTTCTCTTATTCCTTCTCATTTTTTTCCTGTTTGAATGTGATGCCATCACTGTCACAATACTTGTGGTTGGCATTTTTTCGGTGACTCATCACTTTGCTATTTTGTTGGTGGTACATTATGATGGATAATTGCCCCCTGCCCCCCAAAACATGACACCTGCTCAGATCTGGAGACTTTCAACAAGACCTTGCCAAATTAAGTAGCAGCTCACTGAGTCTGGTAGTGAGGGTGAGAGTTGGATGGCAAGTGAAACTGTAGGTAAAAAGACAGGCCTACTACCAGGCATGAGCTGTAAATTAGTCCTAAAAGTCACCTCAAGGCTCAGTTTTCCTTAGTCACAAGGAAAAGAGGGAAATCTCCCAGGAAATAAAGGCTGCCATTCTTGAAACCAAGCATAGTGTAAGTATTTCAAGTGGGGTTGAGGTTTTTAGGATGCTTTACTGAGACATTCCCGAAAGAGAGGAAGCTTCTGAGAAGGAAACTACCACAGCACAGTGTTTTGAGGGTGTAGCGATGTTCTTAACATGTCAGGGATGTTACTTCCCTCTTCAAGAAATTTCTCCACTGCCTCTGAGGGGACCTGGGTCTCTCCAAATGCAGTGTTCATGTTGGCTTCAAGAGTCTGGCTCAAACTTTCTTCCTCTCTGACCTGTCCTGTTTTCAGTGACCTTAAGTGACCCCTACTGATCCTGACTTCCTTGATTATAACCTTCTCTAGGATCCATGTGGTAACTTTTAACATACCTACTCATGGTGTTTGTTTTATGATGATTTAAAATTCCTATGTAACTCTTAATGCATGAACTTTTGTATATCGTCCTTTCTCTTTTGGACAGTTTGATTGTTCCACCAGTCCAATCATTTTTATGTCTGTGTCAGGTGCATATTAAGGGCTTTTTGCCATTTTGTGAGGATAGAGGACTCTTACTTTTCAGTGAGCAGGGAATCACTAATTTCATTAAATTGGACGTTGAGCACCCTAGATCATAGGAATTTTGTCTTAGAGGGACCAGAAGGTCCTGATAGGCTACAAAGGGCTAGGAGCAGAGAACAAAGGAAGTGCAAAGGCCTTGGGGCAGAGGCGTGCCTGGCATGTTCAGTAATTAGCAAGGAGGCCAGCATACAGATTATCCAGGACCTGGTGAGTTAGGGTGAGGATTTTGGATTTTATTCTAGGTGAGGTGGGGCCATTGGAGAGATTTTGAGTAGGGGAGCGACATGATCTGGCTCACTTAAAACAAGGTCATTCTGACTGCCATGTTGATAATGGACTTGACAGAAGTTGCAACATTCCAGAGATAATGGTGAGGGTTGGGCCAGGATGGTTACAATGATGAGAAGTGGTCACATAGATTTGGGATCTATTAAAGGTGTCAGTAACAGGATTTGCTGTTACTGTGTGTGGGATAAGAGAGAAAACAATGGGCCAAGGGTGACACCAATGTTTTTTACCTGAGCAACTGGGAGGTGGAGTTGCCTTACCTGAGATGGTGTTTTAGTCTGCCAAAGTGGCCAGAATACAACACACCAGAGATGGACTGGCTTTTAATAAAATGGGATTTATTTAGTTAAAAATGTATAGTTCTTCAGAGGAAAGGCAGCTAACTTTCATCTGAGGTTCTCTGTTACACAGGAAGACACTTTCCTGGGTTCCAACAGCCTTCCCAGGGATGATTCCTTTCTGCATCTCCAAAGGCCTGGGCTGAGATGTGAGTGCGAGATGAGGTATGCTGAGCTGCTTGGGCTGTGCTGTGTTGAGCTCTCTCATTTAAGCATCCAGCCAATTAAATCAACTGTCATTCATTGCAGCAGGCACTCCCCCACCCAGCCTTCTGCAAATGCAATTAATGACAGATGAGCTTCACATGCCATTGGCTCATGTCCATAGCAACAGAACTAGGCACCTTCACCTGGCCAAGTTGACATCTGAACCTAGCTACTACAGATGGGGAAGACTGAGGCAGGAGCAGGGTAAGTGGATGGGTAGGTGAGTAGGTCAAACATCAGGACATTTTACATTTTGCACATGTGAAGTTTGAAATGCCTAACATATAGGGAGTTGCCTGTGTGGATCTAGAGTTCAGATGAGTGGTCCATGCTGGATGTATATATATATATATATATTGAAGTCAAGGGTATATAGATAGCATTTAAAGTCATGAAACTTGATGTGATCATCTGGAGAATGAGTGAATGAAAGAGAAGAGGCTCAGGGCTGAGTCCAGGGAGCATTCCAACATATAGCAGGATGGAGAAACCAGCCAAAGAGACAGAGAAGAAGGAACCAGAAAGACAGGAGACAAAACGTGGGCATGTGGTAAGATAACAGAGTTTGGAGATTGTGCAGAGGTTGCAGTTATTGGCAATAGTAAGGTTAAGGATATGGCTCTGGGAATGAGTGGCTGAGGAAGAGTGGGGCACAAAATAATTAGAGGAAAGATGGTCCGACAACTGTGATATCAGGACATTTAAAAGAATAATCTGCAGATATTGATATCACTAAGAGTATTGGCAGGAGAGCAATGGTGAAATAGGAGCAAATCCTCATGGAAGGAGGGAGTGTTCTGGGACTGGTTAAGTTGATTGCAGTAAGGAGGGGTAATGGATGGTATGACATGGTATTCAAAGCTTTGAGATTTCTGGAGGTGGGTGAGAGGATGGTCTGGAAACAGACCCCTGCCCTATCTCTAGGCTCTGAGACAGGGAATTGGTATGTGGGAGACGCTACTGGAGGAGACTGATATAGCATAAGAGTTGTGTCTGCCAAAAGATGTTCTGAATTATGTGTTGTATCAGTTATCTGTTGCTGCATAACAAATCACTCTTAGTGACTTAACACAATCACCATTTATTTAGCTCACAATTCTTCATTGGCAATTTAGGGCTGATCTCAGCTAGGCTCCCTCATCCATCAGTGTGGTTCTCTGCAGTTTGCTGATCTTGGCTAGGCTTTCCCATATGTCTGAAGTCTTAAGTGGGGCAACTGGAGCTGGCTGGATCTTCTCCATCTGGGTCTTCATCCCTCAACTCAAGCTAGTGTAGTGGTGGCTGGATTCCTAGAGAGTGAGAGGAAGTATACAAGGCGTCTTGAGGCCCAGGCTCAGACTGCACAGTGTAACTTGATTACAAGTGAATCCCAAGGCCACCCTAGATTCAAGGAATAGAGAAATAGACTCAACCACTTGATGGGAGGAGCTGCAGAGTCACACAGCAAAGGGACATGAATACCGGGAGGGAATATCGTGGCCCTTTTGGTAAGCAGTCTACCCATGCGGGAAAGGGTGTACCTCTGTGATCCTTTTTCTTCCTCTTGCAACTGAAGGGATGCGAGCTAGCCCTTCATCACCTGGAGTTTGAGCCTTCTCTTGCCCAACGAACATCAGGGTGGGGCTACTTTTGGAGGATAAATGGCAGAGATCTCCAGTCCAGTGTCTTCAGAAAGTCGTTGTTGGTGGTAAAGATGGAAGAAGCTCTCTTAGTGGGAATGTAGTTTACTTTCAGTAACAGGAAAGCAAGTAGGGGAGAAAGGCAAGAGGAAGTTCCAGGCATCTCAAGAGAACTTCAATAGGAGATTCCCCATTGGTGCCTTCTTGAAGCACGATAAGATTGCCCCTACTCTGAGTTCGCCTCAGGTAGAAGTTCTGACACCAGCTCTTTGAAGGACCTGCCTCAGTGTGTAAAATGGGACAGCTCTAACCCTTAAACCATTTTTTCCCCAGGCTCTTCTGGAGAGTTGATATAAAATATTCCAGCCCTCTAAAGGCTGCTTTTTTTTAAAAAAAAGAAAATAACTTTATCTAGAATTACTATTCAAGTATAGAAAAATATAATGGAAAAGGCCTTGGAAAGAATTAGTTAAAACAATGCAAATTTATCTCTCTGTGCTTCTAAAGCTTTAGCTTTTCGTTGCTTCTCATGGTTGATTATAGCTTCAAATAACAAAGGGATTTTGCATGCAAAAACCACTTTCCTGCTGTCACACTGAATAAGTTGTAATTAGAAATAAACTTGGTTTAAAAAAAAGTTTGAAATATTTCTTTTTTGGGGGGGTGGGGTGGGGTGTGCATGGGCTAGGAATCGAACCCAGGTCTCCTGCATGGCAGGCAAGCATTCTACCACTGTGAAATATTTCTTTTTTTTTTTTATGTGGGATTTTAATACAGGTTAAAATAACCATCTTGAATAAACAAGATAACGTTTCTTCTTCCTAACTCCTCATACTGTCAACCTTTGGGCTTGAGAACTGAGCTGGCTGTCCCACCACCTTTCTATTTCTCAGTTGGTACCCAGTCCCCATAAAGCTCCAAGGGCAGGGGCTGGCTACCTGCTTCACTCTCTGCCTTATGTCCAGTGAGGTGGAGGATAGAAGGCATTAGAGTTTGATGGTGAAGAAATAAAAGCTACCTCCACCAAGTGGCAGGGAGGGGAAGGGTGCATGTATGTGACTAGTGACTGCCTCGGAGCTGGGTTGCATCCCCTTGGAGAATCATTTACAACAGACAAAGCAGATTTCAGAAGCTTGAGCAGAAATCAAAGAATAGCAGCAGCTCCTAACTTGTCTGCTCCTCATATCCTCCTCCTCTCTACCTCCCAGCTTTTCTTAATGTAAGGGTCTGCTCTTTTGGCCTTGGAAAGCCCCTGTCTATTCTAATACTTGCCACCTCTCAAGTAACAGTTAAAGGCAATGAAACAGGACCTTGGTACTTTCCTAGCAATCAATGATAGCTCTCTCAGCATCTAGCATGCAGCTGATTGTTTTATGTGTATCATCTAATACTAATGCATAGTATTATTGCCCCTATTTTATAGAGGAGAAAACTGAGGAAGATAGAGATTCAGTGCCTTTGCCAAATAGAGAAAGATTTTAAACCCTAGTGTGTCTCACTGGAAAGCTCAAGCACTTAACCAGTCCCATACTACTGCCCACAAGGGCAGGCTTCCACACACTCAGAGCAGACGGAAGCAGGGTTTTCCTGTGGATTGTGCAGGGTCTGCTGTGCTATTTAGAGATGGAGGGAGGCTGTTTCTGAACACTTAGCTGCTAATTAATGCTTGATGAGTCTCTGATGCCGCTCTAGCTTCTTGCTATTCTACTGTGGACAATGGACCAAAATTATTGGCATCACCTGGGAGCTTGTTAGACCTGCAGACTCTCGGCCCCACCCCAGGCCTGCTGCGTTTAACAGGATCCTCCTATGATTGAAATACATGTTCAAATTAAGGGAAGTATTGCTCTAGAGGTTTTTCCCCCTAAACTGAAAGCTCAGGAAAGATAGTTACAGGGGGCTTCTTCAGATGAGGCCTCGCACAGAAATATCTGTTCTAGTGTCAGAAACAGAAATATCCCTGCAAATGGTAAACAAAGAAAAACCCAATTTTAATTTTTTTTTCCCAGGAGAATGTACAAAACAGCTCAAATAAATGGTCTTTGAACAACTCACTGTTAGGCAGATGTGACAGTGTGCAAACGCTAGATGGCAATGGATAGACAGGCATCCCAAGAAAACACGCACAGCTCTGTAGCAGTCAAGGGTCAAGACGAAATGATAAAGGCAGTGTGCGGGGGTGGGGTGGGAGGAGGTCTCTGAGCATCGCTGGGTCATGAAAAGAGATTGTTGGGATGATATTAAAGAAACTGAGACTTCACCAGCAAGTATGGGAAGGCTGTTTTGTGGAATGAGAGATTTGGGCAAGAGTAATTGCTTCTCTTTTGCCTCTAGCTATGTTAAACACACACAATCTTCCCACAGGGGAGGGATGTCAGCATCCATGTATGGTGAAGCTGAAGGGAATTAAGTGTGGGTAAAAAGTTCCCAATCTGCTTCGTTCTGCTTTCCGAGGTCAGAGGAGGCAGCGGCAGTCGGTCTGCAGCATCCGTTAACCGAGGTCTGCCTGCAGGGAATGCAAGCATCTTTTCCCGCCATGCACTGGGCTCTGGGGATATGCCCACATACAACGCAAAGCATTCCGGTCACACAGAGCAGGGCTTGGAGGAGAAGAGGTCAGATCACAGCCCTGCTCCTTGCCTGTGTCTAGGTGCTTAACTAGATCCAAGCTGGGAAAAGTATATGCAGAATCATCTTGACTCCTAAGGTCCTCTTCTCTTCATCCTCTGTAAGTGCCCGGGACTAAGCTTTGGGGTGTCATGTGACCCCAGGCTGGAGAGGCTGGAGTCCATCTTTGGATTTGAGGGACTTGGCTTCTAAGGAAACAAAGCAAAGGAAGGCATCATGAAGTCCCCTATTTGGGGATCACTTCACAGAGCCTGGGCCTCTTTTATCCTCTAGTGGTCAGTTCCAGTGGGACTCTTTCATTTGGTCAGTAGACCCCAAAATTGGAGGACTTTGTTGGAAATCTATTCAAGAAACAGTAAAGTTTTCTCAGCTATTTGATGGGAGTGCCATCTGAAAACATCTTGGATGCGTGTCAGGTGGGTGGAGACTCATTATCGTAAGAGATTTTGGTGTTTAAGTTCAGGGTCTGTACTTTTTTCAACTTATTCTCTCTTTCTAACCAACATTTAGGCATGGCTGGATATCTGACTCCTGCCGAAGTCTGCAAAGCTTTTGGTAATAGGGTCACAGACTTATAGAATGGAGGTTAGAGATTGACTTGCCCCTGTCAGTGTCTTTCTTGGATGGGAAAACTGGGGCCCAGAGAGTTTCATTTGGTTTATTTTAGCAAACTTTGGGTACCAGGCACAGTGTGGGGGCTGAGGCTGTAGAAGGGGCATATGAAACAGTATCTACCAGTTTATGGATCAGTGATCAACTTATCCACCAACTTATGACCTAGGCTTACCCTGCTAGTGAGTGGTGAATATAGGTAGAAGGTTGGCTGGCTTTCTTCCTTTCTATCCTTCTCCCTCCCTTTCTTTCCAGTTCCCCTTTCTTCCCCCTTGTCCCCCCTCTCCCTCCTTCTCTCTTTCTTTTTTTAAAAAAATTATTCTGATTGTATTTTAAACCCTAGAGGGCCTTGTCTGTACCAGGTGAGAGTGAGTAAGCAATATTAGCCAGCTCAATGACATGTTTGATCACTTATGTCCTTCCCCAAAGGCCTGAATACGAGATGTAGTGCTTTCAGAGCTGAGGAAGCAAAGTTATTTTACTTTAGTATTATATATATTTTTTATTGTGAGAACTTGACTTGAATTCTGAGAGGAGGAGGAAAAAACCAAACTAGTAATCTTAAAGTTTTTTTTTTGCCTGAGGAAATGACCTTTCTGCTATAAACTCAAAAATACCCTCAGGATGGTGGTGTCCATCCACGATTTATAGTAGGCTGCCCTAATTCTACCAATTTTCACCTCTTCCTTTTCTCCTTTTTTTTTGGTGCATTGTCTGAGAATCGAATCCGAGTCTCCCACAGAAAGCAGGCATTCTAACCACTGAACTACCCATGCACCCTTCTCCATTCTCTTTTAGGGTATGTTACTTGAGTAGATTTTGAGGGTGCAAAGGCATGAAGAATTAAAAAGAAAGTTGTTACTATGAGTGGGTATAGGGCAGTGGACACAGAAGGAAAAAACTGTAATTGGAGAATTGCCAGAGAATGTCTGCACTTATTACATAGTAATATGCAGTGGTATGCAAATCATATGCAAATAGCCCTAGCCCATCTCACTGTCACCAAATCTGGTAAAGGGTACTGTGCAGGCCACCACGCTGATCCACAGGCAGAAGGTGAGACCTGCACATCAGGCATCTGAAGTTTACATATAACCAAACTTCAGGGCCTCCAAAAATCTTACATTTTCTTCGCAAACACAGGCATCTGCTACTAATTAAAGTATCAGGGTATAATTATACCCTTTCTTATTAGTAGATATGGAATCTGACAGTTGCTTAGATACAAAATAAGCAAGTGCAGATTGTGTTCTGCGCCCTTAACAGGCTGTGGAGACAGAACAACAGAATTTCCAAACGCTCAGTGTAAATGAGTCTTGCTGCCCAGAAAATGTAAAGTTCTGAATTATCATCGATGAATTTGCCCGGAAACAGATGTTAGTTCCATCATAACTCTGTTATCATTCAATTATTTCCTATGCACGGTCCTCTCACCCCTGCACTGTGCCCCACACCCAAAACAAAAGACACCCGTCTTTTCAAGTTACCAAGAATGAAAGCGGCTTAAAATCTAACAGCTGTGCAGGAACAAAGTAGACAAAGCTTCCTCAGGGGATTCTGGAGCCAGAAGACAGAAGACGCCCATCTGGAATGGCAGGATCAGGAGTGGCCTTTGAGCTTGTCAAACATCCACTTTTGAGCTCAGTGTCCTAGAGAGCCTCCTGGTCATTCTAAGATGCCTTCTCACCCTCCTCAGATATGCCTTCAAAAATTCCAATTAGGGAAGCTTCCTGCTAAACTGTCAGCTCCAGAAGTTTGGGGACTAGGTCTTCTTTTCTTTGTCACCTGTTATAACTCCAATGTCCAATAAGATGCTTGGCACTGTACTCGAGAATATTTGTCTCAAGAATGGATTCTTTTAACTCTTTACCTGGAAGCCACTCTGGGAGAGGTAATACTTTCAATCTTCATAGTCATTTACTCTTCAGCATATGTGAATTGATTAGATCAGGCCACATTCAGTGCCACCTGATTTTATTTGGTTTCTGGTTTATATATATGTATTTATTTTTTTTTTTTGCATGGGCAGACACCAGGAATCGAACCTGGGCCTCCCGCATGGCAGGCGAGAACTCTGCCACTGAGTCACCGTGGCCCACCCATTTTTAGATTTTTAAATGGCTGAAAAAAGTTCAAAAGAAGAATACTACTTCATGACCCATGAACTTTAGATGAAATTCAAATCTCAATGTCCATAAATAAAGTTTTTTGGAACATAGTCACAGTCATTCATTTACGTATTGCCTATGGCTACTTTGCAGTAGGGCAGAACTGAGTAACTGCAACAGAGACTTAGTGGCCTGTACAGCATTACTATCTGGCCCTGTGTTAGGCCATTCCTCAGGGTTCTTTTTGATGTGTGGAGTAGGATGGAGTAGAGGGTGCTCTTGCTACCTAGAGGGAAGAGGGGCTGGGCATGGGAAAGGTTAGTGGGGAGCAGAGAATAGCCCGGAGGTCTAGAAGAGCACAGGAGCCCTCTTCACATCTCTGCCTGTCCTGGTCCTTCGGCAGTGGAAGTTTCCAGTTCCTCATTGTAATTCTGATGAGTGCCCTCCAGGAACGCAGTGATAATCATTTCTCAGACTGCTGCACTGCTTGGATGCAAAGGACTGTATCTTTCTGTTACTTCTTGTTCCTTGTAAATCCCCAGTTCAAAACGCTATTTCTTTGTCAAAGACATAAAATTTTGCTTTTCAGATAATGACAGTGTTTGGGTAACAAATCTGTATGTGCGAGCGAGTGTGAACTTGGAGATTTGTCTTTGGAAAGCAAATGTCTTTGGTCTTTAGCCACCCAGCAGGTGCCTGTGCAGCTGCCCTACCATCTTAGCTTCCCAGACCGTTGACCCCCATCAGCTGGAGGTCTGAAGTTTTCTGTTTCTAAGCTCCTAGCAAAGGGGGAGCCCGGCCTTTCCAGAGAAGTGCCTTTGTGATTAAGCTGGCAAGGATGCAATCAGCCTAGTTAAAGCCTTGGTAATCCACTTGATCCATTCCAGTTATCTTTCCAAATCCTAGAAGACATCCTGTGGACCTGAGCCTCATTTCTCTGGGGCTTATACGAGTACCTCTGGGAGCAGACGGCATCGTGCCGTTCTCTTATTAGCCATCTAAACTTCTGAATTAGAGTCCAATTTTATCCAAACTTCACAATTCATTTGGGAAGAGGTTACTTCTCACAGGGCTGCCCCGAGTCTCTAGGTTCCAGGTGGCCTGACTCATCTATATGTGTGAAAAGTCCCTGGTGTTTGTGGTGGCTGGAATGTGGTGGGGGGACAGATTGGCTTTCTGAGTGACTGTGATTAACAATGGCATTGTTTACTCTAAGTTGACCTGGGTTTTGAAAATCATAAATAATGAGGAGATTTTCATGCCTTTTTCAAGGGTTGACTTTGCAGGGCTTCCTGTGGGAGCAGTTATCTGATCTGACAGGTTTTATTTTTCAAGGTATGTGGGAAATGGTTTGTGGAAAGAAAATGCAAGTTTCTACTCCTTAAGTACTTACCATTTGTTGCATGTATGATGGGGCTGGGTACTTTTCTAGGTATTCTGTATTTTCTCTAATCCTTACCAAACCCTATAGGATAAAGGTTATCTCCATTTTACAGAGGCGAAATTGGGACTTAAGTAGGATGAATAAGTTGTCTGTAGTCCTACAGACAGTAAATGGCAGAATTAGGGCTTGAATTCAAAGGTGTGACCTCAGACCTTTGCATATAACATCACATTACACTGCCCTTCTGGAACATTTCAGCCATCTCATAATTTAAGGATAGACAGATTTTTAAAAAGAGCTAAAATCACAAATAAGTTAATAAACCAAACTGCTAGATAGGCAGACCCAGCCAATACATAGCTATCCATCAGAATTTGTACAGCGATCAAGAAGCCCCATATTTTATTTACTAACAGTTTCCATATTATAGTTTCCTAATAGTTCATTTAAAAAGTTAAGGAAAAAGTTTAGTTAAAAAATAATTTTATTTTTTAAAGAAAATTTTTCAAGATTCATCCATAATTCTACCATCCTAGCACAACTTTTTAAGCTTCTTTTTTTCCCTTCTGATTTCTTCTTACCTGATTATGAACTTTTACATGGTTGTGAGAGATATTATTTGTATTTTTTTCCGCACATTATTTTCTGATTATTTTTCCATGTATGGTGCTTTGACTTTTTTTATTTGATTCGATTCAATTCAATTCTATTTATTTATTAGAGAAGTTGTGGGTTTACAGAACAATCATGTGTAAAATAGAGGATTCCTATATATCACCGTATTATTAACACCTTGCATTGGTGTGGTACATCTGTTACAATTGATGAAAGCACATTTTTATAATTGTACCATTAACTATAGTCCATGGTTTAATTTAGGGTTTATTTTTTAATAGGTTAAAAATACAAAAGGGATAAGAAGTAATATAAAGAAAAGTCTCCCCAGCTATTTCTCTCACAGATTTCCTTATAGGAAACCAATGGTAATGTGGCAGATTGCAAAGATGATCACAATTTTTCTTTTTCCCTGTGTCCACACTTCTTTGCACCTGAAGTACCACCAGCTGAACACAGCTATAATTGCTGACCCCCAGAACAACTGTGAGCGAACAAATGATTTTGTTTTAAGCCCCTGCATTTTGGAGTAGTTTGTTAAGCAGCAGCAGTTTACCAATTGTGATGGTTAGTTTTATTTATCAATTTAGCTACATTCTAGTACCCAGTTATTTAGTCAAACCCTAATCTAGGTGTTGCTCTGCAGATATTTTCCACAGCTACAATCAGGTAACTTTAAATAAGGATATTACCCTCGGTGATGTGGATGGGTTTCTTCTCAGGTGAAGGCTTTAAGAGCAAAAACTGAGTTTCTAGAGAAGAAAAAGTCTTACTTGTGCTGTTCCTGCCTGCTGGCCCTAAAGAGTTCAGATTTACCAGTTTCCACAATTGTGTATGTTAGTTTCTCAGTTCCTTAAAATAAATCTCTTAATCTATTTTATCTGTCTCCTATTGGTTCTATTTCTCTGGAGAAGCCTGACTGATATACTGATGGAGTTATCAATTTCTTCTGTATTTTTGTAGAACTAATGTATGATGTACAAGCAAATAGGTTCATACATATACATTTTTCTTTCCCTTCCTTTTTCCCACAAAAGTTATAATAGTATAAACACTGTTCTGCAGTTTGCTTTTATTCATCTAACAAAATATTTAGATTATACCAAAATAGCATATAAAGAGCTTTCTCACTTTTATTTCTTAATCAGCTGTGTAGAACTTCATGCATGAATGTAGTTTAACAGCCCTCTATTGTTGGTTATTTAGGTTGCTTCTACTCTGTTCCAATTTGAAACCACGTTGTGATGAATAACCTTGTACCTATGACATTTCCCACATATATGGAGATGTGCCTGAGATAAATTCCTAGATGTGGAATCGATGGGTCACACTGTATTTGTAATTTGGATAGATCTATCCAAGTTACCCTTCAAAGAGGCTTTCCATTTTCCACTTTGATCTGCAGTCGCGTCACTCACTCACCAACACTGCTGTACTTGCCACACTTCTCGACCTTTTCCAGTCTGGTAGGTGAAAATACGTTAACAGACTTTTAAACCAGAGCAGCTGGTTTTAATCCTCTGTTCAAGTTTCAGGCCACTTTATATCTCCCAATTCCTCCTGGTGAACTCTTGGTCCTCATTATGAGCAGTATTTGTGTAGTACATGTAGTACACATTCCCCTTCAGTGTAGTTCCCATATCTATAGCCTTTTGTCCATCAGGACTCCCCCTAGTGTGTCTCCTATAGTCTGGAAAGGTATGTAGTTAAGGTAGTAAAAGGTCTGTGTTAAGTAAGAGCACCTAAGGGCTTGAGAGATCCTTTCCTATTTGGATTTTAACACTGTGTTTTATCTTGAGTATTCAAGGCTGTTTCTGGAGGATTGAGGTTTTAGAACTTATCTTCTAAAAATGGAGGTGATTATTTTAGTCTGCTGTGGCAGTACTCTTGGGTTTTTTTTTCCTTTTAAAATGAAGTCATTAATAGGTGCAAAGAAATGGAGAAAATATTCACCTTTGAGCAAGAATTTGAGACATAGATGAGGAATTCCAAATATACTGAATGCACCATTTGCTACACGAATGTGACGGAATTCATCTTGTTTTGAGATTCAGCAACATCTGCCTTTGCTGTAGCTTCACTCAAGGGCCATTTTGAGGTATAATTTACATGCAGTAAAACAAACAGATCTTATGTGTACATCTTGATGACTTTTTACAAGTATGTTCACTCAGGTACCCACCACACAGATCAAGAGAGGACATTCCCATTACTCCAGAAAATTCCCTGTGTCCCTTTCCAGTCGGTCACCCGGCCCCCATCACACACACACTGGAGGTACCTGCTGCTCTGACTTGTCACTATAAGTCAGCTTTGCCTAATCTTGTACGTTATAGATACAGTATCACATATATGTACTTTCTGTGTCTGACTTTTTCCGCTCAACACAATGTTTGTGAGATTCATCCATGTGGTTGCATGGGTTGGTGGCTTGTCCTGTTTTACTGACGAGTCGTATATGGAATTTGGGTTGTTTCTGGTTTTGGGCTATCTTGAATAAATTTGCAATGAACATTCACATACAAGTCTTGACTTAGGCACTCATTTTTAAATGAATGAAACATAGGAAGTTAAGATTCAACTACACAAAACCCTTCCCATGACAGCGAGAGAAGCGCCAGGCTGACAGCACTGAGACTGGCTAAATGTGTGGCCTCTGAGATGCATGACTTCATTTGAGTATTTCATCATATGAGATTGCATGAGGAAACGAATGAATTATGGTGCTTTCAGCCTAGCCACAAATTTCCCTGGAAGCTGCAGGAAGGGAGGCCCCCAATGAATCCCACACTTGACTTGTTGGAGAAACAGAGACCCTTGGGAGTAGAGTTAAAGGGTCTTCTTTTTCTGAGTTGTTGTGGTGACTGCAGCCTGCCCAACCCCCCCATTTAAGGGGGATCCTGAATCTTCCTGTTGATCTTGCTCCAATTTCCAAGCAAGAGTTAAGGCAGAGGAGGGGACAGTTTGCACTGCTCCAAGTTGTTGGGGTTTGAAGTCAGCAGATCCTCCAGCGCCCAAGGCTCTAATCTCGGCTGTGTGTGTGTATGTAGTAACAGGGGAAGGCCAGTGTCTCATGACAGACAGTTTAATCTTACCTGCCTGCTGTGAGGTACACTTAGCATCCCAGAGAATTGCGAAGTATAAATTGTCTCTTAACACTGATAAACAGTAAGGAGGAGGAAAAAAGCCCTGACAAAATATTACAACTTAATTGTATTTCTCAGCTGGGCTCAGGAAATCTGCTTCCTCCTTAGGCTAATGCTATTTACCAAGTCTCCCAGCCCCACAATAATTATTTCTTTAACCCTTTGCGGGATAGCATCTTCGTGTGATGGGGCTGTGCTGCCAGGGAAGCTTAATGAGGCCTTCTCAGGTGCTGGGGGCGGGGGGAGGGGGGGAAGCTTGCCTTCATTAGGTGCATGAATCACTGTGACTTCTGGCTTTGGGCTGCGTGGGTGGTGGTGGGGACTGGCTGCCCCCGAGAATAGAGGCTGCTGGGGACTGGGGTGGGGATGCGGAGGCAAGACTTTCTGCTGGCCTGGTTTTCTAGTACACAGGTGTTTGCAATTCCAAATAAATGTGCAGTGTCAGTACTCAGAAGCCCATCAGCTGAGACTTATAATGAGGGCTGTGCAGGGAAATAAGATTGGCCCTCTATGGGCGCTTGTCATTATGTTGGATGGACCCAAACTCAGGACCAATTATAGAAAACGATAGCTTGGGAGAACTGCATTTGGGGATGTGAGAGATAAGGGGGGTGGCTACCTGTGAGAAATATTGTGTGCTCCAAAAATCCCCCTCCCTGGAATTTGGAAGCTTGCTACAGTGAGCTTGGTTGCTTTTTTGCTTAAGAGGTATCTTTATGCCTTCTGGAAAGTTTTGAAAAACACTGTATTTTCAATATCCATTCAGAAAGAGGGGTCAAAGTTAGCAAAAGCCTTTCTCCTCCACAGAGCAGTGTCCATCAGTGGTTTACAAAGGCCCATCTGGTGGTCTTGGCAAATGATGACTCCTGGTTTCAGGAGCCATACTTGCTTTCCTTTTCCCTGGTTGACCATTCATGTCTGCATTTATTGGTTCATTTGCTCATTTTTCTTCTGTTGTTATCAAATGCAGAAAATGAAACCCAAAGTCCACCTCACGGCTGGCAAGGCTCCTGGCTGCTTCCCCAGCCTCATTTCTTAGGGCTCTCCCCTTGACTCACCCTGGTGTCCTGACTGCCTGTCATATACACCAGACATGCTTGGCCCCAAGGGCCTTTGCTGTTACTGTCCCTTCTGCTGGAATCATCTTCCCCAGATATTCCCATGACTGGTTCCTGTACTTGATTCAGTTCTCTCTCAAATGCTGCCTCTTCAGAGAGACCTTCTCTGGACATTGGATCTAAAATAGCATCTCCTCTGTCACTCTCTGTGCCCTTAATCTGCTTTAATTTTCTTCTTTGACTTATCACTAGCAGATGTTACAGTGTGTGTTGTGTATATTTATTATCTGCTTCCCCAAACAGAATTTAAGCTCCAGGAGGGCAGGGACTTTGTCTTGTTAACTGCTATATCCCCAGCCCCTCAATAGAACTTGACAAATAGTAAGTGCTCTATCAATATTTATTGAGAGCTTGCTGTGTGACATGCACTGTGCTGGGTAATCAAAAGGTAACCCTAAAACAAACCCAGTTTCTGCATTCATGGGGCACATATTCTGCTAATTGACGTACTAGCTGTAAAGAACAGCTGGGGTAAAGTGTTGGGAAGGAGAGGTGTATTTAAATGAGATTTCATCTGGTTTGAGAGTTTAGGTAAGGACTTCCTGAGCAAGTGATACTTGAGGTTGGAAAGTGGAATCAGAGTTGACCAGGCAGAGCGTGCAGAGGCTTGTGATGGGAGGGAGCCTGGGCATGCTTGCGACACTGAAGAAGACCAATGTAACTGCAGGGCTGAGAGGCTGGGGGAGTGGGGTGGGGCAGGACCTCCAGGGCTTTGGAGGCCAAGAGAAACCCTGGGGGATGCCAGGAAGACTTTCAAGAGATTAAAAATGGAAGAGAGGCAGGAGAGTGTGGTATGATTATATTTGTGCTTTGTAAAGTTTACTCTGACTCCAGTGTGGTGAATGCCTTGAGGTGACCAATGAGGAAGTCATTGCAGTTGTCTGGAGCATTGCCTGGAGATGGTTAAGAAGTAACCAGATTTGAGAGATGAAAATTAGGTGTCAAAATGGACCGGAAATGGTAATAGATTGAAGTTTGAATGTGAGGGGAAGGCAGTGTCAAGAGGGAAACTCAGATTTTGACATAAGTAATTGAATGGATGGTGGTACCATTCACAGGGTAAAGGAACACTGGAGGGCTGTGTGTGTGTATGTCTAATGACTGGAGGCACATCTTGAATCCATGAGCTCTGAACTTTCATGTATGGATAGTTTCTGCAGCATTGCTATGTTAGGTGTTTTTAATTAGCCTCAACGGAATAAGAAGTGGAGCCTCTGAAAGGGTTTTAATTCTGAGAAGGTTTGAACCCTTGTGGTAGACTGGCTGATTGGTGTTCTCCAATGAACGATAAATCTGGGTATTCACACCCTGTGCACTCCCCTTCCACACCAACTTGGACTTGGCCATGTAACTTGCTTTGGCCCATGGGACATTGGAAAGTGTAATGCAAGCAGGGGGGCTTGCCCTCTTGGAACCCTATGTCTTTGAAACCAGCTGTCATGCTGTAAAGAAGCTCGGGTAGACCACATAATGATGAAGAGCCACATGAAGAGAATTCCTGGAAGATGAGAAGCCACCTTGAAAGGTTCAGTCCCAGCTGAGCTCCTTGCTGAATGCAACCACATGAGTGTCTGCAGTGATACCACACAGTGCAGAACACAGGCAATACCCAGAGTCATGCAAAGAATAAATTGTTGTTTTAAGCCATTAAATTTTGTACACATTATGCTACAGCAATGGATAACTGAAATAGACCTCTTCAAGCATTAAAGTGGGTATATCACACTATTGTTGGGTCATTTGGGGTAGAGTCTCCAAAATCCAAACATACATTTTGAGCACCATTGTCTAGAAGATGTCTTTCTTCCCCTCTTCTTTTACTTTTACTTCAGTTATAGCCTTGTGGAGGGCAGGGCAGTCTGTCTCAGGAGTGTAGGTGGCAACAGCCACCTCTCTCTCCCTGTCTCCCTTTTCTCTCATTTTTTCTTTCACGATCCCTTCCATGGCCTGTATCTATGCCTGGTTTTCCTCTCCTCCTTCCTGTTTCTTCCTCTTCTGAGGTTGTGGGGAGCCCTCAAGGCTATAGAAATTTCTGAAACCTGGTTCAGGATACGCATCACTGCCTGTCCCCATTCCTTTTGTCCCCTGAACTAGCAATGGAGTAAAATTAGGTCTCCTTTGTCTATTTTTTAATGAACAGGTTTAGCCACTGTGTGCTGGCTATTATATTGGTCTGAAAATGCTGTTTGTGAGCCATTGTCAGTGGAGACCCGATACCGACACTGACACCTCCTTAATTATGTGCCATTAATGATGTACACACTGCAGTTAGGGGAACATTGCAGATCCATTTCCTGCTTTAATTCAGTGCTGTGTTGTATGAAATGCTAATGAGTCCAGAATTCTCAAAGGTCATAATCTGAATACATTCCTTTTTCTTCTTTTTAGGGAAATGGGGGTAGGATTCAAAACAATTAAAATGAATTTTAATTCATCATTTGGGTAACAACTTCCTCAGCTATACTAATTACATGGAGATATGTATTCATCTACTAGTCATTTGGACAGATCTGAGTGTGTTTGGTTTCTTGTAAGACCCCTATCTCTGAGTTATACACAGGGCACTTTTTTTTTTTTACAAATTTTATTTAGCGGCTTACTCTATTGATTATGAGAAATAACTGGGGGAAAAAAATCTACCCAAATCCTTACAGTATGGAAAGTGCAAATTGAGCAGAGCCAGCATTGAATTTTCCAGGGAGTCATTTATCATCCTTAGAAAGTTTTGGTTCTTTGCAAATAAAAAAGAGAAAGGAATGGTAATTGCTCTGCTCAGCTAATTGACAGAATTGTGTCAGAAAAAGGAGACATTTCAACGCTGCCTCGGATGATGACATTTGAAGGTTGTTCCCATTCTCTTTTCACTGCTAAATTAGGTAATCATTATTTCCCTGTGAATCTTATTAATCTA
Source organism: Tamandua tetradactyla (assembly GCF_023851605.1). NCBI lineage: Eukaryota > Metazoa > Chordata > Mammalia > Pilosa > Myrmecophagidae > Tamandua > Tamandua tetradactyla. Next base: position 53,747,690 of record NC_135341.1, on the reverse strand, counting down.
ATGGTGGCTTCTCCCCCCACCCTTAGATTAGAGATTCAGACAGAAATTTGAAAATGAAATGCTGAAGATCAGAAAATAATTTGGCCAGTTGGGGTTGTATTTCCCAATTTTGTGGTTTGGTACCTAAGTGGGAAAGGACAAGAGGGAATAAGTTTAACTTGCAGTCAGGGGAATTCAAATCATCTGTCAAAAAGGACCTTCTCATTATATGAATGGAACCCAGAAGGTTTGAAACTCTGCTAGCAGATTTTAAGAACAGGTTAGTCCACCGACATGCTGGGATACTGGAGATTGAGAAGCTAGAAAAAGCTCAAAACAGTGATTCTCAAGCTTTTTCTCTTTTTGGATGGTTTTAGTTGAGACAAAAGGGCCCACTGGGTACTCAGGGATAATGATGACCTTCACATTTTCACAGTTAAAAGGAGTTCTCATCAGAGTTGGATTTGTGACATGGCTTCTGGTGAGACATTAAGTTAAATAATAATTGATTTAAAAATAATTTTTAAAAGTTTGTTTTCATTAGACATTAAAACCAAAAATGCCAATTTGATGGAAAGCAAAAGTGTAGACAATCTGCTGGCAAAACCAGCAATTCCTCAGTAGGACCAGCTGACAGCAGCCCCTGAATGGCCCTTGGAAAATGGTGAGGTGCCCTGTGATGATAAAGGCAAAGTGCAAAGTGCTGATGGTGTCGTCTCCCTGGAGTTTCTGAGCAGGCTCAGGTAAGACCTCCTTAGTCTGCCTTGATAATCCTCTGTACCAGGAATGTTCTCATACTATCTCTGCCCTCTGCCCTCTAGTCATCCTCTTAGCTCTTTGGATCAGTCCTCCTAAGGGCAGCCAGTAGGAACCGCAGCTCCCCTCTTGGATGATGAGGCTGACTCTACATGGTAAATGCATTCTGGGACATTTCCTGCTTGCCTGTTGTTTCAACATCCCAGATTCCATGTGATAAATAGGAATTGAGTAGATTAAGAGTAGATCTGTAGAGAGTCAAAACAAATCTGGAAAACTATTGTTTAAAAGTAAATTACCTGGGGGTCGGTGACAGTGGCTCAGTGGCAGAGTTCTCACCTGCCATGCCAGAGATCCAGGTTTGATTCCTGGTGCCTGCCCGTGTATAAAAAATAAAAAAATTAAAAAATTAAAAAAGTAAATTACTTGGGTTGACATTTTACAGTCCTAAATTCTATGAACCTGTGGTTCTGGAAATTCTAAATATTTCTTTTTATAACATCTTAATTCAGTTAATAATACTGAACATTTTAAGCAAAAGCCTTTATGAAAGAGAGTCTAGCCTTTTTCCTGCTGGACCCAGAGAGGTAAAAATTTCATGTTTTCCTCTGGCAAGTCAATCAAAATCAAATCTTGCATCAATGAATAGATTTTTGGAGACTCTTATTTCCACTTCCAGAGGAAGTGGTCTCTGACAGTGTTCTTTTTGAAAACAAGGTAAAGTGATTCATATTTATATGCAACCATATAGTAAGTGGTATGGGATGCTTTCTTCATTTTGTTTTATGATGGAGTTAAGTTATTTCTTCCCCCCTTCATAGGACATTTTCCTTTGTGGCTTCAATTTTATTGTGAAGTTCAATGCATAATATAAAAAAGATAGAAAAAATCATTGAAAATGTTCATCAGTCTCTCTCTCTCTCTCTCTATATATATATATCCTTTTCCTTTTTTGTTTTTCACATGTTGCCTTTGTGTTCCTAGGTGTATATTCCAAACTTGGTTGAAAACCCATCACTTTCTGAAGTTATCATGGAATTAAAAGACAGAATGATATGCAAGACTGAGTTGATAATTAGGGACACTGATTACATTTTCCTTGGTCAACAATTACTTGTTGAACAATTGCATGCTCATGGCAGAAGGTGGAGGACAGTTCTTGATTTCTATTTCTATTCTTCTGGGGCTTCCTATTAGTATAATGTTTATATTTGTGGACTGTGCTACCTAGGGCCCTTGTATATATACATTTCCTCAGGGTGAGGCCTTAAGGGGTACGTCTGTATGTGTGGCTGGCTTAAAAGCAATGAATCAAATTTCATCTGTAGTTTTGGTAGCTGACTCATTTTCATGGCTTTAGAACTGAAATGTTGTAGTTAAACAGTTAAGTGATATTTAGAGGATAATTTTGATCAAACCTGTCATAATTTTCTTTCCTGGGTAAGTCTGCATGTCCTTTGTTAATAGCTCTAGTTACACTGACAGCTTTTCAGAAGAAATATTAGGGTAAAGTTTATTTAAATATGAAGCTAGAGTTTTAACATTAGTTAAGAGTGAATGATTTTTATTTTGTAACATATATTTTAATGTAATCTTACTGGTTTATTTTCCTCTCTGAATACTATTATGTTTACTTTATCATTCGTTTAAATTATTTTATCATTGATGCAGAAGGTGAATTGTGCTGTTTTCTGTTCCTCCCACACGGAAACTGAGCAGCCTTAAACAGTGTTCCTCAGTTAAACTATAAAATGATGTGCTACTGTTCAGCTGGCTCCCTGATGGTCTCACTCATGAAACCCTGTACCTGCAGGCCTCACTTAGGTTATGAATTTAGCAGAGTACCTCCAGTGACTTTCCCCTTTCCACATCACTCCAGAGATCTCTATTAACTTAACACACTAAAAATAACACTGCAGAATTGCTGAACAGGCGAGGGAGACCAGCAGGGATGTGGAAGGCTAAATATTGCTTGCATTGATCAGAAATGTGGGTCCTGCTCCCAAGACATGTGCTGCTTGACACCAAAGCTCATTAAGAATGGATTTGGGCATCTGTGGGCCTGGGAGGGAAGTGAGGAGAGTGCGTTGAGCCTGGGGGCTTGAGAAAGTGAGGATGCTATTGCTAGATACGATCTTTTCTTAGTAACCTAGAGTCCCCTTTGCTTCTGAATTGATGCCTCTTTTGTGTGAGCTTGGAATGGACCTGCTCTTCCCTCCCAGAGAGGGTTCATAGATGATAACAAAGCCAATTCCTATCTTGACTTTAATCTCAGTCACAGTTGTAACATTTTTTTGTGTGTGTGCACAGGATGTTTTAGTCCCATCAAATAGTAGATAGTAGCATGTTGTAGGGCTGACCTGTCAGTGGAAAGAATTCAGGGTATGAAGTCTTAAGTCTGCATTTTAGCTCTGGTTCTATTATTGTACATTAACTGTGCTGCACTGAAATAGTTATTGAACCTCCTTCAGCCTCACTTTCCCCATATATCAAATGGGAATATGAATTGAAATGAGTAACTCTCTCACAGAGTGGTTGTGAATTCAAATAGGGTAGAGTTGAAGGGGTTTAGGGAAATGTGAAGAGCTGTAAGTATTTTCAAACATCTGTAGTATTAGATTGAAACAAATGAAAATGCTGTTAATCAAACCGAATTTATCCTATCAGAATGGCAATTTCAAATGGCTCAACCTAATCTATCAATATGAGGTTTTCGGAAGTCTTTCTTTTCTTACTTCTTCAAATTGCCCCTGCGAGATGGAAACATAATAAGCAACCCTGTTTAGTGCCTGGGGAAATCTAGGTTTCAGAGATTACTTGTCCCAAGTTGCATAAAAATCCATGAGTGGAACTTGTTCTCCTATTCATTAGTCTGTGTTTCTTGAGGTTGCTCTTTAAGGGCCTAAGCTGAGAAGGAGAAGTGGAGAAAGAATCTGATGGAAAGCTGCTTTCCTCAGAAGTTGACTGTAGAGTAATCTGAGAGGTCACAGATTTTATAAAACATTCCATCATCATAGGTTGTGGTTCTCATGTTAAGCACGATTTCTTGAGCTGGGGCTGGTGTTCCTAAAACAATACTCTTCTCAGGGTCTCTGTGAACCTCTGCTGGGTCACATTACGCACTGGTCACTTGTGCTGCTCGTCCCTCAGAATGACCAGTTGGTACAGTTCAGGGCTGACCCAGGGGCCTGCGGATTTGACTCCTTACAGTTTAGCTGGTCTGTATCAGAGTATGTAACCCACCCTGGGCTTGCCTTTGCCCCAGGCAGGGTTTCTCAGTGTTAGTACTACTGGCATTTTGGGATGGATCATTCTTTGCTGTGGGAGGCTGTCCTGTGCACTGTAGGATGCTTAACAGTATCCCTGGCCTCTACCCACTAGAAGCCAGTAGCACTCTCTCCAGTATAACAACCAAAAATGTCTCCGGATAGTGACTGTTTCTTGGGGGCAAAATCCATCCCCGTTGATACAAAATCTGTATTTTGACTAGTGCATTTCTTAATATAACTTATGTGGACAGCTTAATTGAACACCATAGTACTTGGAATCTTGCGTAGGGCATGAGATTTTGTAGGTTTGTCCAGAGTGACGCCCAAATAAATCCCAGAGCAATTTGAACAGCAAATAGGGAAGTATTTGCAGAGTCCCCTAGGGGGAATGGTGAGAAAGGGGGAAAATTCAACTTCCCCAAGTGGAGAATTCTTGATATTCTCACAGGCAGTGGGGACGGCCAAAGCAATAGGCTAAGCCTCCAATCTTGGGGTTTGTTCATATGAAACTTAGTCCCACAAAGGACAGGCTAAGCCTACTTAAAATTAGGCCTAAGAGTCACCCCCAAGAGAACCTCTTCTGTTGCTCAGATGTGGCCTCTCTCTCTCGGCTGACACAGCAAGCAAACTCACTGCCCTCCCCCTCCCAGGCGTGTGGACCTTCCTGGCAATGTGGGACAGAAATCCTAGAATGAGCTGGGACTCAGCATTAAGGGATTGAGAAAATCTTCTCAATCAAAAGGGGGAAGAGGGAAATGAGACAAAATAAAGTGTCAGTGGCTGAGAGATTCCAAACAGTGTCGAGAGGTTATCCTGGAGGTTATTCTTACTCATTAAATAGATATCACCTGTTTAGTTTAGGTAATGGAGAAGTTGGAGGGAACTGCCTGAAAATGTGGAGCTGTGCTCCAGTGGCCATGTTTCTTAAAGATAATTGTATGATGATATGGCTGTCGCAGTGTGACTGTGTGGTTGTGAAAGCCTTGTGGCTAATGCTCCTTTTGTCTACCTTATTGACGGACAAGTAAAACATATGGATTAAAAATAAATAAGTAATAGGGGGAACAAATGTTAAAATAAATTTAGTAGATTGAAATGCTGGTGATCAGTGAAGGGGAGGGGTAAGGGTTATGGTATGTATGAAATTTTTTCTGTTTTCTTTTTGCTTTTTCTGAATTGATACAGATGTTCTAGGAAATGATCATGATGATGAATATACAACTATGTGATGATAGTGTGAGTTATTGATTATATAACAAGAATGGAATGATCAAATGATAAGAATGTTTGTGTTTGTATGTGGTTATGTATCATAAATAAAAAAATAAATAAATTTAAAAAATTAGAAAGAAAAAAAAAATCAATCCCTGTTGAAAACTCCTGGGTTTAGAGCAAGGGGTGAGGGGCTGAGCTGAGATGATGGAACATATTTTGGGATATTTATCAGTTTGCCTCAGATGAGCTTCAACACCTGAAGGAATTGTTTTCTTTCACTACAACTTCCCACGAAAAGTGTTGATGGGTGATATTTGGGGATATTGTTTGCCAGTTGTATTCAAATAGGAAGAGACATGGGCAGTTGCCTAAATTTTTAGGTAAGAAGAAAAGCAGTCTAACTGAAGACCAAGTTCTTTCAATTTCCTGGCAAAAACATCTGTCACCTTGTTTTTGTTTTTGTTTTTTTGATTTTAGTTAATTATGGATTTTCATGAGCTCACTCACCTAATCAAGTTTAATGACACCAGACCCCAATCGCATTATTGTTATTTTTCAAGGCTGTGTTGGAACCGTACCACATTCACCCACCAGCAGCCGGGAGACAACTGCAGTCACTCAAGCACTGGAGAAGCAGAGCTTTTATTAGCAGCAGCCAGCCCTTTCATAACATGTCACCACTGAGATTATGAAGACCAAATAAAAGCAACAGAAAAAGGAAATTTTCCATAAAGAACACTTTGGAGCTTTATTACAAAGGAGAAACTTTATTGCAACTTGGGAAATGAGATGTGTGTCCTGTATTTACTACTATTTCCAATATATCTTTTGGTTTGGAGAGCTGATATTGCTCTTTCATTTCCATGACAGATATGATGCAAGGATTTGATGTTACCTATGACAATATGATGCAAGGATTTTCCAGTAGGCAGATTGTGAGCTATCTTTGATCTGATGCTGTTGGTGAGTCTGTCTATGCTCTTTCCTTGTTCTCAGGAAATCCTCTTGGAGAACAGACAACAGCTGTCAATCTTGCTACTGCTCTCTGACCCCACTCTTGCTGTACCTCAGATGAATAAAAAATATTGAATATTTGGGAAATTTTTTTATTGCCTTAGGACTCTGCATTGCCTGGAAAACAATTTGTGATTTTTTTTTTTCACTTGGCATTTTATTTGGTTTGGATGACAAACCGAGAATTTTTTTTCGGGAAGGGGCATTTAAAAAAAATATTGAAAAGAATTTTCTGGATTCTGCTGCTAAAGTATTCTATTAGATCTTTGCATTGCTTTCAACATGTCAGATCAAGTCAATGCATAACTCAGTCACTCCCTTCTGAGGTCTGAGGGCAGTCTATAATTAATTTCTGGACTCTTAAAGATACTCTGTGGATTCTAGTATTTAATAAACTAAAGAGGATTTTTTTTTCTAGCAAGTGAAAGACTTATAGTTTTAGTTTACATTGTCAAGTAGATTCGTATGAGATTCCTTAATCATTAAGAGAAGGCCTGGGTATTAGGGGACACATAAGAGCACAGGTTTTGATTTACGTTGACCTGGATTTGAATCCTGGGTCCACAACTTATTAGCTGTGTGACGCTGGACAAGTTATTTCATTCTTTAAAAATTTACTTTCCTTAACTGTAAAATTAGTGTAATAATTACAGTTCATAAGGTTTTTGTGCAAATAAAATGAGATAGTGCATGTAAAATGTTTAGTAAGAGGCTGAGCACATTGTTAATGCTCATTCAATATCAGAGGATGGGGATATAATTATTTCCAAGTTGGGATTAGTGCCAGTGATATTTTCTTAACTTAGTAAACTAAGTTGTCCCCTCAATTAGTTCCTCATTATAACTATAATTATCTCCTCTTCAAATCATAGATCTTAGGTCCTCCTGAATATATTTTAAGATATTTCATAGCCAGAAAACTTCTCATAGCAATTCTGTTGTTCATCTCTTAAGAAAGCAGAGGATTACAAATAATAAGCACAAAGGAAGTTTTCTAGTTCATGAAGATAGCAAATGTATTCTCCAGGAATGAGAAAAATAAATTCTAGAACTCTTCTGAATTTTATGGCAAAAAGATAGGAAAGAATTGGAAATGTGGGAATAGTCATAGAGCCTTAGGGAAAAAAAAAACATTGTCATTAAGAACTGATGGAATTTGTTGTGCTGAAAATGGGCTTACCATGGGATGGAAAGGAAGTAAAAATATTTTTAATAAGGAGTTGAGGCTCTGAAGATTCTTGGAAAAAAAAAAAGCCTGAAACAAAAGACTCAAATAAAAATCATTCACGAAGCATCATTTTACAAAGATGGCTCAAGGACCAAAATAAATTGAATAGGAATTAAAGATTTGAGAGGATAGAGCAAGGGTGTTTTAGGGAAATCCTTGCACCATCTTTTTTCACCATCCCATCTGCAAACAGTGAGGTCACTGCAAGATTTCCAGAGTTCAGCAAGGCTTCAGGTGCCAATAAAGTGTTGTTTGGGAGGCAGACAGATAGGAGGAGTGGTGGTTAAATAGTTTCTGGAGTTGCTAGAAAGATCTGTTGCTGCCTTTGGATGGGAGTTTTTGGAGGTATGTATAGTTGAGGGAGCAAAAGATAGAATGGGGATGATGGGATGCTGATGTTATCCCCATTTTACAGATGAGATTGATGCCCCAAGAGGTCAAGTAACTTATCAGAGGCCACTCAGCTAGTAAGTGGTGGAGCTAAGATTTGAACTCAAGTCTGTTTGATTCCAAACTCATGAAAAATACATGTTCTGGTAAGCTTTTACCTCATCCCTGGAGAAAAGAAATACATGTATTTAAATGGAGGAAATGAAATAAATATGGTGTCAGAATGTCCAAGCATTAAGCTTCATCCTGCTATGCTATGTGAAGAACAAAAAGGGAATTTGAATAATTTATCAAGCACCCCTTCCTCTAAGAGCAACAAACAGAAAACAGTAATATGAAACAACAGAAACTAACAAACCATTGTCTCCAAAGCTCTGTTGATACAGCTGAGAAAAATGGCATTGAGGCCATATCTGGCCTGTTCATTTCTTTTAAGTCTAGTTCATCAGCTTTTGTAATCACTGGTAGAAGCATAATTGTTGGAAGCATTCATGAATTAAAGAAGGTGCTGGAAGATAGAATATTGGTAGATAAAGTGACAGGTTTTGAAAAATGGCAGAGAAACTTAAACCTGAAAATGAATACCTATTGGTATAGATTTTAATTTCTTTGCAAAACAATGGAGCAAATGCCAGGAGAAAAGAAATCAGTAGTCATAGGGAGGATAATAGAATCATCAGCAATGAGCTGTTCAGGCCTGTAAACAAAGAAGCATGCCAAAAAAACCTGAGAGCTTTTCACTAATGGAATTAGAAAATTAGTGGATGGAAAGAAAAAAAATAAATTTAATATATTTGAAATTTTGGTAATACCCAATAGAGAAGTACACAAGAGCCAGATTAATTGAATAGAACATTTTAGCAAGGCGTTTACTATTAAGTTGGATTTGATTTTTCTTTTAAAAAGTTGTTTAGTTAAATTAAATTTTGCTAGGATTGTTGTGAGCATACTTGAAGGGGTGGCCATTGCAACATATTCTGGATATAAAAAGAGTCCATGATATTAAAAAAGAACATAACAAAGGCAAAAACAAAAACAAAAAAAAAATCCAGCCTAATTTGGGGTTATTGCAAATGAAAAAGAAAATATTCCCATTCTGGTTTAATTCTAAATGCATTGTTTCCTGTGTAAAGGAGCGCTCGTGAAGGACACCTTTATATTTTAATTTTACTTCTGTGATGGTATGTGTGCTTGTTTGAAACTATTATGTATCTGGGAAAAATTATGCTCTTTTAATCCTAATCCAGTTCTTTGGGAGATCTATTGTTTGGGTGGGACCTTTTGATTAGGTTGTTTCCATGGCGATGTGACCCACTCAATTGTGGATGGAGCCTTTTGATTAGATGGAGATTTGACCCCGCCCATTAAAGGTGGGTCTTAATTAGTTTACTGGAATTCTTAAAAGAGCTCATGGAGAGAGAAAGAACTCAGAGCCCGTATGGAGAGCAGATACCTAGATGTGGATGTTTTGGAGATACAGAAGGAAAGCCCCCTTGTAGAAGCCAGAAGTGTCCACAGGAGCTGAGAGAACCATTTTGAAACCAACCCAGGGGGGCCAACAGACATCGCCATGGTCTTTCCCTTGTGGCAGAGGAACCAGGATGCTGCGTTTCCTCCAAGAGGGTATCCATTTTTTTGGTGCCTTAATTTGGACATTTTCGTGGCCTTAGAATTGTAACTTGTACCTTAATAAATCTTCTTTATAAAAGCCAATCCATTTCTGGTATATTGCATTCTGGCAGCCGTATGATAATGCATCTCTTGTTCCTTTTACCTGGGGAACATTCAAAGGTTCTGCTCCTAATAGGAAACCTATAGATAAAGACCCAGGGAGGGCTGGGATGACATGTTTAGAGCTAAGACTTCTGGTTTGAAAAAAAAATGGTGATTGAGATGAGTTTTCAAAGATAGTGTTTAAAGAATATCACTGAATTTTGACATGTAAGTAGGGGAGAGATATAAATGGGTTAAATGGAAAACTATGGTCCTATTCTCTATCATAAAAAAAAATGGAGAGGGTGCATTGTGTTTAAGAACTAATCTTTGTTGAGTGCTTAATATGTGGGCTGGCAGAAATCCTAGGGAAGCCAGTTGACTTAATGATGCCCTCCACTATCCCAGGAGAAGACTTGTGAGGGTTCAACCCCATTTCCAAGCAGTACACTTTTACCTAGAGAGTTTCACCATCTTTTCTGAGCTCATTCTCCACAATCCTGATCCTCTATTAGCATGCCAATTTACCTCTCAATGTGAGTGGCAGGGATATCATTAGGAATGATGGAAGGAATGAAGTCTGCAAAAGCATCTTGAGAGAGATTTCTTCCTGTAGGCTTCAGTGTTGATCGCATCTTTATTGTGTGAATTCTGGGCATATTGCAATCCACAAAAAGCACTGAACTACAAGGATCGACTGTGACCAGTGGGTGGGTAGCAATGATAACAGCTGGTGAATTCCTTGTCATTTTATGTATCCAATTAGGGGCTGGGATAACCAGTTTTTTGAGATGGAAGAGAAGATTATTTACTATATAGAGCTGTGCTCAATAGAGTTTTATGTTTATGGTCCCTTCCAATTTTGAGGATCTGTAGTTTCTCATATGACTCTGGAAACAACCATCTGGTCTAAGAATGTCTGGATTTGGTGACCAGCCTTTGTGAAGGATTCGGAACTTAGGGTCACTTAATCATTCCCTCAGTTAACCATTGGTGAATGTCCACCACGGGCAGAGCACAGTGCCAGGCTTGTGAGTTACATAGTTGAATAAGACACAGCCCCAGTTCTCAAGGAGCTTTTTCTACATTGAAAAAGATGGACTTGCTGTATTTGACACATCTTACAAAGCCTCATAACTCAGTGTGCTCATCTACAGCCCCTTGTTCTGGATTATGAGTACCATCCTGTGCAATTCCTCTCAACTCCTTGTTTGGTGGCATCATTTTGGTAGTTTGCAGCTAGCCATTCTGGTTGTATTTACCCCACAGAGCTCAGTTCCCTGCCCTCCCCTGTTCCAACTCCGACCTGGCTTACCAAGCATACGGGATGAGGATTGCTCTAAAGATTACATGAAATCAAGGGCTCATTAGTTGGTTTGTCAATGAAAGGGAATTGTAGTTCTTGGTTTCTTGTAGTTGGTGTTACCATCTAGTACTCCCAAGACTCCTAAATTTGCTTTCCAGATTGTTCTATGGAAGCTGTTCTTATTTCTTACAGAAAGTTTTTCACTACCAAAATAACCCAATTTATCTCTACTTCACTACCTTCTGAGTATTCCAGTGGTCATGGATCTGAAGTCCAGTAAGGAAGGATAAATCTTTACCTTATACACATTTTTTTAGACTTCTTTACTGTTAAATATAACATATATATAAGAAAAGTAAAAAAAGTAATAATTTTCAAAGTACACTTAAATAAGTAGATACAGATTTCAGAGTTTGTTATGGGTTACCATTCTGCTATTTCAGATTTTCCTTCTAGCTGCTCCAAAACACTACATTACACACATTGTGTCAAATCTTAGACTTTGTTGAGTTTTCTTCATCTTCATGTGCATGAAAGCTGGTATAGAGGTTATGTGGGAATCCATAAGAACTCTTCAAAATATGGAGAATGGTTCCTAAAATAAGATTGTTGGTAGACAAGAGCAGTGCTTTTGCAGGAGGAATTGGGTGGGAAAATATCCAACAACAGTACCAACTCCTCCTCCTCAATAAACTAACAGTTTATTTCACCATTATTATCAATAAATTATATGCACGTATAGTTTGGATAATACTAATTTTTCTTTAGGAGACTGTTTAGTAGAGGGCAGCCTGATTAAGTAGACATTGCTATAGCCTCTTTTTACAGCGGCACACACAGTGTGACTGATGGCAGGGAGGATGCAGTGGGTCCCGGTGGCAGCATTACTTTAGTGATTTTCTGGAAACACACAGCTCACAGACACAGAACTGCAGTTTACAGGAAGCTATCCATCTTCCTCAAAACGGTTTAGAAAAGGAATCCATTTTCTTTAATATAAATCCTCTTTGTCTTGTGATGTATAAATCATCCCTTCGAAAGAAGCGTTTTGAGGTATCAATTCAAGGCATTTTCTCAAAATATCATCCCTCAACATAGCCCTGTGAAGGAAGCTAATCCTTTGTAGCTGTCCAAAGGCAAAATCCATTCCACTATTCACTCAATTTTCCATCTAAAGTCTTCTGCTGTCATCTTAGTATTAGAATGGAATATCAGAGTCAGAATGACCTTAGCCAGGTGTGGTAAGTTGAATTTTGTACTCCTCAAAATACATATCTTAATTGGCATTAAAATAAATGTAAACAAGACCTCTTACAGATGTTATTTTAGTTAAGATGTGGCCCAGCTGAATGAGGGAGTGCCTTCCTGGGATTACTAGAGTCCTTTATAAACAGAAGAAATTCAAACACAGAGAAAGCTGTGAGGAGGACCCCACGGTCAAAGTCAATGGAACCCAGAAGAGAAGGGAGAGGACATCACCTTGAGGCAGGCCAACAAACCCAAGGACTGCTGGCCAGGTAGATGTTCCCAACTCTGGGAAGAAGCAAGCCATCTAGCCTCTGAAACCATGAGCCAATACATTCCTATTGTTAAGTCCACCTATTGTGTATTTGTCATAGCAGCTGGGAAACTAAGATATCAGGCCTGGTTGGCTAGACATAAAGATGAGCAGAGAGGAAAGACTGACACAGTTATTTTGAATTGGTGACTCAGTGAATGTACTTATTGAGAATATTGAGAAGCTGTTGCATGTATTCTTGTGTGTCAGCCAAGGCTGGGCCACTTACCCTCATGTACCTCTGGAGGTGAGGAATAATGATGAGGCCCTCTCTGAACATAGTCTGGTTTGAGGACCTAGCAGATAATGATGAGGCCTTATCCAGATTACTGTGTTCCCTTTTACCAGTTGGGTTTCCCCATCTCCATCTGCTAATGGCTCACAGTTGCAGCCTTCTCCTGAGGATTGCCTTTGGGCAATGGAAGATATGTTACCTGGATATGCCTATTAAATTAGGCCTACCCATCTGCTTCCCCACTCCTATGCTGAATCAGCATATAGTGATTAACTGGTTGGGCTTGAATGAGAGGGGTTAAACAAACCCTGCTGTCTTATTTTAAGGCAGGACGGTCTCCAAGGTGTGATTTATGATCCAGAGCTCCCTATGAGATTAAGTTAAAGCTAGACTGTTATTTGAAGCCTCATCTTTGCTTACTTTCTAGTCTATCTCTGTCCTGCTCTCTTACTTTAGTCCTTTACAGATTTCTTCTGAATGCACTTACTCAATAAATCACTTGGGCACGTTTCCCTGTATCAGTCTCTGCTTTAAGGAAACCTAAATTAACCAGGTCTAACTCAAGCTGGACCGAAAGGTCTTGTAGGGAGTTATTTGTTCTTAGAGTGAAGGAGCAGTAGTGTATTCCATGTGGTCCTGAAGTTCAGCATAAATATACGCTTGAGGATAGTTTTGATATGCCTGGTATCGATGGCTATTAATCTTGTGCATAATATTCTTGATTATGGTTGCCTGCATTCGATGTGAATTGGGTGTCTCCAAGGAGCTATACCTTTTATGGGCATCCCACAGTGGCTCACTGTCCCTGTTCACTGAATGGCTTCCTTGGGCATGAAAATCTGTTTTCCCTTAAGGAACTTGTTGTCTAATTGAGCACTCCAAAATGAGGTAGTCTGTAGTAACTGCCAACTGATAGTACCCACAGCATTTGCACTGGGTACGAGTTTAGAGACGTGAGAAATCACTTTGAGTTGGGTGGAGTTAGGAAGACTTGTTGGTGAGTGGATTTGAATTAAGTCTAAGAGAATGAGTGAAGAATTTAAGGAGAAAGCAATGACTAAAGGCTGGAAAAGCTCTTCTGCAGGTAATATTTACTATCACACTTGGGAATAATAAGGTATAATTCAACATCCCTTTCATTGTAAAGGGCCCACAAAGAGAGGGCATGTGGTATGATTGAATTTCTCTTCTCCCCTCAAACTTTGCATGGCCATGTGACTTCTTTTGGCCAATGAAGTGTGAGTGCACATGTGTCACTTCCAGGCTCGGGTTTTCAGAGCCAACGTAGACTCTCCTTTCTTTTTCTGCTGCCATCATGGAAATACATGTTGAGATGGAGTCTCTCTTTAAAGCAGACTCCTCTTTCCAGAAAGCATTTTGTACAAAAATATGGTAGATAAATCACTTGCCGTGTCTGAGTTTCCATTTTCTTATCTACAAAATTATGGGAGTTGGACTATAACTTTCAGATTCGGCCTGGTATTTAGTAAAACTCTTGCCCTTTCTTGGGAATGCTTAGAAATGGGAGAACAGAAGCACATTTTTGCTAAAAGTAAATAGTTCTTTGTAACATCAATGAGGAAATAATCCATCAGAAATAGGAAAAACAAACATTTAACAAAGTTAAATGTCCTTAGCTCCTGTTATAAAACTCTGAAATTTAGATTCTAACCACAAGAAATTTGGCATTCAAAAAGCCAGGTACCTGAATAGTCCCTAAGACTGTGAAAAATATTCATTAACGAACATGTTTGCAGGTCAGATGAATATTCTTGATAAGTTAGGGTTCTTGTTTATCCCAATGGGTATAGTTGTGTGTTAGAGATCATCTCAAGTTTAATTTCTTTATTTTATTTTATTTATTGTACAGAGGAGCATCTGTTGTTCAGACTTTTTCTCTATGGCTCTTGTGAATATACTTCTCCAAGTCTATTTTGCTTTCTGTCATCCCAAATTCAGCCATAAATTCTCTTATACTCTCTTTTATGTATCATTAGAAGCTACTTTGTGGGCAGAACTGCTGCTTATATGTTGAGTTCTTGTTGCTTATAGGCCATCTTTGTCAACTCCTTCTCAACCCAGCAGGAAATTACCTTCTGCTCAAATGATTCCTGCTCCATTCTTTTATTTACCCCACTATCTTTTTAGTGCCATTTTCTTTTCCAGATGATCTGAGAGAGTTCTTATGCTGACTGTTTGTGGCAGGCTCTTATGTTCTCATAGGAACAGAATTTTTGTCTTGAGTTAAAGAAAGGGATCTTATGCCTTCTGAAATTATCTGGTATTTAACTAGAGAGGACAGACTTCTGTTATGAAATTTAGTCCCAGGTTTTGTAGAATTCATACTTCTGTTAACGAGGTCTTAAAATAGGACTCTATCTCAGTTTGAGAGGAGGTCTCAAAAATCTAATCATAAAATAATACACTGCCAGGCAGCGTGACAGTGGTTCAGTGGTTCAGTGGCAGAATTCTTGCCTGCCACGCCAGAGACCTGGCTTCAATTTCTGGTGCCTGCCCAGGCTAAAAAAAAAAAAAAAAAAAAATACTACCCTTACTTTCTAAAATGAGGTGCTAGATCACCTATGCAGGCTTCTGAAGGAGATAATTGGGGGCCAATTTTTTTTTTTTTTTTTTTTTTTTTTTACATGGGCAGGCACTGGGAATCGAACCTGGGTCCTCGGGCATGGCAGGCAAGCACTCTTTCCTGCTGAGCCACCGTGGCCCACCCTGGGGGCCAATTTTGAGAACTTTAATCAGCCTCCAGCTTGAGGATAAAAATACTGAGTTTGAAAAGGCTGAGAGAGAGAGAGTATCTTTAAAGAAAGGTGATGGGTGCTCTGGCATTTTCTCACTACATCCCCATGGGGGAAAGGAGGAAGATGGTTTGTCTAATGAGAAGTAATTTAAGGAGACCCCTTGGAATCTTGATATGTGCTTCCCTAGAGTTTAGGGACCCCAATGAATTGGTGACTGACTCATATCTGAAAAGGTTGGCAGAAGAGAGGTGAATGTTACAGCCTATTGTCATTAAAGTGAAAAAATGCGGTGGTATTGGGAAATGGCAACATTTCTAACAATGTCAATGATGAGCAAAGGTATGTGATTTCCTGGGAATTAATTGTGGACTTCTGGCTTTGGAGCTGACTTGGAGGCAGCTGGAAATTTTTCATTTCACTCAAGAGGGCAGTCTGGATGGGCTGTGGAATCATAGGTAGGCCATGTCCAATGGCTAGATGCCCAGGTGCCTGAGAAGGTCACAAGCAGCTAGAGAGAGGAGTCATTACCTACATTAGGGAGGTGCAACGTGGGGAAACTTTTTTGAAACCCATAAAAGTACCCTAAGAGAAAGAGAGTTGAATTTGAACATCAGTGAGCCACTTGTCACCCTTCCCTCTCCACTGCAGACAAACCAGTTTACCACTAAGGAGCATGAAAGGAAGATAAGGGGAAAAGAAAGTTATTTTCTGCTTGTACCCTGAATCTGGCTATACCTATGTAATGGTGTCACTTTTGAGTGTTTTTCTAAAAATTGATTATACATCCATTATCACGTATCATTTGCTGGAGTTCACCGTGTTTTAGGGTGTTTACTTTTCCCTTTGAATATTATTATTCAGTTAACAAATCTTGAGTGCCAGTTTTGTGCTGGTAATTGTAAACAAACATGAAAAGACAAGCTCTGGACCTCAAGTTCTTTACATTTTAGTGGGGGAGACAGGTAGTAAACAGAAAATGTGAATGTAATGTATAAGCCTATAATGTGTAATGGAATCATACTTTGTGTAACTTAGATCTAAGTGAAGCCACTCTGCCTTCTGATAGAAGCATTCACTGCTATACATTTATCTGTACCTTTTGCTTTATTTGCAAACCATTAATTTGGATATGTAATGCTTTTACTATTTTTTATTTATAAGTATTTTATAATTTCCATTATGAGTTCCTTTTTGTTTAGTGGTGTGTTTTCAAATTTCCAAACGATTTTTTCTGACTTTTAGTTTATCCTTTTAAATTTTATTGCCCTGTTTCAGAAATTATTCGTAAGGTAGGGATTCTTTTATATTTGTTAAGTTTTGCAGTATAACTCAGTTGTGGTTAACTTTTATAATTGTGTCATGTATGTTTCAAATGAATGTTTAGCTGCTAATTATTAGGTGGGTTCTTTATGTGTCTATTAAATATAAATTTGCTGATTGTTTTATTTCAACCTTCTTTAGCGTTACCAATTTTCAGTCTGCTTAACTGTAAATTACCGAGAGAGGTATTTGAAAATCTTCTGTGGATTTACTCACTCCACCTGGTAATTGTTTTTATTTATATATTTGAGATACCGAAACTGAATAACGGTGGGCCTTAATCAAATGTAGCTGGATTTTTCTTATTAGTAAAGGAAATTGAACACTGGAGAGAAGCCTTGGGGGAGCAGCAGAATCTGCCAGTCAATGGACCCTGGAAGAGACAGAAGATGCTGTCATGTGCATGGCCATGTGACTAAAATCCAAGGAACTGCAAAGATTGCTGATCAGCCACAATATACCGACCTGACCCTGTGGAGGAGGCAAGTCTTTTAGTCTCTGAAGTTGTGAGCCGAGAAATTTCTGTGATGCCAACCCATTGTATGGTATTTGTTTTAGCAGCTGGGAAACTGAAACAATGCTTAGTCTCCTTATCTCTATAGCTCTTATGCAACTATGAAACAAAAGCAAATTTACAGATTGTATTCAAATAAACAGAAAATAAAATAAAACATTAATGTGTCAGATCAAGTTATTTTGTGGAAGTGATATTGCCACTTTCAATATGATTAATGATACTACAATTAGATAGATCTTTTTGAGTTTGACTTACTTTACTGTATGCCAGAGATGACTCAACTGTTCCACCATTTTTCTCTATTTAAACACTGTGGAAACTTAATTTGGGCAGTGATGTTAAAAGTGGCCTCAAGGCATCACTTACTTTGTGTTTGTCTCTGAATTTTCTCTCATTAACCTGGGGAAATTAAAAAATACTACCAAAAGCAAATGTGGGCATTAAATTTCAGGATAGTACTTGGTTTTAAAATAGAAATCCAGATGATTCAGAATATAATTATATTAAAAAATCTAAGTACCACTGAAATGAAAAGAGGAAAGATACTCTTATGGAGATTTTGAAATCCTCTTGGAATGTCTGAGGACTGCTGCAGTCTCCAGTAGGGTAACTCAAATGTTATTCCAAAGATGATGGGATATTTAGGATACTTCCAATGATAAGATAGGATGATCACCATGGAAAGAGACCAGACTGAAGGCAGAGAAGGGTGAGGAGTCTGGGACAAGATTTACTCTAAAGACCAACAATGACAGTGCTAAGGTTAACAGGGGCTAGATAGAGATTTTGGAGTAGATACTGCGCTGCTCCATCCAGACTGGTGCAGCTGGGGGGAATATCTGCTGTTTATGACTCACAGCTGGGCCCTTCTCTGGCTGTCATCCTCAGTGACAGGGAACTGCCTTGCTCAAGGTCACACCCCTTTCTAGGGGTCCACCCATAGCCAGTGATGGCTGATGTGGAGATGCAAAGGCTTCCATTTGGCACAACATTGAAGGGCCACCTGAGCTTCAGAGCTTCCTGTAGGATTGACTGAGGCTTTAGTTGCAACTGCATGGTTGTCAGCTTCTTTCTCTGTCCAATCCTGTCATTCTCACTCCCTTACATGTGTACCTCCTGAGTTCTCCCCTCTGCATGCAATTCCTTATCTTGGAATCTAATTCTAGAGAACCCAGTTCTAGGATGGATATCAATGGTACCTGGAGACAGAATGGATGGGAGTGTTCACTGCTGTACCCTCAGTGCTCAGCACAGTGCCTGGCACTTAATAGGTGATCGGTAAATTCTTGTTGAATAAATGACTGAATGCTGGATTTAAAAAAGTCAAAGATGACTACTACATTACTGGTTTTATATATTGGTCAGTTGATGGGGTCATAAGGGAGACTATGATGAATTAAGATGTCACATATTCTCTGCCTTAAATATATTGCCTGATCCTGTACTTTCTTCTTAAGCCTGTTTTCATGTCTACTCCCCACCCCTATTTCCGCAACTATCCACTCCAAGTAAACATTGTATGATTTTCTTGAGGTGGCTGGTGTTTCATGGAGTCTCAAATGAATTATGAGATGGTGTCAATAAGAATTAGATTTGTTATCTCCTCCCCAACATTCTTATCTAATAACCTCTAGTTGAGAGTCGGGGTCTCCTGTGTTCCTGTAGGTGTCTGTAAATTGTGGCCCCTGTTCAGGAGTGATGAGTCTGGATTTAATGGGGGATATTGTGCATCAATACATATAATGACAATAATTAAATTGAGTGAGGGGAGGAAGTACTTGGTTCTCTGATTGTTCCAAATTTCATTTCCAGAGGTGTCTAGGGGAGCGCTTTCATGATGAAGACAGGAGCATTACCATTTTGACGAGCCCAGTCTCCCTGTAGTTTATGGCTCCCTAAACCAACAGCAAATCTGATGGGCAATTGCTTTCCTTCTTAAGGTGGCCTTTCTGGGATCTGAGATTAGGTTAGACACTCCTCCCCACTGTCAGGCAGCCTCATAAAGCCTGTAATGGCTCCTTCCTTTAATTGGAATTCCAGGCCATTAAGTAGTGGCCTAATTTGCTGCCATGGAATGTTTCTCATATTGATTTGCCAAAGGTAAGAGGCAAACCAGATCTGGGTATGCATCCCCTATGCTGTGTTTCTTTTTTTCTTTCTTTCTTTTTTTTTATTAGAGAAGCTGTAGTTTAAATCATGCATAAAATACAGAGTTTTCATATACTGCTGCACTATTAAAAACTTGGATTATTATGGACCATTTGTTACAGTTGATGAAAGAACATTTAAATAATTTTACTACTAACTGTAGTCCAAAGTCTACATTAGGGCTCACTGTTTATATTGTATAGTCCTATCTTTTTTCAAAATTTGTATTTTAGTGATGTCTGCACAACTTAATTCAAAGCTGTTAATTATGTTCACAATATTGTGCTACCATCACCACCATTCATTCCCAAAATTTTTCCATCACCCAAAATGGAAACACTGTACAATTTATGCATTCACTTACCACTCCCTAACCCTACCCCACCCCCAGGTAAACTATATTCCAGTTTCTGAGTATGAATTTGCTTATTTTAATTATTCCATATCAGCAAGATCATACAATGTTTGTACTTTTGCATCTGGCTTATTTTACTCAGCGTGATGTCTCAAGTTTCCTCTATGTTGCCACATTTATCAAAACTTCATTCCTTTTAACAGCTAAATAATATTCTGTTGATTTGTATATCATATATTGCTTATCCATTTATCAGTTGATGGACATATGAAGTTGCTACCATCTTTTGGCGATTGTGGATGATGCCACTATGAACATCAGGGTACATATATTGGTTTGAGTCCCTGCTTTCTTCTTTTAGGAACATACCTAGAAGTGGCATTTCCAGGTCACATGGTAATTCTATACTTAACTTTCTGAAGAACTGTCAAAGTGTCTTCAATAACGACTGCACCATTTTACATTCTCTCCAGCGATGAATGAGTGTTCCTATTTCTCTACATCCTCTCCAAAAATCATATTTTTCTTCTTCGTTTTAATAGCAGCCATTCTAATCAGTGTGAAATGGTATCTCGTATTTTTCTTTTTTTCAATTTGGGGAAGTTGTGGGTTTACGGAACAATCATGCATAAAATATAGGATTCCTGTATACCACCCTAACACCTTGCATTGGTTTGGTACATTTGTTGCAACTGATGAAAACACATTATTATAATTGTACTATTAACCATAATTTATGGTTTAACTGTGTTGTGACGTTCCATGGAATTAAAAAAAATTATTCTAGTAATGTATATGCAACCTAAACTTTTCCCTTTTAACTACATTCAAATATATAATTCAGTGTTGTTAATTACATTCATAAGTTTATGCTACAGACACCACTATCCGTTGCAAAAAGTTTCCATGTCATTGTGGTTTTGATTTGCTTTTCCCTAATGGATAATCATGTGGAACATCTTTTCATGTGCTTTTTTTTGACATTTGTATATCTTCTTTGGTGAAATGGCTATTAAAGTCTTTCATCCATTTTTAAATTGGGTTACTTATCTTTTTATTATTGAGTTATAGGATTTCTTTATATATTATCCTGGATATTATACCCTTCTAAGGTTTCCTTTTTTTCTTTTCCCATTGTGTAGGTTGTCATTTTACTTCATGATGCACAAAAGTTTTTAATTTTGATGAGGTCGCACTTATCTATTTTTTCTTTTATTGCTTATGCTATGGGTGTAAATTCAATGAAACGTTGCTAACACAAAATCCTAAAGATGCTTCTCTTTGTTTCCTCCTAGGAGTTTGATAGCTCTGATTCTCATATTTAGGTCTTCAATTAATTTTGAGTTGTTTTTTATATATGGCATGAGGTAGGGGTGCACCTTCATTCTTTTGCATATGGACATCCAATTTTCCCAGCACTATTCGTTGAAGAGACTATTCTTTCCTAATTGAGTAGACTTGGTACTCTTGTCAAAAATCAGCTAACCATAAATGTGAGGGTTGATTTCTGAACTCTCAACTCAAGTCCATTGGTCTATGTCTACCCTCATGCCAGTACCATGCTGTTTTGATTACTGTGGCTTTGTATTAAGTTTTAAGATTGGGAAGTGTGAGTTCTTCATCTTCATTCTTCTTTTTTTCAAGATGACTTTAACTGTTCTTCCATAAAAATTTGATTATTGGCTTTTCCATTTCTACTAAGAAAGCTGTCAGAATTTTGATTGGATAGTGTTGAATCTGTATGTTGCTTTGGGTAGATTAGACATCTTAGCAATATTTAGTCTTCCAATCTATGAAAGCAGAATGTCCTTCCATTTATTTAGGCATTCTTTGATTTCTTTTTGCAATGTTTTGATGTTTTCTCCATACAAATCTTTTGCATCTTGGTTAGATTTATTCTTAAATATTTGATTCTTTTAGCTGCTATTGTAAATGAATTTTTTTTCCTGATTTCTTCGTCTGATTGTTCATTGCTCGTGTATAGAAACACTACTGATTTTTGGGTGTTGATCTTGTACACCACCACTTTGCTGAATTTGTTTTTTAGTTCTAGTATCTTTGTTGTGGCTCTTTCAGGATTATCTGTATATAGGATCATGTCATCTGCAAATAGGGATAGTTTTACTTCTTCCTTTCCAGTTTGGATGCCTTTTATCTCTATCTTTTGCCTATTTGCTCCATTTAGAACTTCCAATACATGTTGAATGACAGTGGTGTCAGCGGTATCCTTACCTTGTTCCTGATCTTGGAAGGAAAGCTTTTAATCTTTCACTCTGGGGTATGATGTTAGCTGTAGGTTTTTCATACATGCCTTATATCCTTTTGAAGAAGTTCCCTTTTATTCCTAGTATTCCTAGTGTTTTTTTTTTTCCCAAGAAGAGATGCTAGATTTTGTCAAATGCCTTTTCTGCACTAATTGAAATGATCATATTAGTTTTCCTTCATTTTGTTAACATGGTGTATTACACTGATTTTCTTATGTAGAACCAATCTTGCAAATTAGGGATATATTCCACGTTACCATGGTGTATAATTATTTTAATGTGCTATTGGAATTGGCTTAGTAGTATTTTGTGGAGGATTTTCCTATCTATATTCATAAGAGATGTTGGACTGTTATTTTCTTTTCTTGTAGTATTTTTATTTGGCTTTGGTTGAGGATGATGTTGGTCTCTGAATGAGTTAGGTAGTATTCCTTCATCTTCAACTTTTTGAAAGAGTTTCAGCAGGATTGGTGTTAATTCTTCTTGGAATACTTGATAAAATTCCCTGTGAAGCCATCTGGTCCTGGGCTTTTCTTGTTGGGAGTTTTTTTTTGATTATTGAATCAATCTCTTTACTAGTAATTTATTTTGACATGTCCTATTTCTTATTGAGTCACTGTAGGTAGTTTGTATATTTGTGGAATTTGTCCATTTATCTAGGGTAACCCAATTCATTGGTGTATAGCTGTTCATAGTATCCTTTTATAGTCCTCCTCATTTCTCCAGGGTTGGTAGTAATGTCTCCCTTTCTCATTTCTGATTTTAGTTGTGTTCTCTTTTTTTCCTTGTCAGCTTAGCTAAAGATTTGTCTGTTTTATTGATCTTTTCAAGTAATCAACCTTTGGTTTTGTTGATTCTATGTTTTTTTAAATTATTTATTTCATTTATGTATGCTCTAGTCTTTGTAATTTCCCTCTGCCTGCATTGTGTTTAGTTTGATCTTTTTTAAGATCCTTCAGTTTTGAGTTTAGGTCTCTAATTTGAGATCTTTTTAATGTAAGAATTCGGAGTTATAAATTGCTCTCTCAGTGTTGCCTTTAGTGCATCCCATAAGTTTTGGTATGTTGTGTTTTCAATTTCATTTACCTCAAGATATTTCCTAATTTCCCTCCTGATTTCTTTTTTAAGCCACTAGTGTTTAAGAGTACATTGTTTAATTTCCACATATTTGTGAATTTGCCACTTCTCCCTCTGTTATTGATTTCTAGCTTAGTTTCATTGTATTTGGAGAAGATACATTGTGTGATTTAAATATTTTTGAATTTATTGAGACTTGTTATGTGACCTAAGATATGGTGTATCCTGTGCACTAGAGGAAAATGTGTGTTCTGCTGCTGTTGAGTGAAGCGGAATATATATGTTAGGTCTAGTTGGTGTAGAGTATCATTCAAGTCTTTTATTTCTTTATTGATCTACTTTTTAGAAGTTCTATTATTGAAAGTGGGGTATTGAAGTCTCCTACTATTGATGTAGAACTATCTATTTCTCTCTTGAAATCTGTTAATATTTGCTTCATATATTTTGGTGCTCTGATATAATTTTTATATCTTCTTGTTGACTTTACTTTTCATCAGTGTATAATGACCTTATTTGTCCCTCCTGACCATTTTTTTACTTAAAGTCTATTTTATTCAATATTAATATAACTACAACAGTTCTGTTTTGATTACCACTTGCATGAGACATTTTTACCATCCCGTAACTTTCAACCTACTTTTATCTTTGAATTTAAGGTAAGTTTCTTGTAAATAGCAAATAGTTGGGTCATGGTTTTTTAATCTATCCTGCCAGTCTCTGCCATTTGGCTGGAATGTTTAATCCATTTACATTTAAAGTAACCACTGATAAGGCAGGATTTCTTCTGCCATTTTGTCTTTTTAAGTCTTACACCTTTATGATCCCTAATTATTCCAATAATGCTTGCATTTATGTTTATTATATTTTTTTCTTGCAGCATTTTGAGCCCCTTCTTTTTCTTTTTGAGTAGATTTTTCATATATTTGTGGTTACCATGAGGTTAAAATTTTACCTCCTAAATATATAATAATCATACTTGAATTGATACCAGCTTAACTTAAATACACATATTCTGTTCCTATACCCCTCCATCCTCTCACTTTTTTTGGTATTTGTTACAAATTATATCTTTGCACAGTGAATGCTCAAAACAATACATGTATCATTTTTATGCTTTTGCATTTTAGCACCTGTAAGAAGTAAGAAATACAGTTACATACCAAAAAATACAATACAACCATACTGGCATTTATAATTACCCATATAATGACCAGAGGTCGTTATTTCTTTTTGCCGTTTTGATCCACTGTTTACTGTCCTTTCCTTCAGTATGAATTCCCTTTAGCATTGCTTGTAGGGAAGTTCTAGTGGTTATAAACTCCCTCAATAAACTCCCTTGTTTAATTGGGAATGTCTTAAATCTCTCCCTCATTTTTGAAGGAAAGTCTTGCCAGATATAAAATTCTTTGCTGGCAATTTTTTCTTTCAGCACTTTAAGTATTTTATACCACTGCCTTCTTACCTCCATGGTTTCTGATGAGAAATTGGCATTTAATCTTATTGGAATTCCATTGTATATAAATTGTTGCTTTTCTCTTGCAACTTTCAGAAATCTCTCCTAATCCTTGGCTTGGACAGTTTGATTACTATAGATTTGGATGTGTTTTTCCCTGAGTTTATCCTGTTAGGTTTCATTGGGCATGTGCATGTATTTCATTAAATTTGTGAAGTTTTCTGTTATTATTTCTTGAATATTCTTTCTTCTCTTTTCTTTTCCTTCTGGAACTCCCATACTGCAAATATTGGTATGCTTGATGGTGTCCCAAAGATCTCTTATGCTTTGTTCACTCTTTTTTTTTTATTCTTTCTTCTTTCTGCTCTTCATGCTGGGTCATCATTATCTTGTCTTCAAGATCACTGGTTGTTTCTTCTTCCAGCTCCAATTTGCTATTGAAACCCTCCAGGGTTTTTTTTTCATTTCGGTTTTTGTGTTTGCTACTCTGGGGTTTCTGTTTGGTTTTTGTTGAGAATCTCAAAGTGATTCCCATATTAGTCATTCATTGTTTTCTTCATATTCTTTAGTTCTTTCTCCACGTTTTCCTTTATCTCCTTGAGTATATTGAGGATCATTATTTTTGAAGTCTTTGTCTAGTTAGTACAATATCTGCTCCTTTTAGTTGATGGTTTCTAGATTTTTTCTGGTTTCTTTGTGTGAGTTATTGGTTTCTGTTTTTTTTTTTGTGTGTGTGTGTGTGTGTATGTCTTGCAATATTTTGTTGCACACTGTATGTTTTAATATTTAAAAATGGTCACTCTGGGATTTAATTCTGGGGCTGTCTGTTCCTTAAGTTTGTATCCAGATAGTGATTTGACAAAGATTTTCTTGAAAGCAAAAGACATATTTCACAGTCTTTGAATATTTCCCTGGTTTGGCTGGTGGGCCATTTCAGAGATTAGCCCCACTGTCAAGAAGATGAATCCAAGGTAAATTCAAAGCCAGGTTCCTATCTGTCTTATCTGAGCCTACTTAGAGCCAATTTTGAGTCTGTTTCTTTTCTTGGACTTATGCTTGCTAGTGGCATTAGGGATGCCCCTGATTATAGTTTATGGGAGTCCAAATGAAAGCCCCCATTACTTCCTTTGAAATAGACTTTCAGCTCCTCCTGGGTGCTCTCTTTTGTGGCTTTGTGCAGATAGTCCTTTGCCCCAGGCTGCTTAACTTAATTGTTTCTTACACTGCTTTTATGTCTGCAATTTGCTTCTTTGCCTTCAAAACAAATTTTGTGTGGGTGAGCTAAGACCAGTTCCCTAGTTCAGATTTTTAGATTTCCTTCTGATCAAGTGGTTCTGCCATAGGTGCACCCCAGTATTTGTGCATGTGTTACTCTGCTTCTGTTGGGAGTGGAAGCTGACTCCATCATATATTTTGTGTGCATGTGTGTGTGAGGGGGAAGGGGGGAACAGGGTCCAGCAAGGGCACAAGGACCTTCTTCTATGACTTTTGAAGCTGCTTTGTCTTGATTTAGCCCTAACCCAGATAATGCAGCCCTCTGATAGTTTTGAGGTAGATTACTGACTTTAAGCTTCCTCTGCCATTTTTGTCTGAGGGGGAATGGAACAATGGTCACTCTCAGAGCCTACCTCCAGCAGCCTGAAGTACCTGATCAAAACCAGTGACCAGTGACATGACCATACATGACCAAGTTTGTAGGACTAGGTCTTCATGTACCACCTGGCAAGCCATATCAGGAGCCTGACCTGTAGTCCCCACTGCTGCCTGCCATGAGGATGGGGGCTGGGGGCTGGTTGCCACTGCAGGGAGGGTGAAATTTACTAGCCTTTACCATAATTTACCAGCCTCTTCCTCCCACTCTTCCTTAGATGTTACACAGTATTCCAGTAGATTCTAGAGTTTCAAAATAGATTATTCCAGACAGCTCTTGCCAGTTCAATAGTTGTCTCAGCAGAGGGACTGATTTCTGGAGCTTCCTTCTCCACTATCTTACTTATTTTAGAAAATGCTGTGCTTCTTAAAGGGTCAGGTTCACATTTTTAGAGAGAATAGTTTTATATACTTTAGGGGTAGGACATAGGGAGTGGGAGTGGAGAAACTTCAATAAACCATAGAATTAGGAAATGTGGAGGTGATTGGGCCTTTGTGGAGAATCAAGTATCCCTTTCACAGTACTTTACTCATGATAATCCAGTGAAGTAAGGTCTCATATCTAAAGTCAAAGGCCAAATTATTTGGCCAATTGGGGTTACCAAATAGGAAGGTTTATGGGAGTTGTGGGTTTCCTCTATCATTATACGTGGAAAAACCCCCTTTATCCTTGGGCAAGGGATGGAGTGAGAAAGTTCAGCTGTCAGTTTCAAGTTCCCTATTTTTTCTGTTGAATGGATCACTTGACTAGGACAGTCACCTTTCCCATAGGAAGAGATGTCAGTAAACTGCACCTGCCAAACAAAGGCTTAATCAGGAAGTATCTTTCCAGGTTATCAGGATTCATTTGAGAAGTGTCCTAGGCCGGTGAAATTGGAGTCTCTGATCAAACTGGATGAGTGCTAAGCTTTCCAAACAAGAGGGGCTCACCGAAGACCCAGCCCACTGTAATATTTGATTGTGGTCATTATTGTTGTTCAGGCTTCCAGCTGTAGCTTTCTCCCTAGAGTCTGCTTCTGAGATAGCAGAAGCTGGCATCTAGTAGCAGTCTCTGCCCATAGTCTGTCACTCTGTGTAAATCCCTTAGTCCTGCTGGATCTTTCGAACAAAGCTAATCTGCCATCTGACACCTGGGCTTGTCACCTTTAATTCTAGGTTTCCAAGCTGCTGTCTCCAGGGAAATAAAGGGAAGGATTTCTTTTCTGCATTCACATCCTCTTGTCATTTGTTATTCTAGCCTTGACTTCTGCCCCAAGGGGCACACAGCTGTACCTCTTTACTTTTCTATTTAACTGTGTAATGTCATTCCTGAGTTTTTGACCTGCCCATTTTTCTTGTAGTAAAGAATCCCAATGGCAATAAAATAGTCCCTTTTAAGAAACTGTTTTATATAGAAAGTTAATGAACAAAGAGAAACTTTGAGGGAAAAAAAAAGGTTCTATTGTAATGGTGGAACTTCAGGTATTGTGAGGGTTATGGGGGTGGCATTTTGAGGCAAAGGGAATCTTTGTAGGTACCCTAATCTTCTACCTTCACCTCTACATTCTCAGTGTGGAGAGGGTGGGTGTTCTCTACCCTTCCATCAACCTTTTAATAATTGGGCAGATAGGCTGGCTGGGTGATTGATTTAGTTTATCAAGAGGTAAATAGCATTGTTGCTACATGTGGGGGGAAGGGCAGAGTGTATGTCTGGAACCCAAAGGCTCCTTTGGGGACCTTGTAGTACTTTGGTTCAGAGGTTAGCCAATATATTGAAATATATATGTAACAGAGCAAGGAAGAAAAATATGAATATATAAATATGTTATATTTTCTTCCTTGTTCTGTCTGTGTCTATGTATGTATACATACATTTTCTTTTTCTCTTTCTTTCATTCTCTCTCTCTTTCATCTATCTGCCTATCGTCTATCTATTTATCTACCTAACCTAACCTAATCTATCATCATCTACCTATCTGCCCTACAATAGAGCAACCTCAACAGATAAAGCTATTGATGCTGGCTGAAAGCAAAGGACACGGGGAATAATAGTATAGGAAAGAAGTTAATAGTCCATTTCTGGCTTTGTGACCAGTTGTAGGAACTGGGATTATGGCAGATCTTCATATTTTCATTCTTGCCCTATTATGTATATATTTGTATGTACTAATTAATTTGCTTTTTTTTTTTTTTTTTTTTTTTTTTTTTTAAGGAAAGACAGAGAGAAGGAAGGAAGGATAGAAGGAAGGAAGGAAGGAAGAAAGGGAAACATTTTTAAACATTTTCTTGTTTTATTGTATTCTGTTTCTCCGTTTTTGTTACATGGGCTGGGGCCGGGAATCGAACCGAGGTCCTCCGGCATAGCAGGCAAGCACTTTGCCCGCTGAGCCACCGCGGCCCGCCCTAATTTGCTTTTTTATTAGAACAGTTGTGGGTTTGCAAAGCAATCGTACTTAAAATTCAGATAAAATTACAGGATACCCCAGGTGCCTGCCCATGAAAAAAAGAAAAATTACAGGATTCCCGTATACCACTCTATTATTAACACCTTGCATTGGAGTGTGGTACACATTTGTTACAATTGGTGAGAGCACATTTTTATGATTTTATATTAGCTATTGACTATAGCATATGTGTGTGTGTGTGTGTGTATGTATTCCACTTTTGTATTGTATACTTCTATGGATTTAAAGCCAATTTACTTTTCAAAGTAGTTTTTTTGAGATATATTCACATACCACAAAATCCATCCAAAGTGTGCAGTCAATGACTTTTAGTATAATCAGAGTTGTGCATTAGTTACCACGATCAATTTAGAACCTTTTCATTACTCCAAAAAGAAAAACTCCACACCCCTTAGAAGTCACCTCTCAATCCCTCTCTTCTTTCTCCAACCCTACATAACCACTAATCTAGTTCTGTCTCTATAAATTTACTTTTATTTACATTTCATATGTTGTAGAATCATACAATATGTAGGGTCTGGTTTCTTTCACTTAGCATAATGTTCTAAAAATTATTATTTTTAATTAGAATTGTAGGTTTATAGAAGATACATGTAAACAATACAACGTTCCCATATACCCCCCCTATTTTTGATGCCTTGCATTAGGGTGGTACCTTTGTTCCAACTGATGAAAGAATCTTAAAATATCATTAATTATAGGCCATAGTTTACATTAGGTGTATTTTTCCCATATACCATCCAATTATTAACACTTTGTGATAATGTTGTACATTTGTTATAATTCATGTAAGAACATTCTTATATTTGTTATAAGAATGTGGTATAATATTAACCACAGTCCATCATCCACAATGGGATTCACTGTGTTATACAGTCCCATTTTTTAGTAAAAAGTATGTTTACTTTCCTTCTAGTAACATACACAACCCCAGAACTTCCCCTTTCCACTACATTCACCAACATAATTCAATGCTGTTAATTGCACTTGCAATAATGTGCTATCACCGCTATTTCCAAACATTTATAATCAACCTAAATAGAGATTTTGCACAAATCGAGCACTAGCTCTCCTTTCTCTACCCCAATTCTATCCCATGGTAACCTATATTTTAAAGTCTGACTCTATGAGTTTGCTTATCATAATTAATTCTTATTGGCGATATCATACAATATTTTTGGAATTTTGTATTTTTTGTCTGGCTTATTTTTGTATTTTGTCCTTTTGTGTCTGGCTTATTTCACTCAACTTAATGGCCTCAATGTTCATTCTTGCTGTTGCATGCATCAAGACTTCATTCCTTCTTACAGCTGAGTAACATTCCATCATATGTATATGCCATTTTAAAAAAATTCATTCATCTGTTGATGGACACCTGGGTTGCTTCCATCTTTTGGCAATTGTGAATAATTTGCTATGAACATTGGTGTACAAATGTCTATTTGAGTCCCTGATTTCAGTTCTTCTGGGTATATATGTAGCAATGGGATGGCCAGATCACATGGCAGTTTTATACTTAGCTTCCCAAAGAACTACTGGACTTTTTTCCATAGCAGCTGCATCATTTTACCTCCCACCAGCAGTGAATGAATGTTTCTATTTCTCCACCTTCTCTCCAACACTTGTAGCTTTTTGTTTGTTTAATAGTGGCCATTCTGTTAGGTGTGAAATAATATCTCATTGTGGCTTTTATTTGCATTTCCCTATTTGCTAGTGATGTTGAGCATCTTTTCTGTGTGCTTTTTAGCCATTTGTATATCCTCTTTGGAAAAGTGTCTATCCGTGTGTTTTGCACATTTTTAATTGTATTGTTTGTCTTTTTTTGTTGAGTTGTAGGATTTCTTTGCATATTCTGTACATTAAACTCTTACTGATATGTGGTTTCTAGATATTTTCTCTTATTGAGTAGGTTGCCTTTTCTCTTTCTTGAGAAAGTCCTTTGAAGCACAAAAGCTTTCTTTTTTTTGGAGAGAGGGTATGTGTGCATGGTTTGGGAATCCAACTGGGTCTCCCGCTTGGAAGGCAAGCATTCTACCACTGAACAACCCATGCACCCTTTCTATTTTTTTTCCTTTGGATGCATGGTCTGGGAATCGAACCCAGTTCTCCTGCATGGAAGGCAAACATTCTACCACTGAACCACCCGTGCACCCTACTGCACAAAAGTTTTTAATTTTGAGGAGGTCTCATTTATCTATTTCTTCTTTCACTGATTATGCTTTGGGTGAATGCTTTATGAAACCACTGCCTACCACAAGATCTTGAAGATGCTTCCCTATGTTTTCTTTTAGGAGTTTTATGGTTTTGGTTCTTATATGTAGGTCTTGGATCCATTTTGAGTTAATTTTTGCATAAGTTGGTGAGATAGTAGCCCTCTTTCTTTTTTTTTTTCTTTCTTCGTACTGTTCAGTTCTCCCAGTGCATTTGTTGAAGAGACTATTCCATCCCAGTTGCATGGACTTGGCAGCCTTGTCAAAAATCAATTGGCCATATATGTGAGGATCTATTTCTGAGCTCTCAATTCAATTCCATTGATCAGTGTATTTATCTCCATGCCAGTACCATCTTGTTTTGACCACTGTAGCTTTGTAATATGTTTTGAAGTCAGTAAGTGTGAGTCCTCCAACTTCAGTCTTCTTTTTCAAGATGCTTTGACTATTTGGGGCCCCTTACTCTTCCAAATAAATTTGGTAATTGAACTTTTCCATTTCCGCAAAGTAGGTTGTTAGAATTTTGATTGGGATTTCATTGAATCTGTAAATAATTTTGGGTAGAATTGACATCTTAATGATTTTTAGTCTTCCAATCCATGAGCACAGAATGTCCTTCCATTTATTTAGATCATCTTTGATTTCTTTTAGCAAAGTTTTATAGTTTTCTGTGCACAGATTCTTTATATCCTTGGTTAAATTTATTCTTAGATATTTTATTCTTTTAGTTGCTATTGTAAATGGATTTTTTTTCCTTGATTTTCTTCCTCTTATTTTTCATTACGAGTGTATAGGAACACTACTGATTTTTGTATGTTGATCTTGAACTTGCCCTTTTGCTGAACTCATTTATTAGCTCTATTAGGGACTTTCTTATATATAGGATCCTGTCATCTGGAAATAGTTTTACTTCCTTTCCAATTTATATGCATTTTATTTCTTTTTCTTGCCTAAATGCTCTCTCTAGTACTTCTAGCACAATGTTGAATAACTGGTGACAGGGACACCTTTTCTTATTCCAAGTCTAAGAGGGAAAGTTCTTTCACCATTAAGTATGATGTTAGCTGTGAGTTTTTCATATGTGCCCTTTATATGTTAAGGAAGTTTCCTTCTATTTTTATCTTTCTAAGTGTTTTTATCAAGAAAGGATGCTGCATTTTGTCAAATGTCTTTTTCTGTTACCTTCTTTGAGAGCAGGGGATGGGTGCTGGCAGCCTCTGTAGAGCAAACTACTCATATCTTTACTGGAGTTTCTCAGCTCTTTCTCCCACTCTTCCCTGGATGCTGCACAATGCTCCCCTTTACTTTCAGAGCCCCAGAACAGTTGTTTTCATACAGTTTCTGCCTTTCTATTAGCTGTTTTTTTTTTCTTTTGGAGGGAAATTGAGTACTGCAACTCCCTATTCTGCTACCTTCCCCGGAAATCCCTAATTTACTTTTTAACCTCTCTGTTTTCTCTCCTATTTAAGATGTTTCTTCTTTGTTGTTAACTGCATAATTTAATCTTAGCCATGGCCACAGATGTGAGGGTTTATTTCTGAACTCTCAGTTCAATTCCACTGATCAGTATATTTATTTCTATGCCAGTACCATCTTGTTTTAGGTCACAGGATATCAAGGTGGGACTATGACTAGAAGTGACTCAGTGACTGATGCTACTTTGAATCTCCTTTGGGGAATAGCAAAGTACATTTGTATTGGCATGAGAGATAGTCGTATTATGTAATGCATTGGTGCTTTTGTTGCTTGGAAGAGTAAATATGTGTACAAGGGCGTGTTTGGAATATAAGCGCTAAACGGTTGGATTGTGGTAGGTATTGTAACTTGTTCTTTCAGCTGCCATTCCATTTTCCTTCCAGATGTAGAGGCTGGACACCAAATATATCACATTCCCAGAAGTTGTCATCAGTGTTCTGTGAATAGTTTGGTTCTACCTATTAGATGCTCTCATGTAAAACTGGATGATGGGCATGAAGCAGAGTCCATTTTCCAGATGTTGTTGTTCGTGGCAAGCAAAGGTGAAAAAAATTGGGGTGATTAGAGCATCTGTGGCAGCTGGACCCAAAGTTTAGTATCTAGTCACCTTCATGGGTATCTAGAGGTAGCTGTGGTAGCAGCATTGAGTGCAGTGGAGCAGCTTCCTGACCTCTGGGTCACAGCTCCAGTGGTGAACTCAAGAGTCCTGAACTCGATACTCTTGTGGTATGTTAGTACCTTATTATGTTGCTCCAGTACTTCCACGCTCCTAATAGTTACCATATTAAATCCCTTTTAGTTAGACATACCTAGAGTGGTTTATATTTGTTGTACTTTATCCTGACTCTAGGCATAATTTGGGCAGTTCTTTCTATAAGGGCTGGAAAATCAAGATAGCTAACTAACTTACAACTTTGTGAGATGGGTTCAAGGATTCTTCTTCCTCCCCAAAAGTTGCTTCAGGAATCCCTAGGACTGTTCACTTTACAAATTCCTGCCATCTACATGTATTTATTTTGAGGGTGCAATGCAAAGAGTATTAGACTGAGAGTCAGAGAACCCAAGTTAGTTCATTATATCTTTCTAACTAATGTGGCCTTGGGCAAACTGGACAACTTCCTTGATCTTTAATTTATCTGTAATATAAGGATTGGAATCCCCATTTGACCCATCACAGAGTTGCTATAAGGAACTGACATCAATAACAATAACTATTGTTCAATTAACAAATACTTACCAAGAATCATCCAGCTCCATGTGAAATACTCGGAACACAGCAGTGAGTCAGAAGTGGTGTACTGATAAACCAGTTTTCAAAAAAAATGTAGCAGTTGCCAATATCTGTGGTGTAAATATTCCTACTATGGCTGATTTCAAGTTCCTTGTGTGACCTCACTGAATGCAAAGTTTGGAAGAGAAGTGTACAATGAACCCTCGTGAGCTAGCTCTAGTATCAGAGATACCTATCAAAAACAGTTAGCCTGGCAACAGGCTGGCTAAGAGGCAAAGAAAAGGGCATCATAAGAAAGTGGTACTGGTAAAATCAATTTGGTAGGACTGATCAGGGAAGAAGTGACATTTAAGCTGAGAACAAAGGAAAGAGGAATTACTCATGTAAAGAGAGGGAGGAAGGGGAAAAAAGAGGATTTTAGGTGGAGAAAAGAGTATGTGTGAAGGCCTTGTGGCCAGAAAGAGTTTGACCATTTGAAAGCACCTAATGAGCTTTGTGGAACTGTGAGTAGATGAGGTCAGAGAGGGATACAGAGAACAGATCATGCAGGGCCCTGCAGGACAAGTGAACGATGTGGGTTTAAACCATAGCATGTGGGAAAATTTTTAATGTTTTAAGCCTGAAAATAACATCAACTCTCTAGTTGCAGAATGGAGAATGGATTATAGAGAGGCATGTATAGAAGCAGGCATATTAGGAGGCTACTGCAAAAGTTCAGGAGAGAGATGTTGCTTGCGATAGAGATGGAGAGAAGTTGATTGATTTAAGATAAAGTTTGGAGGCATAATTAACATTTACTGAACTTACTGTTTTTTTTTCATTTAAAAATATTTTATGTTTAAATCAATGTGCAATACAACTGACTTTTTTGGGGAATACAATTCTATGATTTTTAACACATATAGATTCATGTAACCACACCATAATGAGGATTAATAAACAATCTGTTAGCTCCCCAAAAACTCCCTAGTGTAATTCTTTTGTAGTCACACTCTTCCTCAACCCTTGGCAGAGCTAGAAGAAATGGGGTGGGGACTTGACCCCAGACAGAACCATTATCCATTTAGGTCCCAACTGTGTCACTGATGATCCTTTGCACTCAGAAACATTTAACCAGGCCTGGCCTTTCCAGAGAGTTTCCTCAAGAGCTTGCTCCTTCACAGACATCCTATTGTGCCAGCATGCTCAGTTCCCATCTAAGCAGGCACAGAAGAATTCAGTGAAGCCTAGAGAGATCCAGGTAAGTGCACCAAAAATTTCCATATACTGAGAAATATCCATGAAGTCAGTGATGGGGGAAGGCAGTCTAAATTTAGGCATATAAATAATTTAGGTCAGAATATTCCAGGTAGCTTTACATTACAGCTGAAAACAAACCTCATTTTGGATGGTTATAAAATGATTTCAATAAACATCATTGCTAAAAACATAAGCATTTTAATTAGCTCATCTGTAACTCCACAGTGCCTGCTGAGATATAAATATATATATATATATATATATTCATAATATAGATTGTTGTAAATTTTTTTCTTATAAGTTGCTCCTCTCTCTCCTCCTTTTCCATTATTGCTTTGTCACAAACTATCTTCTAACTTTTGAGTGAAAGAGAGTTCTGTTTACTTGGTTAGGGGGTCATGGAAAATGGACACAGTTAATTTCTTTGGAAAAAGGAGAGAGTCCACAATGGTTCACATGATCTCAATTCAAAAAAGAGCATCAAATATTGCTTGATATAGATTTGCACCTTCCTTGTTCCTCTATTCCAGTAAAGTCTTGTGATTGGTTGAGGGACTAGAGGACAGGGAGGTGCGCTAAAGATGAGCTGCTTAAAAGAAGAGAAGGGAAACGCAGGAGAGACCCTCTTCCTAGGAAGTCTAGGCTCAGTTCTGGGTAGAGTTTTTATGTGCTTTTGCTCACTGAGTCCTCTCAGGAGCCCTGTAAGTCCTGGTGTGAATCCTAGACTCTGCAAATGGAGAAGCCAAGGCTCGGGGGATAACTTTTCCAAGGCTATTTCACTGTGCCATAAGCTGGGACTCAGACTAGGGCAAGAAAATGAGCTGTATCAGCAGTGCCTTTGTGCTTTCCTGCCACCGACACCTAACTGAGGCTTGAAAGTGCACGAGGATGTGAGAGGTCTTAGCAAGAAAGATAAACAGAAGGAAACAAAGGACATGGAAAATTGGAGGCAGAAATAGAAGGGAAACAAGAGCAACCCTTGATTTCTGTATCAGTGAGAAACTCTGCAGGACACTTCAGAATTTGCAATGTTCATTCACATCCACCAACTCTCATAGTTGTAAATAGATACACCAAATTTGTTTGAGGCCCATTTCTGAGTCTCACTGGGGAATATGGCCTGAGAAATGGTCCTATACCAGACTTGAACTTAACCTCTGTTTTGGTTGTCTGTTGCTGTGTAACGCACCATTCCCAAAACTTAATAGCTACAATAATTACAATGCATTATTTCTCATGATTCTGTGGGATGACCAGGCAGTTCTTTTGTTTCACATGACATCAGACAGAGTGCTAGGATGGTTAATAGGTACAATATGCCATCACTCACCTGGCTGACAGTTGGTACCATCTGCTGGCTGAGAGATCAGCTAGGGTGTTGGCTGGTGGGTTCACTTCTTGTGGCAGCTTGAGCTTCCTCACAGCATGATTGATGGGTTCCAAGAATGAATGCTTCAAGAGGACTGTACCTGATGTGCAACTACTCATCAGCCTCCTTTTGCATCATGCTTGCTAATGTCCCATTAGACAAAGGTCATCACATGACCAATTTCAGAGTCACTGTGGAAAGAGCTACACAAAAACATGAGTACAGGGAGGTGTGCTTCATTGGGGGCCACCAAGGTAACAGTATACACTATCTCCAAGAACTTGCTTTGTATCAGCAGTACACAAAATTTTGTCCATGGCTCAGCCCCTATCTGAAGTTTCAGGTCCCACCACAACTTCCTTGCTCTGTTAGAATGTTCTTTCTGATACTGAGTCATAATTGGCCTTTCAATTTTATCCACTGCATTGGTTCACTTTGTGCAGGACACTGTGCCAGGAAATATGAGCCCTTTATCCCCTCTGTAAGAAATCCACTGTCCAACTGGTAAGATTAAGCTAGCACTCATGAGAATAAGCAAGAGCATATTGACAAAGGAGGGAGAGCAATTCCAAGAAGGGAGAGACAAATGACGGTGTCCCTCCCTGCTTTCTTTTTTTTTCTCTTTCCTCCATTTATTCTCATATTCTACACCCAATCTCTTCTGACCCTCTACTCATTTTAGATTTGTATCTTTCTAGAAGGAAAGAGCTGAGAATGACTATACTCATCTACTGTATCTGTTATTCATCGCTGCATAATATATTACCCTGACTCAGAGGCTTAAAACAGGAACAAACATTTACTATCTTTATGATTTCTGCAGGTCAGGAGTTGGGGAGTGGATTCTGGATCAGGGTCTCTAAGGAGGTAGCAGTTAATATGTCAGCAGCGACTACAGTCATCTAAAGCCTTGACTAGGGCTGAAGGATCCACTTCCAAGGTGTTTCACTCACGTGGCTGACAAGTTGGTGCTGGCTATGGGTGTGAGGCTGCAGTTCCCCTTCATAAGGGCCTCTCCGTAGGTTGCTTAAATGTCCCTGGACATAGCATTTGACTTTGTCCAGAGTATGCAGCCCAAGAGAGCAAGAGCTGGGTAGAAGCTATCCCTTTTAGGACCTACTTTTGGAAGTTAGCATCATTTCTGCCCTACTCAGTTTGTTCAACGTGAAACCACAAGTGCGGCTATTGTTGAGTGAAGGGGAAATAGGCTCTATCTTTCAAGGGAGGAGTATCAAAGAATTTGTAGTCATATTTTAAAACCACCACATCTGTGTTTTGAAAAGGATTCCTTCTGTGGTCAGTATCGTATTCTCTCTCCCTTCAGTAATTCCTGAGGCAGGGGCCATCCTTGAATGCAGTAGACAAATGATTTCTCACTAATCAAGTTCTCTTCCCCCATATAAAGAAGTTCTCTTCCCACACAGGATACACTAATGCTGACCTTTCAAGATGGAAGGATGGCTCCCAGAAGCCAAAAGCTTTTGAAAAGGCACAGAGCACATGAGTGGAGATGATGGTCAGGAGAGACTGCTGTCAGAAAGGCAAATTTTGAATGTGAGTGTTTCCCATTGTTCAGGTAGGCACCAGGCTCTTCCTGAGGTGAATTCTCCATTTGCTTCCCTTGAAATGAAGTGTGTGCTTATTTTTTTCCTCCCTCTCATGCACTCTCCATGGAATTCATTATCTCTGATTCAGTAAAGTGCATTACACATCCAAGGAGTCAGTTTAACCAATTTCAGCTCATCAGCTAATATCACTCTTTTCCCTAGTGACTTCCCTTGGAGGAATCTGCAAAGATTAGATTTTCCCTGCTTCTGGGAAAATTACCTGAAAGAAGAAAGGTAAGAACTGGAGTAGGAGGTACCCAATCTTTGGAAGGAACTATCTGGGGCATTAAAGAAATAAGTTTTTGCCTCCCCCCACCCCCATCCCTTTCTTCATTTGGTTTTCCCACTGGGACCTCACTCAGACTGGCCTCTCTCAGGATGGGTTCTTCCTGGCTGGCTCAGTTGGTATGATATGAGAAGTTTCAGCTGAGAGTCCTGAGTGCTGGTTACTCAAATGCTTAGTAGATGATTGTGGAATGAACAAGTGGGAGAGGGTTTTGGGAGCTGAATGCTGATGTAAGTTCTCATTTAGCTGAGTCTCTTGGCCTTCATTTTCTTTTTTGGTGAAATGGGAGAAGCAGAGTGCTGGGGAGTTCAGGTATTACATGGCTCTGGCACATGGGTATGTCTTGGTGGAATTCGAAATGTGGTCCCCAGATATGACAATATCTAGAGAGTTACTTTAGCTCAATGCTAGTTCTATGCTGATTTAATAACATAGACCAGAGATAGATGTCTGGTGTGACTTCATTCCAGTCACAGACTCTCCATTTGACCTATCTGTAGATTTAAAAAATGGAGTGGCTACTCTCCCAGATCTAGCTCCTGTGCTTCCAAATGTTCCTCTGTCAGCAGCTATATTGAGTAAGAATTCTATGGGATTTCTTAGGTAGTGCCAAACATTGACAGCAAAGCATGCTCAGCATGGTCCTGGGGGTGTTGGACTGGGCTATCAGTAGGGTGAAATAGAGCCTCTTCCTTTTCAGTTGTGAACTTTCTGCTATTTGAGAATGCACCAAATGTGGACATTTGATGGGATATTGGTTCGGTTTTTTTAGAATTAGAGGCAACTTTACAGATAATTTGGTACAACTCCCTTATTCTTCTCCTGAGAATCCATGCACCCCAGGAAGGTGAAATGCAGACTTAACATATTAATAGTTAGGTTAGGACTAGCACTGGTCACCACTAATTGAGTGTCCCCCCCCCCCCCAAACTCTAGGCCTACTTTTGTATTCAAGGAAAAAAACAAACTAAAGTTCTATAGATTTCTGATAGTCTAGGGCCTGGCACATTGCATGGTACACTGTACTAGGTGCTCGATAAATACTGGTTGAAGAAATGATTGTGTGAACTTCTATGAGGCAACTGTTAGAGGCTCTTCCAACTTGTAGCTTCCAAGTTAGAAGTCATTATTACACTCATGCCCCGTAACCCCTAGTGCCCTTGCCTAAGAGTCCAACTCTGTATGAAAATACTTCAGAGACTTTTTACTTTTATTTATTTTATGGACCATGTGCTTATCTGGGTCCCTTTGTTTTGTAATGACAAGACCTAGATACATGGATATTATAGTATAGCTCATGTACAAAAACTGGGCCACTTTTCAAACTGATTTATGGAAACTGTCCAAGGGTAGGTATATGCAAAGTTCTGATTCAGGTTTTAAAAAAAAGTCATGCAAATAAAAAATGATGTATCTTTATTGATTAGGAAACTGCAATGTCCAAAGTTATTTACAGAAGTTTCATTTATCCAAATATTCATTATTCATTTACATGTATTAATGTACTCAATACATTATCAAGTATTCCTAAAAACTTGTTTTCACTGCTATTAATTCACTACTTGTGTCCTCAGTAAGGGGATTACAAATTTAATTGATTTTGAACTCACTGATTTTGAGCTTAATGAAATTGTTTATTTCAGTAACTTCACTTTCCTTTCTTTTCTTCACCATTAAACTTGGTGATATAAATCTCAGACAGATTTGCCTACCAGCTGAAAGGGCTAAAAATAAGTGATTGCGTTTCTGTGGAAGTTTTCCAATTTTATGTTCTGCGTGATACACTGGTTCAAGAAGTCATTTTGGCTTCTTCTTGTAGAAGACATTTTCTTTATGACTCCATATTTGTCTTATTATTTAAGAAGATATTGAGTCTCTACCTTGCTTAAAGAATCTTTGATGACTTCTTATTGCCCCCAATGAGAAACTCCAGACCTTTAGCATGGCATTCTCTGCTCTTGATGATCTGGATACCAACCTACCTCCTTTTCCATATTTCTTATCACTGTTGCGCCATCCCATTTGCTCCTTGCCCCTCAAACATACCACATGCTATAAACTTTAATGACAATAGTACATTGACTATCTATGGCTGCATAGTAAATTATTCCAAAACTTCCTGGCTTAAAACAATGCAAAATGTATTATCTCATGATTTCTGTGTGGGTCAGGAATCTGGGAATGGCTTAGCTGGTCCCCTGGCTCAGGGTCTATTATGATGCTGCAATGAATGTGTCATCCAGAGCTGCAGTTATCTCAAGGTTCAATTGGAGCAGAACTTCTTCCATGCTCATTTATGTGATTGCTGGCAAGATGCAGTTCCTCCAGGCTGTTGATCTGAGCACTTCAGCAGCTCATTAACTGTAGGCTTATAGGACTACCTCAATTCCTTGCCAGGTTGTCCTCTTACCAAAACAAGCATGCAGTAAGAGAGGGGACTGGCAAGGGAGAGAGAGAGATATCAGCAAGAGGAATGTCACAATATTTTTAACCCAATCATAAAAGTAACATCCCATCCCTTTTGCTGTGTTCTTTTGGTTAGAATCAAGCCAGTAGGGCCAACCCACCTTCAAGGAGAGGAGATACAACAGGACAGGAATACCAAAAAGTAAGGGTCTTTGGGAACTATGTCAGAAGTTTATGATTAACATTTATTGAGTAGATACTATGTAGCAGGCACTCTACTAAGACCATTCCACACAGTATTTCATTTACCCTTCATGATATTCTATTGAGTAGATAATGTTTTCATCACCACTTTAGGAATGAGGAACAAGAGGCACAAAAAGATTAAACACTAGCAAGTAGAAGAGATAGGATTTGATCTCTGTTGTTCAGGCTCCAAAGCCTTGGGGAAGGACCAGTTTCCTCATTTCACCATTCTCAGAGCTCAGCACAGAAGACTTAGGTTATACTATATAGCTGCTTTTGCCCAAAGTCTGGTCCTAGATCTTGACTTAGTCTAAATAATAAATTACCATGTGGCTAAATAAGGTCAAATTATCTTTAATTAGAGAGAAGAACTCTGAATTTCAGGTGCAGGATAGGGCATGGAGTTTTTAAATTGTTCTAATGTTGTACAAAGCAGATTTCATTATTACTGAGAACTTTTAAAGGAAGTCCAAGAAATCAGAATGCCGGAACCCAGGTTGAGAGACTGTGGGGTTATAAGAGAGACTGCCACATATGCAAGAGGAATATTAGAAGGGTGTTTGAAAGGTGGGATCAGTAGCTAACTGTTGAGAGGATTTTTAACCAGACTCCTTTTTCTTAAGGGCAAATGAGGTTAAAGCCAGCAGGCCAATGACTAGCCAAACTGGAGATCAATTGATGGGTATGTCTGTGGCAAAATGGTTGAGAGAAAATGGGCAAGCAAGGACTGGGGACAAAGATGGCTCTTCTGGCATCCAGGAGAACTGAACTCAACAACTCCTATTTTTATCTCTCCATTTTCAGGATTCGCTGAGGTGCTTGGGCTCTCGTAGAAACTGGCGGACTCTAGTATCAGGGTCTCCATTCTTCGGGATGTGCACTGTCAACTGTTGCCTCTCTGGGGCTGCTTTTCTGAACTCTGAGTGGTGCTGCTTCTCTCTTTTATGTGGTCACTTCTTTTTTGTTGTTGTTGACATTGTTGTGTGCTGATTAATTCCAAGGATACAGATGAAGATAGTTCATTGTTTTCTTTGCAGATGGTAAAAGAAGCATTTTGTCTTTGAGGAACCATTTGTACAATGTATACATTTTTTATTGGTTTGATAAATCAGTCCAGCCTTTCAGATGCCTGCAGGGTGTCACCAGCTTGTGGGCAGTTTATAAGTAAGGCAAAGGAGGCTGAGAGAAGTTGGTGTGGGGTATATTTTCAGGGCCACATACCCAGTAAAAGGGAGACTAATGCAGATTGTCTGACTCCAAATTCTGAGTTTTTTCCACTTCCACTCTTGCCCCCATGTTGGTTCCTTACATAGTTACAGCAAGGATAATCAGTGTATTGTCTCTTTTATCTTACAGTCACGTCTGGGTTGTACCATGATTTGGGGTAAGGATGAGAGAAGATGAAAGGGGAAGCTTGAGAAAAGTCTGGTGTGAGAAGATGTAAACTTAAAGAAAGAAGGAACCAAACAAGGGAGGAGTACAGGGGTATTGTGTCACCTTTGCTATGTTGGGAAAACATGAGTGATTTACTTAAATGGGGAACTTGAAACACAGGTGTTAGGA
The DNA here is from genome assembly GCF_023851605.1 of Tamandua tetradactyla. Classification (NCBI taxonomy): domain Eukaryota; kingdom Metazoa; phylum Chordata; class Mammalia; order Pilosa; family Myrmecophagidae; genus Tamandua; species Tamandua tetradactyla. The sequence continues at coordinate 53,705,410 of NC_135341.1, read as the reverse complement.
GGATGATGTCATGACCAGCCCTGCACACTGGTCCCCTTCCCAGGGTGGGCTGACTGCATCACTGTCCACTGTCTTTTCTCACACTGGAGCATCTCCCCTGTCAATGGATGATTGCGATGCTGGATGTGATGGTTTGGAGGCTTTATGGACCACAGAAAATCATGTTCTTAAAATTAATCCTTTCCTGTGGGTGTGGACCCATTGTAAGTTGGATCTTTTGGTGAGTGGGATCTTAAGATATGACGAATTTCTTTCAGGGTGGGTCTTAAACCTCTCACTGGAATCCTTTATAAGAGGATGAAATAAGAAAAAAGACAAGGAAAATGCACAGAAGTTGAGAAATAAAGCCACAGATGGAGCAGCCAGAAGCTGAAAGCAACAAAACCCAGTAGTAGAGAAAGACCAGCAGATACCACCATGGCCTTGCCATGTGACAGAGGAGCTCCCAGATTGCCAGCAACCTGTCTTCAGGAAGAAGATACCATCTTGATGTCTAGATTTGGACATTTTCATGGCCTCAGAACTGTAAGCTTATAAACTAATACATCCCCATTGTAAAAGCCAACCCATTTTATGGTATCTGAATTTCACCAGCATTGCCAAACGAAAACACTGGGTGACAGAGGTCGTTATTTCACCATCAAGAACTCTTGGAGGTGAGGGGCCTGTCTCGAGGCAGGTACCACTTCTGGAGGTCTGGAATTCCGCAGGTGCAGCCCCTGTATTGGGGCCTGTATACTGATTATCAATTTAAAAAATAAACTTTGGTCAATGATTAAAAATGTGTTTAGGAATGGGTGTGTATGCCCATTCAGGCAGGACATCCTGTGATACCCTCTATTGTCTCTTACCCCTCCACTCATGCCTCGGGTTCTTTTTAGAGCTCCCAGTCCCCTACAGATGGCCTCTTTAGCCTCCGAATAGTATATCCTTGCTATGCTAGTGCATTCATCTTTGTTTGCCTTGGCCTTGGCTCTTGGCAATATCTCTTCCTCATCTGTTGGTCATAGGAGATGGAGTGAGTTAGTGAGTGTCTTAGGCCACGTCTCACCTTTGAGGAGCAGGGAAACACATAGGATCACCTTGCATTTGCTCTGGGTATGGCCAGCTTATTCTCACTGTACAATACACTCAAAATAACCATCACAAACGGAGAAATTAACTCCGTTAAAGACCTATGTTTATACAAGATATTCAGCACAACTTCACAAAGCCTCTACAATGGTAAGACTCTTGGGCTGGATAGGTACCATGGCTGAATAGAAGTATGAACTCTAGCATTCAGCACTGTAACTGGACCTAAGCAGGTTCCAGTGGGGCCAGTTGCTTTCCTCTTTCCCTGACCCTGAGCAATTCATAGGTGTATGCTCTTGCAGTGGTGATATGATGTGGAAATTGCCAGTGTCCCGAGCATTGGTGCTGGAAAAGGGATGGTGAAAATTCCCTGGGACAGTACAGGCTCTCAAGCAATTACTACCCCCTCTCTCTGGACTTCACAACTGCCTTTAGAACCCAGATGATCTTCCTCTGGCCTTTTTTAGAGGAACTGCCTTTCCTCTTTTTCAGGGAATCACAATTCTTCAAGTACTAGGTCATAATTTAATGATAATTTAGTCTGTGTTCCAGGGTTTCAGCTCCACTACTGCACCTTATTTACTGCAATGCTTAAGTTCTCTCACGGGCTCCTGCACAGACATCCAGAGTGTTTGCCCACCAAGAGGAAGCTTTTTCTAACCCTTTACCTCCTAGGATTTTACTGTAGTCACCAGTCTGTTTATTAGGAAATCTGGTAGGCTTCTGACCAACACTTTGATGGGGAAGGGAATGGAAGGTGTCATCAGGAGACTGATTTGTCCAGAGATGACTAGAGGATTTATGGAGACAGCTTGAGCCAATTTAGCTTCTTTCATAATCCCATGTGCTCTCCCCCAAATTGAGATGGGCCTATGATTAAAGAACTTGGAAAATCTTTCTGAAGAATTCTGAATAATTTCTCTTTGCAGATCATATTATACAAAAATATCCAGAGAGAAATGACACATTATTTCTTATTAAATTTAAAGGACTCTTTTTGGGGTTATAAATAAACTGTTTATCACTCTCTTGAAGGTAATAACATTTCTGAATTTTCTGCTCTGAAGTTTTAAGTCCCAGTGTGCCTTTTCCTTCCACCTGGCTTGTGTCTAGCTTTACCTCATCCCCTACCAGTCAGTGTGTGTTTAGGGAATGAAAAACAATTTTAGTATTTGCCAAAGTAAAATATAATTAGGTTGGTAAATCTCCTGTTTAAAAGGGCATGTGAACAATCCCCAGACTAAATATAAATTATTTCTGGATTGTCTTCTGTTTTCAATTCTTTCTATTACCTGTCTCTTATATCACCATGGGTAATCAGAAGTTGATCATATTTTTTTAAAAGCCAAACCAAAACAAAGCAGTGTAAATAAAAAACCAGAACTAGGGGACAAAGTAGGGGAAAATATGAAGGAATTATATAGGTGATATGTATATCATCATTCATTCATCTGTCTATACATTATTCACCCATCTGTCTATACATTATTCATTCATCCATCCATCCATCCATCCATCCATCCATCCATCCATCCATCCATGCAATATTTAATCTGCCTGCATAGGCCATGCATCATGCTTGGAGCTGCACATCAGAGTAGAAAGCACATGGGAGTGGATTATAATCCTGACTATAAATTTATGTTAGTTTTGTGACTTACAAAACTCACAGTTCTCAGCAACCTCATGTTACTTATCTCTATAATGATTATCCAAATCCCTTCCTCATAGGGCTATTATTTACCTGGTATAGTACTGATATTTAAAGGTTCCATAAATACCAGTTGTCTTACTTCATCACATTCTTCCTTCTCTATTTCCTGATTAACTGATATGTACCTTTAAGGAAGTCACTTTTAAATTGAACTCACCTTGACTTTCCCACCTTGCCATTTTGTTAAGAGGAGTAGCTGAAGTAATGGAAGAAAATGTTAATAAAGAGCATGACAAATAAGAGGACCCCAGCCATCTAAATGTCAATATTTTCCAAGGTTTTCTCGGTTTTCTGAGGATGACACTCAAGCATCATTAGACCTGGGAATGTGGCCAAGACAAACATCCCTGGAATGCTGCCTATAGGCTCCCTGGACTAGTCTTGGGAAGCTATTGCCTAGGATCTCCATTAGACCAAATGGAGCCACCTTGGGAACTGCTATCCCGTTAGATTCCTGGCATCCAGACTTCAGCACCCGGTGGGTTTCCTACTTCATAGTAGGAAATATCAGGACTAATCTCATCATGCCACAATGACTTCTGAAGGTCAGAGCTTCCCTGGTCTTTTATCCTCAATTGTCCCTCTGGTTATGTTCATCCTCTATTTAAGGGTTTCACAATCTCAAAACTGCTGACATTTTGGGCTGGTAATTCTTTGTTGTGAGTGGAGAGGGGGAGGGAAAGCTGTCCTTTTTATGTTAAACAGCATCCCTGGCCTCAACCCATTAGATGCCAGTAGTACACCTTCAGCTTTGACAACCAAAAATGTCTCCAGACCTTACCAAATGCTCCTGGGGGCATGAAATCATGCCTGGTTGAAAATCACTGCTCCAATGCAATCCACATTTTTTCTATTGTGCCCTCTGGAAATGTTATCAGCAAACTCATCCCTACCCTCTTTTAATTTCCTTTCTCTAACTGAAGCTTGGTTGTTCCTTGGTTTCTCAAGGAGAGGCTGTTTCTTCTTCCAAAACTTACCTTCTTAGGGGCCAGGAGGTGAAGTATGTCTCTTCCTGGCTCCCCATTGCTGCCTTCAAACAGCCATTATCTATTCTGCCCACAAAATCTTCTGCTTGTTTGAAACTCATGCCATCTGGAAATGACAACATTATTCATGACCATCTTATCTCTTTCCTACTGTCTTACTCTTCTAAACAGCGTAATCATTGTCCACGTTTTTAGCATCTACGTTGGTCACTTGTAGAACACTATAGGCTCTCAGTTCCTGGGTCTCATTTTCAATGATCTTTCAGCTTACCAAATCAGTGATGGTACTTAGCAGACACAGTTTAGATCTAGCACTAATGGAGTACTGGGATAGACATGGTCTCTGTTCTTATGGCGTTTGCATTCTAAGAATGGAGAGATGGAACAATAATCAAGTAAGCAAGATAATTCCATTTTGATAATTTCTGTGAAAGGAATAAACAAGCTGATGTGAATAGCGAATAATAGGATTGCTGGGATAATTTTCTATAGGAGGGTGAGAAAAGCCCTTTCTGAGATGAACTGTTGAGCTGAGACTTGAAAGATGAAAAAAGTTGACTTGGCAATGAGCCAGGGCAGAAGCAATTCAGGAAAAAGACACTAGAAATCCCAAGGCTTTACAGTGTTGATGAGCATGGAATGTTCAAGGAATAGAAAGTTGGCCAGAGTGGCTGGGGAACAGTGAGGGTGCTACTGGATGAGATGAATTTATGAGTTGTGTCTGGATGCCTTTGTTTAATTAATTAGATTTTTTATGTTTCATGTGCACAAAATTAAATTACTTATTCTCAGTTTATGACACTCTATCATCACTGGTCTGTGGCTGATGCCTTTTTAATTTTCAAAAATATTATTTTCCCCTTTTATCAACAGTTTCCAACCTAATTCCCATACCTCCCATATGATTTCACTTTTGTGTATTTATCGTTTTTATATAATTCTTCCATTTCACTTTCTATACATCAATTTATGAAAATGTTATCTATGTATTTAAAAATATTTGCATTAATAATAATGTGCAATAATTCTCATTCTGCTCTTTACATTTTCTTTCAACTTTGTTTTTGAGATCCTCCATATTGCTTTATGTATCTAGTTCATTTCTTCTGCATTTGGATAATATTCCATCACATGTAGTTATACCTTTTTTTTTTGTAACTATACTTTTTAATTATCAATTCTTCTGTTTTCGGGTACCTAAGTTGTTTTGTTATTTACTACCATAAACAACACTGTATATGTTTTCCTGTGCTCCCTAGTGAGAACTTCTCTGAAATGTGCTCCCAAAAGTGGGAGTGCTGGGTCTTTTAAAATATGAGTATTCTCTAAATATTGGCAGTTTGATTTCCAAAATTTGATACCACTGTGCACCCCCATTAAGAGTGCATAATTTTCTATTTATCATCAGTTCAACTTAGAACTCTCCCACAGTTGTGTAACTTTATTTTCAGAATACACAACTGCATTAACCAGTCTGTCAATTTTCTCTTTCTGAAGAAATGTCTTCTAGAGACTTCTGACCCACTTCAAATGGAACCAGTTGCTCTTCAGGACCCCTACATAGCTATGATCTTGGATTCTGCCCTCAACACAACCCTGTGAATTTCCTTTCCTTCTCTCTTGTGTTTCTGGGTTTTTATGTCTTTCTCTTTCTTGGCCTACTCTCTTATTTTCATGGAGCACATCCTCCATTAGCTTCCTGAGAAATGATAGATATTTTCCTGAGTGTGTCCTATGTCTAAAATGTCTTTATCTTATCCTCACACTTAATTTAAAAAGTTGGATATAAAGTTCTTGATTGGAAATAATTTCTCCTCACAATTTTTATGGCATTGCTCTATTGAATTCTAATTTCCAGTTCTGCTTGTGAGAAGTTTAGTGCCATTCTGATCCTTGATGCTTTGAATACATTTTTTTTTATACTCAGGGACTTACAGGATCTTCTCTTTTTGTTCAGGGCTCTGAAAAACTTTTTGACTTTTTTTCTGATTTTAATATTTTTATTGAAAAAACAACATACAAACATTCTTGATATACAAACATTCCATAAATGGTGAACAATCAGTGGCTCACAGTATCATCACATAGTTGTGTATTCATCACCATGATAATTTTTTTTGAACATTTGCATCATGCCAGCAAAAGAAATAAAAAGAAGAAACTCATACATATCACATCCCTTACCCTTCCCTCTCATTGACCACTAGTATTTCCATCTACCCAATATATTTCAACTTTTGTTAAATATATTGGGTAGATATATTTATTTAAAAAATTTTTTTTCTGTAGTTTTTAACTCATTTGCCCCATAACCTGGAGAAAAGCAGCATCAGACCCAAGGTTTTCACAATCACACAGTCACATTGTAAAAACTATATCATTATATAATCATCTTCAAGAAACAAGGCTACTGGAACACAGCTCTACAGTTTGAGGTACTTCCCTCTAGCCACTCCAATACACCATAGACTAAAAAGGGGATATCTACATAATGCATAAGAATAGACTTCAGGATAACCTCTTGATTCTGAAATCTCTCAGCCACTGAAATTTTATTTTGTCTTGTTTCTCTCTTCCCCCTTTTGGTTGAGAAGGTTTTCTCAATCCCTTTATACCCGGTCCTGGCTCATCCCGGGATTTCATTCAGGAGGATCAGCAAAGCCAAAATTATTTTCATGATAATATCAAGACTTTATTTGCCATTTAACTCTCATTCTCTCCTGAGTATAGAGTGGAGTTTTCCAGAGGCTACGTGATATGCAGTCTTATAACAGATTGAATGCAAAAGCTGATACGAGACTCCAGCTGTCTTCTACTAAGCCAAATATTAGGGACTTGCAAAATGTAAAGCAAATGACACTCTTCTCATTAAATTTTTTGATTTGGAAAATAGTTGTTTTTCATAAAATATGTTGTGTTAATGTACAAGGGTTTATTACAATTATTTTAAATGAATTTATAAATATGTATTTTTAAATGATATTTTTCTATTTCTAATCTGATGATGGACATCAACATATATAAGTCTCATTAAAAAATAGCTCTTTGGGGTCCTCAGTAATTTTGAAAACTGTAAAGTGGTCCAGAGACTAAAAAAGCTGAGAACTGCTCCTCTAAAGAACAAACCTTCAGAGTTCCACTAGGGTGGATGATAGATAGTTACCTGGTCAGATGAAATTAGGGAAAGATCTGAAGCTATTTAAAAAAAAACATAAAAATCCTCTTGCTTTTATGTTTTCCTTTATCTCTTCCTTTCAGAGGTTCCTGATACCATAGATAGAAAAGCTAAGAGACAGAGCCTGGGTCCCAGGAGACATTGTTAAGTTGATGAATAAGCCAGCCCTAAAGGCTGACCTACCTCTGGAGACGCTTCCTGTTATACACTTTTCTGTTTGGGTAGAGGTAATTATTAATCAAAGTTGAAAACATAATGAAAGATAAGACAGGAGAGTGTTTCAAGAAGTCAGGAATCATTGACTTTGTAGAGGATGAGGACTAAATGTTGTCCTAGGACTTAGCTATGTGGAAGCCATAGGTGACCTTGACAGGTCATTTTCAGTGGAAACCAGATGAGAGTGGCTTCTGGCATCCCCTCTCTCCTGCCATTTTTTTCTTCTTTCCTTCCTTCGTCTTCCTTCTCTATCAGACCATAGTGGGGTCTGGGCTTTCTTTACCTCTCTTTGCTCTCTTCCTTTATGTCTTCCATTTTCATGGGTCTAAATGCCACTTTTATGCTGATGTTGCCCAAGTTATCTATTTCCAGCCCAGATCTCTCTCTGCATTTCAGATTCATGTATCCAACTGTGTGCCTGAGATCACTAGTTGAATATATCATAGACATGTCAAATTTAACCTACCCAAAGTAAATATCTTGATTCCACCTTCCACCTGCCTTGTTACTTTCCCTTAGCTGTCTCTGTCGCAGTTCATGGAACTACCATATATCCAACTGCTCAAACCAGTTTTGGAATGAAGAGTTATCCTTGATTCTCTTATTTCCCTCACTCTTTCCTTCTAACCCATTAGGAGTTTTATTGATTTAATCTGCAAAATATATCAGGGGTCTATTCTTCTCTCCTTGTCCAGTACCATCCTCTCATCCCATGTCACTATCCTTTCTTACCTGCATTATTGCAAAAACCTCCCTGCTGTTTCTTGCCTCTATTCTTGCTCCTGTCCATTATTGCTGTCCCACACCCAGCAGTCAGACTGCTCTTCTTGGAAAGTACAACATAGATCATGCTGCTCTCTTCCCTAAAATCCTTCAGTTGATTTTTGTCTTTATAACAAAATCCTGACCCTTTTTCATGACTTAAAAGACATGCTGAATAATTGAGCCCCTGCCATTTTCTTCAGTCTTCTTGTAAATGACCCTCCTCCTTGTTCACCTCACTCTAGCTATCCTGGTGCTATTTAAGTTTCTTGAAACACTGTTTATTCTTCTTTGGGTATTCTGTGGCAACCTTTCCCTGATTGACTAGCTACTTCTATTCCTTTATAGTGCTGCTAAAGTCATTTCTTCAGTGAGCATTTCTATCTACTTCACCGGAGGTTGGTTTCCCATATAACATTTTCCTACTCAGCTCTTTTTTTTTTTCTTTAATTTTTTCTATAACATATGCAACAGTTTGGAGTCATTGTATAAAACTACTTCTAAATATTCTCTATTTGACTTACAGAAAAGGCCTTACATTTCCTAAATTGCTCTCAGGTGACAGGGTCGTCCCCATCATGTTCTAGGTTGCTTTATAAAGGGCCAGAGATTTGATTCTTAGAAGAGTTTAGAAACTTGAAAATTCCAGGGGAAAAGTAATAGGAAGACCACCTGGGACCTGACTCTTGGCAGTCCAGAATAATTATTTTTGAACTTTTCCAACTGAACCCATTAGAGATTTATTCAATAATGTTATATCCCTTCAAAGTTTCAGTCTTTTGCCTCGGATTTACTGGACATGTTATTGAACTAAATGTCTTGTGACTCCCCATTCTACTTTTTAATAACAGCAAATCGATAATCTTGCTCCCATTCTTTGAAGTCAGCAGCTGAAGTATATCTGAAAGGCCCCCAGAAGGTGGGGAATAAAACAGGAACACAATCCTGGGATTTCTGGCTCAAGGGCAGCTTTTGCTTGAAACTTGCAGTCGGTGGTTGGAATTGATTTGATCTCTAGACAATCACATGATGACAGACTTAGAGTATATCTGGACCTAAGGTGCACAACACCTCATTTGGCATCTTAGTAGAACAGTGTACATGCTTTTTCTCAACAGGATTTTGGGGGATGTAGCTCTAGGGATGTCTCTACATTGAAATGTCATGAAAACAAAACCACAAACAAGGAGACAGGGAAATCCTATACTCTGTCCTTTAGCAAAATTTTGATAATCCTCATAGGGAAGAGGAAACAGTCCTTGGCAGGTGAGAAGCTAGAAGGAAGTGACAGGAAAGTCAGTGGCATAATGTTATACACTAAGTTTGTATTGTGTGCTGGGCCACTGTGCTTTACCAATCCTCTATTACTACCTCCATTTTGCAGATGAGGAAATGGAGGATCAAAGAAGTCCTGTGATTTGCCCAATGTCACACAGTGAGTAAGTGGGAGGATTCAAATATTACTTACTGATGTAAAACCTGTAGTCTGATTAACAAACACGTTATTCTGGGAGAACCTGACCTTATAATAGAAAGAACCCAGGCTTCATAGTCAGCCAGCCATGGACTTAAGCCCTACTCTGACTCTACTGGCCGTGTGAACTTGGGCAGTTCACATAGCTTTTGGGGCCCTCATCATCTGTAAAATTGGGATAACAACACCTGCACTTCAGGGTTATTGTCATAGTTAAATGAGATCCCCCTGTATATAAAGTGTCTGGCATAACTTCATGAAGGAAGACCTCCAAATTGCTGATGAGTTGATGAGTCATCAGGGAAATAGAAATTAAAACCATAATATGATACAACTGCATACTCATCAGAATGGATAATATTGAAAAGATTGATAATATCAAGTATAGTTGAGTAAGAGTGAAGCACTTTTAACTCTCCTTTGCTCCAGGTTGAGAACATAAATTGGGAGAATGCCTTTGGAAAATTGGCAGTATCTACTAAAGCTGCACAAATTCATAGCCCATGACATCACAGTTGCATTCCTGAGCATATACACAAGAGAAATGAGTTTGTATTGACCAAAATTTATATAAAAATATTTATAGCACTAATCATATTAATCCCAAACTGGAAAGAGTCCAAACATTCATCAAAGGAGAGTAAAAAAACATATTGTGGTATATTCATATAATGAAATATTCAACAACAAACCACTGATACATGCAACAACATGGATGAATTTCACAGACATTATGATGTGTTGAAGGAGCCAGACAAAAAAGTGCACATACTATGATTCCATTTATATGATGTTCAGGAATAGGTGATAGAGGTAAAAGGAGTGATGACTCCTGGGGAAAGGGTATAGACTGTGAAGAGGCACAAGGGAAATTTGCTAAGGCATTAAAATGTTCTTTGTCTTGATGCAAGTCATAGTTGCATGGGTATGCACATCAGTAAAAGTTTATCATGTTGCATATGTGAAATTTGTACACATTATTGCATGTAAGTCATAAAATACACAGAATGTTAAGAGATGATGTATCTGGTATATAGTAAACACTTAGTAAACATTAGAACCTTTCCTCGCCTTGTTGCCTCCTGGAAAAAAATGCAAAGTGTGGCTTACCACAGAGTTCCTTCCACAATCTTGTATTTATATTCTGTGCTGAGTGGATATAGGGATCATGAACAGGGGATGGTGGGAGACAAGACTTCACACAGAAGCTTGGACACCACACAGATTGTGTGAAGTGCTATCAGGAGGGACCAAACATACACCATGTGAACACAGATGGAGACAGCTTCATTTCTACTATGTACCTGTAGGTAGCTTTGTAGAGGAGGTGGGACTTTCCAGACAGGGGATGGTGAAGCAAGTGAGCACGGTGTGGAAGTGGAGAGAATTCAGGCCACATTTGGGAAGCGTTGAAGGGCTCTATTTAACCAGGTATGGAGGGAAATGTGCGTGGGGTAGGAAAGAAGTCAGGAAACACAAGGATGAGGCAAGTCATGAAATGACATGAATGCTAAGATATGTAGTCTAGACTTGATTCCATTGATAATGGGGAGCTGTGAAGGTTTTTGAGTTGCATTGTTAGGGTTGTGGTTTTGGAGATTACTCTAGTGGATGAATGTGTCATGGATTGTTGTGAGCAGAAACAGCAAAAAGGGAGACTGATTGTGTCCAGAGAGAGGAACAAGGGTCAGAGGAGACAGGATGGTTGCCATGGGATCAGGTTGGGGGCTGATAGGACTCAGATGTGGTAGAAGCTACTCTTATCCTCTCCCTGCCCGAGAAAGCCTAGCTTATTCTACAGCCAACAAGCCAGAGCCTAGAAGCAAGAATTTGCATCGGAAATGCTGGGTTTGTATAAGCCACTATCTTAAGTTCCCTCTAGACAGGGATATTTATTTATTTAATTTATTGGGTGATGGGAGTAGGGGAGGTTGTAGGAGAAGGGAGAGGGATGGTGGCAAGAAGGTATGATGTCTAAACTAGAGACTGCTTTAACCTGATCCCATGGGGAGCACTGGAGCATGGTCTCCTCTAGAGGTAAGGGATCAGTATTTTGGACCCCTTTGTAACCTAGTCATTGGCAGCAGATTGTCCCTGGGGGTAGGGATGGGGGGCGTAACTTCTTGGAACAGGCAGCTCCTTTGGCTCAGGGCAGTTCTTTGGAGGAGGAGCAGCTGTGAGCTTTTAACAGTTAATATTCACAGGGCAGTAGGGGGCTGTCATTGACATGGAAGACAGGATTTTGGGGAGGGGCACAAATGCATCCTTTACAGTGCCTGTCCCTAAAGGGGATGTCCTTCACAGCCAGCTCCACCCTTCCTTTTTCTGTGAAGGCCTTTCTGGGCCATCCAGCTGAGGTGGCTACCCCATCCTTAGTACCTTGACCTTCCCACTGTCACCCCATTGTCATTGTCCATTTATCAGTTGTCTCCCCCACCAGGCCGAGCTCCTCTAGGGCAGGAACCTGCCCTTACCCACCTTGTTATAACCTCAACCTCAGATGATGGCACAGAGGAGACAAGGCACATTCTCTGGTGTCCTATGTCCCCTGCTTCAGTAATCATTGACTCCTAGGCCCTCACTCCTGCCGTCTGCTTCCCCCACAGACTCAAGCCATCTTATTTGATTAAATCAAGACCTTAGGAGACCTCGATGAGCCACATGTGAAGTTCAGGTAGCCATCAGCTGAATTGAGTTGTCAACCTTATTTTTTGGTTATATATATCTTTTAAATTTTTATTTAAAACAAATTATATGGTATGTTTCTTCTTCCTACTCCCCAAATGGCGCAGTGGAAGACAATTTTGCCATGCCGCTCTTGGAGAGAGAACAATCCTGGGGGATCTTAAGGCTGAGCAATTATTTCTGTCAGCAGGAAATCAGTACTTTGTGTCTGAACTGAACAGGTACAGAGAACCTGACTGTTTAATTTACTTTAAATGCCATTTGCGTGTATTCAGTGCTGAGAGGATCACTTTGAAATTGAAGAAGTCAAAGAAATAGAGAGGAAGGATAGAAGTCACAGAGGCAGAAGGCTGGCGAGTGAGGGTAATATTTGAGCGAGATTTTTGGTGATTACTGGCAACTGTGTGGGAGCCTAGGGAAGCACACAGCCTGACTTCTTTGCCCTCTCCACTAGGCTTCTGAGCTGAGGAAAAGCCGGTTAAGACCCTGGATGTGTCACCTGCTGTGATCACTTCCTGGAATGGTTGAATCACAGCCTCTCCAGATGAACATCTCTTTGTCTGTAAGAAAAGTAACTTAGAGAGTTGCATAAACTTTTCCTGGCTGCCTCTTAGGGCACTGCAGCTGCAAGGTAGTAAATGAGTGAGCCTGCCTATCAAATAGCCAAATGAGGGACTGGGGACACTGAGGGGCCAGGTATCATTCAGCTTCTGTAACTGGCACTTCAGAATATGTTGAGAAAGAGGTAAAACGATTCTTCCAGGGGCTTCTAGTCTCCCTTTTGTGTTCTCTTTTCCCCTTGCCCATAGGTGCCTTCAGTCTATATTCGATCCTTAGTCATCTTAAAGATTGTTTTCAGAATAAGATTCAGTTTAAAAATGGAATGGAGTCCTTGCCCACTTGCTGGGGTTTCAGAGATGACTATTTCGTTGGGAGCTCACTGCATATGGGCATGTGGCACCATGACATGGTAGAGGATGATGTATTTTGCTGTGTGTGGGGTGGGGATTAGCATCAGGTGAGTTTGACAAGTAAACATAGGGTTTAGGCTTTCCAGAAAGAGGGAAAAGTCATGCAAAGACCTGGAAATCTAAGCATCATCATGGGTTCAGGGGTCTCCAAGTAATTTGAAATACTGGAGAATGAAGTCATGGTGTATGGATTTGGCTTGAGGTTAGGGATGTGGATTAAGTCCCTGCTGTGAAGAGCCTTAAGACCATCCATATAAAGGGGGAAAAGGTCTGGTGAGGCTTAAGGTATTATATCTCTCAGTTGTAATTGCTGGGAGTGGGGATGACAAAGAATTAAACCCCCCAATAGAGGGGTTTCAGGAGTCAAAGCATCAGGGAGTGACTTTTTTCTTGGGCAAGGAAGTTGCCCTAGCTGCCCATTAAGTTATTCACATTGGCAACTCTGCCTATTGGTTGAACTTCTTTTTCTGCCAGGTGCAACTGGTAACACCTGAGCTTAAGCAGAGCGGCTATAGGATGACTAATGGCCAGTTAACTTGGGGAAAGATGTCCCATTTATTTTCCAGAACACTGATTAGTGAGGCTTTATGATCTTCTTTGGCTAGTAGGACCTGCCAGAAGTTAAAGGATTTTATTAGGTTTGCCAGAAAATTGGGAGGTTAGTCACCAGTCACAGAAATAAGTATATAATGAGTGCCTATTGTGTGTTAGGTCTTATGATGACTATCTTGTTTCCTTCATCACCTCTAACCCTCTCTCCCTTTCTCTTTATTTCTGCTCTTATCTGTTCCATTCTCAGCAGTCCTCATCCCTCTCTCAATTCCCAATCCCAATAGCAAAAATCAGGGAAGACTGTGATGGTTTGGAGGCTTAATGGACCCCAGAAAAGTATGTTCTAAGTTAATCCAGTCCTGTGGATGTAGACTTATTGTCAGTAGGACCTTTGGTTAGGATATTTTGGTTGATGCATGCCCCAGTGGGTCTTAATTCTCTTACTGAAGTTCTTCATAAGAGATGAAATAAAGAGAAAGGACAGAAGCTAAGAGAGGAAAACACAGAGAAGTGGGAGAGAAGGACACACAAAAACAGAGAGGAAGCCACTGAAGCCAGAAAGCTGGAAGCAGTGAAACCCAGGAGAGGAAGGAGAGACCAGCAGATGTTGCCATGTGCCTGGTCCTGTGACAGAGGAGTTGAGGATTGCCAGTGGCTAGTCTTCAGAGAGAAGGTATAGTCTTATTGATACCATGACTTGGACATTGTCATGGCCTCAGAACTGTAAAGTTGCAAGTTAATAAATCCCCATTGTAAAAGCCAACCCATTTCTGGTATATTGAATTTTGTCAGCTTTAGCTAACTGAAACACTGCCCTATTATCCTCTCTTTGGCTGGTATTTTGTGGTTGTTATTGATTAAGATGAAGGACTGCTACTGCTGCTGAAGAAATTATAAATCCTGAGGAAAAGTCAATCATAAGGGAAGTTGATTCTAGAAATTAGAATGAAAACCTGATCCCGGTTCTAGCCTGATTCTCCATTCATTGTTATTACTAAAGAATATGGTGGTTGGCGGGCCGCGGTGGCTCAGCGGGCAAAGTGCTTGCCTGCTATGCCGGAGGACCTCGGTTCGATTCCCGGCCCCAGCCCATGTAACAAAAACGGAGAAACAGAATACAATAAAACAAGAAAATGTTTAAAGATGTTTCCCTTTCTTCCTCCCTTCCTTCCTTCCATCTTTCCTTCCTTCTCTCTGTCTTTCCTTCCCTTCCTTCCTCTCTTAAAAAAAAAAAAAAAAAAAAAAAGAATATGGTGGGCATTTAGGACCTGGACCAAATCTCTACCAACCCCACTGTACGGTTTGGAAAGTTCTTTTCTAAATAAATTTCTACGGCTCTGTTTGCTTTCAGAGGACAAAACCAAGCTGAAGAATGACCTTGTAGTCCCTGTATTTAGTACAGACCCTGAATCATGGGTGATAGCTAATGTATATTTGTTTAATAAATGGAAGAAAAGCAGAAAGAACCAAAATGTTTGCTTCTTTGATTTTCCCATGGGTATAGATTCTAGTATCTAGGACTTGGCAGTATCCTGAAGTACTTTAAGCTACTTCTGAACTAGATCTGGAACATACCAACCTTGCCTAGTCTCTGTTTATTTATGGAGCACCTATTATATGCTCAGACAATGTGTGGCTGAGAAATGCTGCAGTGCCCCAGGCCATGGAGCCCTATGACTCTATAAGGACAGAGCCACCCTGTGGTCTGCTTATTGACAGGTCTAACTTGCCACCATACCTGGTTTGACCCAAGCATTATTCATTCCTAAGTCTTTAATACCCCAGGAATCCAGTGGCAAATGCTCAGTAAAGATTTGATGAGTGAATGACTAGTACACACGAAATTATTAGTTTACACAGATTAGGGGACATCATTTAGGGGACTGACTTTAAAGTCCATATCTTCTGGAGTTTGGTTGATGTGAGGGCTGACCAAGGCTGAGCAAAACAGATCTGATCTTGCTTCTGCCCTGAATTGTTTTGTGACCTTAGACAGTCCTTGGCTGAAACAGGCCTCTTTTCAGCATAAATAAAATGAGAGATTTGAATCAGAGCTTCCCTGATGTCCTTTCCAGCTCAAGTATACTAACATTTTAGGTCTATAATAGAAATCTCTCTCTAGATTTTTGGCTTCAAAAATGCAAAAAAGAAGAGAAAAGTATGTGCCCTGAGGGTTGTGGCAGGAACCCTAAAAGAGTACCTGCAGCTTAGAATCTGTTTCTATTTTGCTTGGAAAGCATATTCAATAACTTGGGGCTTTATTTTTGTAAAATATAGGCAGGAAAACTTACTGTTTACTCTAGGGTGGTATGGCAATTAATTGGTTAATGTTTGTGAGTTGCAGAAAGAACAAAAAGTGCTGTGTGCAAAAAGCCATATAAATGCTAAGTGTTATTGTTTTTCATCTGATTTTCCCCAATTCTATTTCACTTTCATATCAGAGTAGTCATAACAGTATCAGTTGGGGCTCCTCTGGCTAATTACACTGCCAATAAAAGGAAAAAAAAATCCCTTTTAAAGTTCCATTTAAATTTCTCTCTGTCTGTGACCCTCTTTTCCCTTCTCTCCAGTGCATTGTTTAGACTTGCTAACTGCTCAGGGGTCAGTAAATGTAAGCACCTTCTGTTTTCTCTCCACACCCATTGCACTCCATAAGAGACTGACACTCTCCCCACAAGTTAGCAAATGGTGCTTTGATGCCTACAGGCAAAAGGATGCACAAAAGGGTATGGAGGATATACAAATAAATACCCCAGGTGGATAGCTACCCTTTAGGAGTTCCTATCTGTGTGGAAAGGATAGAGACCAGCACCCTCTCTAACCATTTTTCAGGGAAGAATGTGAGAAGCTCGGTGAGGGAAAGGCTATGGTGTTCTAAATATCCCACATAGTAAATTGTGGGACAATTGATACTAATTCAGACTCCCTGTGTATTAGTTATCTATTGCCACAAATGCTGTGTAACAAACAACCCTAAAACTCAGTGGCTTAAACAATAAACATTTGTTTAGTTAAAGAGGCCTCAGGTTGGTGATTCAGGCTAAGCTCAGCTGAATGTTTTTTCTGGTCTCTGCTGAGACCTCTTGATTTCATGATGCCAGACCTAATTTCTAGGGTCAACTGGCTATTTGCTGATCTAGGCTCTTCTTGGAAGGGATAACTGAGGGAACTCAGCTCTTCCCTACTGTCTCTCATCCTCCATTTGGCTAGCCTGGGTATGTCATTCTTATGACATTGTGGAGGTACAAGAATGAGAGGGAAATCCACAAGTTCTCTTGAGGCCAATGCTCAGGAATTGCACATCCATACTTCCATCTAACTCAGTTGGCCAAAGCTAGTCACATGGTTGAACCCAGATTCAAGGTATGGGGAAAGTCATCCTGCTTCTTTAGTGGTGGAGGTGGACATGCAAAATCACATGGCAAAGAGTAGTGTACAAGAAGGGGTGGGGAATTGGAGCTATTAATGCAGTCAATTTATTACAACATATGTCAGCCCTACACTCTAAATCAGTACCCCAGGTCTTTCTGATGCATAGTGAGGTTAGAAAACAACTGGACATAAACAAAAAGCAGCCCAACAGTAGGGGCTTGGAGAAGTGATGGAATTAGTGGGTGCCTGTGCTGGGCCTTGCCCCAAATGCTCATTACCCTACCAGCTTTCCATTTCCTCTTTTCATAAAGAACCAAACTGAGACTCTTCAACTGCCAATGAACCCGGGGGGGTGGGGTGTTAATGGGTAAAAGCTGACTGGGACCTCCAAGAAGGCCTTGTTGAACTTTATAAAGGAGCCTTAGCAGGCTGGGAGGGACTTCAGGAGAAGGAGGGACTTCATGACAGGTAGGCAGCATGAAGGCAAGAGCAAAAGCTCAGAGGCCGGAGGGCCAAGGAGTTTGTGGTGTGACTGGAGAAGGATATGTTGGAGAGAAGTTTGGGAAGATAAACTAAACCCAGATGGTGTTACTTGAGTGGCCGGGATGTGAGTCCTCTGTTGGGGAAGTCTGATATTGGAGTCAGTGTAGAAGGATGTAAACAAAATTGCCATGTATTAAGATAGGACATCTACTTCCAGAGTTGGGTTTCATGTCCATGAGGCTTTCTTTATAAAACTGCTGTGTTGAATCAGCATGCCTTGTGGGGTGTAATCATAAAGACATTTATTTATTTTTTTTGTCTCTTACAGTTTTGTCAAACTTATTTGGTGGGGCTAGTCCTCCTTGTTTGACAATTCAGGTGATCTCTGTGACTTATCTGGTCACTCTTGGGGAGTCCAAGGTGCTCTAGTTAGCAATCCACTGTCTACTTCTTGTGTAGGAGTCAAAACTTTGAACCTGGTTTAATGTGAGGCCTTTTCCCTCCCACCAGCTAAGGGCTGCTGAGGACAAAAAGTCTGCAGTCTGGGAAAGGGCTGTAAATTGCTTCTTCTTGCTTCCAGTGCCTTCAGCATCTATTTTTCCTAATCTCAAATTATTAATCACAATCTCCACTTTTCTGAGGTTTAGAGGAGGGAAAAGAGGTTAGGGGCACAGGAACATTTTTACTTGACTGGCGTTATTGCGGACTGGCTGATGTTCTCAGTTTTTCTCTTGGGGTTCTGTAGAAACCCTCTGTCTTGGGTGTTAGTGATTTATTGAGGAAGTGCTTACAGGAATAATAGTAAGGTACTAGGGGAAGCTGGGTGGTAAAGGAGAGGAAGCCAAGAAAGTTACATGATTTCAAGCAAAATCCCATGGAGAGTGGCTTTACATTGTTCCCACAAGGGAATTCTGAAGTTTAAATTATACCTCAGAGTTTGTTCTGACTTAAGGCAAGGGTGCTGGGCTTTCATTCTGTTTGCCAGGGCTGCTGTAAAGTAGGATGGCTGGCCTGGAGTAAACCCTACTTTGGCCTTAATAACTGTTTTTGGATGAATGAACAGGCCAGCTAGGTGCCTTCTGTTGTTTCCCACCCTGAGATTTGGAGACCTAGTTTGAGTGTGAGTACATAGGGCATCTTCCTCACCCTTTGTAGTTCTCGGGGAGGCATCAGCCTGGGCACTGGTGGCAGGAACTCTAATCACTTCTGGCCTAAGCTAGTGGAACTTCATAGCTTCTCTGATCTAGCCTCTGTTTTTTGCCCTGAAACTGGGAGAATGACCTGAGTGGATGTAAAATGTACTCACCAAGAAAAATTACCAGCCTCCCCAAAGCCTTCCGAGTTCTGGGTGGTGCCTCCACTGTACTGTTTCACTCCTGGTACATGTAGTAGATACTCAGTAATCATGTGCTGAGTCAGAATCTGGCACACTATGCTGCCCCTATCCACCTGATCTCCACTCGGTACCTAGGCAGTGAATGCCCAGTGTGTGCTGGGCCCCATGGCTATGTGTTTGTGTTGGAAAGAAAGTAGACTAGCTGCTTAGGGCTGGGCCAGTGTCAACTTTTTCAGACATGGCAGGAGGTTTCAGGGAATGGGTGACTCATTTAGAGCAGGCTCCATTGCACAGAATGCTCCATCTCTGTGCTAAGCTAAGCAGGACACTTTAGCTGGATCATTGCATCTTCCTCCAAGGAGGCAGCTAGAAAAGGTGGGAGGTGAGTGACACATATAGGCTGCAATTATCTTGTGGAGATAGCAAAGAGAGGCAGCTCCAAGGGAAAAAAAGTGTGGGTAGGGAAACAGATTTCAGGGGACTTGTTGGAGTGATATAGAAGAGGGCAGAGGAAGGAGAGGAGCAAGATGAAACCCTGGGGAGTGCCTGGGAAGCAGAGATATAGTTATTAAAGTCTAAATAACATACAAATAGCTTTGTGGCTTTTCCTTAAAACCACATTTTATTTGAAACTCACAAATGTCTGGCTCTAATTGTTTCATTGGTTATATTTGTCCTTTTTGCAAAATTTTGTAAAAGAGACTAAATTCTCCATTAATGATATTTCTTAGTTTCAGTAATCCTATTTTTACTCGTAACAAATAAGCAGCTTGTTCAGAGAGGTGGTGGCTATTGGGCAGCTCAAAACCTAGGAAATTCAAGAGGTGGAGTGAATGATTTCAGCAAAGTATAATTGCTGCATATATGAGGGCAATGCTTGCTTTTTAGTCCAGGGTCCTCCCTACTTCCCCTCTCCCTTTTCCTCTCCTTCCTTCCTGTCATTTATTCATTCAATATTTATTGAGCACCTACTATGCACCATCTGAGATACAGAGGTAAACAAGATAGAGATAGTCCAGATTTATATAGTATAGATAAGGCAAAAGATGAGAAGTTTCATTCATTCATTCATTCACTTATTCATTCATACATTCAATGCACATTTATAGAGTGCATGACATTTGACAGTCCCCTGTGCTAGGTATTGGGGATATAGAGGTGAACAAGAGAGACACTATCTTTGCTCTCATGCAGCTTATAATCTGGGTGGGAGAGATAATAAACAAGGAAGTTCTTAAAATAAACATGTAATGACATTTTGAAGGATGCTAATGGTCTAGTTCACATGGGTATCGTTCCCCATTGATGCAAGTTTCATAAGTATGTTGACTTTCTGAAAAATAATTTCAACCTTGAACTATGGAAAGGCACATTTGTGTATTGGAATAACTGTGGATGTGTGTGTGTGTGTAACAAGGTGAGTATGTATTTCTTTCCTCATTCATTTCCAAGAGTAGATAGTTTCTTGTGAGGAAGCACAAGATCTTAAGTTAATGTCTCACTCCTTTGTTGAACACTCTTTCTTACCATCAAGAAAAGCCAAGGGATCAATGAGGTCCCTTGGGTGTGAGGCAGAATTAATGTGCTGTATAAATGGGACACTTCAAGACTGCGTTGTTGGAAAACCAAAGACCAGGCAGAGGTCATTGAATTGTAGTCACAGTTGGGACACTTCTCATTGATTTCAGTAGTTTTGCTTAACTCCCAGTGGCTCCAGTTTTCACCTAGGAACCCGAGTCCTGCATCTTCTGGAACACATTCCTGATACTTTATGTCAGGAGTAAGGAGGAAGAGCCCCAAACATTACCTATTCGTCAGTGTCTGCAGCTCAGTGGGTCTATACACACAGGCTCTCACAGTTCTTCCATGATAACAGATGGAAGTCCTCTAAGACCCCTTACTTGTGCCCACTCCCCACAATCCCATCACACCAGACAGATTGGGTTTTGGAGACCCAAAGATCTTCGTCACTTTCTGGCTGTAGATCTTTAAACAAGTACTCTTCTCCCTGAACTTCAGTCTCCTCCTCTGTAAACATTGTTGAACTCATAAGGTTATGTGGGCATTAAACGATACAGCTTCATTAACTAGTTAAGCAGCTAAGTTAGTAGTAGTGAGGTCCTTGGTTCTCACTTCTGCAATTACAGAACTCTCAGGAGATTTGTGGCAGGTGTTTTCCAAAGATGGCCACAGCAACATCTCCCATTTCATAAACTTTTCCTTAATATGACCTTGCTATGCACCCGTCCTGTGGAGTGTATTTCTTCATCAACCTGACTCTAGATGGACTCCATATCTGCTTTGACCAATGGAATACGACAAAAGGATGTTATGCCAGTTCTGGGTGTAGCCCTTAACCGGCATGGCAGCTTCTGCTTCCTGCTTCATGGAAGTCAGCTTCCAAGTAAGAAATGTAACTATCCTGAGACCACTAAGTTAGAGAAGCCCTGGGAGAGGATATGCCACATAAAGAGAGAAAGGTCAAGAAGCACTAAGGTACACCAGACTTGTGAGCAAAGGAGTCATCTTGGAAGTGGATCCTCAGCCCCAGCTCCTAAATTCTGAAATTCCTGACCCAGTGAATTGTGTAACAGCAACAACAAAATGTTTGTTTTAAGATACTAAGTTTTCTGAATAGTTGGTTACCCTGTAATAGGAAGCTAAATAGTCTTTTTTTCCTTATCCAGGTCTGTGTGTCTTTCCCCCAAGATCTTGCCGATTGTGTTGAATTAAGAAAAGCACAGGCTATTCCAGCTCAGATGGTCTGGTTTTGAATTTTGTCTCTATTAGCTATGTGTTCATGTTAAAACTTTGAACTTCAGCTTTCTCATCTCTGATGGGACATTCTAAGGCTCCTAGGTGTGTGGTGAGGATGCAATGAGCCAATCCAAGTGACTTACAGCATGTCTTGACCTTAGTACCCTGTCAACCATAAATTGGGAATAAGAACCTCCTGAAGCTCCATGAGACACCTTCTGGTTGGCCTGAAAGCCCTGGTGAGGGCTGGAATAGTCTGGAGAAGAAAGACTTGATGTGGGCATGTGAGTGTGAGTGTGGGGGCTTCTGCATTCTGCTCATGACTCTTGAGTGCCTACCACATGAGCCGGGCCCCTCTGCTGCTTCTGCATTACCTCTTTTAATATTACTGCCTCAATAATTAACCCCATTTTACAGATGAGGAAATCGAGATTTGGAGAAGTTGATATAGCTTGCCTAAGGATCTAAACTAGCCATGGTGGAGTGAGGATAAGAAATCAGGTTCTTGGATACTTGGAGACAATCACTTAGAATTTTTTACTTTAGCGCAGGTGAAGATAAGAGAATATCCGAGAGGCATATAATTTTAGTCTTAAATCCTGGAACAACATGAAAAAATCGAATTTGTTTAAAGTTACAAACAACAGAAGTTTATTCCTTCCAACCGATCGTCCTTAGCAAAACAGACTTAAAGAAGGCACCTTATTCCTTCCATTTCCTGTCAGAGGTTCTTCTGTTTTAAGCATGTGAGTCCCTCTGTTCTGGAAGTTTTCCTTGACAGAAGCAGAGAGGCTTTTGACAAACAACTTTAATATTCTTTGTGTCTGTGTGGCTGGCTCTAATAATCCTGCAAGCTTACAAGGTCACTGTTAAGATTAAATCCGAGTCATCAGGGGCAGATGTTGACACATCATTATTTAAATCCTGAGCTGCTAAAGGAGTCTCATCCCCATGAGCTATGATTCACTGGCCAAATGAACACCCCCAAATTCCACCACGGTCTGCTGAGTGGAGACTTCAGGCTCCATTAGGGAAAAAACTTGCCTTGCCACCTGTCTTGCTCTCTGTGGTCAGAAAGCCCTACTTTGGGATGCAGAAGAAATGTGGCATGCAGAAAAAAATGAGTGTTTCAGAAGCCCTGGATTCCTGTCCCATTTCTCCCACTCACTGTGGGATTTTAGATTTTCTCATCTTTTTTTGCCCTTTCTGCAGAGCATTTTCCATAATTTGTGTTTACACCTTGATTTATTTGTTTTTCTATTTGTACTATTTTGTTTTTATTTTTTATTGAAGTATAGTTCAATATCTGTTTTTCTCACCGCTCTGCAAGCTTCATGAGGGTGGGGAGTCGGCCTGTTTAGTTCACTATTGTCTGCCTAGTAGTCTAAATGTATGTACAATGAGTGCCTAAAACTGTAAATGAGGAGATGGACTGTTTTATCTTGGTTATATTTTCTAGTTTTAAAATTCCTTTTTATTAACAATTTGTTTCATGTTGCTTTGGGTCAAATTTTCCTTACTTGCATCTTCACTTGTCTCAGGATATGTTTAGAAAATTCCTTGATCTTCAAGGCCAGGAATATTCAAGATTTGGCTTTATTATTTCATCATCAATTCCTGATACATAGTAGACACTTGGTAAATGTTTGGTGAGCAAATGAGTGAATGGATGGATGAGTGAGTAAAGCGAACTAATCTTTGTTGGTAGAATGAAGAAAGTTATTAATTGGGGAATTGATTGCAGAATTCAAATAAATAAAGTGCCCAGTAAGACAGTCATCAAAACACTGGGTATGGTTGTCACCTTCTTTGTTCCTAACTCATGAATGAGCCCAAACTTTTAAGAATATCATCACTAGCCTTATTTAGAACAAAGAGATGTGAGTATGAGGGAGTTTTCCTGATAATAATCTCTGAGAAGTCTACACACACATGTACATACTTGTGGAGGGCAGTATTATGGAAAGAAGATAAGCTCAAAGGTCAGAAAGAATGGGTTCAAATCCTGGGACCTTGGGAAAGTTGTGTAAAAGGGCCATAGCCATGCACGCACTATTAGCACTATGAGGTGCAGATATTAAATAGAGTTTATTGGGGGAAAATTCACAAAGTAGTAGAGTACAAGCAGCTCTCTGAATCCCCAAATTCCTGAGGCTTAGGTCAGATCTAGAGATGTGCATTCTCCTTGCCAAAGAGAGGGGATTCACTTCCATAAGCCTCCCTATATTTATAGGGTTGGGGATAAAGAATGTCCCCGAGGACAATGGGAGCTCCTTGGTCTTATGAGGAAGGAGGAACCCATGAAGCCCAGGAGTTGGGCTGCTATAAAACCTTTTGCTAAGATAACTTAGACCTGCTGACCTTGCTCTCTGCTAAGCCACCAAAAGTTGGGGAGAAAATGAGTCTTTAGGGCCATCAAGAATTGTCTCTCATCAGAAGACTTTTCTTAATCTCTCTGAGTCTATGTTTTCTCAACTTTAAGATGGGGATAATAATGACTGTTTTGAAGAATTATTGTGAAGATTAGAAGTAATCATGTAAAATATCAAGCAGTGTCTACGATCCAGAAAGAGCTCAACAAATTCCAAATATCTTAGTTTCAAGGAAAGAAAATTAAAATACTTGTTATACACTTGGAGTCTTATTGCATGTGGGAAATTTGATTGGTTAGCTGGTGACAGTTCTGGTCTGGCAGAGGCATTTGCTCTCCCTTAACCTCACACTTTCTTATCTAAAACCTGTAGGAGGTTCTTATGATAATGGCCTCAGGGGTTGTGTGTGGCATGGGCAAGATGCATTCCTCACTTCTCCTTATTTGCTGTGCAGCATTCATGTGATACAGGTTTTTGATGTGCAGTTCCTGGATGGTGGGGGAAGATGCAACTGGATTGAAGTAGTATATTCCAACATCAAAATACTGCACTCTTGGATGCATCTGGACTCACGTGGAATTCGTGGAAGTGTACATTATGAAATGCCAGATTTTCATAATGGAAAAGTAAGAGTAGTGAAGAAAAATACCAAAAACTTTCTTCTTATAATTATTATTATGATTATTATGGGATGTGGGCTATTGTGATAACATGAAAGAGCTTAATTTGAAAAGAACTGAAGAAGGTGTTCTAACATGGACAGGCATGGCATGTACACACCTAGAAAAACTCTGCTTTTAGGAAAGAGGATTGAGATATTGGGTAGAGCTTTTTTTTTAAAGGAAAGACAGAGAGAAAGAAGGAAGGATAGAAGGAAGGAAGGAAGGAAGAAAGGGAAACATCTTTAAACATTTTCTTGTATTTTGTTTTTCTGTTTTTTGTTACATGGGCTGGGGCCGGGAATCGAACCGAGGTCCTCCGGCATAGCAGGCAAGCACTTTGCCCGCTGAGCCACCGCGGCCCACCCTGGGTAGAGCTTTTTATTGTGCCATTAAGATTTTCTGAGCTTCTGTATCAGACTAGTCTCGGTTTTCAAGGATTGGGATTGAGGGAATGTCAGGTGGTGGTCCTGGGAGTGGTAACCCATCGAATCCATCCCTCATTGCATTTTATTTCTCAATTTTGGTTGTGCTTATTTGTTCATTCATTTATTCATTCATTTAGCAATAAAGAGCTTTTGATAGCATATGCTTCCGTAATCTGAGGGATATTCGACGAAGTTAAACATGTGGCCTCTTCAGGGGATTTCACGAGAGAAGCAGCCCATCTCTGTCTTTGGCTAAGTCTTCCCTCTGAATGAAGAATTACTGAGCTATCATAGGAAAGGTAACTGTAAAGATGGAAAAAGATCTTTAAAAGTCACCTAGGGAAGGACAAATGTGGAAGAGGTGTTCAGACCTCCATGAAGAATTTCTGGTTGAGGCGTCCTGGATTGCAGAGAAGTTTGTTGGGTGACAGGGGCTAGTTAGTCTCCAGGCTGGGCGAGAACCTTAGGGGGGGCAGGTGAGCTGAGCTGAGGCTGAGAATTAAGCATACAGAGGGAGTTGGAGGAAGGGCTGCAGACAAGTGGTGTTGTGAGGTCACTGAGGGACTGCCTACTCTGGGCATGTAGCTGGGATAGAGAGCCCCTGAATGGTCTCACCCACATGCACTGCTCACTGACGGTACAGATGAGCTAGAAAAAGCAAAGCACAGCAGCTAGAACCAGGAAGAGAGGCCCTTTCCTCCTGCAGGGTCCCCGCAGCACCCTCTACTGATAAAGTTTAATATTGCACCCACTGTAACAGGTTTCCCCGAGCCCAATTCATTATCATAGAGCAGGTACTGAAGGGTAAATGCGGAGCAAGAGGCAATAAATCCATAACTGGTACACCCTTCTGGTTGTGGGTTATCTGGAAAAATCACTGTAAAATATTTAATCTCCACTCTCAAGCTCAAAGAGGTTTTGTTGTTTGTGAAAGCTGGGAAGTTGTTCAAAGGATTCCAGAGTGTACATCCTTTGGAGGAACCTTCGGAGATGGCTCTCTGGTTAGTCCTCCCAGGAGAAAGGGCTGGAATGTGAGCCTCGGTTGGTAGCAGTCATTTGAACTAACTCTTTCCTGCTGAAAGGGCGTTATATCCATTTAATTTTCAGACTTGGAATCATAAGGGACTGGGCTTTAGTCTCAGCTCTGCCTTCAGCAGTGCATGTCATTGGACATGCTATTCAACCTTTGCTGGGCTTTGCTTTCCCCAGTGGTGGGATTAAACGAGACGATAGATGTATTGTCCTTAACACAGTGCCTGGCATAAAGGAAGCATGCAACAAATGGTAGCTAGTCATAATGATGCTGAACCCACCATGGTGTTCTTCACAAACTTGGGGTAAAAATATGGTCATGTCGCTTTTATTATTTCAACCAATTAAATGCCATCTGCTCCATCAGTATGAAGTCCCTCTTGAAGCTGCCTTCTTTCTTGAATTTCCAAGGACCCTGGGGCTCAATCCAAGGGGGCTCTTTCTATTTCCAGCACTAAGTTGAGAGGCCTGAAGTCTTGTGCCTCAACGTGATAACTGTTGACCACTGCCCATTCACTGCGTGGCCTCTTGTCCATTCTGCAGTGATAACCTTGGTGGTTCGGATACCAGTGTGTGACTAATGATGCTGCAGGCCTGGCCTCCAAAGTTGGGCTCAGCCCCATCCCCTAGAGCGGGGAGCAGCACACTTTTTCCAGAAAGAATCACATAGTAAATATTTTAGACGATACAGGCCCTGTGGTTTCTGTTGCAGCTACTCAACTTTGCCTTTGTCATGCAAAGCACCCATAGGCAATATGCAAATGAGTGAGCTTCACTGTGTTGGAGGCATGTCTAGTGTGGACCAACCTGTGCTGGGACTATTATATCTTTAGGAGCATTTTGCATCTTTTGCCAAACTGGCTTTTCTCTTTTCAGAGGCGATTTTATTTCAGGTGTCACTGACTTGTCCTGTTATGGGCTTTGGTTGGAGCTTCTGAAAACACCCTGAACAAGTGTCCTGTCTTTGATTTTGAAGGACTAAAGATGGGTGGGGGTCTTAATTTCTTCCCACCTGGAATGTCCCAGGCTTCTTCTTTAAACTTTGTCTCTGTAAACCTAGTGGCAGCTTTTACTAAGTTACTCAAAAAGCAAGCTGTTGTTATGTGATTTAGCCCCTGCTTTGATGCACTATCGAGCAATGAAGATCCATATCCCTGTTTAAGCAGCAGCAAGGACAACACAACATCAACAAACTGTATATGTATATATTATTTTATTGTTGCTATAGTTACTAAAGGTAAATCTGTTGCTATAGACAACGGATCATCTGCTATCGTCATCTGGGAATTTTCTTGGCTAGAGAAGAAACAGCAAATTTGAATATACAAGAGAATGCATTTTAAGGAAAAGTTGGGGCCAATAGAGTGAAAGAGTAAACTAATCACCTAGTAGGGGGGTGAAGCTGCCCGAGACAGACTCCCAACATGCCTTGACTGTGGACTGATCTGCCCCCTTGCCAACCTCTTATGACAAGGTAGTCACAGTCCCCTGGCATTTTCCTGTGCCTTTTTCTTTCATTCTATTTAAATCCTGGGGCACAGGGGTTGATGCAGAGATATTTATGCCCTTTCGATAACTGCTGCTTAAGCTGCTTCTTTGACAGACAAATTCTAATTAAACTGTATAATAAGTTGCAGAAACACAACTGATCTCAGTGCTTTTCCTGTGGTGTGTCACATCCGAAAAAGCCACATCCTGCAACTTGCAGATACATTTTTAGGAACTGTCTCTGTGAAGTCGCACTGGCTGTTTCTCCAGAGATGTTGGTTAGGCTAACACTCTACTCCTTTTTTTTCTCTCCTTAGTGAAAACTATATTTAGGCAGCAAATTACTTGCAGGGAAGTTCAGGTCAAAGAGATTTGTACTTCTTTGCAGTAAATTCCTGCCCTTGGCTTAGGAATGTTATAATAGCCAGTTAAATGGCTGAGTTGGAATTTGAACCCAGGTCTTTCTGTCATGATACATTCTAGGAAATAAAAGAAAAATAAAAAACAATAACAAAAAACAACAAATCAACAAAACAGCTTTGTGCTTGCTTTTGGGCATAAGATTTGACTTCAGTTTGAGGAAAGGAGGGTCTTTATAGTAGCAATAATCAGTAATTGTTGGAAATGTGGGCCTGGAACTTGGGTGACAAATCCAGGTGAAGATTTAACTGTGAGAGTCTTCTCTTTGGGTCTGCATTAATTCTTCCAGCAAAAACATGCTTTGTTCAATCACATTAAATGGTATCTTTTACAAGTTGTGGTGTGTTTTGATTTGCTGAAGCTACTGGAATGCAGTGTACAAAAATGAAACAGCTCTTAAAAAGGGAATTAAGTCACAAGTTTACAGGCCATAAAATGTCCAAACTAAGGCATCCAGAAAATGATACCTTGACTCAAGAAAAGGTCAATGATGTTGGGGTTTCCTCTGCCAGCTGGGAAGGCACATGGCAATGTCTGCTAGCTTTCTCTCTTGGCTTCTTTCTCAAACAGTTTCCCCAGGAACGTTTTCTTTCTGCACCTACAAAGTCTCCTCTGTGTTGGCTCTGTTGCTTCTCTCACCTCTGTCAATTTTTCCAAAATGGTTCCCTCTTAAAGGACTCTAGTAAGCAGCTCTACCTTGAATGGGTGGAGACACATCTCCATGGAAAACCACCTAATCAAAAGGTCCCACCCAGTACAAGGGTAGTTCAGTGGTAGAATTCTTGCCTGCCATGTGGGAGACCCAGGTTTGAGGCCCCTCTATGCACTTCCCAAAGCAAACAAACAAGAAAAACAAACAAAAATTCAACAAATGGTGCTGCAATAATGGGATATTCACATGGAAAAATAATGAAATGTGACTCAAAAAAAAAAAAAAAGGGTCCCACCCATAGCTGGGTGGGTCACATCTCCGTGGAAACAACTTAATCAAAAAGATCTGACCCAACAATATTGATGAGGATTAAGAACATGGCTTTTCTGGGGTACACAACAGTTTCAAGCCAGCACATGGTGGAAGAAGCACCAAAGTGGAGTCAAGACAAATTTTCTACCTTTATTTGCTATGTGCCTTTGGGCAACTAACCTAACCTCTCTGAGCCTGGCAAACCTATGAAATTGGTGGTACAAGGGGCATTTAGGCTCATTTGGGTTTATTTACATGGTAAGAACAGGAGAATTCCAGGAGAGCAAGTGGAGGACTTGCTTGAGGACTGGTCTCAGTGGCTTTTCTATTTACCAAAGCAAGTTCAAGGCCAGCCTGATGGAAGAAGGTACAAAACAACACTGATGTTTTATTGTTGCTGTAGTTACTAAAAGTAAATCTGTCACTACAGACAATGGATCATCTGCTATTGTCATTTGGAAATATTCTTGGCTAGAGAAGAAACAGCAAATTTGAATATACCAGGGAATGAATTTTAAGGAAAAGTTGGGTTCAATGAAGTGAAAGATTAAACTACTCAACTAGTGGTCAGGGGTGGTGATGGTGAAGCTTCTCGACACAGAGACTCCTAACATGTCTTGACTCTGAGCTAAGCAAAACAACATTGTGAGAAATAAGGACAGAGATAGAAGAACTATTGCAAATGATGTATACTGGGCTAATTTTCATTCTGGGACCTTCAAGGAAAATAAATGATTAGTATAAAGTGGTCGCTTGGACATGTGCTCTGTCCATGTACACCGTTAGGCAGGAAGAGAGGCAGAAAAGAACTGTAAGAGAACACTGGACAAGGGATTCAAATTTACTAGCTGTGTGGTCTCAGACAAGTTGCTTAACCTATTGGAACCTTGGGTTTTCATCCTAAGATTCCACAAATCATTAAGTCCATTCTATTCTAGGCGCTGCAACTACAGGCAACAAAAAGGAAGTGATCCTTCCAATCTTCTATTGTTGCATGTAGCAGAGACTTGGGAAGTCCCTGCCACTTTTGGAAATAAAGGGTCATTTTATTTAAAATACATTATGCTGTTGCTTGCTGTTCAGGTTAGCCTTGCACTTGGCTACTTGGACTTGTTTCACTGAAGGAGCTCTAAGTAACAGCAGATATACTGTGTTTCCTATATTCTGAGGCAGTCATTTCCCCTTGGGAAATCTTCTCTTGTTAGCTCAGCTTTTGAATTGCTTGACCTCTTTGGGGGACATGGGTTGGTAAAGGCTCCAAGTGCATCTATATTCTGCTCATTTGTCCTGGTTGATTTTCAACTTTGTTTTCCAACTGTGAAAAACATCTCTATGGATGGCAGTAATTGGGAATTTAATAATTTTTTGATGTTTCTTGTAGT
Organism: Tamandua tetradactyla; assembly: GCF_023851605.1. Lineage (NCBI taxonomy): Eukaryota > Metazoa > Chordata > Mammalia > Pilosa > Myrmecophagidae > Tamandua > Tamandua tetradactyla. The sequence continues at coordinate 53,675,108 of NC_135341.1, read as the reverse complement.
GCTTGGGAAATCCACCGAGAATGATATATATTTTTCAGTGTTTCCCCATTCTGTGCTAAAATTTTAACTACACATGGGTTTGATTTTCTTACTGTAAATAAATATGCTATTTTTATTAGGATTATGGAAAAGTTGAAAGTTATCAATACCTTCTTTTCCTCATCAACACCTATTCTTCCTTTGATGAGTCCCTAGGTATTGAGATTCCAGGTTGGGAACTTCTAAGGTCTTTTATTATGACTGTTAGATACAAACCATGACTCCTATGATTGTTAGAATCTGTTCTTACAGAACCAGCATGACCCAGGATACAGAGAGATGAGAGAGCAGGGTCAAGGTTGGCTCTCAACCTTGGCAGCCTTTAGAGCTCAATATTTATTCTTTATGTGGGTCTGAATGTGTCTGTTGGGTATAGTAGTAAATTAATTTCTCTTCTGGTTTCAATTCTCTGATTTGCATACTGGAGACACAAGTGGCATTACCCTATTTAGGGATGCTCTCTGTGATTTTGGGGGTGGGACAACTCTTTGTCACTCCTTGGTCTAATTTCTTAGCCCAGTTCAAAGCATGAGTGGCCAACAGCAACAGAGAAACATGGGATGGTAGAATTGGGCAATTGATTATAGTTTCTATAGTCATCTGAAGAGGGAGGAGAGCCATTAGCACACTTCCTGGGAGAATTCCAAAAGATGAATACGGGTAGGACATATGGTTTCATTGCTCTCTCGATCCTTATTTTATTGATTCTGGGGAGGGTTTGGCCTGTCCATGGATTACTACAATGGAGGGACGTCAGCTCTTGCGCTAAAAAGTATGAGAGGCATAATTTCACACATCTTTCACATCTTGCCTTTACTATGATTACTACTACAATCATGCCTGTTATTGACTGACATTTATTAAATGCTTACTAGATACCAGGCAACATGCATTTACATTTATAATCTCAATTTTAGAATGGAAAACCATCTTTTGACATGAGCAATATAATTATTCTTATTTCACTGAAGCTGAAATTGGGGCAATAGGCTTCTTTTGTCTTCCTTACTCAGCTGATAAGTGGTAGAGATGTGATTCAAGATGAGGTGGCTATTTTCCAAAGCCTCACTCTGGCCTGTCTCTAAAATACTGTGCTGGGTTACGCGCACAAACACATATGGTCCTTTGTGTTAGATGATCATAAGGATGAAAAAGCCCCAGCTAGCTCATATTCTTGCCACCAGTCTAAGCCCTGGCCATGTGGCTTTAGTCAGAGCTGGGGGCTGTCATGGCTCATGAATGCTGTGGAAACTTTGAGAGTAGAATCTTTGCAGGTCTCAAAGGGAGTACTATATTGGAGCATGTATATTATAGCATGTCTTTAGCGCTACCTACAGGTCCTCCATGCTCTGCCCTTGCCTGATTTAATTTCTCAACAATTTCTCCTTGCACATTCTATCTCAGCAATGTAAAAAAGCTTATAGTTCTCTGAATATCCCATGCTTTCCTGCTGTCTGGGATGCCTGCCTCCTTCATCCTCCTTAACATCTGGTTGATGCTCTCTGTCCCTCCAGGCCAAACTAGCTGCCATGCCTGGGCATTCTCTTGACATCCTTCTAGGTACTTCCTGGTTCCTCAAAAGTCCTTACTCTCAACCCATAAGTGATATACATTGGGTGTTTCCCTGCTATATTCATTTCCTAGCTGCTAAAAAAAATACTATACAATGGATTAGCTTAACAAGAATTTCTTCACTCACTGTTTCAGAGACTAAAAGGCTTGCTTCCTTCTGGGGTCCGTATCTTCTGGCTGACTGACAATCTTGGGGTTCCTTGGCTTTTCTGTCACACAACAATGCATGAGGCAGCATCTTCTCTGTTCTTTTTCAGGTTCCATTGACTTCTAGCCTCTGGCTGCTTCCTATGGCTTCTCCTCTCCATGTCCAATTTCCTTTGCTTATGAGGACTTTAGCCATATTGGATTATGGCCCCCATTCTCATTCAGTTTTGGCATAGCTTAATTAATAACTTCTCCAAAGGTCCTATTTGAAGGTTACCCTCAGCATCAGGGGTTGGGATCTGTACATGTGGGGGCATGATTCGATCTCCAACACATGCAGAATCAAAATGATTAGTTTCATGTGTGTTACAAGAACAAGGATTGAATACTATTCATCTAACATTTCTAGAACCTAGCACACAGAAGATCTTTGATCTAATGAAATATTATCAGTCCAAAACAAACCTGGATGATGTTATTTTTTCCTATTGAATAATTAGGGTGCATCACTTTATTATTGGATTGAACTATATGAAGTTGCCATTTTTTGTAAGTCAAAATTGGTTGAATCCTAGCATACATTTTTCTGTTCCTTCTGAGCATTTTCATTCTGTTCTTCTCCTGGTTTCCTTCCCTTCTGCTCACAGACTAAGGGTTATACTACCTATCTTAAATTCATCTTTCCCTTTTTCAAGCACTGGCTTGAAAAGACTTTATGCTTACTGCTTCCACTTCCACACCCCCTATTCATACTTCAATACTCTGATTGAAGACCATACCTCTCTCTATTCTCCTGAAGCAGCTTCTCTTTTTGAAAGCAGTCTAGAAATTGCATCAGCCAAAGCTTGTTCCTGTTCTGTGTCCTGTAGCATGAAAATGCTATGGTGATCCTGTTTTGGAACCCTTGCCTTCCTTGACTTCTGTGACAGAAAACTCTCCTGGCTTTGTCTCTCCTAGACCCATAATTGACTCTTCTCCATCCCTTCCCCTTTATGTTCGTAGTTTTCTAAATCCTGCCCATGGATTGCTTTGTCTCTTTTCTTCTCCCCTGGGAAACTAACACTTCCCTGGATTCCTATACCATTCATCAACAGTGGTTCATATACCTCCGTAACCAGTTGTAACATGTACTCCAGGCCCTGCGTATCTGTCTGGACTTTACACATCAATGTGACCCAAACCAAGGTTGTCATCTTTCTCCCTCAAATCATCATCTATTCCTGGAGGTCCTCATTTCTACTGTTTCCCCCTTGAATGGTCATCTTTAATATCTTTGTCTCTTGGTCCACTTCTGTAGCATTTCTATTTTATTCTCACTGTCTAAATCCTTACCTTTGACAGCTGCTTCCAGCCTTCTATCTTTTCTCCATCCTGCCACTTCCAAATGCACTCGTGTATTGTTGAGAATATTCATGGTTAACCAGACCTAATAATTTTGTACTTCCCATAATGACTAGCAAATTCTTTAATACATATATGTTGATTTAAAATAAATTAATCTTTAAAATTACAAGCACAGTCTGACAGCATTGCCAAAAGTTTAGAAAAAAGAAAAAAAACCACTCATAAATGTATACCCCAGCACACTTTTTTCATCACTTTTGAATATTCTCTTGTTGGTTTTGCTACTTTCATTTTTTTCCCTACCTTCATTTTTATGTGTGTGTGTCTTACAAAATTGTCATGATAACCCCACTAGTGCACTCAGATTATACAGAATGTTTCTCAGCAGTGATGCAAAGGGCTTCATAATAGCATTGATATTGCTCACTGAGTATTTCCTCCTCTCTGCCTTCTGGGCAACCTGGCAGGATTATACTTCCTAGCCCCCTGTGGATAAAGTAAGGGCATATGACTATTTCTGGCCAATGATCACTTAATTGATAAGACAACCCCCCCCCCCCCCCCCCCCGCAGTACACATTTCCATATACTAGTTGTTCCATCAACGTGGGTCCTGGAGTGAGATAATGGTACAGAGGAGCTCCCAATCCACCCATGCACAAGAAGTGGGTGTGAGTAATAAACTTTTCTTATTGTAAGCCATTACAATTTGAGGTTCATTTGTTACTTCAGCAAAACTTAGCAGAAACTGACTTACATAGACTGCAGTTTCTGGAGCTAGAGATTGTCTGATTTAATGCCATCACTTTGCAGACAGAGAAACTGAGGCTCAGGGGAAATCTCTTGCCCAAGTCATATAGCAACTCAGCATTGGCATTGAACTGGAGCAAGTCCACTGTCAGCTTGACCGTGTTTCCCTGTTTAGCAGCACTCTGGGCCCCGTGTGAGGCCAACCTTGCAGATGCTGCCCTGCTTTTTCTTTCTACTATGCGGTAGCATTTCCTACAGAAGATGTGGAGCTGGGCTGTCCCTGGAACCTGGGTCATGGGCCTGTTTTAATTTTATACCTTGACTGGTCATTTGAGAGCCTAGGGCTCACTTTTGGTGCCCTCTGCAAATTGCCATGTCAAAGGTGTCCGCATCAGCACAGTAGCAGCTAGAAGAATGAATCCTCTTCCAGACAGTAGCCTTTAGTTTTATGCAATGACATCTCTGTACAAGCAAAAGTTCAACAATTCTACTTTGGAATTATCTGATGGTGACGAAATTCTCAGATTCAAAGGTATGAGGATAATTAGGACTCTTGTTAATCATTCTCCATCCCTCTCCTTTCGCCCTCCCCCCAGCAATGAGATTCACACAGATTAATTACTGCCTGCTATAAATAAACGTAGAGAAAAGCAATCTGCATAGGAGAGGCAGAGGGTAACTGTCATTTAATATATCACAGCTTTCCGCACACCTGTTCTCCTTTTGCAGTTGCCATGGAAACCACACTTTATAAGAGAAGCTATGCATAATTAGCATGGATGGAGGTCTATATCAATCAGAATAATTTGGAAGAATGCTAAAAGCCCAAAGGAGCAGGCAAAACTACTTGTCTCAGTAGGAAGGAATCAGACCTCCACTGTGTGGTAAATGAGGAGGCAGTTACAGTAGGAAATCAGCAAAATTAGCAATTCTGGGTCAGCTGAAAAACGGAGAGAACGCCTTCCTTGACTAGAGAGGAAGAAAACTTTATTGAGTTTGATATTTTTTCCCTCTCTTTTAAATGTTACTTAGAGTTGCACAAAGGAAATATAAAGCCAAACAAACGCATAAATATATTTCCAGGCAATCAGGCTTGGATGATAGGATCCGCCCATCTGAGTGTGTGTGTGTTGGGGGTGGGGGGCTCCACACATCCGGGGAAACCCTGCCCCCATGGTAGGCAGAGAGGAGGAGCTTCTAAGACTCCAGCTGTGTGAGGGGGAGGTCGCTCACTGCAGGGTTCCTTCAGTGAACAGTGAGTAGCTTTCAATCAAGGGATAGGATTTTATGAGAGATTTGAATCACCAAATTTCTTTTTTGTGGGGGCAGAGACTTTCAAACTAATCTAATTCAAATTCCCTCGTTTTCAGAGAAGGAATGGGAAACAGAGAGATCCAACTTGCCTTAGGATTCAAAGCCAGCTGGTGGCTAATCTTGAGCCAGAACTTGGCTCTCTGATCTGCCAATTTAGTGCCCTACGCTGAGGCACTGGTCTGGATCACCTCTGGGTTGGCCATTACGGCAAAAATACCTGAGGTCCTTTATTAAAGTGGGGATGAAGTTGTATGTCTGGTACAAGCAGTCTTGCAGACTTTGGCTTTTTCAGTTTTTGCTGATTTCCCTTCATGTATAGACATGCAGATTAATTTATTCATTCAGCAAATAGTCATTAATTAAAAATGGGATAACATTAAGTTATTTTGAGACATATACATATATATTTGAGTTGGGTGTCAACTCAAAATTTCTAGAGGTCTTTCTGGGCCACTTTTTATATTAATTAACATCCATTCATTCATTCCTTCATTCACTATGTAGTGAGTACCAACTATGTGCCAGCTCTTTCCTAGGCGCTTGAATACAGCTATGAGAAGGCTCACAGATCTTGACCTTCCATAGAGCTTGGATTCAATTAATGAGAATCAGACCATAAGTACAGGAACAAATAAATAACATAATTTTCAATGATGATAAGGTCAATGAAAAAAATAAAGCACAGTAATGGGCCAGGGTTAGGGGTTTGGATTTTATCCTAATTGGAATGAGCAGCCATTGAAGGGTTTAAGCTGGTATGGGTGTATGTGTGTGTGTCTGTGTGTGTATGTGTATGTGTGTTTATGTGTGTGGTGGTGGTGGGGATATAGGGAAGGAGAGGAGTGGGTTTGATGTGATCAGAATAATCCAAGTAATCAGTACCTTTGTATGTTTCCCAAAGAAAGATATGAAGTCATTACTTTGGGGGAGTCTGGGCTGCCCATCAACCTCAAGCTGGCAAAGACCCATGGGCATTGCCCAGAAGCTTCTCTTGCCCCAGAGCAGGCCTTGGGGGTAACAGTGAAGGAGGCACAGCTTGAGTATATGGCTTCCCCTTCCCCTTTTACCTTTTCTTACTTGCTTTTTCCATGCTTTTTTCTGCTAACAATTAAAATAATAAAAATGAGAGTAATAACAGCAATGAAATGGCAATAATAGCAAACTTTTATGAAATAAATCCTTTCCATATGTCTGGCATTGTGCAAATTGCTGTGTGGCATTTAATTCATTAAATCTTTGAAACGAACAAACTATCATTAACTTTATTTTACAGATGAGAAAAATAAGGCTAGAAATTAAGTTGGTTTTCCAAGACCAAATACTTAATTTAGTGGTGGTGCTCTGATTTGAAATGAAAACCTGTCTGTCCTCAGAGTCTATACTGTTAACCTCTATGCTAATGTGATAAATAAGTGAGCTCCAATATGTTAGTAGGGAAACTTTAAATCCTACAGCTCTCAGGGGAAAAGGGAGGTAGGAAAGCATGAACCCTTAGGGTCTAATATGTGCAGAGACATATGTAAGATGATAATCTTCAGTCCTTACAAATGCCACCTCAAATCCTCTCTAGAATGAAGCAATATGCGATAAATAATTAGTGCAACAATGCTGCAGGATAGAACGAGGAAAGGAAGACTCAGGGATGGTGACTAACTAGACCAGGGTCTACCAAGTTTTGGCCTTTGCCCTGTAGTCGTCCAAGGTCATCATAGCAGAAGATTAGGGCAGCCCTGCCTGGGAATTTGGATGTGTCTTAATGGGTGTCAAGGATGTCCTCCAGGTAGCCAGGCAGAGGGCTGGAGTGACTGCCGCCCCTGGGTGGCTTGTCATTGGCCGGTGTCCTCATCTGGAGGTCTCTAGGGGACCTGGTGATCAGAGCATAGTGGGATCTCTTGGTGCATCCCCTAGCCCCTGCAGGAAGCTTAATGATAAGGCTGTGTATGACTACCCAGCTTTCCTATTTATGGTAGACAAAGGGCCCAGGGAGATGCTGAAGAGCTTTTCTTGCTTGTTTTGTTTTGTTTGTTTGTTTGCTTTTATTTTTAATTTTTTTATTAATTTAAAAAAATTACAGAAAGAAACACGAACATTCCCAATATGTGATCATTCCATTCTACATATATAATCAGTAATTCACAATATCATCACATAGCTGCAGATTCATCATACTGATCATTTCTTAGAACATTTGCATCAATTCAGAAAAAGAAACAAAAAGACAACAGAAAAAATAAAACGAAAACAGAAAAAAAAAATACACACCATACCCTTTACTCCTCCCTTTCACTGATCACTAGCATTTTAAACTAAATTTATTTTAACATTTGTTCCCCCTATTATTTATTTTTATTCCATATGTTCTACTCATCTGTTGACAAGGTAGATAAAAGGAGCATCAGACACAAGGTTTTCACAATCACACAGTCACACTGTGAAACCTACACCATTATACAATCATCATCAAGAAACATGACTACTGGAACACAGCTCTACATTTTCGGGCAGTTCCCTCCAGCCTTTCCATTTCCTCTTAGATAACAAGGTGATATCTGCTTAATGCTTAAGAATAACCTCCAGGATAACCTCTTGACTCTGTTTGGAATCTCTCAGCCATTGACGCTTTATTTTGTCTCATTTCACTCTTCCCCCTTTTGGTTGAGAGGATTTTCTCAATCCCTTGATGCTGGGTCTCAGCTCATTCTAGGGTTTTCCTCAATCGCTTGATGCTGAGTCCGAGTTCATTCTCAGATTTCTGTCCCATGTTGCCAGGAAGGTCCACACCTTGGGAGTCGTGTCCCACATAGACAGGGGGAGGGTGGTGAGTTTGCTTGTTGTGTTGGCTGGAAAGAGAGGCCGCATCTGAGCAACAAAAGAGGTTCTCTTGGGGGTGACTCTTAGGCCTTATTTTAAGTAGGCTTGACCTATCCTTTGTGGGGTTAAGTTTCATATGAACAAACCCCAAGACTGGGGGCTCAGCTTATAGCTTTGGTGGTCCACACTGCTTGTGAGAATATCAAGAATTCAACTTTGGGATGTTGAATTTTCCCCCGTTCTCACCATTCCCCAAAGGGGACTTTGCAAATACTTTTCTGCTCACTGATTGAATCACTCTGGGATTCACTGGGGCATCACTCTGGACAAACCAACAAAATCTCATGTCTTACCCAAGGTTCCATGTACTTATGTTGTTCAACCAAGCTATTTAAATAAGTTATATTAGGAAATGCACTAGTCAAAATATAAATTTTGTACCAAATAAATATTTTTTGCTTTAGTCTCACACATAACTTGAAATTTTAAAATATTAATTACCATCTATTTTCAGCACCCTGCAGTAATGACATTCCTTTGCTCTTCCTCATGCAAAAACATTTTAAAAATTTGTACATTTAGTCACTATCATTACATACCCTAGGCATTTCTAGATTATACCATCTCAATCTTTGTCGTTTATCTTTCTTTCTGATTTCATTTGTGCCCCCAGCCCTCCTCCCTCTATTATTCTCACATTCAGCTTCATTCAGTTGTTTTAACATAATTGTATTACAGTTAGGTAGCATTGTGCTGTCCATTTCTGAGTTTTTACATTCAGTCCTGTTACACAATCTGTATCCCTTCAGCTCCAATTACCCAATATCTTACCCTATTTCTATCTCCTGATGGTCTCTGTTACCAACAAAATTCTCCAAGTTTATTCACAAATGTCAGTTCATATCAATGAGACCATACAGTATTTGTCCTTTTGTTTCTGGCTAATCTCACTCAGCATAATGTCCTTAAGGTCCATCCATGTTGTTACATACTTCATAACTTTACTCTGTCTTACAGCTGCATAATATTCCATCGTTTGTATATACCACAGTTTGTTTAGCCACATGTCTGTTGTTGGGCATTTTGGCTGTTTCCATCTCTTGGTAATTGTAAATAATGCTGCTATAAACATTGGTGTGCAAATGTCCATTTGTGTCCTTGCCCTCATGTCCTTTGAATAGAGGCAGCATATAGATGAGTCCTGTTCTCTAATCCATTCTGCCAGTCCATGTCCCCCGATTGGGAAGCTTAATCCATCAACATCAGTGTTCTTACTGCCTGGGCTTTTTGCCTTTTGGCTTTTATATGTCCCTTTAATTTTCCTTCTTTTTACCTTTAATTATGGTCTTCCTTTCTACACTCTTCTCCACACCTCTCTCTCTGCCTTCAGATCTGTCTCTAGTGCTCCCTTTAATATTTCTTGCAGAGCTGGTCTCTTGGTCATGAATTCTCTCAGTGATTTTTTGTCTGAAAATGTTTTAATTTTCTCCCTCATTTTTGAAGGACAATTTTGCTGGATATAGAATTCTTGGTTGGCAGTTTTTCTCTTTTAATAATTTAAATATATCATCCCACTGTCTTCTTGCCTCCATGATTTCTGTTGAGAAATCTACACATAGTCTTATTGGGCTTCCCTTTATGTGATGGATTGCTTTTTTCTTGCTGCTTTCAAGATTCTCTCCTTCTCTTGACCTCTGACATTCTGATTAGTAAAGTCTTGGAGTACATCTATTTGGATCTATTCTCTTTGGGGTATGCTGCACTTCTTGGATCTGAAATTTTAAGTCCTTCATAAGAGTTGGGAAATTTTCAGTGATAATTTCCTCCATTAGTTTTTCTCCTCCTTTTCCCTTCTCTTCTCCTTCTGGGATACCCATAACACGTATATTCATGCGCTTCATATTGTCCTTCAATTCCCTGAGTCGCTGCTCATATTTTTCCATTTTTTTCCCCTATATTTTCTTTTTCTTGCTGGATTTCAGATGTTACATCCTCCAGTTCAGAAACCCTATGTTCTGTCTCTTTAAATCTACAGTTGTAGGTTTCCATTGTTTTTTCATCTCTTCTACCGTGCCTTTCATTCCCATAAGTTCTGTGATTTGTTTTTTCAGACTTTTGATTTTTTCTTTTTGTTCATTCCTTGCCCTCTTTATATCCTCCCTCAATTCACTGATTTGGTTTTTGATGAGGTTTTCCATGTCTGTTCGTATATTCTGAATTAAATGTTTCAGCTCCTGTATCTCATTTGAATTGTTGGTTTGTTCCTTTGACTGGGCCATATCTTCAATTTTCCGAGTGTGATTTGTTATTTTTTGCTGGCGTATAGGCATTTAATTACTTTAATTAGTTTTTTTGGGAGATTGCTTTCACTTCTTTTACCTAGGGTTTTCTTGCTGGATGAATTTGTTGTCTATTTGTTCTTTGACATTCAGTTCAGCTTTTTCTGGACCTCTAGCTTAGGTTTTGTTTAAACCTATTTGGGGTGGGGTCAGGGAGGTTATGCAGGGTCTCCTAAGGAATAAGGTTCCAGTCAGGGTGAGGGGCACTGAATCTGTTTGACCATAGGTATCACCCATTTCTACTCATTTGTAGTTGATGTTCATTTCCTGTGAAGTCCAAGCTACCAGGTGGCTTTTCTAATGATGAAGTGCATGGTGCAACTAGAGCTTTTATAGTTGATAAGAAAATGTTCAACTCGATTTGAAACCTGTTCACATTGTCACAAGAAATTTTAATATTACATTCACCAATGAAAGAAATGGAAGATCTCTTAGATTCCTGAAACATAATTTCAACTTTTGCAATTTTTTTTGATGAGTTGTAAGAAGTGGTTTTGTATTATTTTTATCACATCCTTGTCAGAATGATTTTTATCATTGTTGACCATCAGGAACTTGAAGACAACATCATTGAGTTGTCCTGATCAGGAGTTGAATATAAGCCACTTCAAGTATCCTCAAGTTTCTTGCTAAAAATTTTAAGAGATTTTATTTGGAGGTTTCATTTTATACATTTATATTTAGTATCTTTCACGATATTTTATTTTAATTTTCTCATATTTATACAGTAAAGAAAATGGGAAGACAATTACAGTTGTGGTAGGCCATCTGGGCCATATACAGTCTGCAGAGGAGTTATCTGAGTCAGTGTTCGTGAGATACCATGAGGGGGAGAAATCTCCTGCAGACACCTAGTGATAAGGCAGGCCTGGTCTTGCTTCCTGGGCCTTATAGTCTAGGGAGGATTGGAATAGGAATTTCTGCAGGCAACTAAGAAAGAGTCCTTGTAGCCCCAGTAGTTTGGATGGCATAAAGATGCATTCTGGAGATCTGGGTGTGGCTGAAAAGGGAAGAGCGACCCTTTGGCTGAGTTCCACCACCAGGGAGCAGAGGTGAACACTGGTACCTGAGAGCAGTGAGCTTCTTCATCAGCTGGACTGATGGAGAAACCACTGTGGCCCTCTTCACCAACCAAGCCATGCCTGAGCAGGCCTCTGTTCAGCTCCGTTCAGACATATGGGGAGTGGAGTGGTGGGTATCCCCTCATGGATGGTATGGTAGATTGAATTATGTCCCGAGATGGTGGCTCAACACTGCAAACATAATTAACAGCACAGCATTATATATTTGAATGAAGTTTAAAGGGGGAATTTTAGGCTGTATATAAGCCACTAGAATAAAAACTAAAAACAAAACAAAAACAGAAAAGTAGGACTATATAATAAAAATTGTGAGCCATATTGTAAATGATGGACTATAGTTAATAGTACAATTGTAAAAATGTTCCTTCATGAATTGTAACAAATGTACTACACTAATGAAAGGCATTATTAATAGGGTAGCATGTATTTTCTGCATGAGTTTTCTGTAAATCTACATCTCTGAAAGACAAACAAAATAAAAAAATTAGACATGTTCTTAATCTTAATACTCATTCCTGTGGGTATGAACCCATTGTAAATAGGACCTCATAAAGATGTTATTTTTAGTTGAAATGTGACTCAACTGAATGAGGTTGGGCCCTAATCTGGATTACTGGAATCCTTTATAAATAGAAGAAATTCAGAGAATGAGAAAGCCATAAGCAGGAGCTGGGAGGCAGAAATGAGCAGAACCTGGAAGAGAAAGGAGAGGACATTGCCAATGTGATGGGAGGCTGGAATATAGGTCAAGGAACCCCAAGGATCACCAGCAGCCCAGCACTGAATGTTACAGACTGTGGGGAGAAAGCATTACCTTGCTGATGCCTCAATTTTTAGACTTCTCTTAGTCTCAAAACTGTAAGCCAATAAATTTCGGTTGTTTAACCCAACCTATTGTGTGGTATTTGCCATACCAGCTCAGGCTGGTATGGCCTATAACACAACATAACCATTTCTATCATTTAGTCTTTGTGCCATAACAAACTATTCCCAAGCATATTTATTATCTTCTAACTTTCCTTCTAGTAATTTACAAAACCCAAACCTTCCCCTTTCCATCACATTCACAAGCATAATTTCAGTGTTGTCAATTATATTCACAATCATGTGCTACCATCATCACTATCCATTTCCAAACATTCACAATCAACCTAAATAGAACTTTTGCATAAATTAAGCATCAGCTCCCCATTCTCTACCCCCATTCTATTCCCTGGTAATCTATATTCTAGATTCTAACTCTAAGAATTTGCTTGTTATAATCAGTTCATATCAATGATATCATTACAGTATTTGTCCTTTTGTGTCTGGCTTATTTCACTCAACACAATGGCCTCCAGGTTCATCTATGTTGTCACATGCATCAAGACTTCATTGCTTCCTACTGCTGAATAATATTTCATCACAGGTATATACCACATTGTATTTATCCATTCACCGGTTGATGGACACTTAAGTTGCTTCCATCTTTTGGCAATTGTGAATAATGCCTCTATGAACATTGACGTACACATGTCTGTTTGTGTTCCTGCTTTTAGTTCTTCTGGGTATATACCTAGTAGTGAGATTGCCAGGTCATATGGCAGTTCTATACTTAGCTTTTCATTGAACCGCTGGACTGTCTTCCACAAGCAACAGCTGTACCATTTTATATTTCTACTAGCAATGAATGAATTTTCCTAATTCTTTAAACCCTCTCCATAACTTATATTTTTCTACTTTTCTAAATAGTGGCCATTTTCATATCTTAGAAAGAGGTATTTTATTGTGGTTTTGATTTGCATTTTCCTAATAGCTATTGATGTTGAGCATCTTTTCATGTGCTTTTAGCCATTTATATTTTTCTTTTTGGAAAAATGTCTATTCAAGTCTTTAGCCCATTTTGAAATTGGGTTGTGTGTCTTCTCCTTGTTGAGTTGTAGGATTTCTTTATATATTCTGGATATTAAACTTTATCAGATATGTGGTTTACAAATATTTTCTCCCATTGAATAGATTGCCTTTTTACTTTCCTGAGAAAGTCCTTTGAAGCACGAAAGTATTCAATTTTGGAGAGGTCTCATTTATTTATTTTTCCTTTCATTGTCTGTGCTTTGGATGCAAAGTCTAAGAAATCATTGCCTACCACAAAATCTTGAAGATGCTTTCCTACATTTTCTTCTAGGAGTTTTATGTTCCCAGCTCTTTCATTTTAGTTTTGGATCCATTTTGAGTTAATTTTTGTATAAGATGAGAGATAGGGGTTCTCTGTCATTCTCTTGCATATAGATAGCCAATTTTCCAAGCACTACTTGTTCAAAAGACTATTCTATCTTAGTTTAGTGTCTTAGTTAAACTTAGGAAAAAGTTCCTGCTTTTAGATAAAAGCAGGAACACAAACAGACGTGTGTACATAAATGTTCATAGAGGCCTTATTCATAATTGCCAAAAGATGGAAGCAACTCAAGTGTCCATCAACCGATGAATGGATAATTTAGCCTTGTCAAATATCAATTGGCAGTAGCTGTGACTGTCTATTTCTTATCCCTCGATTCAATTCTATTGGTGAAGGTAACTATCTTTATGCCAGTACCAGGTGTTTTGACCACTGTAGCTTTGTGATATGCTTTAAAGTCAGCAAGCATGAGTCCTTCAATCTTTTTTTTTTTTGTATGGACAGGCACCGGGAGTTGAACCTGGGTCTCTGACATGGCAGGCGAGAACTCTACCTGCTGAGCCACCGTGGCCTGCCCGAGTCCTTCTATTTTGTTCTTCTTTTTCAAGATGTTTTTGGCTATTCAGGGCCCCTTCCCTTCAAAGTAAATTTGAAATTGGATTTTCCATTTCTGCAAAGTAGGCTGTTAGAATTTTGATTGGGATTGAATCAAAGCTGTAAATCATTTTGGGTAGAATTGACAACTTAATGATATTTACCCTTCCAATGCATGAACACCAGATGTTCTTCCATTAATTTAGGTCTTATTTGATTCCTTTTAGCAGTGTTTTTCTGTGTACATTTCCTTTAAATCCTTGGTTAAATTTATTCCTAAATATTTGATTCTTTTAGTTTTTACTATAAATGGATTTTTTCTTGATTTTCTTCCTCGGATTGCACTTTACTAGTGTATAGAAACTACTGATTTTTGCATGTTGATCTAGTATCCTGCTACTTTGCTGAACTCATTTATTAGTTCTTGCAATTTTTTGTAGATTTTTTGAGACTTTCTTTACATAGGATGATATAATCTGCAAATATCATCTTCCTTTCAAATTTGGATGCTTTTAATTTATTTTTCTTGCCTAGATGCTTTAGCTAGAAACTTCTAGCTCAATGTTGAATAACAGTTGTGACAGTAGGCATCCTTGTCTTGTTCCAGATTTAGAGGGAAAGTTTTTGGTCTTTCACCATAGAATATGATGGTAGCTGTGGGGTTTTCATACATGCCTTTTATCAAGTTGAGAAAATTTCCTTCTATTTCTGTATTTCAAAGTATTATTATAAAGAAACGATGCTGGATTTTGTCAAATGCCTTTTGTGCGTCAGTCAAGATGATCATGTGGTTTTGCCCCTTCGATTTGCTAATGCAATGTATTATATTAATTGTTTTTCTTGTGTTGAACTTCACTTGCATACCTGAGATAATACCGACTTGATTATGGTGTATAATTCTTTTAACATGGTGTTCTTTTAGATTTGCCAGTATTTTGTTGAGGATTTCCTTCTATATTCATCGGAGAAATTGGTGTATAATTTTCTTTTCTTGTAGTATTTTTATCTTCCATTGGATTACGGTGATACTGGTTCATAGGATGAGCTAGATAGTATTCCCTCCTGTTCAAATTTTTAAGAAGGGTTTGAGCAGGATTGGTATTCTTGGAACGCTTGGTAGAATTCACCTATGAAGCCATCTGGGTCTGGGATTTTCTTTGTTTGGAGGTTTTTGATGACTGATTCAATCTTTTTACTTGTAATTGGTCTGTTGAAGGCTCCTATTTCTTCTAGAATCAGTGTAGATTGTTTGTATGTATCTAAGACTTTTTCCATTTCATTTACGTTGTCTAATTTGTTGGCATACAGTTGTTAATAGTATCCTCTTATGATAATTATTTCATTGAGGTCAGCAGTAATTTCACCACTCTCATTTCTGAATTTTTGAAGTTTGCATCTTCTCTTTTTTTTCTTTTTCAGTCTGTCTAAGAATTTGTCAGTTTTATTGATTGTCTCAAAGAACCAACTTTTGTTTTTGTTAATTCTCTCTATTGTTCTTTTATTTCCAATTTCATTTATTTCTGCTCTAATCTTTGTTATTGCCTTCCTTCTTCTTGCTTTGGGATTATTTTGCTGTTTTTTTCTAGTTCCTCCAGGTGTGCAGGGAGGTCTTTGATTTTTAGCTCTTCTTTTTTAATGTAGGCTTTAGGGCTATAAGTTTCCATCCCAGCACTGCCTTCCCAGCGTCCCATAACTTTTGATATGTTGTGTTCCATCTTCATTCATCTTGAGATATTTACTGATTTCTCTTGCAATTTCTTTTTTGACCCCACTGATGGCTTAAGTGCGGACTGTTTAACTTCCATATATTTGTGAATTTTCCAGTTCTCCACCTGTTATTGATTTCCAGCTTAATTCCATTATAGTCAGAGAAAATGCTTTGTATAATTTCAAATGTCAATCATTTTTAATTTACGGAGACTATTTTTTGTGACCTAACATGTAGTTTATCCTGGGGAATGATCCGTGATCACTGGAGAAGAATATATATCCTGCTATTTTGGGATGCAGTGTTCTGTATTTGTCTGTTATGTCTAGCTTGTTTATCATATTCTGTTTCCTTATTGCTCCTTTGTCTAGATATTCTATTTATGAGAGTGATTCTATATATTGCAATCTCCAATTATTATTGTAGAGTCATCTATTTCACCCTTCAGTTTTGCCTTATATATTTTGGGGCACCATGGTTAAGGTCTTAATAGTTATGACTGTTATATGTGCTTGGCAAATTGTGCCTTTGATGAATGTTTGGCATCCTTCTTTGTCTCTTATAATAGTTTTGCGTTTAAATTCTATGTTGTCTGATATTAGTGTAGCTACCCCAGATCTTTTTTTGGTTGATGTTTGTGTGGACTATCTCTTTCCAACCTTTCACTTTCAATCTATTTGTTTCATTCAGTCTAAGGTGTGTCTCTTGTAGACAGCATATAGTTAGATCATGCTTTTCTTTCTCTATTCTGCCACTCTGTGTCTTTTGATTGGGGAGATTAATCCATTAACCTTCAGTGTAATGACTATAAAGACAGTACTTCAACCCTCTTATCTTTGTTTTTTATATGTCATATCATATTTTTGTCTCTCTTTTTCCCTTTTAATTACCCATACTGATAATCTTCATTTCTATACTGTACTCCAAACCTCTTTCCTGTCATTTCCTTTCAGGCTGCAGAACTCCTTTTACTATTTTTTTGCAGGGCAGGTCTCCTGTTGACAAACTATCTCTGATTTAAAAGTGTGAATATTTTAAGCCCACTCTCATTTTTGAAGGATTTTGCCAGATGAAGAATAATTGGTTGGCAGTTTTTCTCTTTCAGCACCTTAAATATATCATACTGCTGCTTTCTCATCTCCATGGTTTTTGATGAGATATTGGCACTTAGTCTTCTTGTGGTTTCTTTGTATGTGATTGTGCCAATTTGAATCTGTGGTGGACCCCAGAAAGGCCATGTCCTTTAATCTTCATTCAGTATTGCTGACTGGGAGCTTTTTGATTGTTCCCATGGAGATGTGATTCACCTGATTGTGGGTATTAACTTTTGATTAGAGGGAGATGTGACTCTACTCATTCCAGGTGGGCCTTGACTGGAATCCTTTAAAAGAGGAAACATTTTGGAAAGAGTCCCTTTTTAGAGCCATGAAAATGAGGGAAGCCAGAGTCCATGCCACTGGAGACCTTTGGAGATGAAAAAGGAATATGTCCCCAGGGGAGCTTCATGAAACAATAAGCCTGGAGAAAAAGTTAGCAGGCCCCATGTTCGCCATGTGCCTTTCCAGTTGAGAGAAACTCTGAACTTCATCAGCCTTTCTTGAGTGAAGGTAACCTTTTCCTGGTGGGTTTTTTAGTAGATTTGTTTTAATTGGGACATTTTCATGGCCTTAGGAGTGTAAACTTGCAACTTAATAAATTTCCTCTTTTTAAAAGCCATTCCATTTCTGTATATTGCATTCCAGGAACTAGCAAATTAGAATAGTGATGAATCTCTTTGCTGTGGCTGCTTTCAGAATTCTCTTTTTATTTTTAGCTTTTGACATTCTGATTTGTATATGACTTGGAGTAGGTTTATTATGATTTATTCTGTTTGGAGTATGTTTTACTTCTTGGACATGTGTATTTATGTTTTTTTTTAAGATTTGGGAAGTTTTGGGCCATTATTTCCTGAAATATTCTTTCTGACCCTTTTCCTCTCTCTTCTTCTTCTGGGGCACCCATGATACAAGTTTGTGTGCTTTGTGTTCTCATTCAAATCCCTGCAGTTCTTCTCAGTTTTCTCCTTTATTTTCCCAGTTGGTTGTTCTTTCTGTAAGATCTTGATTGTCCTGCCTTCTAGTTAGTTGATTCCTTCTTTTGTCTGTTCATATCTGCAGTTGTATTCCTCTGGTGTATTTTTAATCTTTTCTATTGAGACTTTCATTCCCATAATTTCTTTTTTATTGATGGACATTTTGGCTGTTTCCATCTCTTTGCAATTGTAAATAACGCTGCTATAAATATTGGTGTGCAAATGTCCGTTTGTGTCTTTGCCCTTAAGTCCTTTGAGTAGATACCTAGCAATGCTATTGCTGGGTCGTATGGCAATTCTATATTCAGCTTTTTGAGGAACCGCCAAACTGCCTTCCACAGTGGTTGCACCATTTGACATTCCCACCAACAGTGGATAAGTGTGCATCCTCTCCAGGACTTGTCATTTTCTGTTTTGTTGATAATGGCCATTCTGGTGGGTGTGAGACATTGGTAACAGAGTCCAGCAGGAGTTAGAAACAGGGTAAGATAATGGATAATTGGAGCTGAAGGGATACAGACTGTGCAACAGGACTAGATACAAAAACTCAAAAATGGACAGCACAATAATACCTAATTGTAAAGTAATCATGTTAAAACACTGAATGAAGCTGCATCTGAACTATAGGGTTTTTTTTTTTACTATTATTACTACTTTTATTTCTTTTCTCTATATTAACATTTTATATCTTTTTCTGTTGTGTTGCTAGTTCCTCTAAACCGATGCAAATGTACTAAGAAACGATGATCATGCATCTATGTGATGATGTTAAGAATTACTGAGTGCATATGTAGAACGGTATGATTTCTAAATGTTGTGTTAATTTCTTTCTTTTTTTTTCTTTCTTTCCGTTAATAAAAAAAAAATCCAAAAAAAAATGAAATTGGAATTTCTTTTTTAATGCAATTTAATTGATATATGTTCATATATCATATAATCATCCAAAGTATACAATCAGTGGTTCACAGTATCATCATATAGCTGTGCATTCCTACCATCATAAGTTTTTGAACATTTTCATTACTCCAAAAAAAGAATAAAAATAAAAACAAAAAAGAATATACAAATATCTCATACACCTTATGCCCACCCTTATTATTTGTTTATCTTTTGTCATTGTTTTCTTACTCATCTACCCATACAATGGATAAAGGGAGTGTCAGTCCAAGGTTTTCATAATCACATAATAATACCATAAAAGCTCTATAGCTATATAATCATCTTCAGGAATCAAGGCTACTGGATTACATATTATCAGTTTCAGATATTTCCTTCTAACTATTCTAATCCACTAAAAACTGAAAAAGTATATCTTTATAATGTTTAGAATAACCACCAGAATGACCTCCCGACTCTATTTGATATCTCTCACCATGGAAACTTTATTTTGTTCATTCTTTTTCCCCCTTTTGGTTAAGAAGTCTTTCTCGATCCCATGATGCTAGGGCCAGGCTCATCCCTAAGAGTGATGTCCCACATTGCCAGGGAAATTTACACCCCTGGGAGTCATGTCCCATGTAAGGGGGAGGGCAGTGAGTTTATTGCAGAATTGGCTTAGGGAGAGAGAGGCCACATTTGAGTAACAAAAAGGTTCTTTGGGGGTGACTCTTCAGCATAATTATAAATAGGCTTAGCTTCTCCTTTGCATGAATAAGTTTCATGAGGGCAAGACCCAAGATCAAGGACTTGGTTATGAAATTGCTGGTCCCCAATGCTTGTGAGAATATCAGGAATTCCCCAAGTGGGGATGTTTGATATTTCTACGTTTCTCCCTAGTTACTCTAGGGGATTTTGCTGATACTTTTTTTTTTTTTTTTTTTTTTTAAAGGAAAGACAGAGAGAAGGAAGGAAGGATAGAAGGAAGGAAGGAAGGAAGAAAGGGAAACATTTTTAAACATTTTCTTGTTTTATTGTATTCTGTTTCTCCGTTTTTGTTACATGGGCTGGGGCCGGGAATCGAACCGAGGTCCTCCGGCATAGCAGGCAAGCACTTTGCCCGCTGAGCCACCGCGGCCCGCCCCTGCTGATACTTTTTAATTTTATGCCCTGATTACTCTGGGGTACACCAGGGCAGCACATTAAACTGTACAAACAGTAAGATCTCACTCCCTACTCAAGGTTCCATGTAATTATGATGTTCTAATAAATTGACCATACAGTTAAATTAGATAGTGTGCTACAGAAAATATAAATTTTGCACCAAATAAACATCTCTTCTTTAGATCTCACACAGAAGTTAACGTTTTAAAGCATGGTCAATGTCATCTTTTACCTTCTAACCTGATTTACCTTGGTCCTAACCAGATCAACTTTATTTATATGTAATTGAAATCTGAGCCTTTTTTTTTTTTTTTTTTTAGGTTTTTAAACAGTTTCTGTATGGGGCAATGCTGACTTATATAGCTGCAGAACTTAAGCTCTGAGTCTCAGGTACCACACAGATACCCCAAGTTTCAGGGAATAACCAGGTTGTACACAAAGAACTCAGCATCTCAGAATTTTGAAATAACTGTTACTGGAACAGCTATGCTGTAATAGCTTACATTCTAGGAACCTTTACAATAAGCCTACCTCTGATTACTTGTGCTGTTGGATTCAAGAGAGTTTCTATATTGTAGTTAGTCCATATTAATGAGGATTCATAATATATGTCTTTTTGTTTCTAGCTTATTTCACTCGACATACTGTCCTCAAGATCCATTCACCTAGTTGCATGCCTCAACTTCATTCCTTCTTGCAGTTGCTCAGTGTTCCACTGCATGCATATACCACAGCTTACCCTTCTGTTCATCAGTTGATGTAACTTTAGGCCATCTCCATCCATGGAAAATCATGAATCCTGCCATCCTAAACACCAGTGTGCAAATGTCCCTTTGTGTCCCTGATTTCAGGTTTTCCAAGTATGCACCTAATAATGGGTTTTCAGGATCATATGGCAGCCCTATACTTAGCCTCTTGTGGAATTACAACACTACCTTCTAGATGGGCTGCACCATTCTTCCCTAACAGCAGTGAATACTTCTTTCTCCACTTTTCTCCAGCACTTTTATCTTTCTGTTTATTTTTTAAACATTTTTATTCACATTCCATACAAGCCATTTTACTAAACAATGAATGGTGCTTAGTATGCATTCACCACCACATTCTATATGAGGACTTTTCCATTTCTTCTGCAAAGAAAGAAGAAGAGAAAAAAAGGAAAAAAAAAAGCAAAGACTCAAAAAAAAGAGAGACAGAGAAATACCACCACCATCAAGATTCTCATACCCCTCTCTTGTATCCACCTCTTATTGATGTTTAGCTTTGGTGTATCGCCTTTGTTATATTTAATGGAAGCATATTACAATGTTACTGTTAACTAAAGGTCCTAGTTTGCCTTGAGTGTATTTTTTCCATATATGTACTGAAACAGATGTGTACCCCCCAAAAGTCATGCACTTTCAATCCTGATCCAATCTTATGGGGCCAGATCTATTGTTTAGTGTGGAAACTTTAATTAGGTTGTTTCTCTGGAGATGTTATCCACTCAGTTGTGGGTGTGAGATTTTGACTAGATGGAGATGTGACCTCACCCATTTCAGGTGCATCTTGATTAGTTTACTGGAGTCCTTAAAAAGGTAAACATTTTGGAGAAACCTTAGATGCAAGTGCAGATACAGATGTTTGGAAATGCAGAAGCCCCAGGAGACAACAGGAGCTGAGAGAGTCAACAGAAGTTAGACAGCAGCTAGAACCAACATACATGCAGATGTTTGGAGAGGCTTGGAAAGCTGACAGAGATATTCAGAGACTGAGACAGAAATAGCCCAGGTGCTAAACAAGAGCTCACAGAAACAGCTAGAACCTGAAAAGAAGAAGAAATCTCCAGACCCAGGAGATGCTAAGCTGAGAGATGAAACCCAGAGTTTTACCCCAGAGAAGCAAAGTGTGGACCCACACATACTTGGAGGGAAAGCCACTGGAATCAGAAACATAAAACAATGAACTGGGAGCAGGGACCTCAGACAACAGCCATGTGTCTCCCTAGCTGAAGACAAATCCCAGATGCCATCCAGTCATATTTTGGAGTCAAGGTTTCCTTCTCTGCATACCTTAGTTTGGACATTTTTAAGGCCTTAGAACTGTAAACTTCTAACTTAACAAATCCCCTTTATAAAAGCCATTCTATTTCTGGTATATTGCATTTTGGCAGCTTTAGCAAACTCAATATACCACCCAATTTTTAACACCTTGCAATGTTAACATTCATTTGTTCTTTCTTATGTAAAAACATTCTTATTTTTGTACATTTAACCCCCAGCATTGTTGACTCTATATTTTGCTATGTTATATAGTCCCAGTCTTTATCTTCTATCTTTCCTTCTGGTGTCAAATATGCCCCATCTTCCTCTTTCAACCATACTCACACTCAGAAACACATTTTTGTCCTTTGGTCTACAATGAGTCTGTTGTAGACAGCATATAGATGTGTTATGTTTTTAAAATCCATTCTGCCAGTCTATGTCTTTTGATTGGAGAATTTAATCCGTTAATATTTAATGTTATTACTGTAAAGGCAGTACTTTCTTCTATCATTTCATCTTTTGGATTTTACATGTCATGTCTTATTTTTTTTTCTCTCTCTCTCCCTTTTTACACTTGCTGATAGGTAAGGTAAATTTCTACATTCTTCTTCAAACTCCCCTTTTCTGTCTTTTCCTATCTGCCTGTAGTGCTCCCTTTAGTATTTCTTGTTGAGTAGATCTCTTGTTCACAAACTCTCTCAGTGACTGGTTGTCTGAAAATATTTTAAACTCTCTCTCATTTTCAAAGGATAGTTTTTCTGGATGTAGAATTCTTGGCTGGCAGTTTTTCTCTTTCAGTGTCTTATATATGTCATATCACTGCCTTCTTGCTTCCATGGTTTCTGATGAGAAATCTACCCATAGTGTTATTGAGCTTCCCTTATATGTGATGGTTGGCTTTTCTCTTGCTGCTTTCAGTATTATCTCTTTGTCTTTGGCATTTGACAATCTGATTAGTAAGTGGCTTGGAGTAGGTCTATTTGGATCTATTCTGTTTGGGGTATCTTGCACTTCTTAGAGCTGTAATTTTATGTCTTTCATAAGAGTTGGGAAATTCCTCCGTTATTCTTTCTGCTCTTTTCCATTCTCTTCTCCCTTTGGGACACCCATAGACATATATTCATGTGCTTCATGTTGTCATTCAATTCCCTGAGACCTTGCACATATTTTTCCATTCTTTTTCCTATCTGTTCCTTTGTCAGTAGGATTTCAAATGTCCTGTCCTCTAGTTGACTAATCCTTTCTTCTGCCTCTTCAAATCTGCTGTTGTAGGTCTGCACTGTGTTTTTCATCTCTTCTATTGTGCCTTTCATTCCTATAAGTTCTTCCATTTGTTTTTCAAGCTTTTGAGTTCTTCTTATGTTTGCCCAATATCTTTTTTATACCATTCATCTCTTTTGCCATATCTTCCCTCAACTCATTGATTGATTTTTGATGTGATTTAGCATGTTTTGTTGAACGTCTTTAATTAGTTGTTTCAACTCCTGTATCTTGTTTGAAGTGTTAGTTTTTTCCTTTGACTAGGCCATATCTTCATGCTTCCTAGTATGGCTCATGATTTTTTGCTGGTGTCTAGGCATTTGACTTACTGTATTAGTTTATTCTGGAGGTTGTTTCTCTCTTTTACCTAAGGTTTTATTTTTGGTTGGCTTTGTTCTCTATCTGTTCTTTGGCATTCCATTCAAGTTACCATAGACTTCTAGCATAGCTTCTGTTTAGCTGCTCAGAATTTTTCAGTTCTTGTTTTTCTGGTTCTTCCCCTGTTTATATGGAACTTTTTTTGATGAGTGTCTCCCAGGTATGATTGGCTATTATCAGATTTTCCCAGAAAAGACAGGCCCGGGTCTCAGGAGGATGGAGTAATCAGCATCACCTTTCCCTGAAGATGAGACCCAGCAGTTGCCAGTCTTTCCTGAGAAGCTTCCTGATTCTGTGCATTTCCTATCCTGCCCAGCAGGTGGTGCTTGTCAGCCTGCAGCTCCCCACTAGCATAAAGTTGTGTGATGCCTTTAATTCTCAGCAGAATTAAAGACATTGCACAACTGTCCCTGCCAGAGTTGTGGTTGAGACAGAGGCTGATGTAGAAGGTGGGTTTAAGCTATTTCTGTCTTCCAGCTCCTGTGGTCTGAATTCTCTGAATGAGCGCCACCACTTGAACTAGGCCCTCCCCACCCTTTTTCTTGGGGAAGATATGCCCTTTAGGGAATTATCACCTTCATTTGATTAGTTCCTTTGTCTCTCAATTATATCTTAAGTCCACCCTTGCCTGGGTCACTGCTGACAATTGAAAATGCCTGAGGCTTTCTCTAATGAGCTACTTAGAATAGTTTAAAAACAAAAGAAGAAAAAAAGAAATCCCCTTACATTGTCAGTCTCCAGCCCCCAAGGTTTGCCATTTGTGCTGGTTTGAAAGGATGTACGGGCCCTAGAAAAGCCATGTTTTAATTAAAATCCCATTTCATAAAGGCAGAATAATCCCTATTCAATACTGTATGTTTGAAACTGTAATCAGATCATCTCCCTGGAGATGTGATTTATTCAAGAGTGGTTGTTAAACTGGATTAGGTGACAACTTGTCTCCACCCATTGGGGTGGGTCTTTATAAGTCTCTGAAGTCCTATAAAGAGGAAACATTTTGGAGAATAAGAGATTCAGAGAGAGCAGAGCAGAACAACAGAGCCATGAGAAGCAGAGTCCACCAGCCAGTGACCTTTAGAGATGAAGAAGGAAAACACCTCCCAGGGAGCTTCATGAAACCAGAAGCCAGGAGAGAAAGCTAGCAGATGATGCCGTGCTCGCCATGTGCCCTTCAGCCAAGAGAGAAGCCCTGACTGTATTCGCCATGTGCCTTCTCACTTGAGAGAGAAACCATGAACTTCATCGGCCTTCTTGAACCAAGGTATCTTTACCTGGATACCTTAGATTGGACATTTCTATAGACTTGCTTTAATTGGGACATTTTCTCAGTCTTAGAACTGTAAACTAGCAACTTATTAAATTCCCCTTTTTAAAAGCCATTCTGTTTCTGATATATTGCATTATGGCAGCTAGCAAACTAGAACACCATTCAAGAGCCAGAGTTGGTGCTCAGCTCTATGTGTTCCTTTTCTTGGGGTATAGCCCTTTCCCAGTAGTCTGAGCTCAGCTGATTCCAAAAGCCTCCATTTTTAAAAAAAATCAGTCCTGTCTCCTCTCTGCCAGGAGAGACGTCAGTGTTCCTTTCCTGCTTGCTCTGGGTTTATCTGTACTTGGAACATATATTCAGAAGTCCAAATGTGTTAATTAAAACTGCAATTGAAGCTTGGTTGAGCTACCTTCTCTTGCTCCTAGTAGAGACAGCTTCTTTTTCTCATGGTAAGGTGTCTCCAACACAGCCTGCCTTGCCAGTGGGGGAGATGATGCCAGCTTCTGCAGTTTGGGGGCTTTACTTACAGTTCTGTGCTGTGTTCTCAGCCATTCCACCTGTTCCAAATGCTGTACAATATGTGTCCAGTCACAGATGTCTCCCAAATGATTGTTCCAGACAGTTCCTGGTTATTTACTAGCTACTCTAGAGGACTGACTAAATTCCACACCTCCTTACACCACTATCTTGCCCTGCCTCTCTCCATAATTTTTGTTATGTTTCTTTTTATACTTTCAGTTTTTTCTTTAGGCTCACATATTGTCTTCTTAATATCCTTTATCTCTTTATGCATATTTTCCTTCATCTCCTTGAATTGATTTAGGACATACATTTGCACATCTTTGATAAGTTGTTCCAAATTCTGTGTCTCCTCTGAAGTTTTCATTTGTTTTTTTTTTTTACTGGGTGATATCTTCCTGTTTCTTAGCATGGCTTGTAATTTTTTGCTTATGTCATGGTACGTGATTATCTTGATGTCTTTACTCTGAGGGTCAGTTTCTCTGTCTTACCTAAGGTTTTATTGTTGATTAGATTTGTTTTAAGCCTCTTATTTGATACTTGGTTCAACTTATCCTAGAATTTAGGATTGCTCATGTTTAACTGATCAGATTTTTTCAGCTCTTTTTCCTCTGATTCTTGCTCTGGATATGTGGTACAATTTTAAGATTGAAATATTTGTGCAGTTGTTTTATCCTCACTAGAAAGCTTCCTTTCCTCTGTTTTTTCTCCAAGAACCTTGATGTATTCTGTTTTTGTTTTGTTTTTTATTTTGTTGCATGGGCAGGCACTGGGAATCAAATCTGGGTCTCCAGCATGGCAGGCGAGAACTCTGCCTGCTCAACTATCATGGCCCACCCTATTATGTTTGTTTTTGTTTTGCTTCTATAGTGTTTTTTTTTTTTTTTTTTTTGCACTCCTGCTTTAGCCTGGAGGGAAAATTCTGGGAGCAGGGTCACCCCAGATAGAAGTTTCCTAAGTTAGTATTTTCCAGCCAAAACTGAGCCAGGGACCAACAAAGAGGGTGCAGATTAGCCCTTAGAACCTTGGGGAAAGAGTCAAGAATGACTCCAAAAGCCTTTTTAATGAGTCCCCAAAGCTGCATTTTCCTGGCCTGCCCAGCAGATTCTGCCCTCCTAGGACCACAGTCCTAGGTGTGTTTATACCTCCACCACTTACACTCCTGTCAGGAGCGGGATTGAAACAATGGCTGCAGCTATCTCTGACTGGGCAGGCTGAAACAGCAGCTCAGAGCTGTGACCCCACATCCTGAATTTTTTCATCAAAAGCCACAATCAGGTGGGCCGCGGTGGCTCAGCGGGCAAAGTGCTTGCCTGCTATGCCGGAGGACCTCGGTTCGATTCCCGGCCCCAGCCCATGTAACAAAAACGGAGAAACAGAGTACAATAAAACAAGAAAATGTTTAAAAGATGTTTCCCTTTCTTCCTCCCTTCCTTCCTTCTATCCTTCCTTCCTTCTCTCTGTCTTTCCTTTAAAAAAAAAAAAAAAAAAAAAAAAAAAGCCACAATCAGTACTTGGCCATGACCCCCACCAGCCTCTGTTCTTGGGGAAGAGGACTTCCACATTCCTCTATATCTGCAGCAGCCCACCAGTGACTGGACCCTGAGGTGGCCCACCTTGCGAGTGGGGGATGGGTGCTGGCAGCCTTTGTGGAACAAGCTATTCATGGCTCTTTACCAGAGTTTCTCAGCCTCTTCCTTCTGCTCTCCCCTGGATGCTGTACTGTGCTCCTCAGAACAGTTGTCTCCCCCAGAACAGTTGTTTCAGACATTTCTTGCTTTTCTGCTAGCTGGTTTGGGAGGAGGAGTGAGTCCTGGAGCTCCATACTCCACCTTCTTTCCTGGAAGTTCTTTCCCAAGCATATTAACTTAAAGCAACCACCATTTTTTAAAAGCACAGTTTTTTGGGGTGTGTGTGGCTCTCCTAACCTCCTGGACTTGGCTGGGGTCTCTCTTGAGTCTCTGGTCAGCTTGGGGTAGCTGGTTCTGCATGGCTTTACTCATATATCTGCCTATTGGATGGCTGTTGGCTGGGGCAATGGGGGACTGGGTTGTGTATCTTTCATCCTCTACTAGGGTAGCCTGGGCTAATTCACATGGTGGTAAGCCTCCAAGAGCAGCAGGAGGTCAAGCTCCAATGCACAAAATCTTTCCAAGTCTTGGCTTGTCTCACATTAGCTTCTGTCTGATTTTCTAAAGTGAGTCATATGAGCTCAGAATCAGTATAGGAAAGATGTGAACGAGATGGGCCATTATTTCAGTTAACAAACCAAGTGGCTGTTTTAATTCATGGTTGCAAAGGGTTGACCTGGGAGGCAGTGAACACTCTACCCTGAGTCAGGAAGGTTAGTAGAAGGAATTCAAACAAGTACCTGTTTTGGTTGACAAAGGTGAATTTAAAGTCTTTTCCAAAACTACTATTCTTACACATTTTAACTGACCTGCTATTGTGGACACTTTGGGGATCATAACACTGTTCTATTTCCTCTGGGTCAGTTTCTTCCTTTTAGAATGCATTCTCCTATTTCTGCTTGTGTTTAGAAGCCAACTTATTTAACAGAATTTATCCTTTCCAGATTTAAAATTTAATATACATTGTCATTTTCTTTTAGAGTCAATAAAACATTTATCGACCATGATGGTGTGATTCAGGGTGAAGCAGGGTGAAGAATTTTCTCTGGAATGTTTTTCTTGATGTTGTGCCTGGACTGCTGATCTTATTGTTTAGGTATAATTTCTTTGGAAAAATGATTACTTCAGCCTTTAAACAGGAATGTGCATTTTCTTATGGAAGCCAAAGTTAATGGTATTTTTACAACAGCAGGACATGTCTTGAACCCACACATTCCTCTTTATTCCAGAATCTCATCAGTGAGTATTTTGGCCAAGGTTTAGCCCAAAAGATAGATTTTCTGTTTACTCCTTTGACTTTTATATTGATTATGTATTTGTAGTGCTGTACAGAATATGGTTTCTTATATATATATGTACATGAATAAAATATGTTTAATAAGCATGCATAAAATATATGAATTTGAATACTGTTCCCTTGTGGAATATTATAGTCTTGGCTGAAATATCTAAGTGACTTCCAAAAGAAATCATTATTTCTACTCCAATATATTTTGTACCAGCACAGGAGGTCACACGATACACAACAGTGATTCCCAATTGTTGTTGTTGTTGTTTTACAAGTCCCCTGAAAATTCAGTAATCTCTGTGTAGAGGGCAGAACAAAATAAAAAACAAAAAGAAAAAATTGGTGGGCTGGTTCCTACAGGGGCAGACAAGCCTTTTGATTCTATTGTATCATAACGGTAGAGGACCTTTAAAATGAAGAAATATGTTACTGTGGTAGATTGTAAACATGCTTCTTATTATCCAAACTTTCCTATTGTCCATGCCCTTTGCAAAGTGACTTTGCAACTCCTGTTGTCAAGAGGTGAAGTGTATTTCTCCACTTCTGAATTTGGCTAGCCTTGGGATTTGCTTTGTCCAATACAATTTAGCAGAAGTGATAGATGCCAGTTCTGAACCTAGGCTTCAAGTGGTCTTGTGCATTCACCTGTCTCTCTTGGGACTCTTTCCCCTACCTGTGGGGTCAAGTCCAAGCTAGCTGCTGGACGATGTGAGACAATGGGGGCCAGAACCAAGACAGCCCAAATGTCTTAGACTGCAGCTGACTATGGAGGCATGATTGAGCTCAACTGAGTTCAACAAAACCTGTTCCAGAACTGCAGAGTCTTTCAGCTTACCCATAAACTCATTAGCAATAAAAAAATAGTTGTTGCTTTAAGCCACTAAATTTGTCCATAAGCAATAGCTAATGGATGCTGACTGGATCATAGAAAGTGAGCTCCTTGAGGGAAAGCTTCATGTCTGATTCTTCTAGTTATTGCCAGTTTTTTAGCCCATAACATGTATTTATTATTAAAGATTTTTAAAATTCATGAACATAATGTGATTTGTTTAGTTTCAAGGGGTGGGGGTTTTTCTTGTGGCATTTGCTGGAGGGTGTCCATTTCCCTCACAAACCACGGGGTTTCTTTGAGAAATGGCTTCTGGAGCAGAGATGTTAATTATACCACAATATCTGTTTTCACTTTCTCCCTTAGTTTTAAAAGCCATAGTTTTAGCTGGACATATGGCTTTCTACAATAAAGACCCACTTTGTAGCCTCTCTCATAGCTACGTATAACTATATGATTGAGTTCTGGCCAATGGGATATAGTTGGAAGGGGGAATGAATGCTTTTTTTTCTCCTACCTCTTTCCTGCTGGCTGAAATGCAGATGCGTTGGCTGAGGCTATAGCAGCCCACTTGGACATTGGAATAGAAACCAAGTGTTGAGGGTGTCAAAGCAGCAAATTCAAGGATTTTGTGTCCCTGATATCTTCATGAAACTTTCAGTGGTCAATGTTATCAACTACTCATTCCTTCTTCCCTCGAGAAGAATCATTCATTCTCACCCACTGCCATGTGATTAGCAGTACCATCCTGTAGACGTCACTCTATTTTTAGGCTTAGTCATGTGATTTGCTTTGGCTCATGAAATATGAGGAATAGTGATGTCACGCCCAATTTGAAGCTTTAAAATCTACTGCCCATTTTCCAATTTTCTTGCTCATTCCCTGTGTCATAAGAACAGCATGTCACATACAGAGATTAATCTTTTGGCCTGCGTCTTGGAATAAGATGGCACATGGAATAGAGCCAGGGCAACCAACCTATTACCACCCACATGAGTGAGAAATAAATATTAACAGTTGTGAGATTTGTAGGTTGGATACTTTTCTGCCTGTAGACTTACTTTGTGTGAAAGAGAAATTAACAGTTATCTTTCCTGAGATATTTTATTTATTTATTTATTTTGTCACTTATGACTATATTGAATTATAACTAACCCTGCCTTTTATCTTACTCTGAGAGTAAGAATGATGTGACCATTCATTCCATTGACACATGTTTACTGATAGGTTAAGATGGGCACTGGGGATATAACGGTGATCAAAAAAGCCCATCTCCTTGAGATTAGCCTGAAACAAAAGGACAAATACTGTATGATCTCACTGATATGAACTAAAGTTAATGAGTGAACTTAGAGAATTTCAGTTAAGAACAGAGGTTATCAGGAGATAGAAATAGGGTAGAGATTGGGTAATTGGAGCTGAAAGTATACATATTTTCAGCTGTAATATACAATATGTAATATACATATTACAACAGGACTGATTGTATAAATTCAGAAATGGATAGCACAATACTACCTGATTGTAGCACAATAATGTTAGTACACTGAATGAAGCTGAATGTGAGAATGATAGAGGGAGAAGGGCTGGGGGCACATATGAAACAGAAGAAAAGATAGATGATAAAGACTGAGATGGTATAATATAGGAATGCTTACAGTATAAAATGATAGTGACTAAAGGTACAAATTAAAAAATGTTTCTGCATGAGGAAGAATAAAGGAATGTCAATATTGCAGGGTGATGAAAATAGATGGTCATTCATATTTTAAAACTTCAACTTCTGTGAGACTAAAGCAAGAAATGTTTATTTGGTACAAAATTCATATTTTGACTGCACTAATATAACTTATGTGGGCAGCTTAATTGAACACCATAAGTATATGGAACCTTGAATATGGCATAAGATTTTGTAGGTTTGTCCAGAGTGATGCCCTGATAAATCCCAGAGTGATTTGAACAGTGAATGAAGTATTTGCAAAGTCCCCTTGGGGGAAGGGGAGAGAGGGGCAAAATTCAACTTCCCCATTTGGAGAATTTCTGATATTCTCATAAGCAGTGGGGACAACTAAATCAATAGGCCAAGCCCTCAATCTTGGGGTTTGTCCCTATGAAACTTATCCCCACAAAGAATAGGCTAAGTCTACTTAAAATTAGGCCTAATAGTTACCCCTAGAGAACCTCTTTTGTTGCTCAGATGTGGCCTCTCTCTCTCAGTCAACACAACAAGCAAACTCACTGCCTTCCCCCTCTCTACATGGGACAGGACTCCCAGGGGTATAAACCTCCCTGGCAACATGGGACAGAAATTCTAGAATGAGTTGGGACTCAGCATCAAGAGATTGAGAAAACCTTCTTGACCAAAAGGGGGAAGACAGAAATGAGATAAAATAGTGTCAGTGGCTGAGAGATTTCAAACAGAGTCAAGTGGTTATCCTGGAGGTTATTCTTACACATTATATAGATATCCCCCTTTTAGTTAATGGTGTATTAGAGTAGCTAGAGGGAAGTGCCTGAAACTGTCAAGCTGTGTTCCAGTAGCCATGTTTCTTGAAGATGATTGTATAATGAGATAGCTTTCACAATGTGACTGTGTTGTGAAAACCTTGTGTCTGATACTCCTTTTATATTGGTATGGACAGATGAGTAAAAAATATGGATAAAAAATAAATAATCAAGGGGACAAAGGTTAAAATAAATTGAGTAGATTGAAATGCTAACATTCAGTGAAAGGGAGTGGTAAGGGGTATGGCATGTATGAATTTTTTCTTTTTCCTTTCTTTTGCTGGAGAAATGCAAATGTTCAAAAAAAATGATCATGGTGATGAATACACAACTATGCGATGATATTATGAGCCATATTATGATTTTATACTTTTGATGGACTGCATTGTGTGTGAAGATATATCAATAAACATATTGAAACAAAAACCACCTCCTGACCTCAGAATCCTAACAGTCTACTGAAGAACCCAGACCTGGAGACAACGAGGGAACATTTTAGGGAGTTATAAAGGAATACAATAGGGCCACCTGTTTTAGATTGGAGAGTCAGGGAAAATTTCTTTGTGCAAGTGGTTTTTAGTTGATGTCTAAAGGAGGAGAAAGAATGAGCTAGGTGAAGATTGAAGTAGAATGGAGAGCAGAGCACACCAGGCAGAGGAAACACAGATGCAAAGGCCCTGAGACAGAAAAGAGCTTTGTGTATTTGAGGGCTGAAATAAACTCCGAATGGCTGGAAGGGAAGTGAGCAAGAAGGAAAATGGACAGAGATGAAGATGTAGAACTTGGCAGAGGCTAGATTTCATATAGGCCACATCATGGATTTTTGGTCTTTCAGAGCATTGGGGAACTGTTAAACTGGATGAGTATGATCAAATTTGTGATTTAAGATCATTTTGTCTTCTGTGTGGGAAATAA
This sequence comes from Tamandua tetradactyla, assembly GCF_023851605.1. NCBI lineage: Eukaryota > Metazoa > Chordata > Mammalia > Pilosa > Myrmecophagidae > Tamandua > Tamandua tetradactyla. The sequence goes on along the minus strand of NC_135341.1, from coordinate 53,642,527 downwards.
ATTGAAAGGCAGCATATGGTTCAGGGAGGCCATTGTATATATGGATGCATATATTGTTTTATTTTTACATTTATATCTCTAATCCAGCTGGAATTGTTTTAATCTATGGTGAGGTAGGGGTCAAGATTTATTTTTTTCCTGATATATATATCCAATTTGAATCAGCATCATTTATTGAAAAGACCGTCTTTTCTTGCTGCTCTCCTGTGATACCTTTGCCGTAAATCTGTTTCTACTATCTGGTCTGTTTGTCTGTCCTCACATGAGTACCACGCCATCTCTTTTAATGTGGCTTTATGATAAATCTTGATATCTGGAGTGTAAGTTCTCCAGCTTTGTTTGTCTTTAAGACTATCATGACTGGTTTTTTGTTCTTTACATTTTTGTATAAATTTTAGAATAGATTTGTCACTGCTGGGGAGAATTGGCATCTTCAAAATATTGAATCTACCAATCCTGGAACATGATAGATATATGTTATATATCTCTGTTTACATAGACTTTCTTTAATTTCTCATAATTATATTTTGTAGTTTTCTATTAGAGATCTTATATATCTTTCTTTAGTTCTATTCCCAGGTGGTTAATGATTTTTGTGTTATTATAAGTGGTATATTTAAACATTTTTATTTTCTCATTATTTGTTGCTGCCATAAAATTACTATTAATTTTTCAGTAACCTTGATAAACTCATTTGTTAATTCTAAAGTATGTAGGTTATTTTGGATTTTTCATTTACATAATCATATTATCTATGACCAATGACAATATTCTTTCTTTCTGTCTAATATTTAGGCCTTTTATTTATTTGTCTTGCCTTACTGAGCTAGCTAAAATGTTCAGTATAACGTTGAATGGAAATGGGGATGGCAAGAATCCTTGCCTTATTCTCACACTCAGAAGAAAAGATGTTGTCTTTTAAAAACATTTGCTTATTTGATAAATGAAACATGGGATTTTATCATTTTAATTTTAATTTCTTTGAGTATTAGTAATATGTAACTTTGTCATTTGTACATTAAATTGCTGGTCCATGTCCTTAGCCCAATTTTTAAATTGAGATCTTTTAAACTAGAATGTAAGAATTCTTTGGATATTAGAAATTATTTCCCTTATCATATATACCATTTTTTCATATTTTATTTTCATTTGTCATTTGCCTTTTAATTTTCTATGGTATTTAAAATTATTTTATTATGGAAAATAACAAACAAAATTAGAACAGTATAAACTATTTCTAGTATGTATCAAGTTTCAATTATTGTCTATATTTTAGTTATGGGTATTTATAAAATTTATTAAAGTTTTAAATTTTTGTATGACCAATGTTTTAACTTTTTTTTTTCTTACTTTGTGGGGTCTTTTGATACAGAAGTTTCAATTCTAACGTAGCTTTGTACATATCAATATTTTCTTTTGTGTTTGACCTTTTTATGTTTAAGTTGTCTTTTCATATTGCAAACTCTAGAGCTACTTAGGTTTTCTTCTAAAAGATTTCCATTTAAGCTTGGAAGAAATATGTATTTTCTAGATATTGTAAGCAGTGTTCAATATTCATTTGGTCAATTTAAAATATCATTTTCAACTTTTCTATATCTCTATTCATGGCTATAATATTTCTATATCCATATGTTCTATATTTTATCAACATTTTGACTGCTTGATCTATCACTCTTTTTTTTTTTACATGGGCAGGCACAGGGAAATGAACCTGGGATTCTGGCATGGCAGGTGAGAACTCTGCCAGTGAGCCACTGTTGCACCGCCTGATCTATCACTTTTAAGCATACACAAAAAGTAACGGGCTAGACAGATGATATTGTATATGTGACTGTCCATTTATATTATTTTGTTTAATTTTTTTCTTCAAGTCCTCAACTCCTGCTAACCAGGACTTGAAATATAATTTATAGCAAATTACTCCAAATTCTATTACAGCCTAAATAAGATATGTGGTAAAGTTGTTATACAATCAAACCTTGGTGATATCCAATTGCAGAGGAAGAAGCTGAGTGCATCAAGGTGTGAACCTGCAATATGAGAGTGTGGCACTGACTTCGTGCCCATGGAGGGCAGAGTGCTGTGGCTGGCAGGACTTCCTGCCTTCGCTTTCCTGAAAGGGAGACAAAAGAGAAAAGGAGAGAGAGACAAGAGGAGGGAAGAGAAGTGAAGCAAAGTCCTGATATCGGATGTGGCAAGCCCTCAGTGTTGAGAAGGCTGAGGAAGAGCAGGGCTTTGAAGAGGGAGAAATGAGACTGCTATGCAAATAGCTTGCTGTAGTCTCCAAGGCTACAGAGGATGCTGGCCAATCTAGTAAAGCTCACAGATGTTTTTGTTTGGCCAATGCAATGATTAATTTAATAATAGTATTCTTACTTTGAATGTCTGTAAGTGGGCCATGTGCTCCCCAGGGGTGCTTTTAGCAGGGAGCTTCACATATTTGCAATATTTACTTGGTCCCCTGTGGTGTTTGAGATTTCACCCAATGATACACCCTCAGCTTTTATTCCACAATGATGCCAAGAAACTGTTTTCACTGGGAAGTGATTTAACTTGTATTTGTTTGTGGAACTGAAGACTTAGATTTCTGACAGTTTTTCATGAAAATGCTTGCCCTCAAAAGGGGCATGTGCAGTGAAATACCAATGATAACAAGGTGACTTAGAGGTATTGGCTCTGCTTTATAAGGATATTCCTTATACATTTTTTATGCATTCATTCTGTTTTCTTGATAGTCATTCAGTCAGTACTATGGAACATCCGTTATGTGCCAGATACTGGGCTGGCAGTGGTGTGCTGGTAATTGTTCAACAACCACTTTCTGAAAAAATGGCCCTAATTTGGAGCACAGGCCAATTTCTGTGGTACAGATACTCTCACTATGACTGATTCTAAGCTATCAACATCGTGACACTAAAAATGGGATTGAGAAGAGATGCTAGCAACTAGCTTGTTGAGCTGATATGGGACAGCTCTAGGACACTCTATGTGCTGGGCACTGCAGACAAATAATGACCAAGAAACAGAACCTTTGGCAAGATGTAATGTGAGAGTAGAAGTTAGCTAGACACAGGTAGTGGTGGAGTGAGGAGGTGATGGGGGAGGAATTTCTGACAGAAGAATAGCTTGCGCAAGGGCTTTGTGGCTGCAGCTTAAGCAGCAAGAAAGGTCACCCACTGAGGAAGGTAAGGAGCATTTTTTTTCTGCCTGGATTCTGAGAGCTTGAGGAAGCAGCACCTGCTGTGTATCCCCTGTAATTAGAAAGAACAACTGGTTATGAATTAGCTTTCCTAGTGAATCTCAAACTTTAGAGTGCATCAGAATCACCCAAAGCGCTTGTTAAAAAATCACAAAATTGCTGGGTCCCCCTCAGCAGATCTCGGGTGTGGCCAGGTCTTGTGCTGTTGCTGCTTTGGGAACCACATTTTAGGAACCAGTGCAATAGCCCATTTAATGCTCCTCAATCTTGGATTTATTGGCTCTAGACACCATGTTCTTGTTACTCTTTTGCTTTTTAGGATCTGTCCTCAAAGAGACTCTGTCTCCCATGTAAAGCAAATGTTCTGTGTCCCTTGAGAGATTGTATTTCAGAAATTATACACTAGCTGCCAAGCAAATGTCATTAAGCCATAGTGTAGAGACATGACTGGAAAGACAAGGTCTTCCTGCACACCCAGGTGACTATACCTTGAAGTACCTGCCCACTCCCCTTTGGGTCAATAGCTTTCTTGCAAATACCTGAAAGTCGATATCCCAAGAACAGAATGGTCCCACAGTATCATCTGGCATGCAATGGTCACCCTCATTTTTCTATGAAAGGATTCTTTGTGGCCTCTTACCCACGACTTTTAAATTCTGTTCAATCAGTCAATCACTGATCACTTATTGAGCATCTGTGGCATGCTATTTTGGTTACCTTTTCTTCAACTTAGAACTACTTTCCACTTCTTCTGACTTATAGCCTTAGATGAAATCTTACTTGTCCCTTTAGGGGACCATCTCTTGCCTTTGCTTACAGAGGCTTCCTCGTATTACTTCCCCCCATGTGAGTATGTCAGCACCTTGTCCTTCTCACTTCCCAACTCTGCTTCTTCATCATCTTTTTAGTTTTTCTTTTCCTCTGGAGCCAGGGCTAGTACTCTAGATCAAGAATTGCAAACTACATACTGTGGGGCAGATCCTGCCCGTGCCCTGTTTTTGTATGGCCTGTGTGCTAAGTGTGGTTTTTACATTTTTGAAAGATTGTTTAAAAACAGGGCAAAGAAGACTAAGCAACAAACCATATGTGGCCCACAAAACCTAGAATATTTGCTATCTGGCCCTTTATAGAAATAGTTTGTCAACCCCTACTCTAGGTCAGCATCTACAAACCACCACTCCTTTTGTCAGCTGCCCTCGGTGATTTGTTATCCTGAATTCAACTCCTTTTCACCAGTCTCACCATTACTATACTAGTCTCTTGTCACATTTCAAATGCTTAGAACAATGCCTGGCAGCTTGTATGTGCTCAACAAATGTTAATTTTTGTTGTAATAACTGCAATAGCCCCCTAGACTGGTTTCCCTGCCTCTCCTTGCTCTTTTAGGGAATGTGATACACACGACAGGACAAGTGATTTTTGAAATATAAATCACGTTCTCTCATGGTCTCCATCCCTGCTTGCAAGGCCTTGTATCAGTGGTTCTCGATCCTAGCTGCATGGAATCAAGGATGCCTGGGATCTATCCCAGAGATTCTGATTTAATTGGCTAAGTGTAATGCTCAGCACCATTTGTAAAGGTCTCCAAGTGATTCTAATGTACATTCAAGGTTGAGAGCCACACTCTTACATGCTGGTCCCCTGGGCTACCTCTCTGGACTCATTTTCTGACTTTCTCACTTACGGCTCTCCAACCCTATGGCTTTGTTATGTTTCTTCTTTTAACATCCCAAATATGCTTTGAATACTCCCAGAATAAGCACCTTGGGGTTTTTACACTTGCTATTAACCTCTGCCCTCCATACTCTTGCCCCAGATATTTATATTGCTCGCTCCCTTATTGCAGAAAAATCTTGGCTCAAGTTCCTCCTCAGATTCCTCCTCAGATTTATATCTTATATCTCTTATTATGTATATCTATTTGTTTGTTATCCTTCTGCTCCTACTAGATGAAGGTAGGGATTTGTTTTGTCCCCTGCTATATTCCCAATGCCTAGAATATCAGTATTTGTTGATTAAATGATCAGAGCCTACCTTCTAAGATAATTTTAGAACCTGACTCTCTTCTTTCTCCATCCTTTGCTGTTATCTTTCAGGATTCATTTATATCCATTACCATTCTGACTTCTTAGCCTTGCAGTTTCTGTTGCTTCTTGACTCTGCAGACCTCCATCCTCCATCTGGGGGTGGGACCGGGGAGGGAAGGGGAAGAGATAGTGACAGTGTTTGGGTATGTTGTTTTGCTCCTTCGAGTCTTGCTTTTCCTCCTTGCCTTCCCTGACTTCTAGCTCTGTCTTATTCTTGCATGTCTGTATCTTCCAGTTTCTCACATACCTTCTGGTTCATTGCCTCAGCCCAACTTTGAGTTTTGTGGTGTGGACAATCAGTTTGCTTCTCCAACGAATCCTTGAAGAAATTTGATGTCCTTGCTTTGTCCCCTCAAATCCAGCCCATTGTCCTCTTTTCCAAGTACAGGCTTCACCTTCGACCATCCATGCCCTGGTCCATTTTTCTGGTGCTAACAGTAACATAAATCATCGGAAACTAAAGAAATAGAAATTACAATTCTTGCCTAGTCTACTTTGGGAGACACAATATCCTAACATGAAATGACTTAAAATTATTTAAAGAGGAACTGTTGCAAAAGGGCAAATATGTCTTAAATATACTTGATATTGAAAAGGTAAAAAGATTCAGTTACTGAGAATTTTCATAATTGGGTTACTGACTTTTCTTTTCATTGCACTTGACTGTGAATATATCCCTTTTTGATTGAGAGGCCAGGCCAGCTGGAAAGCGTTTCTTTTCTGCTGTGTGAAAACTCCATTAGTAATTTCACCTGTGTGCTCTCAGTCAGCAACTGGAAGCCAAGTGCTTCTACTTTTGGAAAAGAGAGATTTGGGCAAAGCTGTGTTTGAGGATTCTTACCTACAACACATCATACTAAAGGATCCTTGGATACTTCAATCTGTCCCTTATTTGTGTATTTTGGTTCAGAATATGACCACCTTACCTTAGAGATCATAAGATGGTTTAAAAAGCACATTGTGCTTCTTGCTTCTTTCCAAAATATCCTTCATTATTAACCCATTGTCATCAACAACACACACTTGATAAATTTTCCAGATACAGTTGTCCATGTCTGGATTAGATGCATATGCATTCACTTGCTTATTTCATACTCCTAAATAAGAAAGAAATGGGGTGAGGCAAGAGTGGGAATAGGCTAGTCGGTTTTCATTTCATTTGACAACATTGGTCATCTGCTATCTGTATAATTCTTTTGTCCAAGATGCTGATAGTATGTTGAGAAAGTAAGGTGTGACACACCATGCTTTCCAGTCTGTCTGGAGAGAGAAGGCATGTGCATGTTACCCAAATAATTAGCAATGCAAGGCACTGAATAACCTAAAAGAAAACTCAGTGAATTCATGCACTAATCATTCCCAGAGTTCCTAGTGAAAGTTATCAGGGTGGGCCAGAATAGGTAGCAGGCTTCATGCATGAGGTAGACAGGTTGCTACATGCTGGGCTCTGCTCCTGCTCTTGCCCTCTCCTTGCAAGTCTTGTATTGGTGGGAGAGGGCATCCTGCCAAGGAGTGAGGGACTTGAATGAGGGAATATGTTGAAGAGTAGTGAAAACTAAGGTAGAAGGGAAGGGAAGATGGGTCCCTTTAGGGGCTAAGTGGAGGACTTTGAACTTGAACTTATAGAGAATGACCATAACCTTAGGGATTTGGTTATAAGAAGTCTTGTATTTTAGAAACACTGGTTGGGTGGCAATATGCAGGGGCTGAATTAGGGCTAGGCACATGGCATATGGAAACCTAGGCACTTTCCAGGTTGGAGATGAAAATGGCCTGAGCAGTACAGCATCTACGAGATGGAAAGACAAAAAGGAAAGTACAAAAAGGTCACGGTGGCAGGATGTCAGGGCTGAATAAGAGGGAAGAGGCCAATGTGACTTCTTTTTACCCATGGACATGGTGCTGCCACTTGGAGGGCTCCAGTTTGACTTGGGATGGGGGGTGATGCCTTCAGCTTGGAGTCTCTTGGTGTGCTGAGAGTTAACCATCCATGGGAGATACATTTATGGGCAGTTGGATATCAGGTGAGAGGCTGGAGTTGGAGGTAACTACCTGACAGTGGTCAGCAGAGGCATGTGAGCTGGCATTGTGAATTAGAGTCAGATAGTCAAGGGACAGTATGCAATTAAAAATTGTAAAGACAACCTTTATCTGAAAACATTTTGTTCATTGCTTTTTACCTCCATTATTTTGCTTAATTCTCACCATATCCACCACTGAAATCCAGCAGCAAAGAAGGAAGAATGGCTGAAGAGGGAGGAAGAACCAAACTGGATTGTCCTTGTGAGGACATGGGGTCGAAAGTATTAGCAGTCTGAACTTGGGCAATGTAACCTCTTGGAGGCTCTATTTTCTGAGCTATAAAACAAAGATTACAATACAAATCTCTATGCTTTGTTATATATTGCTGCATAACACACTACACCACAATTCAGTGGCTTAAAAAGACCAACACTTATTTATTATACTTGTGACTCTGCAACTTAGGTAGGACCAAGTAGGAACAACTTGCCTCTCCTTCATCTGGGATAACCAAAAGTTTCCCTTCATGAAGTCTTAGGGCCTTTCTATGTGTCTCTCCACATAGTCTCTCTAACATGACATCTCAGGGTTCCAAGAGCTAGTTTCTATGAGACAGAAAGTGGAGGCTGACAGTCTTTTAAGGCTGGGGCTTGGAAGCTGGCACAGCACACTTTTCCTGTATTTTACTGTTCAAAACAGTTATAGAGTACCTTTCCTCCAACCCTGATTCAAGAGGAGGAAACAGATTATACTTCTCCATTAAGTGTCCAAGAATTTGCAGCCCTCTTTAATTGCCATTTAATAGGATTGTTGAAAATTAAATAAGATAATGAACACACAGAGCTTAGCATAGTGCCTGGAACATCATTAGAGCTCAATAAAAGGTAGCTACAGTCATTATTTGAGGTAGTATCAGAATTATCAGAGAGAGATATTAGGGATTGAGTAAAGATTCTGTGAATCAATGACCAAGAGGGACTTGGTGATCTTCCAGAGAAAATGATGGCCTTGTTTTTATGGCTGTAGTAGAGTCAGAGCAGCCAGTATGCATAATGTAAAAAGCTGGTCATTGGTGACTCCAAGAAGACTGTCCATGGGCTTGAGAAGCTCAGCAGTGGGAAGAAAGGAGAGAAATTGGAGAGTAGCTGCAGATAGGTGGGATGGGGAACAGAGGGCTCATTCAGAAGATTGTTTTCCTAGTGAGATGGCTCAGGAGTGGGAGTGACACTGAGTGGGGAGATGTGCATGTCTGAAGGTCAGGGAGAAGGAGAGAATGGTGTTTAGAGGAAGAAGAGAAGGTGAGATGAGACAGAGAGAGTGTATGGGTATGTGTATATTTTAAAGACCATGTTTATTCTAGGAGACTTATTTGTTTAAGGTTTGCATGCAAAGGAAAACAACCGAAGAAGGTTGTTTGAAAGGGAGAAGGGTTTGCAGGCCTCTTTTTAGGCCAATAGACACATACCGTCCTGTGCCAGGCTGAGGGCAAAGCTTATGCTGGGAGAGGGCCTGGGAAGTAGAAAGGGAAATTTTAAAGTTTTGGTGTTAGTGCTTAGTGACATCAGTCAGCTGAAGCTTGAAGAGCAGTGGGTGGTACCCAACCAGTGTGTGACACCTACCTAAAATGAAGGCAAGCCTACATTTAGTTTTAGAGGCCCTAAGACTTGAAACTTTATGGTTTTCTCCCATGCCAATGTAATTTATTAAAAAGTAAAAAACAAAAGTATAAAGTCAGTGAAAGATTCTGATTTTTTCCCATGATAACCATAATAAAAACTTCTTTTGAAACATAAATTGTGAATTTTTAAAAAATGAAGTTTTGGTGTATCTGGTTTGCTGGAGCCTTAAGCCTAGGTAGGCTTAGCTGGTCTGGGGAACAGTCTAGAGCTATATGCAAGGCCCTTATCTCCCCAGCACAAGCTCTGGGGGTAGCTTCCAGGCTTGGCAATCCTTACCTACAGCATCAACTCTGGGATGGGGGTTCTACCTCCTTGGCCAGACCCAAGTCTGGCTATTCATGATTAGATTTTCCAGGGAACTTCTTTTGTTTTTGACCTGGGCTTGATCAGCACATAGAAGTTGTGGTAGTTAGATACAGTTGTCAACTTGGCCAGGTGAAGGCACATAGTTTTGTTGCTGTGGTCATGAGCCAATGGTATGTGAACCTCATCTGTTGCTGATTATATCTGCAGTCAGCTAGGAGGCGTGTCTGCTGCAATGAATGACGTTTGACTTAATTGGCTGGTGCTTAAATGAGAGAGCGTAAAGTAGCATACCTCATCTCAGCACTCCCAGCTCAGCCCAGGCCTTTGGAGATGCAGAAAGAAATCACCCAGGGGAAAGATGTTGGAACCTAGAGGCCTGGAGAGAAGGCCAGCAGAGATTGCCCTGAGCTTTCCCACGTAAGAAAGAACCTCAGATGAAAGTTAGCTGCCTTTCCTCTGAAGAACTAACAAAATAAATCCCCTTTTATTAAAAGTCAATCCATCTCTGGTGTGTTGCATTCAGGCAGCTAGCAAACTAGAACAGAAGTGTTTGACTTGCTCCTGTTGTATCCCCAGAGCCTAGCCTAATGCTTGACAAATAGTGGGAACTCTATTATTCATTGGGTGAGAGTAAGAATAAAGGGGGGTGTCACAAAAGGGAGAAAGGTACAGGAGGATAACACAGCTGAGCACTGAAAGAAAATCTTGAGCATTTTACAGATTTATCCAGGGTGACTCTGTGGGGAAGAATGAATCAATGATCAATTTCTTAAGTACTGATTTCCATGTCCCAGGATAATACATGGGGAAAAAGCAAGGTTAGTTCCATAGATCCAGGAACTTACTTTTTTCCCCTCTCTTTGTTCTCATAACAACTGACTAGTTTACATTCTTATGCAAAGTGAAACTGTGTATGGTCCTTTAAAAAAATAGAATGCTTTACTTATGCACAGGCCATATGGCCTTCTTGAGTGGGTGTTCATGGTGCCAAAATAAACCTCCCTGGATTTGCAGCCACGAGAAGTAGGGTTGGAGCAAAGTTTCTCTTTCACCCTAGAAAACTTGAATTTATTTTAAACGAGTTAAAATAGAGTGGGCTTTTCCCATTATAAAACCAGTGTAGCCTTATTATAGAAAATCTGGAAAACACAAAAAAAGACAAAGTTTTGACCAGTAAACTTTTCAGAGCATAGGAAGGATGCTGGTTGATGGCTGCAGAGTTACAGCCTAGAGAGAACAGATCTGTGCCTCGTGGGACATTGCTGAGGCAGCCTTGAGAGGTGGTTTGTGATGGAGCCACCCCTACCCCTTCTTCTGAAGGCTGCAGACTCCACCCTTCAGAAGTGTGTGGTGACTAGCATGGAATGAAAGAGTTATGTTCTTCACCTGAGGCTTGGGCATGGTTGTGCTGTCAGTCTGTCTCTTGTAGCTCCACGATATGGCGGTGGAGTTTCTGTAATACAGAAGAGACTTGTTCTCTCCATGGGAGAAGTAAAAGCAGACTGGTATTCTGGAAAGCACATCTATTTCCTCCAACATCAGCAGCTTTTGAAGGGTATGGAAGGACCATAGGAGGGTTTATTCTTTCATTCAGCAGTTCACTGGAAGGTTCCTACTAGTTAGGAGGCCCGGTGCTGGGGATACAGTGGTGAGGGACACAATGCCTGCCCTTGCAGAGCCTGTGGTTAAGTTTACAAGGATCCTGGTGCTGAGGAAATATGGGCCTATGACGAAAGGACTGTGGGCTGTGGCCTCACCCTCTAGTCATACCCAGCATTTCTCTCCTAAGGTGGGCTCCTCTTTGCCCTTGCTGTCTCACTCCAGAATCATTGTCTTGAAGTTTTTCATAATCACCCCCAATTTTGCCCTAGAGTAGATTTTCTGAGATTTGAAGGCGGCAGCATTTCTCCACAGGCACAAGTGAGTGGTACAGGTCAGCCATCCTCTCCTGCTAACAATGAGGGAGGAAAACTGGACTGGATATCATGACAGGTGAGGTTCTGGGCAGTACCCTGGGCCTTCCTACCAGGGGAGCCTTTGAATCTCCTGGGCAATTTTCTCCACAGCAGTGTCCTCAATTGTCTCCTCTTCTCACAAAGCTTGAATTAGGAAGCTTCAGAACTTACACAAAAGGGTGCCCTATCCTGTGCCATTTACATCCAATAAAAAGCCAAGCCTTCAGTTAAAGGAACAAGTGTCAATGACATCCTAGTGGGTGGGAGAGGATTTGGGAGCGGGTGGAGGGATGGCTATTTGTGGGAAACTGCTGGATGTGAAATATGGAGGCCTGTGGGACAACAGCTGTTCACAACTGTTGCAAGGTTGTTGAAATTCTATCTTGTCACAGTCTGAGGTGCTGGTTAGAGTTTCCTTTCTTGAGCATCTGTTTAACTTCACATCCTACCCCTCTCTGAGGTCTCACACTCGGGGGCTACTATGCAGTAGTAGTTGTTGGGCTAGTACAGGACAACTAAGGACAAACTTATCCCCTGGAGCCCTTTCAATTATTTATATCAGCCACTCTCCTGGGAGACCAGGAAGCCTAGTTAATCCCACCTTGCTGACCATACTTAATTCGCCTCACCTCCTAGGACTCCAGCTTGCTGGTACCCTTTCCCTGGGTACATAACTGTGGGTGGCCCTGTGTGGTAGCCTTCTCTCATTTGAAGCTGTAGGTAATAAAGACTTCTGCTTCTCACCTACCTGAGTGTGTGTTATGCCCCGCCATCCAAGGAAACTATAATCACATTTAATGTCTTATAATTATACAACAGTGATATACACATCACTTCAGAATTCAGCCCTAAAGAGGCATTTGAAGAATCTCCTGAATTTCTAACTCCCTTCACAGTACACAGCACTGTAGCTACAGCTGAGACCGTGACAACTCTTCAGCTAGGATTTCCTTAAAAAGCTCTAGTTTCAAACTTTGTTTCATCATCCACCCAAACCATTAAAATATTTCGGAAGTTCTACCATTTTGGCATCTAAACTGTGCTTTACTCATTGTCTCACACCTAGAAGTAATTAAAAACACATTTTGCCCATTTATGTTCTAAAGACTTTGGAGAAATGCAGCCATTGTATTTCTCAAAATCCAGGGCTGTGTGGGCAGAAACCAGACCATCAGACAAGGAGGGGCCACTCACTGTCAGTGAAAAGTCTTGGTCATTCGGAACATTTCTAACTTCAAAAATTCTTTCCCAATAGTCAAACCCTAGGTTCCAATTTTTGGTTTTGAAAATACATCTCCATAGCCAAGAGGCAATTACTTTTTTTGTAGAGACAAGGATGCTTTTCTTGTTCCAGGCTCCCCAGGGGAAATTAGAAAGCAAGACCATTTGTTTCCAGAAATTACTGTGAGATTTCACACAGGGAAAGTGTGACCGGCCCTTTTCATTTACTGTTTTTTCTTCTACAGTTCCTGCATTTTTTTTTTCTCACTAAAGACTGAAAGATGGCAGTGGGTTGAATTCAGACACTGACTTAGGAAATGAAAGGTGACTCAGGTACGAGTTGAGTTTGAATCAAGCTCAGGGCTTGTTTCATTGAGAAGGAAGTTTCCTTACTTGGTCAGTATGTCAGATCATGTTTGTCAGTGGGTTCATTCATTGTGGTGGCGGTGGATGGAAGGGATCAGAGCACAAATCAGTAGATCCTATTCCTTTACTCTATGTTGTGCTCTAGCTGGATGCCATTTCGGAAGTTCTATGGATTTGTCAGATCTTTGAATATTCTCCAAATCTTATATTTTTTAAAATTTAAAATTCTAAAATTTTTTGTGTAGACATTTTTACCTTACAAGCTAAAGGAAGTATAATTAAAAATAGATAAAAGAAATAAAAACACCAGTAATACAATAACTGTTACCAAATATTGTCATCATTTATGTCTTTATACTTCTAGTCATTTTTTTCTGGGTGTGTATTTTTTAGTTAGTGTTTAAAGCAATTATAGCCATATCATAAATACACTTTTTATCTTCCCTTTTTTACTAAACATTGAAACATAATTAGTATTCATGTTTGTTATTGACTTTTCTGGATCACTAGTTGTTATGGGATAAATTGTACCCTCCAAAAAGATATGTTGAAGTCGTAACCCCCAGTACCTGTGACTGTGACCTTATTTGAGAATAGAGCTATTGCAGATGGAATTGGTTAAGTTAAAAAGCAGTCATCCTGGAGGAGGATTGGTGCCTAATCTGTTATGACTGTCCTTATAAGAAGGGGAGAACAGACACACACATACAAGTAAGAATGTCATGCAACTATGGAGGCAGGGAATGGAGTTATGCTGCCACAAACCAAGGAATGCCTGGGCCACCAGAAACCTAAGGAGAGAAGCATTGAACATTCTTTGTTAGAGATTTCAGAGGTAGCGTGACCTTGCTGATATCTTGATTCTGGGCTTATGGCCTCCAGAACTGTGAGACAATAAGTGCCTATTGTTTTTAGCTACCAGTTTGTGGTACTTTGTTACAGCAGGCATAGGAAACTAGAGCATTAGTTACTATGTGGAAGTGCTTTACTTATTTACTTCCTCTAGTGAGGGTCATTCAAGTTGTTTCCAGGTATTCATCATTATAAACAACCTAGAGTGAACATTTTTGTGCATATCAGCTTTTGACACATAGGATGATTTTTAAAATCAAATATTCCTAGTGTTAAAAATTATATAATCTATAGATCGCGGGTGTTTTACTGAGTCCTTAAATTTTTAATGTGTATGTTTAACAATTTAGAATGCCTGCTTAAAAAAAAAGTATTTTAGACTGAAAATCACTGTGGCATAGAAATCTGTGGCTGAATATATCAAGACCTTGGCTACCCATTGGTTCTTGTCTAGGAGAATTTCTTTCTGAGGAGGATCTGGGCCCTGCCTGCAATTGTTTGCTTGACCCAGTGCAAAGCAGAGGTGGGGCCCTGCCTTGGCTGGACGGTACTTCTCTAAATCTCCAAGCCCTCTTTTTGTCAGCTCATTGTCAATGTACGTGGCTCTACCTAAACAGACAGCATCTGCTCTCCAGCTCTTTGGCAGAGACTATAACCAGAAATTTTCCTGCCTAACTCTTGTCAAAGGTCTGGTGTGGGAAATAATCTTCATGGAAGTCTTCTCCACTTTATTCTTGGTTCTAGCTGTACCATGTGATTTGATTTGCTGAACCATAAGCACTTTTGAAAGCCACCACCATTAGTTTTTGGAATGAGATGGGATGTAAACATGAATGAAAAAGTAATTCATTGGGTGAAAAAATTATGAACATTTTTGAGGCTATTTATTCATGCTGCCAACTAACTTTCCTTGATTACCCTCCGGGGATGTTATCTGGCTTTTCTTAGATTTTAGGCCATTGGGCTGGGCTAATGGGTCTAAAAAAACTCTTAGCAATGAAATAAGAGGGTTAGCATTTACTCAAATTTTTTTAAAAATTTTATCCTATACCCTCCCTCCCCTTCTATTGCAGTTTGGATTTCTGGGAAGCTGACTCAAGGTGTAGTTGGTTTATTAGGAAGTATTCTTGGGATCCAGATTTGTGGAATAGAAAGGAATGAGACAGGATAGAGCAGATGAGAATGACACATTGTCAATGAAACCTTCAGGATGACCCACAACAAGCTCTGAAGCTGTGATGGCCCTTCAGAGTTATCCCAAGTTGGGGTGAGAAGGTCCTAGGTGAAACAGTCAATGAATAGAGCAGGCTGCTCTGAGAGACTATTCTAGTTTGCTAGCTGCCAGAATGCAACACACCAGAGAAGGATTGGATTTTAATAAAAGGGGATTTATTTAGTTAAAAATGTACAGTTCTTCAGAGGAAAGGCAGCTAACTTTCAACTGAGGTTCTTTCTTACACAGAAAGGCACAGGCAATATCTGCTGGCCTTCTTTCCAGACCTCTGGGTTCCAACAACTTTCCCCGGGGTGATTTCTTTCTGCATCTCTCCAAAGGCCTGGGATAAGCTGCAAGTGCTGAGATGAGGTATACTGAGCTGCTTGGTCTGTGCTACCTTGAGCTCTCTCATTTAAGCTTCTAGCCATTTAAATCAAACATCATTCATTGCAGCAGTCATGCCTCCTAGCCACTGCAGATGTAATCAGCAACAAATGAGCTTAACATGCCATTGGCTCATGTCCATAGCAGCAAAACTAGGCATCGTCACCTGGCCAAGTTGACACCTAAACCTAACTACCACATGTCCACCCCTTATCAACTTGGCAACTATAGGCATTACCTTAAATGATATTCAAGTGGCAAAAAATTCTCTTCTGGCTGTGGACCTATGAATCTCAAAACAAGGTATCTGGTGCCAATATACAAAGAAGGGACAGTCACAGGATACATGTTTTGATTTCCATAGGGAGAATTTGGAAGGAACACAGATGTCACAAGACCCAAACAGTTCTGAAAACCTGCAGGGCAACCTCCATTGGATTTCAAAGTCTGAAAGTCATCTATTCTTTGGCTTTAGAAAGTGGCAGTCCCACCCTTTCCAAGGGCCTATGCAGTGTCCTGCTTCTTTCTAATCAATCTCAGGGGACATTGAGGAGACCACCTTTTTCTCAGCTCCACCCTCTCCAAGCATTGGGGCCACACCTGGGCTCTCTGCCATTTGTGGAGCTCATGCTCCACCCCTACATGTGGTGGCATCAAAGCTCTACCAAGTTCCCAAGGAACGTGCTGTACATTCTCCAAGGACTGAGGCGGCACAACTCTTCCACTGCAATGAGGTAGGAGACTCATTCTCTGTCTTCAGGGCAAATTCACCCTCTCCATGTATAAGGGGGGTGGGGGTCCACTCTCCTGGCCTGAGGTTTCTTGGCTTCAGACCTGAGCTTCTATGGTTCTCACTCTGAAAACTCCTATTTGTCCCTTTTGTGTCCCCCTTTGCCCAGATTGACAATGGATCCATTTGCACCAACAGTCTCTTCAAGCACTCCAGGACTTCTTCATCATTCTCTTCACAGTTCCTCCAAAATCTTCCCCTTGTCCATCCAAAAAACTGTTCTGTCTGATATTTCCAAACTGCAGCAGTAGCCCTCTTCGCTGGTACCAAATCTGCTCTAGTTTGCTAGCTGCCAGAATGCAACATACCAGAGATGGATTGGCTTTTAATAAAAGGGGATTTATTAAGCTAAAAATGTATAGTTCTTCAGAGCAAAGGGAACTAACTTTCAACTGAGGTTCTTTCATATGTGGGAAGGTACAGGGTGATATCTGCTGGCCTTCTTTCCAGGCCTTTGGGTTCCAACAACTTTCCCCGGGGTGATTTCTTTCTGTATGTCCAAAGGTCTGGGCTGACCTGGGAGTGCTGAGATGAGGTATGCTAAGCTGCTTGGGATGTGCTACATTGAGCTCTCTCATTTAAGCTTCCAGCCATTTAAATCAAACATCATTCATTGCAGCAGGCATGCCTCCTAGCCACTGCAGATGTAAGTAACAACAGATAAGCTGAACATGTCATTGGCTCATGTCCACAGCAACAAAACTAGGCATCATCACCTGGCCAAGTTGACACCTTAACCAAACTGCCACAGAGACCTTGGGCAGAATCTCTTCAACCCAAGAGATTGTGGACCTATGAATCTCAAAACAAGGTATCTGGTGCCAATATACAAAAAAGGGACAGTCACAGGATACATGTTTTGATTTCCATAGTGTTGACAGTTGAGAGTTGACTGCCAGCAACACTCCCAGCAGCTGGAGAAATAAATCCTTTAATCTCGATGGGGATCTGGTCAATGCATCACAAAGTCTACCACAGTCTTTGACTATGGAAGCCTTTAGGCGTTATCTGATTTAGGGCATTGCAAGGTTTGTGGATGTTTCTTTGCAAGAGAATTTAGACTACATTTGTGGGCATTTTCCCTTTTGTCGGCACACAGCACCATTGCCACCTGCAATTTAGGAAATGTGCATTGTGGTTAGCCTTCTAATTTTATAATTACCTTTCCAGAATAATAACCCCATCCAGGTGTTTTGTAACACAAAACAGCAAGGGAAATTAATTTCAATTAGAAGGGGAAAAATACAAATTGAAGTGGAGTTGTGGAAAGAAAAAAGCCCAACACGCATTTCTTTGAGTGTACTTCATTTAGGTAATTAAATCCCTGTAAAGTGAGTGAACTACTGACAGTTGTGCCCTTTGAAGACTGACATTTAAAAAAATACATGACTCTGTGGAATTTGAAGCTGTTCTGGCTGCCCAACACAGCTGGAAATAAAAGGGGTGGTGGAGAGAGCAGGAGACAGGGTGAGAGTCTCAAATGAGGTAACAGACACAAAGAAGCATTCTGATTTTTTTTTATGTTTTCACGACTTAATTTTTGTTTGGAGTAAGAACATGAGCCTTGTAAAAACGATTTCAAGTTAGTTTCCAGGCATTTTGAAGGGATATTGAGAGAAATGAGTGCAAGGGGGACCTGCAGGCTTTTATTGAAGAAGAAAATTTAAGTATTCTCCTGTCCTCTTCTCCTTCCCTAGACTGAGGAAATTACGTGCTTTCTGTGAGCTGGCTAGACAGAGTTATAGTTCATGGTTAAATATCGGATATATGAAGACTTTTTCTTAGGAAGCTAGAGCTGGCAGGCATTAAAGGAGACAACAGCTGAAGGTTTTGGCCCCTGGTTAATATTCCAAGTGAGTTGACTTGTGCAGATTGTTTGCTCAAAAATGCTCAGCATGGGCAAGGCCTGTTGGAGCCATTCTTTTAAACAGTTAAATCTTGGGAGGCTGCCACACTATCTCAGAAGCAATTATACAGCTCCTGAGAGGATTTTTCTAATTCTCCATTCTGTTCTGAGACAGGAAACTGAAAACTGTGTGTCAGATTTGTTTTTCTAGATCTATCCCTCGTGGTCCATTACAATATTGGTTCACTCATAATGAAGGATACATTGACATACATTAGAAAAGTAGCATTAAGGGTCCAAGGAACTTGGCTTTTCTAACCCTCCATGGTTAATATTTATAGCTGGAGAACAGTCCACTCTGAAAAGATACATGCATTTAAGTCATGCACAGGAAGAGTCGCACTAGCTGAAGATTTGGGGTTGACTTGAACTTCCTGACGTGAAAGGGGAGGCAAGCCCAATTTTGGATCTGCGTAGATGCATTTTTGATGCTTATTATTATTACTTTATGAGTTTTCAATTATAGATTTGCCTTTTCAGGGCCTTTACACTCCTGTACAGCCATATGTGTAACTGTTGGCACTGGATATCTTGTTATATAGACTCATGACTTGAGTGGTATTAGTACATCCTACCCCCTAATCCTTTTAAAAATAGGAAACATCATAAACCTGATTAAAACAAATAAAATTAAAATTGTGTGCTAATTTTAAAGAAAGCACACTTCTCAAGGAATCAGTCTATAATCTGAATACATTTTTCTCAAATTCTTGACTGCATTCAGTCTCTCATTTTCTAGGTAGAAAGGTCATATGAAATCTTTGGACTGCATTTATGCTACCTATGATTATTGTGATCCCTTCCTGCCTTAATTTTCACTGGTATGTGTGAAAGACTGATTTCTGTTATTCTACTTAGTCAGTATCTGCCATCGCCAATCAAATTTAATCTAATTTAAAGATTTAGGCTCTTAGTCTAGTCCAACCATTATTTTTCATACACTGAGTGATTAATTAATACTGGCTTTATCTTAAAATCCGGATTAGCATTTCTTTTTATACATCTCCCTATATTTTCATCTTAGTTCATTTATTAAAAAATATTTTTGAGTGTTTACTCTTTTCTGGAAACTGTGTACGTCTTGAATTTACTATACATTTGGGGCTTCAGACTCAAATGGCATCCAGTAGACTTAGAACTCTTCTGGTTGCTGGTTATGAGTTCCCCAGGGAGAAGGTTTGAATGAAGGTGGGCTCAGTTGGGAATTTTCTAGCACTTTTTTTTACCCCAATTTCAGTTGGCACAGGAGTGTCTCAGGATATTTCTTTTTTGCTTTTCTAGTTACTCATAAAGTAAATATTGCATAAAGACCAAAAGACATTTCTCCTGTCAAACAATGCTATAGTTGCCAGTCACTTTACAATTCCATACATATTCTTCTTAGAAATGGTCTCTGTTTCTGACAGAGTCTTGGAACTACAAAGTTTCTAAGAGTTGATTTACCTAATTTTATAGATGAGCAAACTGCTGTGCAGAGAGGTTAAGTACCCTGTCCGAGATCAAACAGAGCTGGATGGAGACCTATGATCTCCTCTTCCTCAGAAGTAATTTTATGAAAGTTTTTATATCCTCTGGAAGCAATAATGGTAGTAATGGAGTTTTTTGACTTTGTTAGTTGCTTTTACTTTATGATTTTTTTCCTTTCTGTCTTCTAGAGTTGTTCTTTTTCTATCTTGACTTGCACAATGAGCTCATTAATTTTTAATCTTCTTTCTTTTTTAATATACACATTTAAGACCATAAAATTCCCTTTATATGCTACTTTAATTATCTTATATAAATTTTTATATTAACTATTTTATATAAAATTTGATATGTAGTGTTTTTATTGTCATTTATTAACATTTTATTATGTACATTAGGATATGTTCTTTGACCCCAATTTTAAAAGTGTTTTAAAATTTTCAAATATATGAGTCATTTGGGGTTATCTTTTGTTATTGATTTCTAATTTAATTACACTGTAGTCAGAGATCATGACCTCTATGCATTCATTCTCTGAGATTTGTAGAGAATTACTTTGCAACCTTTTATGTGTTCTATTTTTGTAAATCTTTTCATGCTGTTTGGAAAGAGTGTGTAGTCTAATTGTTGGGAATGAGGTTTTATATAAAGCCATTAGATCAAGTCGTTAACTCGTGTTCTATATCTTCACTAATTTTTTATTTGCTTAATTAGATATTGAGATGTGCATATTAAAATTTCCTCTTATGATTGTGAGCTTGCCAATTTCTCTTTTGCAATTCTATAAATGGGTGCTTCACATGTTATGAAGCCATGTTGTTAGACAAAAAAAATCAGGACTTAGATGAGGAGTCATTCTGTCTGGGTTGGAATTATGGCTCTGCCCTTTACTAGTTATGGACGTTGGGAAGACTTTCTTATAACTCAGTTTCCTCATCAGTAAAATAGGCTATGCCCTGGGGATCATTTTGAGGATTAAATGAATTAGTACATATAAAAACCACTTAGGCTAGTGGCTAGCACTTAGTAAGTGCTCCATAAGTGTAAGTTATTATTATTGGTGAATTGCCCTTTTATTTATATATAATTTTATATATACCCACATACATAGAATATATTTATTTATCTATATAGATATTTTTCTTTATCAGCATATCTGTATTTTTGGGTTAAAGACTTCCTTTTCTGGTATTAATGTTGCAATACTAGTCTTTGTTTTCCTTGATTGAATATGTCCAGCATATTTTTTTCCATCTATGTACTTCTAATGTTTACATGTCATGTTTCTGACGGTGTTTTGTGAGAGCAAATGGCCAGATTTATAAAAATCCAAACTGGAAAATTCTTTTTTTTTTTTAAACTAATATATTAAATCTAGTTAATATTTATGATTTTGAATATATTTGAATTTATGTCTACCATCTTATTATTATTATTTTTGCATGGACAGGCCCTGGGAATCGAACCTGGGTCTCCACATGGAAGGCAAGAACTCTGCCTACTGAGCCACCGTGGCCTGCCCAACCATCTTATTTTATGTTTCTTATTTACCAAGATCTTTTTCTGCTTTTTTCTTCCCTTCTTTCTCTTAGATTAATGAAAAACATCTTTATTGCACTTTTTAGTTTCAACTGTTTTTCAAATTCATTCCTTTTCTTGCTATTGTTTTATTTGTTATACTTTAATTTTCAACATGCATAGTTGATGGAAAAAAAAATAACAATCTTATCCCGAACAATTCAAGATCTTTAGAATATTTTAATTTTGATCTTTTCTTTTCCCATACCCATGTCTTTTTTCTATAGCATTTTAGTTCTACCTATTTTAAGTGCTCCAAATAAGTCATTATTATTATTAATTTTATTTTTATTCAATGCTTACATATCTTTAGCCATGTATTTACTAATTTCTTTCCTTATTGCATTCCGCTCCTGCCTTTAGAATTCAGTTGTCTTTTTCCTACATTATTTATTTTCGTAGACATTTCTCTTATGACATGTAAATTTTCACCCCCTCAGCTCCTCACCTTTCAACTTTGGTTTGAAAATGACTATTCCACCTCCTTTCTGAGTCATGTATTAGCTGAATATTAAATATGTGGATAATATTTATTTGCAATTAGTTCTTTAAAGTTATTAGCCAATTGCATTCTGGCTTCTGTTGTCACTGCTGAGAAGTCAGCTGTCAGTTTAATTTTAATTTTTGTAGATAATTTTTCTAAGGTCTCTTTTAGGGTATTTAATTTTTACTTTGATGTTCTACATTTTTTGCTAGATGCACCTAGGAGTAGAATTTTTAAAATGTATTATTTTCAGACTTACTATTCTTCAATTGAGGATTCATGTCTTTCATTAATTCTAGAAGTCTAATCTATTATCTCTTGATATATTTTCTTCTCTCTTTTCTAAAATTCCCTTTTTGATATTTTCCACATCTTTTGTGTTGTTAATTTCCTCAACTCTCTCTTCTAGTTCACTAACTTTTCAGTTATGTTTAATCTGGTTTTTATCTTATACAATGAAATTTTAATTTTAATGACATTAAAATTATTTAAATTCTAGAAGTTTCATTTACCAATTATCTTTTCATTGTCTTCTGATCTTTCCTTATGATTTTATTTCTTCTTTTATATATTTAATCATTTAAAAATAATTATCCATGAGTCTTTTAGGATTGCTCTTCACCTCCGATCATTTTATCATTGTCATAGTCAGGGTAGTTTGTACTTTTGATTGTGAGCTCATCTTCAGCAGGGTTTTTTCTTATTTTTTCCCCTGTGGGAATCTCATGGCTACCGAGTTGTGAAAGAGGTGCAACAGAGTGGATTTTCATTTGCATTAGTCAGATGTCCTGAAGATTTTTTTCTTAGGATCTTTTCAAGTTTTATTGTTACTTCTTTCCACCTCAAACTAAAAGGTATAAATTTAGACCTCTAAGCTATTTTAATTTGCCTGAGCTGCTGACACAAATGCCACAAATTGCTTTTGGCTTAAACAACAGGAGTTTCCTGGTTTACAGTTTTGAAGTTAGAAGAAGTCCAAAATTAAGATATTAGCAAGACTTGCTTTCTCCTGGAGTCTGTACATTCTGGTTTAGACTGCTGGCAATCTTTGGGATTCCTTGGTTTATATATCTGCCTCCTGTCCTTACATGTTCTCTCTTTCCTGGCTTCTGTGACTTCTTGATTCTCTTTTTACGACCCTCAGTAATCCAGATTAAGGCCCACTCTGGTTCAACTGGCTACACCTTAACTGAAAATAACATCTTCAAAAGGTCCTATTTACAGCTGGTACATGGATTAAGATTAAGGCCATGGTTTGTTGGGGTATATAATTCAACCTACCACACTAGCTCTGTGTGATGTGGACCTTGGACTTTGTTTCCCTGTGGGAGACATTTTGTCCTACCTAGTGTCCTAGGCAGAGATGAACTTTCTTGTTTTCCTAAGGTTCTGTGTGTATTTTTGTTGTTGTTCCTAGTCTTGCTTTTACCAAGATAATAGCTTTTCTGTGGTCTGTCTCTTTTTTTAACTTTTTTTTTAAATTGTGGAATATAACATATATACAAGAAAGCAATCACTTTTCAAGTACATTTTAATAAGTAGTTATATAACAGATTTTAAAGTTTGGTATGGGTTACAGTTCCAGGATTTTTCAATTTTTCTTCTAGCTACCTCAAGACACTGGAGACCAAATGAAATAGCAATATATTAATTCAGCAATCATATTCATTTGTTAAATTCTGTCTACTCTATTATACTTTTCCTTCTCTCTCTCTCTCCTTTTTTTGTGAAAAATGGCATATATACAAAAAAGCCTTTTCAATTTCAAAGTACCTTGCAATAATTAGTTGTAGAGTTTGGTGTAGGTTACAATTCCACACTTTTAGGTTTTTATTTCCAGCTGCTCTAAGGTACTGGATACTAAAAGAAATATCAATACACTGATTCAGCACTCATACTCATTTGTTAGACCCGACTTGCTCTGTATAGTTCCACCATCAGCTTTAATATTTCTCTCACTGTTTAGGATATAAGGAGCAATCAGACACAAGGTTTTCACAATCACACAGTCACATTGTAAATGTTGTATCATTTTACAATCATCTTCAAGAATCAAGGCTACTGGAACACAGCCCAACAGTTTCAGGTACTTTCCTTCAGCCACTCGAATATACCATAAACTAAAAAGGATATCTATAATGCATAGGAATAACCTCAGGGACAACCTCTCGACAGACAACCTCTGTTCGAAATCTTTCTGTCTCTGAAACTTTATTTTATCTCATTCTTTCTTTCCCTTTTTGGTCAAGAAGCCTTCTCAATCCCTTGATGCCCAGGTCCTGACTCATCCTGGGATTTCTGTCCCATGTTTCCAGGGAGATTTACACCCCTGGGAGTATGTCCCACATAGGAAAGAGGACAGTGAATTCACCAGCTGAGTTGGCTCAGAGAGTGTTCTAGTTTGCTAGCTATGGAATGCAACATACCAGAAACAGAATGGCTTTTAAAAAGGGGAATTTAGTAAGTTGCTAGTTTACAGTTCTAAGGCCAAGAAAATGTCCCAATTGAAACAAGTCTATAGAAATGTCCAATCTAAGGCATCCAGGTAAAGATACCTTGGTTCAAGAAGGCTGATGAAGTTCAGGGTTTCTCTATCAAGTGAGAAGGCCCATGGCAAATGGTCAGGGTTTCTTGCTCATCTGGAAAGGCATGTGGTGAACATGGCATCATCTGCTAGCTTTCTTTCCTGGCTTCCTGTTTCATGAAGCTCCGTGGGAGGCTTTTTCCTTCTCTATCTCCAAAGGTTGCTGGCTGGTAGATTCTCTGCTTCTCATGGCTATGTCATTCTCTGCTCTTTCAGAAATCTCTCACCTTCTCCAAAATTATAGGATTCCAGTAAACTAATCAAGACCCACCCAAATGGATGGAGTCACATCCCTATCTAATCAAGCTTAATACCCACTCTTGATTGAGTCACATCTCCAGGGGGGTGATTTAATTAAAGTTTCAAACATACAGTATTGAATAGGTATTAAAAGAAACAGCTGCCTTTACAAAATGGGATTAGGATTAAAACGTGGCTTTTCTAGGGTACATACATCCTTTCAAACAGCATAGAGAGAGAGAGAGAGAGAGAGAGGCCACATTTGAGCAACAAAAGAGGGGGGTGATTCTTCGGACTAATTTTAAGCAGGCTTAGCCTATCCTTTACAGGAATTAGTTTCATAGGGGTGAACCCCAAGATCTAGGGCTTGGTCTATTGATTTGCTTATTCCTACTGCTTACAAGAATATCAGAAGTTCTCCAAATGGGGAAGTTGAATATTTCCTCCTTTCTTCTCATCCCCCCCCCCCCCAAGGGTACTTTGCAAATACTTCTTTATTCACTGCCCAAATTACCCTGTGATTTATTGGAGCATCACAGTTACTAACCTGGACAAACCAACAAAATCTCACAACCTATTCAAGATTCCATGTACTTGTGGCTTTAAGCCATGATTTATATTTTTTCACTTTACCTCCTCTGGATCCAAAGCCACAGCTTCCCTCCCCGTGGTAATGTTAAAACCCAAGATTGTGGATCTTAGTGTCTGTGTTCTGTATGACATGCTCCTGGAGTGTCAAGACATCAGCACATTACCTATCCTCTTTGTTTTTGGTACCAAGGGATTTTTCTTTTTCTTTTCTTTTTTTTTCTATTTAACCTAACTTTTGTATTTGGTTGTGTTGAGTGTGGGAGGTAGGGGAGTATCTGTGCTAACTCAGTCTGTTAGGTTTCCATAACCAATAGTCCATATTTTTTATTGTGGAGACATTAAAAAAAGAGTAACCATAAACAAATTAAAGGATAAATGACAGATTAGAGAAAGTATTTATACTTTATTTGATACAAATGTTAATACCATTACTAAAAAGAGACACTTTAGAAATCAGTAAGAAAAGATGAATACCTAATAACAAATTGGACAATTTTAATAATAAGAAATGTATGAAAAGTTAAGCTTTTATAGTGATCAAATAAATGAAAATTAAAATAATGAAATACTTTATTTTGACTATCAACTTGGAAAAAGTTAAAAACAATGATAATGTCCAAAGTGGTTTAAGGTGTGGGAATAGGAGCACACTTATACACTGTTGGTGGTGGTTATTAGGGTAATTTTGGGGGAGGAAAATTTGGCAATATGAATTAAAA
Organism: Tamandua tetradactyla; assembly: GCF_023851605.1. Taxonomy (NCBI): domain Eukaryota; kingdom Metazoa; phylum Chordata; class Mammalia; order Pilosa; family Myrmecophagidae; genus Tamandua; species Tamandua tetradactyla. The sequence continues at coordinate 53,616,884 of NC_135341.1, read as the reverse complement.
GCCATAACAATTGTGAAATATTAGTTGATAACCACACCTTTAGGAATTTTTACTATTGAACTAATTAGGCAAGTATAGAAAGATTCATGTATAAAGCTAGAGCATTGTTAATGGCTAGTATTAAAAAAAAGATTAAATGTCTAAATAAGGAAATCATGGTATATCATAAAATGAAATATAATAATTAAAATAACAAAAAATATTTATTAGAATTAAAATATTATTAGTATATATTGTTAATTAAAAATCAGTTGAAAAATAGAATCCAAATTCACTTTTATTTCTTTATATGTTCTGAAAAAATCAAGACAGGAAAACAATAACATGTTAAGTTGATGTTGGCAGTGTAGGTGTTTTTTAATTTGTATCTTGTGTACTATTTATATAACTAAATGATATTCAATATTAAAGTGTATCCATGAATGAAAATCTTTTTTATTAATGAAGAAAAATCATTCATATATAGGATTCCCATATCTCACCCTATTATTAATACATTCCGATTGGTATGGTACATTAGTTACAATTGATGAAAGCACATTTTTATAATTATACTAACTATCGTCCATGGTTTAACTCAGGGTTCACTGTCTGTGCTGTCAGTTCTATGTTTTTTTTTTGCATCCCCAACCCCTGCCCCTTGGCTTCACCTCCCATCAGTGTGCAGGTGGCCCTCCAAAGACACTACACCTCTCTCCTGAGCTATAGACCCAGACAGCTAACTGTGTTCTGGACCTTCCTGCCCAGGGGCTCCCATAAATATAGTTTTTCCTAAATTAATATCTGCTCCTTCTTCTATATTCTACACCTTGATGAATGTCAGCCCGTTTCCCAATTGCCCAGGTCAGAAAGCTGGTTGTCACTTAGTGTTCTTTCTTTACCTGGACCCTGCAGCCTTCCCACTCCCAATCATTTGCTAAGCTCTGGGCAGCTGCCCATAAGGCTCCTTTGTACAAATTAGAAAAAAACATTCTTCAAGACAGTCCACTGCGTCATTTGCTGGGAAACTCTTGTAATAAGTATACAAATCAGTATCCCTTAGATGCTGTAAGTTTTGCAGTGTACAACCTGCACAACCATATGTGGTGGCCCTGACCAAGCCTTGTCCTTTCCATTTCATATCCATCTCTAGTATCCAGGCATCATCTCCTCTCCAGCATCACAGCCATTGCCCAGGTTCAGGCCATCATTCCCTCCCAGCTGGACCATTACAACACCTCTACTACGATTTCCCTAAGTTTAGATTCTCATGTCTCCAATCTTTCTCCTCACAATTGTCAGAATAAATGTCTAATGTACATTTATTCACACCCCAGGTCAAACATTTTCAGTAGCTTCTCCCTCCCACTCCCCTGTATTTCTATGTGCCTCTCCTGCACTGGGGGAGACAGATCACATGGCTTGTATCCTCAACACACTCTACATTTGTAAGAACAGAAAATATGCCTTTATTTTCTATTCCTGGCAACAGCACAATCTGGCACAGAGAGGGTGCTAATAAAAGGGATGATGAATGAATGATTTATTAAAACAAGGGCTGCCTTCTAACTGTGCCTCAGGCCCTCTGAACTCCTTTTCATGGTGTCATGTTATCTAGATTCTCCCAGGAGCCAAGGGCAACATCTCCCCCACCTGTAAAAGCTCTTAACATTATTTAACTGAAAAATCAAGATGTTTTACTACAAGTTTGTTTATTCTATATGGTCCTCTTCAAACCCAATATTTACCATACATCTTACAAATTCTAGTCCATATAAATACTCATGGTTTAAGGAAGACATCCAAGAGGAGAACTCATAACAGAATTCAGTCTCAGAATGACACAAAAAGCTCTGCCAAGTAGAAATATCTCTGTGCCCTTCTCTACAGGTCAGTCTAAAGGAGGCTCTCCAGGGCCAAGGGACTGGATTCCCAGGGTGATCGTCCCAAGTGGCTTTCAGTCTGCCTAATGACATGCACAGAGATTTCTCTTTGATGTTGTCTGGTTTCGCGCGCAAATCTCCTCCCTTCTACCAATGGAACAAGCGAGCCTCTTGGAAGAGCAGAGCATGGGAAAGAGCGACTACTTTGCATAAATTTCTAATCCATAAATAAGGAAAGAGTATATCAATGAATCACCTTTATCCAATGCAGGAATGAACGGGAGAGAGGCAGAAGCTTTCTTTTTTCTTTTTTTTAATTTTCAAAAAAAATTTTTTATTGATACAACAGCAACCTATAGTCCAGTTTGTAACTCTATGAGTCTGTTTATTCTAATTATTTCATATCAATGAGGTCATACAAGTTTTTACCTTTTTTATCTGGCTTATTTCACTCAACATGATGTCTTCTAAGTTCATCCATGTAGTCACATATATTAGAACTTCATTACTCTTTTTTTCTGCATGGGCTGGCACCAGGAATTGAACCCAGGTATCCGGCATGGCAGGCAAGAACTCTGCCTGCTGAGCCACTGTGGCCTACCTAGAACCTCATTACTTTTTATGTCTGAATAATAGTCCATTGTGCAAATATACCACATTTTCTTTATATATTCATCAGTTGATAGACACTTGGGCTGCTTCCATCTTTTGGCAACTGTGAATAATGCTGCTATAAATATCAGCATTAAATATCTATTTGAGTTGCATATATTTGGATATATACCTAGAAGTGGGGTTGCTGGCTCATATGATAATTCTATATTTAAGTTTCTGAGTAACTGTTAAACTGTCTTCCACAGTGGCTGCACTATTTTACATTGCCGCCATCAATGAAAGAGTGTTCTTATTTCTCCACATCCTCTCCAACCTTTGTAATTTTCTGTTTTTTTTTTTAATAGTAGCCATTCTATTGGGTGTGAAATGATATCTCTTTGTGGTTTTTATTTGCATTTCCCTAATGGCTAATAATGTTGAGCATTTTCTTCATGCTCTTTTTGGTCATTTGTATACCTTCTTTGGAGAAATGTCTATTCAAGTCTTTTGCCACCTTTTGAATTGCTTTTTTTCTTTGTATTGTAGGATTTCTTTTTATATTCTGGGTTTTAATCCCTTATTAGATATGTGGTTCCCAAATATTTTCTCCATCATGTAGGTTGTCTTTTTACTTTCATGATGGCTTTTTCTTTCTTTTTTTTTTTTTTTTTTTTTGCATGAGCAGGCACTGGGAATTGAACCCTGGTCTCCAGCATGGCAGGTGAGAACTCTACCTCTGCTCCACCATCTCCTGCCCTCATAATAGTCTTTTGATTCAAAAAATTTTTAAATTTTGATGAGATTCCAGTTACCACTTTTTTGTTGTTGTTGCTTGTGCTTTGATTATAAAGTCTAAGAAACCATTGCCTAACATGATGTCCTAAAGATGCTTCTCTATGTTTTCTTGGAGTTTTATAGTTCTGGCTCTTGTGTTTAGGTCTTTAATCCACGTTGAGTTGATTATTATATATGGTGTGAGGTAGGGATCCTCTTTCCTTCTTTTGCATATGAAGATCCAGTTTTCCCAGTAGTACTTTTTGAAGAGACTGTTCTGTCTCAAGTGAGTGGCCTTTGCCACCTTGTCAAAAATCAGTTGGCCATAAATGTGAGGGTTGATTTCTGAGCTCTCAATTTGATTTCATTTGTCTATAAGTCTAACCTTGAACTAGTACCATGCTGTTGTTATTATTACAGCTTTGTAATAAGTTTAAAAATCAGGGAATGTGAGCCCTCCCATTTTGTTCTTCTTTTTCAAGATGGCTTCAGCTATTCAGGACCCCTTACCCTTCCATATAAATTTGATGATTGGTTTCTTCATTTCTGCAAAGAAAGTCATTGGAATTTTGATTGGGATTGCATTGAATTTGTAATTCATTTTGGACAGAATTAACAATATTTAGTCTTCCAATTCATGAACACACAAAGTCTTCCCATTTATTTAGGCCTCCTTTTATTTCTTTTAGCAACATTTTGCATTTTTCTGCATACTAGTCCTTTACATCCTTGGTTAGATTTATTCTTCATATTTGATTATTTTCATTGCTATTGTAAATGGAGTTTTTTTCTTGATTTCTTCTACTGATTGTTTGTTACTAGTGTATGGAAATACTACTGAATTTCAGATGTTGATATTGCACTTCAACTTTGCTGAATTCATTCATTAGCTCTAGAAATTTCTTTGGATTTTTCAGGATTTTCTTTATGTAGGATCATGTAACATGCAAATAGGGAACATTTTACTTCTTCCTTTCCAATTTGGATAACTTTTATTTCTTTTTCTTGCCTAAATGCTCTGGTAGGAACTTCCAATACACTGTTGAATAGCAGTGGTGACAGTGGGTATCCTTGTTTTTTTACTGCTCTTAGAGGGAAAGGTTTCAGGCTTTCACCATTAAGTATGATGCTAGCTGTGGGTTTTTCATATATGATTTTTATCATATATGTTGGCAAATGTAAGACTGGATAAACATCCTCCAGGGGGACTGGGGAAGGCTCTCTATTTATTGGGTTGGTCACTTCACCAACCTTTAGTTGCCATGCAAGAAAGGAATAACCTAGTTCAGATGGCTGTGTGTACATTCTGAACCATGAGACATTTTTAAAAAGTTCAATTTTCTAACTCACAAGCATATGTAATAGCTAATAAAGAGCTGTCAGGCTTCCCTTTTTGATTGCATGTACATTTGACACAAGTACATTTTACTTTTTTGAATTCAAGTGGATGTTCTTACACTGCTTATGAATATTTCTTAAATATTTGCCTAGCAATTTTGTGTTTTAGAAAACTCTTCATGAATTATCACAAATCACAGAAGAGTAAACTTTTTCTCTACCATAGTTGAATCATCAACATTACAGGTTAATGCTACCATGTTGGCAGGCTTATGAGGAAATCAGCAGAGAGCTGCCCAAAGTTTGGGGACCCATGTGGATATGTGGGTTCCTGGTGGGAGTATTTCTCTGTAGGTGTGCTCAAGGAAGTAGACAGAGAAGGTGCCAGACCAAGGTGGGGCTCAGTGTAAAGGTTCTTAGTAAAGAGGAGCTGATCTGAGGTGTAGGTCTCCCATCATTGCTGTGGGGACTCTGAGGGTAGGTTGGCCTGAACTGGGCCTTGGACTTCACAGCACTGTCTAGATTTCTACTTCTGGTCAGAGTCTCTAATACCTATGGTTAGAATAATGCTTTTTCTTTTCTTTTTTTTTTTTTTTTTACCAACACACACGCTATAAAGAAAGTAGCTTCTTTCCTATTCCAGGCAACAGAAAGCACTAGAAAAACTATTAGAAAACAGAGGAGGATTTGAGTATCTTTGAAGTTCTCATTTGTAATTTTCCCACACTAAAATTGTCTTAAAATTTTAAGACACATGTCTGACACACATGGGGTTGGAATTGCACATTTGTTTAATCATTTTGCATATTCTAAGGGAGGCTTATTGTAGGAGTTTGTGTGAATCTCTGACTTGCCATTAATTAAAAAAAACTATCTAGGTCTAGAGTTTGAAAGTATAGGAATAAAAATATTAAAAAAACCCAGGATATCAGATTTACAAGGAAATAAATTTTGGTTTCATTTTAATGTTCATGAAAGATTTGTGGAATTCTTATGAACTAGGTCAAAGTATTGTCCATGCTACGTTAAGACCATAGGGCCCTATGTTGTCCTATTTCACATGAAACACAAATGTTTTGTTATATTAGTATTAGAAAGAAAGTTGTACCTGAAGGAGAACAAATACTCATCTGATGTGGAGAAGAAAATAATTTATTCACGATCTTGCAAGAATGGGCACTCAACTGAAAAAATGATGGCTGGTGGGCCAAGCAGTAGAATGTCACATGCTTTATACCCTAAGCCTAGCATGCAGGTCCCTCCTCGGTTTCTCCATTGATTGGATACTCCAGAGGTTACAGCCTATCCTTATAGTCTAACTAATTCAAATTTCCTGCTGAAGGTTCTTGCTATTGATTATACTTACATTTCAATGACCCTGGTTGTTACTTACTTAAATTTGTTTCTACCTATATAAGGATTTGGCACCAATTCTAGGCTTCAGAGGCTCTCCCCTTTCCCTGCCTGTACAAGCTTGTGAGAAAGCTAAACTTAATTTTCTTCTTACATTAGTGACACCTAGCACATCACAGACACATGGCTTACTAAATCGAAATAAAGATTTAATGAATTATGGAGTCACTTATGAGAAGGGAAGGTAGGGAACTACCAAATTCTTTGAGGACACCCCCTCTCTCATTCATTCAATGAGTTATTTATTTTGTGGCATTTATTTGTTTATTCACTTTTATCTCAATTTCCTACTTCTAATTCCCCCCAAAAGAAAACATACAAGATTTTAAAGTATATTTTTTTGTCTGTTGCTGAGCCCTCTATTCTTCATTTTGTGTTTTATATGCTTGTATTTTAAGTTTATGTAAATGATATTTTGAAATAAATCTCATGCTGTGCTTTCACTCAGGTGGTTTTTAAAATTTTTTTTTAGAGTTGAATGCTCACAAAGCAGATCAGATGGCCTAAAGGCCCCAAAATCTGTCTCTTCAAGTCTATGGAGTTCAGTATTTTTATGGTTTCAAACAAGGAGTGGGGGATAGAATTGTTACCATTACAATAGTAAGTATACATAAGTCTGAGACCAGGCAAGAATAACCATTATAATTGTAAATATAAAGAAGGGAGAGGTAACTGTTAACAGGGGTGAGACTAATTGAGTTTCAGTAATTTCAGGTATTAACTTCTGCCTATTGTACAATATAGACGAAAAACATAATGATTCAGTAATCTTAATCATTTGTTAATTCTTAATTTCTCATTTACAATTCCTCCTTTTTATTTTTGGTCATTTCTCAATTTGAGGGATATCTGGGCAATGGTCTTTCTAACTTCATGATGAAAAGGGGTGTTGACATTATGGAGGAATGAAACTGGTGGTTGTTCTTGGAGAGCTTGGTACCTCTGGGTTTTAGTCAGCCTGTTTTTTAAAGATCTACCTACATTGCCATGCTAAGGCATGGCACTTCCCTTTATTTTACCTAACCACTCTTGCATTGATGGACACCCAAACTGCCTCCAACTCCTTTCCACTGCAAACAATTTGTATTGTATGGATATTTGTTGGGATTTATCCAGATTTCTCATTTTTGCCAGTTTTAACTGAAGTGAAATGACATTTCATTATTGCTTAAATCTGTTTTCTGATGATTGAATTCAAGAGCACTTCAATGGTAGTATTTTCAGTTTCCTTTTGTATATATTGCATATTCATATGTTTGTCCATTCTTCTATTGGCTTTACTATCTTTTTCTTTGCAAACGTTCCTGCACATATCTTTTTAATATTAGTCTGATCCGTTTTGGACAGTGCAACTTTCTTCTTCTAACTGGTTATCTGTCAACTTTGTCCATGGTATTCTTTGTTTACCTAGAGCTTTAATTTTTGAGTAATCAAACTCATGATTTTTAAATTTTGCCTTGTAGTTTGTAAACTCTGAGTTTTATTCAAGAAGACCCTATCAACCTTTAGGTGACAAAAATATTCTATGACATTTTAATCTACCAATTTTATAATTTTACCTTTATATTTAGGTATTTATCCATATAGAATCCACTTTTGCATGTGGGGTTAGGGTTCCAGTTTTTGTTTTCTAAATATGATGGGTTAAGTTTTCCAAAACCACCTTAAAGACATTCTATCTTTTCCCACTGATTTATGGGGCCACCTTTATTAAATGCTGAGTTCCTTTATTTATAGGTTTGTCCCTGAGATACTCTATTGGGTTTCTATTTGTCTCCTTTTGCTGCAAAATTAAACTGTATTTTATAATTATAGTTGTAATGGCATAAAAGAAACTATCCTTGGTGTGTCTTCATCCTTCGTGGCCTAGTCTTATGTGTTTCCCTTTTGACCAACCACCTCAGTTAGCCCTACCCTGGGCATACCTGCAATTAGCAAGGCATATACCTCTATATGGTTTGGGATGATAAGAGCTGCCCCAAGTTTCTATAAACAGTCCCCATGCTTCTTTTCAAATAGCCCTTGCTGCTTCTGTCCCTTTTCACTGCATAATTTACTAGCCAGACAGGTACTTCCATATGGCTTGGATGTTAAGAAGCTGCTCAGTTTCTCCAATTGGTCCTTGCCACTTCTGCTTTTTGTACGATATAGCTTGAAACTTCCAATCCTCAATATCCACGGGAATATTGACCAATATCCACGGGAATATAACCTGTGGCAGGTTATATTTTAATTTTCTTTCAGCTCAAAATATTTCCTAATTTACTGTTTGATTTCTGATTCATTTTATTTAAAAGTATGTTTACTTTAAAAGTATGTTGATTTCCAGATATTGGGGAGATTTCCCAGATTTTTAATTTTTGTTTTATTTATAGTTTAATTCTATTGAGTTCAGAATTATACTCTGTATGATTTCAATTTTCAATTTTACTTTTATTGAGACATGTTCTGTGGTCTAGCATATGGTCTGAATTGGATAAGTTACCATGTACCTTTTTAATTTTTTTTTGAGATATTTTCACACACATACATTCCATGCATGTTGTACAACTGATGGCTCACAATATCATCACATGGTTGTATATTCATTACCATGATTGTTTTTTAGAACATTTATATCACTCCAGAAAAAAAATAAAAAGAAATAAGAAAAAAGCCATACACACCATACACCTCACCCCTCCCTTTCATTGACCACCAGTGTGTCCATCTACCCAATTTATTTTACCCTTTGTCCCCCTTATTATTTATTTACTTTTATCCTTATTTTATACCCTGGATATAAGGAGCATCAGACACAAGTTTTTTACAATCACACAGTCACACTGTAAATATTACATCTTTATACAATCATCTACAAGAATCTAGGCTACTGGAACACATCTCAACAGTTTCAGGTACTTCACTCCAGCCACTCCAATAATCCATAAACGAAAAAAGGATATCTATATAAGGCATAAGAATAACCTCCAGGATAAACTCTCAACTTTGTTTGAAATCTCTCTGCTACTGAAACTTTATTTTGTCTCATTTCTCTCTTCCTCCTTTTGGTCAAGAAGACTTTCTCAATCTCTTGATGCTGGGTCCTGGCTTATCCTGGGCTTTCTGTCCCACGTTGCCAGGAAGATTTACGCCCCTGGGAGTCATGTCCTATGTAGGAGGGAAGGCAGTGAGTTCATCTGCTAAGTTGGCTTAGAGAGAGAGAGAGGCCACATCTAAGCAACAAAAACTATGTACATTTTTAAAGAATGTGTATTCTGCAGGCATTGGGTAGAGCATTCTGTAAATATCATGGGTCAAATTTATTGATATTATTGTTCAAGTTTTCTATATCTTTGTTAATTATCTAATCATTTTAACATTTATTAAGAATAAGTATTGAAATCTTGAACTATTATTTTTGAACTACTATTTCTGTTTTAACTGTGTTAGTTTTTACTTTATGTATTTAAGGGATCTTTTGTTAGGGATGGGTACACACATAACTGTTGTATCTTCTTGATGTATTAACCCTTTTACATTATAAAATATAAATATTTGTCTCCAATAGTACTTATTTTCTATTTTGTCTTTTCTTAAGACAGCCACCCTAACTCTCTTATGGTTACTGTTTGCAAGGCATATCTTTTTCCATCCTTTCAATCTGTTTGTGTCCTTGAATCTAAAGCCTGTCTCCTATAGATAGCACATGATTATATCTTGGTTTTTTAACCCAGTCTGATCATCTTGCCTTTTCAGAGTGATGTTTAGTGTATTCACATTTAATGTCATTATTGATGTGGCTGGATTTATGAGTGCCATTTTGGTATTTGTTTTCTACATATATCATGTCTCCCTCTTTCCTCTCTTACAGACTTCTTTCGAGTTAGATAACTATTTTTTAGAGTACCAATTTAATTCTTCTGTTTCCTTTTCTAGAATTTTTTAGTTTTTTTCTTCGTGACTGCTTTAGGAATCATATTCATCTTAATTACAGTCTGCTTTGATTAAAAATAACTTAATTCTGGTAGTTTTTGGAAACTTTGTCTCTCTATAGCTCCATCTCCTCTTCTATTCTTTGTGTAATTATTGTCATACATATTACATAAATATAATATTATGCTTGTTGCATCATATAATGTATGTCTCTTAAAGAAGAGAAAATAATATATTTATAGTCTTTTATATTTACCCACATATTTACCAATTCTGATGTTTTTATTTCCTCCCATAGAGTCAAAGTTATAGTGTAGTGTAATTTCCCTTAAGCCTGAGACTCCCAGTAGTATTTCTTGTAGGGCACACCTGGTAGCAATGAATTATCACAGCCTTTTAAAAAAATATTAATGTCTTTATTTTATCTTTGTATTTTGAAGGGTAGTTTTGCTGAATATAGAGTACTTGGTTAATGGTTTCATTCTTTCAGCATTTTGGATATGTCACTCCACTGCTTTCTAGTTTCCATTAGTGCTAATGAAAAATTGTCCATTGTGTTATTATTTTTTAACTTGCTGCTTTCAAGATTTTCTCTTACAGTTTGACTTTGATGTGTCTGTCTTAGTTTCTTGGTTGTAATCACAAATACCACACAATGGGTTGGTTTAACAATGGGAATTTTTTTTTTTCATTAGTAAAGTTGTGTCATTACAGAAGTATCATCCATAGAATACAGGCTTCCCATATACCACCCTGATATTCACACTTTGCACTGGTGTGTTGCATTTGTTACAATTGATGAAAGCACATTTTTATAATTATACTATTAACTAAAGCCCATGATTTAACTTAAGGTTCACTGTTCATATTGTGCAGTTCCACGGATTTAAAAAAAGAAGTGTTCTAGTCAGACACATACAACCTAAAATTTACCCTTTTAAACACATTGAAATCTGTAATTCAGTGCTAGCAATCATATTCACAATGTTGTCCTACCATCACTAACGTCCATTACTAAGATCTTTCCATCTTCCTAAACAGAATTTCTTTATATTTTAAGCCTTAACTCCCCATTCTCTACCCTGACCCCATCAGAAAACTGTATTCTAGATTCTTACTCCACGAGTTTGTTTTTTCTTATTTTTTCACAACAGTGAGATCATACAGTATTTGTTCTTTTGTGTCTGGCTTAATTCACTCAATATGATGTCTTCAAGGTACATCCAGGTTGCACCTTCTTTCCTTTTTAAGACAGTAGTATTCCATTGTATGTATACACCACATTTTGTTGATGGGCACTTGGGTTGTGTATTGATTTGAATCTTTTGTGTACCCCAGAAAAGCCAAGTTCTTTAATCCTAATTCAGTTTCACTGGTGGGAGCTTTTTAATTGTTTTTATGGAGATGTGATCCACCTGACTGTGAGTGGTAACTTTTGATGAGATGATTTCCATGGAGATGTATCTCCACTCATTCAAGGTGGGGTTGCTTACTGGAGCCCTTTAAGAAGGAACCATTTTGGAAAAGGCTTGAGAGCCACCAGAACCTTCAGAGCCAACAGCCCCAGGGAAGCCATTGGAAGAGCCTGGAGAGAAAGCTAGCAGTTGAGAGAGAAACCCTGAACACCACTGGCCTTCTTGAACCAAAGTATCTTTCCCTGGATACCTTACTTGGACATTTTCATAGACTTGCCTTAATTTGGACATTTTCACAGCCTTAGAACTATAAACTTGCAACTTAATAATTTCCCCTTTTTAAAAACAATAAAGCCATTTGTGGTATATTGCATTCTGGCAGCTTGCAAACTAGAACAATTTGCTTCCATCTTTTAACAATTGTGAATAATGCCACTATGAACATTGGTGTGCAAATATCTGTTTGATTTCCTGCTTTCAATTCTTTTGAATATATACCTATACGTGGGATTGCTGGGTCACATGATAGTTGTATGCTTAGCTTTCTGAGGAGCTGCCAAACTGTTTTCCACAGTGACTGCACCATTTTACATTCCTACCAGCAATAAATGAGTATTCCTATTTCCCCATGTTCTCACCAATACTTGTAATTTTCTGTTCTTTCTTCTTCTTCTTTTTTTTTTTTTAAATAAGAATGGGGATTTATTGGCTCATGGTTTTGAGGATAGGAGTAGTATCAACAAGGTGATTCTTTCTTCCAAAATACTGTGGCTTTCTGGGGCTCACTGCTAGAAATCCTTGGTTCTTGACATTTCTGTCACATGAAAATGCACATGGAAATATCCTCTCCTTTCTCTTCTGAGTTCCACTGACTTCCAGCTTCAACTCTCACATGTGACTTTCTTTTCATAAAGTTACCATAAACAGGATTAAAGCCTAACCTCATTCAGTTGGGCCACATTAACTAAAAATAACACCTTGAAAAGGTCCTATTTACAATGGGTTCACACACACAGGAATGGATTAAGAACTTTTGCTTCCGGGGTACCTATTCAACACAGTGTACCCCCACAGTGTCTAAATGTGAATCTCGTTTTGTTTATTTTACTTGGGTTCATTGGACTTCTTGAATCTGTAGGTTTTAAATTGAATTTGGGAAGTTTTGAGCCATTATTTCATCTTTTTTTCCTGCCCTTTTCTCTCTTTTCTTCCTATGGGACTTCAGTCATACTCATGTTTGTGTGTTTGATGTTGTCTGTTGTTTCACAGACCTTTGAGGCCATTATTCATGTAGTAATAAGTTACAGATACCCACTGTTGTTTTTTGAAGTCAGTAGTTAATTTTTCTTCACTTTTTTCTCAGCTTGAGTAATTTCTGTTGTTCTCTCTTCAAGGTTTTCTTCCATCTCAAAGCTGGTGTTCACTATGCTAGTGGATTTTTTATTTGTACTTTTCACCTCCAGAATTTTTGTTTATTTTATTTGGTTCCTTTTATTTCAATCTATTTATTGAGGTACTATATTATTGAGTGATTGTTCTTGTATTTTCCATTAATTCATTAAAAGTAATTTCCTTTTGTTCTTTGAACGTATTTATAATAACATTTTTGCAGTTTTTGTCTACTGAATCCACCATCTGGAGACATTCAGGACAGTTTCTATTGGCTGATTTTTGTTCACCGTGTATGGGGAACATTTTCCTATTTATTTGCCTTATAACTTTTTGTTGAAAACTGGAAATTTTAGGTAATATACTGTAGCAATTCTGATCCTGATTTTCCCCTCCTGAATGTTTATATTTCTCTGTTTAGTAACTTTCCTATGATATCTTTCTCTCTTGTGGTTTGTGGCCAGTCATGTCTTTGCTCAGGATTTTTTCTTTTTAAAGTATATTTTTGCTTTTATTTTTAAACCTGACCTACTAAGATTTGTTCTTCTATCAGCATAGCTGAGTGGGCAGCCAATAATTCTTTAGAGAATATGTTCATACTCTTTAGTCAGTAAAACTTCTGCTCAATGCTGACAGCTCATCTATTAGTTCAAAAGCACAAAGTTCATGCAGTTTTAAAGTCTGCCACGGCTTTTACTTTTCTTAAGGCCCGCTCTAATCTTCCCTGAATATGCACGCCACCTCCAAGGCAGACAGAGATGTGGAGAGATTACCAAGCTCTTGTCTTGAGTGTCATTTTCTGCATTTCCTTGTTAAATTTCTGGCTAGTCCTAGCTTGCTTCAATGAGGTCCCAAACCTCAGGCTACTGTAATTGATGGCCTTCTCTGTTTTGGGTAGCTGATGGCTGGGGGTAAGCGGCCGTACTGAGTCAGTCACACAGACACAGAGCACACAGCATATGACACAGGGGACAACCCTCAGGGATGAGTGGAAGGTGTCAGCTTTATTGAGGAAGTGCACAGGCTTATATAGGCTGGGAGCATGCAGGGACATGTGTCGGATGGAGATTGGTGGCCCTTGTTGCTAGGGCAGAGGGCAGATTTCTGGGATTGGTCACCGTTGTTGCTAGGGTGGAGGGCAGATTTCAGGTTAGCCATTTTGTGTTGCCTTGCATCAGCCACAGCAGCCAGGTGAGCGATATTTTATGGCTTCTCCAACATTGCCTATTACTGACAATTACATGTGGTATGAATTTTACATGTTTTGCTCCAAACCAAAGCATTTCTTTCTGGCAGGTGAGTCTTGGCTATTCACAACCGGACCCCCCCTGTTAGAATTACTGTGCTAACAAATCAGGGTCCAAAAGAGTTTGATGAGAGTAACCCCAGGCAAGTATTTTATAATAGATTCCTACTGTTTTCACATAAAGTCAATAGGTTTTCATGAATAAATGCATCTCAGTTTGCCTTTGATCAATTTTCCAGATGCTGAAATGGCTATTTGGTAATATTGTCCAGTTTTATACTTGCTTTTGTTGACAGGATTTGACCACCTCCTTATTCATTCATGCTGGAAGTCTTGCCCTCTTTCATTTGTTTTTTTTTCCCCTAGAAGTTATTTCTGTATTTGTTTAATGGGCAATTCTCAATCTGTGACAATTCACTTTGACATTTAAAATGTGTTGTGCCTTAAAGATCAATTCTAGACAAACTTTTAGGTTGAGAGTTTGCCTTCAGAGAAAAAACAGCAGTTCAACTTTTCTAAACCAAGCTCTACTGAACCAATTCATTAGATTAACTGATGTAATTGTATAATTTAAATATTATGTAAACCAATGAACACTGAATATGAAAAGAGAGCTGTTTCTATGAAAACAAAATTGTATGCTTTGAAAAGACTTCAATAAATGTGAGTTGCTAAAAAATTGCTGTTGAATTAGGTGTAGGTGAGAACTATAAATGATTGCAGAAAAATATAAAAATAGAGAAGACATTTACAATCAGATCACTTTATAAGTGTCCTTATATTTTCACTTTGCTTTAAAGAAACAGAAACAGGAAATTTTACATGAGGCATTATAGATGTTGACTTTTGAAGAGAGATGATGGAAATTTTCTATCAATGTTCTAATATTAAAAGAAAACACACCTTAACCCTATATAAAAAGTTAGTAGAAAAATGTACATCTATGTTTCAAGTTATAGTCAATGATTTAGGGTATTCTTCATCACTTTCATTTTTTATGATTTACTGCTTTAGCCAGCTTTTTAGTTCAATCCCTTTATTACCAGACCCAATTTAAAAAGAAGCTTTAATACTCTCATTATTTTAGGAACCTGAGTTAGGGTGGCTGTTGGCTGCTGCCTGGGATGCTCCCCACCACTCCATGGTGGAGGAAGAGAAATACAGATTGGGGTCAAGATCACATGTGGTCTGGAATCACTGTGTTATGGCAGGGAATCTTCATATTCATATTCATGCTAAAAAAGAGTAGGGGCGCTTTCCCTAACACCTTTCTTTTTAAATAGTGGTCTTTTGAAGACAGAATGGGGTAACATGAAGGTGGGGATTTAGGCACATATGTTAGTTGATGTTAGTTTACTAGGGCTGCTGTAACAGATTAACACAAACTGTGTGGCTTAAAACAATAGAAATTTATTCTCTCACAATTCTGGAGGCTAAAGGTCTGAAATCAGGGTGTAGGCAGGGCCATCTTCCCTCTGAAGTCTCTAGGGAGGAATTGTTGTAGTCTGTCTCCTAGCTTCTGGTGGTCCTGGGCAATCCTTGATGCTCCTTGGCTTGTATTGCATCACTCTAATCTCTGTCTCCTTTCTCATATGGAATACTTCAATCTATTTCTGTGTCTAAATTTTCTTCTTATAAGGACGGTCATATTGGATTTAGGACCTACCCTATCCAGGATGACTTTATATTAGCTTGATTACATCTGCAAAGACCCTATTTCCAAATAAGGTCACATTCAGAGGTTTTGGGTAGACACAAATTTGGGAGAACTCTATTTAACCTTTTGTACAATGGGGAAGAAAATTTTAGATTGGTAAGACTTTTAGGACTACTCAAACCATTAATACAGAGGAAGATGCTCAGTTTGTTTAAACTCTAGACTAAGGCAGAATTAGCTGGAGTGATCACCATTAAAGGAATGAGTCTCAGAGAAAGCAACTGAGGTGGTAATAGTTTTGAAAATCGGGTTATCTTGATAATGAATTGGAAAATCCTGGGACACCTTTTGTGTGCTGCTCAAAAGCATATGTGCACTGAAATCAATGCATACACATCTATAAAAAAAAATAACAGGCATGGAAAAGGCAATACTTTAGGGCTCCTTGTCTTTTATAATGGCTCATACTTAGCTGAAATAAGTTTGGTGTTTTTTATTTGCTTTAAGAGTCTAAATCTAGGCCTTAATTCTCAAACTTATTTCTATAGTGAGGAAACCAATGACACTTTGAATGAAAGATGACCTTGGGAATATAGTATGGCCACTCTCACTGGACTTGTGAGATAAATTTTAATAAGGGTGTTTAGAGCAGCTCCAGTGATCCTGGAGAGTTTATGGCGTTTTACAGGTGGAAGTTTGGTGTGGAACTTGTGAAAGAGGAGAGACCAACAGGCTACAGCTTTCCTGGTGGGAACCAGGGCAGGGCCTTTCTTCATCTTGTTACTGAGAAGAAAAGAGGAATGGCCTGGCTTACTTCCTACTACTCTTGCCTCCTCCTCCACTCTGTATTCCCACACCCCCTACCCCTTCGTTTGCAGGATTTTTGCACCATTGACCAAATGGAGAAGAAAGAAAAAAGCCAGTGGAAGGGAGGGAGGTGTATGGGGGCCCTTTTGGAAGGGATCTCCTTCCCTTCCTCTCTGAAAATAAGACCTTTCTCTCTCTCTCAAAACATTAATAATAATAAAACAATGTCATTTCCCCTTCTCTTCAGACTTCCTCTGAAATTTCCTTTCTCCCAAACAGCACCCCATCATTTTATTTCTTTTACCTCTCTGGCTTGCTTCTGACAGATGGTATTTCTAATATTTCTGGTTCTGTCTTCCTCTCTCACTTTTCCTTTTTCTCTCTCTAGCTTCTAGCTCTGGTTTGGTCCTGCTGAGAGAACATAAACTGCCTTATTTGTGACTCTGCAATGATTTCCATGGCAACCGACCCATGGCCCAGGTACCAGCCTGTGCCTTTGCCTTAGGACTGTGCAAGAGAAAAAGGCCTTTATTAAAGCTGAGTGTCAGTGGGTTCCCTCCTGCAGCTCTTGCCCAGGGAGGAACTTCTGCAGGAGTCAAAGGAGGGACACATGAATTGAAAGCAGGCTTCCTTTCTTTCTAAAAATTTCCCAAATAGATAAGAAATACTGCCACCTCAGCGCATGATTATGTATGTGGGTATGTGCTTGCAGGGCACACACACACACACACCACTTCTATTTCTGGATCTTCAGCCACAGATCATTTTTTTCCTTTGAAATCCTATAGCTTCAATGCTCTGGTCTGGAATAATAGCTTCTGTTTGAAATGACAGGTGGGGTCTGCAGTTTAAGACTCTCTGCATAGGATAGGGGTGGGGAGAGAGTGGAGAAGGTGGCAAAGACAGGGTGGACAAAAGCTTATGAGGGTGGTGATGTGGTAAGAAGAAAGAAAATTTAGGGCCCCTAACTCAATAATGAGTAGAAGAGTCAGGGGAGACAGGGGAGTTCTTAAAACAGATGCTCATAAAGTGTTCATTATTGTGTAATGTGACTCTTTTGCAATAAAATGTTATGGAATGGTAAGGGAGGCAGACATCTCTCACCACTTCTCTTTCCTTTTTTTTTGCCATTCTTTTTCTGTGGATCTCTGCTTTTTGGTTCCCTTCCACTTTTCTGTGGGTCCAGGGGATGCAATTTTAGGAAAATGTTAGAAACATCCTAAATTCTAAGGTCCCTCCATTCCACCAGGGCACTTGAATTCAGAGAAAGGGAAGACAAGAGATGGGGTCTCTGTCCCATCCCTTCTGAGAACTGTCTGCACACTGAAAACAAACAGAACTCAGCCTGGAGCCAAGAGGGTATTCTGGGTTTCTATTGCAACCAAGATGAGTTAATCTTTATTAAGCAGATGTATAGAGGACCAGCTCATCTCTATAACATCTCCACAGCCATCCGCTCCCCATTTCTTTTATTGATCTGCCTGTCTAAATGAGTGCTTCTAAACTCGGTGGGAGTTTTCCAATTAGATAAAAGGCAATTCATGTTGCCTGCTGCCTCTGCACCACACTAACAGCCCCAAACCAAGAGAGCATATTCAAGTCTTCTTGGCAGAACAACCTACTTTAATCAAGGCAGCCCCCTCCTGAGCACCCTCATCTGCAGGACATTTCTCTTAATTTCTTGGGCTTTTTTATTGGAGGTTGAGAAAAATGGGCTGCTTTTCCAGGAGCTGGGGGTTTCAAGGTGAAACATGCAGTTAATGGAGAAGGTGCATTGGCTCACTCTTTGAGCTGGTGTTTTAGAAAAGCCAGCGTGGCAAGCATTTGGGTCAAGCAATGACTCAAGGATTTTCAAATCCCTGAGTCTGGTCTTGAACTCCCTTCCCTTCCTTTTCCCATCCCCCCCCCCCCCCCCCCCCCAGCAAATGACTGAGGGCACCCATTTCCTTCCTGGATTAGTCAGTTTGGGTAGCACAGTGCTCTGAGGCCACTGCCCACTGCCAGCAGGGCCAAAGACAGGATGGAGGGGTAGCATTGTGAGGTGAGTCTTCCATCCCAGGATTTGGGGCATTGTCCACTGGAGAATATAGATGGCCCAAAGCCTGGGCACTAGCAGACACTTCCCGTCATCCATTGCAGCAGGTCCAACCCATCTGCCAGAAGTTCAAGGTCCTTTTATGCAAGGCAGCCTTATATACCTGCTTCTTAATCTTCTCTGTTCTGGCCTGGTGCATCTTCTACATAGTCAGGACACCACATTTTCTGACTTTTGATCATTGTTTTTCTTCTTACCTAAGAGGGTTGTCCTCCTTATCTGAGAAAGGGAAGCATTTCTCAGCTACCATATCTCTCCCTCCTCAATATTCCTTTCACATGGTTAGTATTTTCTTGCTTATTGCTTTGACACTAATTAGAGCTACTATGTTTTATTGAGTGCTCACTATATGCCAGGCACTGAGATAGGTGGCTTTCCTGAAATGAACAAAATCAAACCTTGCAATTTTATAATGTGGTAGGTGCTAATACTATCTCCATTTTAAAGATGGGGTAAATAAAGGAAAGAGACTAAGAGAATTTAAACATTTCACCCAAGATCATGTAAGTATTCAAATTCGTATTTGCTTGATTCCAAACATTCTGGGTTTAATATGCATGGTCAAGGATGAATGAATATCACAGTGGTAATGAAAAGAAATAATTTTCTTTTAAAGCCACATAGCACAATCCATGTGAGCACAATGTGAGGCTTAGCGACAATGATCTATTCTCTGAGGCCTTTCCGGGTAGAATAACTGGTGCCCCAGTTCCTTCTGTCTCTAAAGCTTCAGCACTTTTATTGCAGACCAGTTAAACTTTCCTATAGCTACTGTAGGTGCAAATCTCTGTGTCAGGGCCTCAGGACCAATTTGGTAGGGACCCTGGTTGGTCTAGATGGGCTATGAAGGCAAAGAATTTGATCCCTATGAGTTGTTTCTAGAGGGAAAGGCTTAGATCTTTAGGCATTCTTATAGGTTTCTCTTTCTCAAGGAACTAAGTCCAGTTTGCCTAGTGTGGGTTCAGAGGACATTCACAATCACTGCCCTCAAAACTGGGTATCTCTACCAATATCAAACTATTGTTTTACGGAAGAGTTCAGGCCCCTCAATTTCAGTCTTCCCTCCAGAGAGATTTTCTCTCCCATAGGTATTTTTTCCAGTCAGGAGGTATCTTTGTGCTTTATTTATTTATTTTTTTCAAGAGTCTCCATTCTGGAGCTCCAGGATTCACTCATGTGTCTTAACTCCACTTTGCCATTCTTTTCAGGAGGGCTAATAGGTTCGATGCAAATAACATTTTTGGCAGCCAGTGCTGGTAGGTCCTGTTGAGTCTGGTGTGATGATCCGGTGCCTTCCTCCACAGCCATACCTCAGGATTATTTTCTTAGCTGGCTTGGTAGACCTTTGAAGACAGGGGAGGGAGCAGCCTATTCTGTAGCCACTATTCTCCTGGGAAGTAACAACTGTTTATGTTGGTGCACTGTGAACCCAAACCAAAGTTAAAGGCTATCGTAAAAAATGTGGAAGGAGTTCTTTGATGATGAGATAACTTGGCCATTGAGACCTCACTCCCTTCTCTTGATCCCTTCTCCTGATTTAGCATTTGAACAATCAAGAAAAGATGGGGTGTTTCTATTAGCTTCCTCCGCTTCCCCTTCTTCTCCTCCTCTTCCACTAAATCCAAATCTCAGGAGGAGAGGCACAGTTTGATTCCTGCCTTCCTCTGTGAGCACTTAATATAGGTGGACAACGGAAGGCCTTTTTCTGATATACGATCATTGTAGTCAGTGTGAGGAGAGCCATAGCTGTGAGGAATGAGACCCCTTTTGAATGCTGAATTTCTGGGTCTTGACTTCTCAGTGATAGCATCTTTGACTCTGCCAGGCACTTTCACATTGTCATTTCAGCTGCACCTGGGGAGCTGGAGCCAGAGAATGATGGAGCTGTATTGTTCAGAAGCCTCAGGCATTTGCTGCTCTGAATCTCCATGAAGCCACTGAGGAAGGTTCTGGAAAGAGGCACTTGACCTTTCCTTACCTCAGAAGAGGGAACAGCTAGGGACTGGCATTGGATTAACATCCATTCTAGCTAGAGGGGCTCACCTTTGCTCTCAGAAAGAAAAGGAAGTATTTGAAATTCAATAAAGCTTCTGTTCATTATCAAACCCCAGCAGGACTTTATGATAATTTTTATAACTTCTGCATTCAAAACTCTGGGTGCTTTGAAGGTTAATAACTCGTGTTTATTCAAAACTTCCCTTCAAGGAACTCAGAAAGCTTTGTAGACATTATCTAATTCAGCAGCACCACAGGACAAGGAAACAGGAACGGCAGAAAGAATGAACAGACAAGATTATTCAAATTTAGGAGAAGTGATAATATTAATAACTCTAATAGGGAGTTTAAGTGAGTTTTAGGAAATCACAGAACAAATTGTGAGTCATCCTGGAAGAGGTCTGTTTATTCCCCAGCACTGACAATCTCTGACCACAGGCTCGACCACTTGTGAGCTGGAGGTAGCTGACTATTCTGGCTTGGTTACTCATCTGTAAAATGAGTAAATAAGACCTATTTCTTGGGGTTGTTGTGGTATTTAATCTCGTAATGTGGTACAATGTTTGAGACAATGTTGGTGTTCGGTGAATATTACCTTTCTCTCCCACCTTCTCCATGAAGCTCCAGGATATTTTTCTAGTGACTGGAGGAGTAAACTGCATGTCTTTTACTCTGCTGAGTATGAAGAAGAGGAGTAGGAATGCAGTCCATTGTTTGGGGATGAAGGAACAGCAATCATTTCTCTTCTATGGAAACTCTGACGTCTAAGAAGTACAGTCTCTTCTCTGGAAACTCTGACATCTAAGAAGTACAGTCTTCTTTTGTGAGAGGAAATGAAGATCTGAAGCAACTTTATAGTTAATTGGGGGTGGAAAACATGCTTCTTTTTGAATTGTTTTTGGTTTTGGGGAGTTGGGCCCTTAGTGGAAGTTTACATTTCTCTGCTAGTTCTACCAATTTTCCATTTTGCTCCCACTGGAAGAGGAATTCTCCATGAAAAAGCAATTGGCCTGTGTTTGATTTAGAAGTCCAATTTTAAAGCAGGGCATGCCTAGAGAAATTTTCTCCCAAGTCCCACAAATAAGGATAGCAATCCTCTTTAGTACCCTGTGGCCTTTTAGGGTCCTAAAGACATATGGAGAAGAGAAAAGGAAGCACTTACATAGCCAGGAGATCCTCAGGCACTTTGCTAGTGTTCTCATGACTGGCCAATGGGGTGAGCCAGGGCATGGACCATTTCCACTTATTTTCCCACATTGTATATTCTGAACAAGACTTGGGAAAGAAAGAGAAGGACACTTTTGTCATTGGTTCTCTACCACTTTTAGCCCCTGTCCATCCATTATTAGCTCCAATAGTTTTTTGTGTATTTTTTTTGGATTTTCTATATATAAGGTCACTTCATATGCAGATAGATAAAGTTTTATTTCTTCCTTTCCAATTTAGATGCCTTTTATTTATTTTTCTTCCTTAACTGCTCTGGTTAGAATATCTAGTACACTATTCAACAGCAGTGGTGAAAGCAGACATCCTTGTCTTATTCTTAATCTTAGTGAGAAAAATTTAATTCTTTCACCATTGAATATGATGCTAGCTGTATGCTTTTCATAAATGACCTTTATCATGTTGATTAAATTCCTTCTATTCTTACTTTTCTGAATGTTTTTATCAAGAAAGGTTGCTGAATTTTTTGTCAAATGCCTTTTCTGCATCGATTGAGATAACCATGACTTTTTTCTTGCATTTAATTTATATAATGTATTAAACTGATTGATTTTGTTATGTTGAACCACCCTCGCATTCTGGGATATATCCCACTTAATCCTAAGTGTATAATTTTTAAATATGCAATAGGATTTGATTTGCTAGTATTGTGTTAAGGACTTTTGTATCCATATACTTAAGGGAAACTGATCTGTAATTTTCTTTTCTCATGATGATTTTACCAAGCTTTGCTATCAGAATAATGATGGTTTCAGAGAATGAGTTCGGAAGTGTTCCCTCCTCTTGAATTCTTTGAAAGAGCTTGAGAAGGGTTGGTTGTAATTATTCTTGAAATGTTTGGTAGAATTCACCAGTGAAGCCATCCGGTCTTGGACATTTCTTGGGTGGTAGGTTTTTGATTATTGATTGAATCTTTGTACTTGTCATAGGTTTGTTATTTTTTCTTAAGTCAATTTAGGTAATTGGTATATTTCTAGGAATTTTTCCATTTCTTCTAGATTATTTAATTTTTTAAGTTGTTAAATTTTTTATTTGTTTTTTTTTTTTTTTTTTTAACATGGGCAGGCACCGGGAATCGAACCCGGGTCCTCTAGCATGGCAGGCAAGCGTCTTTGCCTGCTGAGCCACCGTGGCCCTCCTGTTAAATTCTTTAATGCAATGCATGAGTACATTGATTTTTCTCATCATATAGCTGCACATTTATCATCACAATTGACTTTATTGTTTTGTGAAAAATAACATATACACAAAAAAGTAATAAATTTCAAAGCACAGCGAAACAATTAGTTGTACAGCAGATTTCAGAGTATAGTATGGGTTACAATTCCACAATGTTAGTTTTTTACTTCTAGCTGCTCTAAGGTACAGGAGACAAAGAAATATCAATATAATGATTCAGCAATCATACTCATTTTTTAAACCCTACTTCCTCTGTATAATTCCACCATCACCTTTGATCTTTCTCCCACTCTTTAGAGGTATTTGGACTATACACATTCTGACTTTTCATGTTGGAAGGGCTGCCAATAATATGGGATAATGGGACAGTTGATGTTCTGGAGAGGCTGGCCCCTCTGCATTTCAGTACTTATCTGTAGATTATCTAATTTTAAAAGGTGAACAACTGCTGATAGTATTTTCTTATAATCACTTTTATTTCTGTAAGGTCAGTAGTGATATCACCATTTTCATTTTTTATTTTAGTTATTAGCATCTTTTCTCTCTTTTTTTTTTTTTTTTTTTTTTTTTTTTTTTTTTTTTTTTTAAGAGAGAGGGAGGAAGGGAAGGAAAGACAGAGAGAAGGAAGGAAGGATGGAAGGAAGGAAGGGAGGAAGAAAGGGAAACATCTTAAACATTTTCTTGTTTTATTATATTTTGTTTGTTTGTTTGTTTTTTACATGGGCTGGGGCCGGGAATCGAACCGGGGTCCTCCGGCATGGCAGGCAAGCACTCTTGCCCGCTGAGCCACCGCGGCCCGCCCAGCATCTTTTCTCTTAGTCTGGCCAAAGTGTTGACAATTTTATTGACTTTTTTTAAAGAACCAACTTTTTGTTTTGTTTATTCTCTCAACTGTTTTTCTACCCTCTATTTCATTTATCTCTGCTCCGATCTTAATTATTCCCTTTCTTCTGTTAACTTGGGGTTCAGTTTGCTCTTCATTTTCTAGTTCCTCAAGATGTAAAGTTAAGTTATGAGATTTTTCTTCTTTGTAAATATAAATGTTCATTGCTATAGATTTTCTCCCTTGTGGCATCACATAACTTTTGGCACATTGTGACTTTGTTTTCAATTGCCTCTAAGTATTTTCTAATTTTGCTTGTAATTTCTCTTTAACATATTGGTTTAACAGGTGCTGTTTAATTTTCACATGTTTATAAATTTTCCAGTTTCCTTCTGTTATTAATTTCTAGCTTCATTCCATTGTAGTTGGAAAAGTTACTTTGTATGATATTAATATTTTAAAATTTATTAAAACTTTTCTTATGTCCTAAAATCTGATCCATCCTCAAGAATGATCTTTGTATACTTGAAAAGAAGGTGTTTTCTGCTGTTATTGGGTGAAGTATTCTATGTATTTTGTTTGATCTAGTTGGTTTATAATGTTGTTTAGGTCTTCTACTTCCTTATTGTTCTTCTGTCAAAATGTTTTGTCTAGTATTGAAGTTGGTGTACTAAAATATCTAACAATTATTGTAGAACTGTCTAATTCTCCCTTCAATTATGTCAATGTTTGCTTCATATATTTTGGCACCCTGTTGTTAGGTACATATGTTTAGACTTATTAAATCTTTTAAATTTCCTGCTATTGCTGCTGCTGCTGCTACTACTTCTTTTCTTTCTTTCATCTTCCTTTTTGTCTTTTGTGATTGTTTTTCTTGGTATGGTGGACTGAAGAGTGGAAGTATGAGATTTCCAGTGTGACAAAAAAACTAAAACTCAGAATGTATAGTTCTGAACAAAAAATTACAAAATGTACAAGGAGGCATGAAATTATGGACAAATGAAATTAATCAGGTTGAAGAATAAAAAAGAATGAGGAAAAGTGAATAAAGCTGAAGAGATCTGTGGGACACCATCAAATGCATCAATATATGCATTATGGGAGTTCCAGAAGGAGAGGAAAGAGAGAAAAGGACAGATGGCTATTCAAATAAATAATGGAAGAAAATTTCCAAAATTTAATTATAGACATGTATAGATCCATTCAAAAATTCCAGTGAAAACTAAACAGGATAAAATTGAAGAAATTCACACCCAGGTACATTGTAGTCAAATGGTCAAATGCCAAAGACAAGAGAATTCTAAAAGCTATAAGCAAAAAGCAACATTCCATGTACAAGGGAGTGCCAGTAAGATTAAGTGTCAATATTTCATTAGAAACCATGGAGGCAAGAAGGTAGAGAGATGAAATATTTAGTGTTGAAAGAAAATATTGTTTCTTAAAAATGAGGGACAGATTAAGACTTATCAGAGAAACAATGCCTGAAGAAGTATGTTATCACAAGTCCTGCCCTACAAGCAATGTTAACAGGAGTTCTTTAGACAGAAAGGAAAGGACACTAGATAGGAGATTGAAGTAGCATGAGGAAATAAATATCTCCAGTAAAAGAAACCACATGGGTATTTATAAATGCCAGTACTATTGTGCTGTACTTTTGCTATGTAACTCACTTTTTTTTTTTTTTTTTTTTTTAAAGAGAGAGGGAGGAAAGGAAGGAAAGACAGAGAAGGAAGGAAGGGAGGAAGAAAGGGAAACATTTTTAAACATTTTCTTGTTTTATTATATTTTGTTTGTTTGTTTGTTTGTTACATGGGCTGGGGCCGGGAATCGAACCGGGGTCCTCCGGCACGGCAGGCAAGCACTCTTGCCCGCTGAGCCACCGCGGCCCGCCCCTGTAACTCACTTTTTACTTCTTACAAGTCCTAAAGTACAAATGCATAAAAATAATGATAAACCTATGGTTTTGGACACACAATGTATTAAGATATAATTTGTAACAAGTACATCAAAAGGTGCTGGGATGGAGAGGTATAGCAACAGAGTTGTGTATGCTAGTTAAGTTGGTGTCAAATCAAATATGACTGTTATAGATTTAGGGTAGTAAGTTTAAGCCCTATGGTAACTGCAAAGAAAATAACTGAAAAAATATATACAGAAGGAAATTATATAGTACTCAAAATGGTTTGCTACAAAAAATCAAATATGAAAACTGCCAGCAATAAAAAATTGAGGGACTAAAAAGGTATAGGACTTACAAAAATCAGATAGCAATATGGCAGAAGAGAGTCCTGCATTATCAGTAATTAACTGTAAATATAAATGGTTTAAATTCTCCAGTCAAAAGGAAGAGGTTGGCAGCATAGATTAAAAAAAAAAAAAAGGACTAAGTATTTGCTGCTTACCTGACACTCTCCTTAAATTCAAAGACACAAGCAGGTTGAAAGAGAAAAGATGGAAAAATATGCCATGCAAATAGTAACCACAAGAGAGCTGAAGTAGCTTTACTAATAACTGGTAAAATAGACTTTAACTCAGAAACTGTTACAAGGGACAAAGTAGGACATTAAATACTCATAAAAGAGTCAATTCAACAAGAAGACATAACAATTATAAACATATGTGCACCTAACAGCAGAGTGCCAAAATATATGAAGCCAGTATAGATATATTTGAAGGGAGAAATAGATGGGTCTACACTAATGGTAGGAGACTTCAATATACCACTTTCAATAATGGATAGAACATTTAGACAGAAGATAAATAAGGCAATAAATGACTTAAATGATATTCTGAACCAACTAGACCTAACAGACACATATAGAACACTTCATCCAATAACAGCAGACTATACAGAATACCCTTCTCTAGTGCACAGGGATCATTCTCCAGGATAGACATTGTTAGGTTCAAAATAAGTCTCATAAATTTAAAAATATTGAAATCATACAATGCATTTTCTCTGACCACCACAATGGAATACAGCTCAAAATAACAGAGGGAAAACTAGAAAGTTCATATATAGATAGAAATTAAACAATCAATGAGCCAAAGAAGAAATCACAAAAAAAAAAGAAAAAAATTCAACAAATGGTGCTGCAATAAAGTGATACTCACATGGAAAAAGAATGAAATGTGACCCACACCATACAGCATACAAAAAGAAAAAAAAAAAAAAAAGAAGACATCACAAAGGAAATCTGAAAATATCTTGAGGCAAAGTAAAATGAAAACACAGAACATTAAAACTTACAGGATGAAGTAAAGGCAGTGCTGAGAGGCAAATTTATAGCTCTACATGATTACATTAGAAAAGAAGATCTCAAATTGGAACTCTAACCCCACTCCTGTAGTAACTAGAAAAAGAAGAGCAAACTAATCCCAAAGTGAGCAGAAGAAAGGAAATAACAAAGATTAGAGTGGAGATAAATAAATAAAATAGGTTATAATAAACACTAGAGAGAATCTACAAAACTAAATGTTGGTTTTCTGAAAAGATCAATAGACTCAACAAACCTTTACCTAGACTGAAAAAAAAAAAAAGACGATACAAGTTAAGTCAGAAATGAAAGGAGGGATATTACTACTGACCCAATAGAAATAAAAATTATTAGAGAACAGTATGAACAGCTATACACCAACAAATTAGATAACCTAGATTTAGTAGTCAAATTCCTAGAAATACAAACTATTTAATACTGACTTGAGAAGAAATACCTCAACAGACCAAGTGAAGAGACTAAATCAGTAATAAAGACCTCTGAACAAAGTAAAGCCCAGGATCAGGTGGTTTCATTGGTGAGTCTTACCAAATATTCAAAGAAGAGTTAACATCAATGCTGCTCAAATTTTTCCAATTAACTGAAGATGGGGGAACACTTCCTGATTCATTCTATGATGCCAGCATCACCCCAGTACCAAGGACAGGTAAATATATCAAAAGTAAATTACAGACCAATGTCCCTTATAAATATACATGTAGAAATCTTCAGTGGAATACTAGCAAACCAAGTCTGTTGAGGATTGAATCATGTCCCTCCAAAACGGCCAATTACACTCCCAGGCCCTGCTGGTCCTGTGTAAATGGGACATTTGTAAATGGGACATTTGAAGATGTAACTTGTTAAAAAGTGCATAAACTGAGTGAGGGTGGACTTAATCCACTCTGGCTGAGGTCCTTATAAGTAAAGGCAATTGGACACAGAAGGAGAAGCCACAGGGGGCAGTCAGAAGCTGGAGGTCAGTGGAACCCAAAGGAGAAAGGAGAAGATTCTGCCCTATTCATTGCCACATGTCAGAAAAGCCACAGAGGAATCATTGCTGGAACCCAGCCCCAGAATGCCACAATCAGTCTTCAGGGAGATAGGATTGCCTTGCTGACACCTTGATTTTGGACTTGTCCTAGCCTCAAAACTGTGATCCAATAAATTCACATTGTTTTTCAGCTAGAAAACTAAGAGTTTTTGGTATAAGTAAGTAGGTTGCTGCTATTACAAAAACCTAAAAATATGGAAACGGCTTTTTCCACATTTGAGTAGAGGCTGGAGAATTTGTGTGGAGCTTGATAGAAAAAGCCTAGATTTATTTGAATAGGAATATTTGTAGAAATATGGACACTAAGGGTTTCTTCAGTGAGGTCTTAGAAGGAAATGATGCATCTGTTATTGAAAACTGGAAGAAAGGTGATGGCAGAATAATTGGCAAAGTTGTGTTCTGATATTGGATTGTATCTGGAACTTGTAAGCAATGGACATGGACATTGAGCTAAGGAGATTTCTAAGCTAAGTGTAGAAGTACAGCCTGGCTTCTCCTTGCCATCCAAAGTAGCATGCAAGAGTAAAGGGATAATGTGAGAAATGCTTAAGCACAAAAGAAGCAGTAAGTGATGATTTTAGCATCTGACTTTTGACAAGTGTGCCAAATCCACTCAATGGGGGGAAAGAATAGTCTCTTTAACAAACAGTGCTGGGAAAAGTGGATAGCCACATGCAAAAGAATGACGGTAAGAACTTTAATTCATACCATATACAAAAATTAACTCAAAATGGATCAAAGACCTAAATGTAAGAGCCCAAACTATAAAACTCCTAAAAGAATACAAGGGGAAACATCTTCAAGACCTTGTGTTAGGCAACAGTTTCTTAGATTTTGCACCACAGGCATGAGTAACTATATATATATATAGCTACAATGTCCATATATATATATATATGGAACTTCATTAAAATTAAAAACTTATGTGAAAAAGAGTTTATAAAGAAAGGAAAAAGACAACCTACAGAATGGAAGAAAATACTTGGAAACTGATAAAGGTTTAATATCCAGAATATTTGAAGAACTCCTTCAACTCAATAACAAAATCTAAACAGTCCAGTGAATAAATGGTCAAAGACTTGAATAGACATTTCTCCAAAGAAGATATATAAATGATTAAAAAGCATGTGAAAAGAAGTTCACCTCATTAGCCTTTTGGGAAATGCAAATAAAAACCACAACGAGATAGCATTTTACACCCAATAGAGTGGCTACTATTTAAAAAAAATGAAAAATAATATATTATTTTCATGTGGAGAAACAGGAATGTTATTACCTTGCTGGGAATATAAAATGGTGAAGCTCCATTGAAAATTTGTTGGTTTCTCAGTAAATTAAATATTAGGTAAAGAATTACCATAGGACATAGCAATCCCACTTCTAGGTATGTACTCCAAAGAACTGAAAGCAGAGACTTGAACAGAGCAACTTAAGTATCCATCAGTAGATAAATAGTTAAACAAAAATGTGGTCTGTATATATAATGGAATATTATTCACCTGTAAGAACGGATGAATTCTGATGCATGATGCAATAAGCCAGATACAACTGGGTAGATATTGTACAATCAATTTATATGCAATAATTAGACTACCCCAATTCATAGGGCTAGAAATTCAAATACAGGTCGCCATGGGCTGGATCAAGGTAGCGAATGGGGAGATAATGGCTAATTGGTGCAGAGTTTCTATTTGAGAGGATGAAACAGTTTTGGTAATGGATGGTGGCAAGGGTAGTGTAACATTGTGAAAAGAATTAATACCACTGAATTGTATAATTAAAAGTGGATAAAGATTATATAAGGGGACTTCCTGGAAGATGGCGGCTTAGTAAGACGCGCGGATCTTAGTTTCTTCTCCAGGACACCTACTAGGGGAGTAGAAACGATACAGAAAGCGCCCAAAGCCACAACAGAGATAAAAAAAGACAGCGTACCCCATCCTGGAACGGCTGGCTGGCTGAGAGAAGCAGCTCGGGTGAGATCGCCGAGGCGCGCGGGCCTTACCGGGCGGGGTGGCAAGCGGCCGGAGTTACTCCCTTCCCCCTTCCCGGGCCGACTGGGAGAATTGGAGAGGTGGTCCCCTGAAACCAAGGCGACTGGCGCCCACAACACGCGCAGCCCCCGGACCAACTGAGAGAATTGGATCGGAAACCCCCAGGCCGCGGAGAACGGTGACCCCGTGACTCCCGGGGAACGTGCACTCTCTTGGGCGGGCCGCTGCCGCTGGCGCCCTCCCGCCACGCGTGTTGCCCAGGGCCGACTAGGAAATTCGGACGGGCTCTTTCCCTGGCTGCGGCGACCAGCAACCCTCCCTGCGTTCGGACCCCGGGCCGGCTCAAGCCGTTTCGGCTAGCGAACCCCCAGGACGGCGAGAGTTTTCCAAAGTTTAAGGTCCCACAGCACCTTTTACTGGTGGGACCCGCAGACAAACGTGTGCCACGAGCGCCACCTACTGGGCAGGATAAGAAAAACAGAACCCAGAGATTTCACAGAAAAATATTACAACCTTGCTGGGTCCAACACCAAGAGAAATCTGAATAAATGCCCAGATGCCAGCAGCAGAAGATAACTGTCCACGCTCAAAAGATTGAGAATATGGCTCAGTCAAAGGAACAAACCAATAGCTCAAAGGAGACACAAGAGCTGAGACAACTAATGCTGAATATACGAACAGAAATGGAAAACCTCTTCAAAAATGAAATCGATAAATTGAGGGAGGACATGAAGAGGACATGGGCTGAACATAAAGAAGAAATAGAAAAACTGAAAAAACAAATCGCAGAACTTATGGAAGTGAAGGATAAAGTAGCAAACATAGAAAAAATAATGGATAGCTACAATGATAGATTTAAAGAGACAGAAGATAGAATTAGTGATTTGGAGGATGGAACATCTGAATTCCAAAAAGAAACAGAAACTATAGGGAAAAGAATGGAAAAATTTGAACAGGGTATCAGGGAACTCAAGGACAATATGAACCGCACAAATATACGTGTTGTGGGTGTCCCAGAAGGAGAAGAGAAGGGAAAAGGGGGAGAAAAACTAATGGAAGAAATTATCACTGAAAATTTCCCAACTCTTATGAAAGACCTAAAATTACAGATCCAAGAAGTGCAGCGCACCCCAAAGAGATTAGACCCAAATAGGCGTTCTCCAAGACACTTACTAGTTAGAATGTCAGAGGTCAAAGAGAAAGAGAAGATCTTGAAAGCAGCAAGAGAAAAACAATCCATTACATACAAGGGAAACCCAATAAGACTTTGTGTAGATTTCTCAGCAGAAACCATGGAAGCTAGAAGACAGTGGGATGATATATTTAAAATACTAAAAGAGAAAAACTGCCAACCAAGACTCCTATATCCAGCAAAATTATCCTTCAAAAATGAGGGAGAAATTAAAACATTCTCAGACAAAAAGTCACTGAGAGAATTTGTGACCAAGAGACCAGCTCTGCAAGAAATACTAAAGGGAGCACTAGAGTCAGATACAAAAAGGCAGAAGAGAGAGATATGGAAAAGAGTGTAGAAAGAAGGAAAATCAGATATGATATATATAATACAAATGGCAAAATGTTAGAGGAAAATATTATCCAAACAGTAATAACACTAAATGTCAATGGACTGAATTCCCCAATCAAAAGACATAGATTGGCAGAATGGATTAAAAAACAGGATCCTTCTATATGCTGTCTACAGGAAACACATCTTAGACCCAAAGATAAACATAGGTTGAAAGTGAAAGGTTGGGAAAAGATATTTCATGCAAATAACAACCAGAAAAGAGCAGGAGTGGCTATACTAATATCCAACAAATTAGACTTCAAATGTAAAACAGTTAAAAGAGACAAAGAAGGACACTATATACTAATAAAAGGAACAATTAAACAAGAAGACATAACAATCATAAATATTTACGCACCGAATCAGAATGCCCCAAAATACGTGAGGAATATACTGCAAACACTGAAAAGGGAAATAGACTCATATACCATAATAGTTGGAGACTTCAACTCACCACTCTCATCAAGGGACAGAACATCTAGACAGAGGATCAACAAAGAAATAGAGAATCTGAATATTACTATAAATGAACTAGACTTAATAGACATTTATAGGACATTACATCCCACAACAGCAGGATACACCTTTTTCTCAAGTGCTCATGGATCATTCTCAAAGATAGACCATATGCTGGGTCACAAAGCAAGTCTTAACAAATTTAAAAAGATTGAAATCTTACACAACACTTTCTCGGACCATAAAGGAATGATGTTGGAAATCAATAATAGGCAGAGTGCCAGAAAATTCACAAATACGTGGAGGCTCAACAACACACTCCTAAACAACGACTGGGTCAAAGAAGAAATTGCAAGAGAAATTAGCAAATACCTCGAGGCGAATGAAAATGAAAACACAACATATCAAAACTTATGGGACGCAGCAAAGGCAGTGCTAAGAGGGAAATTTATTGCTCTAAATGCCTATATCAGAAAAGAAGAAAAGGCAAAAATTCAGGAATTAACTATCCATTTGGAAGAACTGGAGAAAGAACAGCAAGCTAACCCCAAAGCAAGCAAAAGGAAAGAAATAACAAAGATTAGAGCACAAATAAATGAAATTGAAAACATGAAAACAATAGAGAAAATCAATAAGACCAGAAGTTGGTTCTATGAGAAAATCAATAAGATTGATGGGCCCTTAGCAAGATTGACAAAAAGAAGAAGAGAGAGGATGCAAATAAATAAGATCAGAAATGGAAGAGGAGACATAACTACTGACCTCACAGAAATAAAGGAGGTAATAACAGGATACTATGAACAACTTTACGCTAATAAATACAACAATTTAGAGGAAA
This sequence comes from Tamandua tetradactyla, assembly GCF_023851605.1. Lineage (NCBI taxonomy): Eukaryota > Metazoa > Chordata > Mammalia > Pilosa > Myrmecophagidae > Tamandua > Tamandua tetradactyla. The sequence continues at coordinate 53,583,992 of NC_135341.1, read as the reverse complement.
TGGACGGGTTCCTGGAAAGACATGAACAACCAACTTTGACTCAAGAAGACATAGATGACCTCAACAAACCAATCACAAGTAAAGAAATTGAATTAGTCATTCAAAAGCTTCCTAAAAAGAAAAGTCCAGGACCAGATGGCTTCACATGTGAATTCTACCAAACATTCCAGAAAGAATTAGTACCAATTCTCTTCAAACTCTTCAAAAAAATCGAAGTGGAGGGAAAACTACCTAATTCATTCTATGAAGCCAACATCACCCTCATACCAAAACCAAGCAAAGATATTACAAAAAAAGAAAACTACAGACCAATCTCTCTAATGAATACAGATGCAAAAATCCTCAATAAAATTCTAGCAAATCGTATCCAACAACACATTAAAAGAATTATACATCATGACCAAGTAGGATTCATCCCAGGTATGCAAGGATGGTTCAACATAAGAAAATCAATTAATGTAATACACCATATCAACACATCAAAGCAGAAAAATCACATGATCATCTCAATTGATGCAGAGAAGGCATTCGACAAGATTCAACATCCTTTCCTGTTGAAAACACTTCAAAAGATAGGAATACAAGGGAACTTCCTTAAAATGATAGAGGGAATATATGAAAAACCCACAGCTAATATCATCCTCAATGGGGAAAAATTGAAAACTTTCCCCCTAAGATCAGGAACAAGACAAGGATGTCCACTATCACCACTATTATTCAACATTGTGTTGGAGGTTCTAGCCAGAGCAATTAGACAAGAAAAAGAAATACAAGGCATCAAAATTGGAAAGGAAGAAGTAAAACTATCACTGTTTGCAGACGATATGATACTATACGTCGAAAACCCGGAAAAATCCACAACAAAACTATTAGAGCTAATAAATGAGTACAGCAAAGTAGCAGGTTACAAGATCAACATTCAAAAATCTGTAGCATTTCTATACACTAGTAATGAACAAGCTGAGGGGGAAATCAAGAAACGAATCCCATTTACAATTGCAACTAAAAGAATAAAATACCTAGGAATAAATTTAACTAAAGAGACAAAAAACCTATATAAAGAAAACTACAAAAAACTGCTAAAAGAAATCACAGAAGACCTAAATAGATGGAAGGGCATACCGTGTTCATGGATTGGAAGACTAAATATAGTTAAGATGTCAATCCTACCTAAATTGATTTACAGATTCAATGCAATACCAATCAAAATCCCAACAACTTATTTTTCAGAAATAGAAAAACCAATAAGCAAATTTATCTGGAAGGGCAGGGCGCCCCGAATTGCTAAAAACATCTTGAGGGAAAAAAACGAAGCTGGAGGTCTCGCGCTGCCTGACTTTAAGGCATATTATGAAGCCACAGTGGTCAAAACAGCATGGTATTGGCATAAAGATAGATATATCGACCAATGGAATCGAATAGAGTGCTCAGATATAGACCCTCTCATCTATGGACATTTGATCTTTGATAAGGCAGTCAAGCCAACTCACCTGGGACAGAGCAGTCTCTTCAATAAATGGTGCCTAGAGAACTGGATATCCATATGCAAAAGAATGAAAGAAGACCCATCTCTCACACCCTATACAAAAGTTAACTCAAAATGGATCAAAGATCTAAACATTAGGTCTAAGACCATAAAACAGTTAGAGGAAAATGTTGGGAGATATCTTATGGATCTTACAACTGGAGGCGGTTTTATGGACCTTAAACCTAAAGCAAGAGCACTGAAGAAGGAAATAAATAAATGGGAACTCCTCAAAATTAAACACTTTTGTGCATCAAAGAACTTCATCAAGAAAGTAGAAAGACAGCCTTCACAATGGGAGACAATATTTGGAAATGATATATCAGATAAAGGTCTAGTATCCAGAATTTATAAAGAGATTGTTCATCTCAACAACAAAAAGACAGCCAACCCAATTACAAAATGGGAAAAAGACTTGAACAGACACCTCTCAGAAGAGGAAATACGGATGGCCAAGAGGCACATGAAGAGATGCTCAATGTCCCTGGCCATTAGAGAAATGCAAATCAAAACCACAATGAGATATCATCTCACACCCACCAGAATGGCCATTATCAACAAAACAGAAAATGACAAGTGCTGGGGAGGATGCGGAGAAAGAGGCACACTTATCCACTGTTGGTGGGAATGTCAAAGGGTGCAACCACTGTGGAAGGCAGTTTGGCGGTTCCTCAAAAAGCTGAATATAGAATTGCCATACGACCCAGCAATACCATTGCTAGGTATCTACTCAAAGGACTTAAGGGCAAAGACACAAACGGACATTTGCACACCAATGTTTATAGCAGCATTATTTACAATTGCAAAGAGATGGAAACAGCCAAAATCTCCATCAACAAAAGAGTGGCTAAACAAACTGTGGTATATACATACGATGGAATATTATGCAGCTTTAAGACAAGATAAACTTATGAACCATGTAATAACATGGATGGACCTAGAGAATATTATGCTGAGTGAATCCAGCCAAAAACTAAAGGACAAATACTGTATGGTCCCACTGATGTGAACGGACATTCGAGAATAAACTTGAAATATGTCATTGGTAACAGAGTTCAGCAGGAGTTAGAAACAGGGTAAGACAATGGGTAATTGAAGCTGAAGGGATACAGACTGTGCAACAGGACTAGATACAAAAACTCAAAAATGGACAGCACAATAATACCTAATTGTAAAGTAATCATGTTAAAACACTGAATGAAGCTGCATCTGAGCTATAGGTTTTTGTTTTGTTTTGTTTTGTTTTGTTTTGATTTTACTATTATTACTTTTATTTTTTTCTCTATATTAACATTCTATATCTTTTTCGGTTATGTTGCTAGTTCTTCTAAACCAATGCAAATGTACTAAGAAATGATGATCATGCATCTATGTGATGATGTTAAGAATTAATGATTGCATGTGTAGAATGGTATGATCTCTAAATGTTGGGTTAATTTCTTTTTTTCCGTTAATTAAAAAAAAAAAAAAAAAGAGAAGGGATAATTGGAGATGAAGGGATACAGACTGTACAACGGGACTGGATATAAAAACTCAGAAATGGACAGCACAATACTACCCAATTGTAATGCAATTATGTTAAAACACTGAATGAAGCTGCATGTGAGGTATAGGTTTTTTGTTTTTGTTTTTTTTGTTTTTTTTTCTTTCTATTATTGTTTTAATTCTTATTCTGTTGTCTTTTTATTTCTTTTTCTAAATTGATGCAAATGTACTAAGAAATGATGAATATGCAACTATGTGATGTTATTAAGAATTACTGATTGTACATGTAGATTGGAATGATTTCTAATTGTTTTGTTAATTCTTTTTTTAATTAATAAAAAAAAAAGTGGATAAAATGGGAAGTTTTAGGGTACATGTTAGCAGAGTAAGAAAAAATACAAAAACAGAACTGGACAACACAAGTTTGAAGTCTCAGTGATATAGTTAAAATATAATTATAGTATTTGTCCATCAAATGCAATAAAGCTACCATACAATGGAAAATGTTAACAATAGTGAAAACTGTGTGAGTTTATAATATATGGGAACTCTGTACCTTCTTCATGGATTTTCTGTATACCTACAACTGCACTAATTTAAGAAAATAAAAGAGAAAAGAAAAACAACCTCGTCGTTCCCCGTCCTCCCCCCCCCCCCCCCCCCCGCACCAATCCCCCCGCCCCCCCTAAAAAAAAGATGGGTTGATTTCTTATGACCTGGAAGTGTATAGGCCAGAAGACGCTGCTGCTGAAAGGGATAGCACCTGGTCTGGGCCCTCAGGGATCTGCCAGACCAGAAAACGCGCACATTCGCCTGGACGGGAGGAACACCCGCCAAAGAAGAGGCACTGGCTCTTCACTTCCGGTGGATTCTCGTCGGAGACCGGAAGCCGCTGTGCAGTCAGGGATTTCACAGGACCTTCGGCCCTGGTCCCTTGAGGGTCTCCCAGGCCAACCTCAACCCTCGAATTCCACTTTTGGAGGAGGAGGTTTCCTCTGCCCCGCCCCCCCCCCCCCCCCCCCCCCCAGCCCCGGCTGGCTACTCCCGGAATCCGGCAGCGTTTCCAAGGCCGCCGAGAGGCTCAAGAATGGGGGCTGTCGAGGTAATGAAATTCTTTCTCAACAGTAGATGAGACCCTGTCCGTCAAAAAATTCATCGTGGCATTTTCCATTTTTATTCTCCTTGGATAAATGTCATAATTATAAAATATGTTTTTCTATCATAAAAAACAAAGAATGGGGGCTGGTCACTACTTCTGGCTTTCACTTACAAAAATGGAACCTTCGAGCCTTTCACTTTCGCTGGCACTCCTGCGGTTGTTCTAGAGGTCCGTACCTGTTCCAGGATGGCCACCTAGTTAATGCCAATCTCTTTTTCAGCTCATTCAATTTTCTAGTGGAGGGAGTGATCTGTATACTACCTTTCACCTGTGCTCTGGGCAGAAGCTTTGGACTCACATTCTGAGGGTGATGTTCCTTTGGTTTCCCCTTCCCTGAGCTCATTTAACTTTGGCACACTGTAGCCCTGAAGGGCTTTGCTAGACTTCTTGCCATCGGTGATATTGTTTGGATTCATGTCTTCTGTCCTGCATCTCAGAGCAGGCAAAGTTTGGATTTACATAGTTGCATATGCCAGTCAATAAAAACATAAAGGCAGAAAATTCTGGAAGAGATGGGTGAAAACTTACCAGGTGGTTCCAGTGATGAAAGAATGTTGATTAGGAAGTGGCAGTAATGATTCTTAATCCAGGGACCACCTTTTCACCTAAATGAAATTAAGACTATCTTCCTCAATTCTAATGGAAGCCATCCTCAGCAGCAAAGGCCATCTTATAACACTGCATTCCAGACACCATGCAGACACACACAAAAAATAAGCCCAGGTTTTATGTTGCTGGTAGCTAGGCCCTTCTTCTGTATAGACTGTAGTTAATAACAACAGTTTAGAAGAGAAAGCAAAAGAACTCATTGGAATTTTCTCTGCATATTGTAGCCTCATCTTGAAACCATGCAATTTGCTCATCATCTCTTGAGACAGATTTCTTTCTTGGGCACTTACCAATAGAATGATGAAGACTGCCTTCCCTGGCTCTAAGCTGAGGCCTCACAGCCAGACTGAGAGCTGTCCTGGGACACTTACCTCTAAATGTCTCAACTTCAGTAGTTCTTAATCTCAGCCATAAATGTTTCAGAACAGTGCTTTTTTTCTGAGGTAGATGTATATATTCAGTGATTTAATGACCCATCCCATGACCTAGTATTGTTATTGCTGTTGAATGTGTAATTCTCTATTTGCAGATGCACTTGGTTTTTCATTGTTCTCTTAGGCTTTAATTGGGAAATATTTCATAGACTGGCATAAAGAACAGGTGTTTAGGAGCTGTGCAGCTATTAGAAGGGAAATCCAGGTTACCATCCAACAAAGAGACGTCCTCCAGGGCTGGGAGGTGAGAGGAAGCTGAGTGCAGAGCAGAACTGGCTCCTAGTTTAATAGGCACTAAGACAAAATTTAGTAGAATGAAGAGCAGAACTTGGCTTCTAATTTAATGGGCACAAGTTAGACAAAATTTAGTAGAATGAATTGTAGAACCTATGACATACAGTTCAAGAACAGTTCTGAGAAGTCCCTGGCAAAGCCACAGGCAGTAGGTATGGCCAGGATTGGTTACTGGGTCTCAGGCCCACAGTCTAGTCTGTGGGGAATTAATCTTTAAGTCTTAGAGTCTGGTATGTGCTTTGCTAGACTATGAATTGCATTGTAAGAAACTTATGCCTTCCTTGCAGGCTGTGTCTTCCCCGGCTGAGAAGCTGTTGACATGTCCTGAAAGAGAGAGTTTTCTAAAGCCAGACACTTATGAGGATTTCCTTCTCTCCTCTGCAGTTCAAATCTAACGTTGCTTGCTTCCCAAGGAATTAAGGACTTTTTTTCTGAGAAGTTATTGTGTATTCGTTCATTCCAAACACTTTCTGAAAGCTTTAGTTGCTTTAGTTTCCTAGACTGCTCAGAGTAAGTACCATGAAATTTGTTGGGTTAAACCAATGGAATTTATTGGTTCATGGTTTTGAAACTTGGAAAAAGTCCACATCAGGGCATCATTAAGGTGATGCTTTCTCACTGAAGGATGTGGCCTTCTGGGGCTAGCTGCCAGAGATACTTGGCTATTCTTGTCACATGGCAAGGCATATAACAGTGTCTGCTGGTCTTTTCTTTCTCTTCCAGATTTTGCTTTCAGCTTTTTGCTTTCCTGATTTTCTCTCTCTTATGTATGAATTCATTGTGTTTATAAAGGACTTAGTGATAGGATTGAGACCCAGCCTAATTGAGGTGTGTCACACATTAACTGAAGTAGCTTCATGAAAATGTCCTACTTACAATGGGTTCACACTCACAGGAAGGGATTAAATTTAAGAACATGCTTTCTGGGGTACATATAGCTTCAAATCACCATACAGTTGTTAGAGTGCTAGGAACAGAATGATGATTGATACCCTAATGATTTGGAGGTAGGGACAGTTATATTTATAGGTGCCTCCCACTTAAGGGTGTTACTGCTAGTATGGATGTTTGTACATACAAAGGTAATTGTTTAACTCAGATTCATGGTTGTGTGCATATGTATTCTAGGGAAGGTTACTATGGGGAGGCATTGAGTCTTGAAACAAGTTGGAATTTAAAGGCAGATGGGGAGGCAGGAATGGAAAGATACTGAACAAAGAGAATAAAGCTCATAGGCATGGGAGAAAATAAGCACATATCCAAGTAAGCAAAGCCTGGAGCCTTCCAAAAGGAGAGGACAGCAGGAGCCTGTAACTGCTTACTCTTGGCTTGAGTACTGAAGACTTTTCTGTTCTTGTTCCAGATTTGCCAAATAAAAATACAGGATGCCTTATTAATTTGAATTTCAGATGAAAAATAAATAATATTTTAGTGTAAGTATATCCTATTGAATAACTAGGTGTCCTGTATATTATCAGGTGACTGTAGTCTACGGACATCTCGGGACTAAAGAGGTTGAGTGCACACTGACAGTTTGGGTATTGTAGTGGTGGGCCTCTTAGTAAGATGATACTCAGAGATTTTCTGGGTTCTTTTTTCCTATCTTAAGTAAAATTTTGCAGTATTTACTACTGTAGCCCAAATGAATCCATTGCGTCTTTACAAATTATTTGGCTAATTCATTCATGTATTCACTTCTAATTCCATCAAAAATATTTAATATGTTTTAGGCTCTGTGCAGGCGATCATGTGAGCAAAAACAGACTCGAGGCCCATTCTTGAGCTGTGTTCATGAACTTTAGATAAATCTATTACTTTTCCATCAGTTGCCACATTACCTGTGCCTGAACCAAGGAGGTACTTTCTTCCTCTCTTCTTATCCTCCCTCATTCTTAGTGGCCCCAAATTGTTTCCCACTGCCCTATTCCTGTCTGAAATCTTGTTATGAATGGCTTAGCTCTATTGATCTCAAAGTTCAGGGGGTATAAGAATCACCTGGAGGGTGCTTCCCCCAGAGTTTCAGTAGGTCTAGGGTGGGATGGAAGAGTTTGCTTTCTGACATGTCTCAGGTAGGGCCAATGGTGAGAAGCCCTGCCTTAGATGGTAGGATTGCCACAAGGCAACTGCTAGAGGAATTGTTCCCGCTACCCTAATGCCCATCTCCTGTATGTGAACTTTATGTTTATCACTCTGAATTTTCTAATCCAGAGGGTAAAACAGACTCATCTGCTCTCTGGCCGGCCACAGGGGCTATTTTGGGAATAGGATTTCCTGGTCAGTCAGTGGAAGTATCAAAGCCTTCTGGGAAGTGGTATTTTTTAAAACCTTAAAAAAATATATATATATAATAAAAACTGATGATGGGAAATTTAGAAAAATCTTTGAGACAGTTAAACTAAGAAGATAAAAGTTACTCATAATTCTACTGTTATATTTCCTCCAAATATTTTTATAGGTATTTGTGTGTATTTTTATTTATGTTTTATCCTTTCATTTATGCAGTCACTCACCCCAACATTTATCAAGCGCTTTCTGTGTACCCCTGGCACTGTTCTAGGCACTGAGGTTATAGTAATGGGGAAAAAACATACAAAGATCCCTACTGTCATGGAGCTAATGAGAGAAACAGACCATAGCCAAAGAGACACAAGTAAAATATTTAATACTTTAGGTAATAATATATAGTAAGGACAAAAATGTTAAATCAGGAAAGGATAACATGAAATGCCCGGAAGTAAGTTTGGGTGACAAGGGAAATTGTCACTGAGAAGATGATTTCTAACTTGAGACCTGAAGGAAGTGAGGGATAGTGATGAGGCTATCTGGAGAAGGAGCATTCCAGGCAGGGGAAACAGCAAGTGCAAATACCTTGAGATGGGACTATGCCTGGAGTATCTGAGGAGCACGAAGGAGGCCAGGATGGTTGGATTGGGTGAAGGAAGTGGAGCCTAATAAGGCAGGAGGTTGGAGGGGATATAGCACCAGATCAATGATATGACCCTTGTGGGCCATAGTAAGGATTTTGGCTTTTTTTTGCATGAGATGGGACTACTAGAAGTTTTGAGCTGAGGAGTGATATGGTTTAATTTCCTTAATAGGATCACTGAAAGCTGTGTTGAAGATAGACCCCAGGGGGCAAGGGTTAAATCAGGGAGACCAGTGAGGAGGATACTGTTGTATTCCATGCAAGATATGGCCCAAGATGGTCGCTTGGACCAAGATGGTTATCGTGAGAATAATGAGAAGAGATCCAATTCTAGATTATAGTTTGAAGATGAAGCCCATGGGATTTGCTGATGGACTGCAGAGTGAGCAATTGAGAGAAATCAAAGCTAAGCATCAGGAAGACGGGAATTTAAGGACAAGGGGAGGACTGCAGAGGATGCTAGCTCTGGAGTGCATATCAGGAGCTCAAGGTGGGGCAAACTACCAGTTGGATATATGGGTCTGGAGTTCTGGGGAGAGGTCTGGATAGGAGATAGAAACTTTGGTTGTCAGCATACAGGTAGTATTTAAGGGCTGTTGGTGCCCTTCCAGATCTCTTTACTGGGCAGTACACTCCTCCCTTAACTGCTGTGAGGGTTGACTGTTAACGGTTCAGAGCTGCCCCCTCTTCCAGAAAACTGCCCTTGGTCAAATAGTAGCCACCTTGCGGTAGGTAAACAACCCACCTTCCCCCTGTTCTACTGGGAAATAGTCCACAGCAAATGACTGTGATGCAATTCCTATAAGCTTTTTGTGGAATCAGGATGAAGCTTGCCTCAAGCTGAGACCACAAACATCCTTCCTTCCCCTGACCTCTTCTGTTCCCCTCCCTCTCTTACAGATTTCTCCCAAGACCCCCCTCAATAAACTGTTCTCTCCCAGGCTCTTCTTCTAGGGAAACCAACATAAGGAGATAATCCCATCTAGTCCTGGAGGCATGGGGTGCTACATGCCCATGTACCATTCTTGGAAGTGTTTGAGCCTTTCAGGTTGTATATTATTTGATTTCATGATGAGTCAGGATGAATTTGAGATGTCACTGCCCACAGATACCCTGTCGTTAGCAATACAAGGCTTGTTGTGTGTACAGGTGGGAGGGCAGGCTGGTTCTGGGGGGAGGCAAGTCATTATTTCTGCTTTGGTGCATTCTAATCATATTTCCCTATGTCAAACCAAGCAGCATGTTCAGTCTTACTGCAGAGACTGCTCTCCTTCTGCTCAGATGAGAAACAAATCAGCATGATCAAGCTTGTCAGTAGATCATTTAGAGGTTTTTGTCTGTGTTAGTAGCCAAGGGTTGGCAGTGTCTTTTGTATTTGTGAGTGAATATACATGTGCATTTTGCTTTTAAATTGTAGATGATACTGTCTCCCATTTTGAAATGCTGTATATTTTGTACTTTAATTTTCAAGAATTGTTAAGGTCATATAGAAGGACAAATTAGCCCAGATAAAAACTTCCTAGCTATGAATTCTGCCAAGTACAGTGATCCAGGTATCTGTCAAGCATTTTATACTTTTCTCTTAAATTGAGGTATTATATGTGTACACTAAAGTGATCAGATATTAAGTATACAACTGTACATATTTTTACATTTTCAGGCATCCATGGAACTGCTGCCCAGATGAAGATATAGAACATTTCTACTACCTAGAAAGTTCTGTTAAACACCTTTCCAGTCAATCCTAATCCCAACTCAAGTTAACTACTATTTTGATTTCTATCACCTATATTGCTTTTCCTGTGCTTGAGGTTCATATAAATGGAATCGTATAATATATAGTCTTTTGTAGCTGGCTTCTTTCAGTTTTCATTAGATCTGTAAGATTTATCCATGTAGTTGTGCGTCATGGTAGTTTGTTCTTTTAAAATATCTGTATGATAGTCCATTATATGAATATACCACAATTTATTTATCCATTCTACTATTATTGGATTGCATCCAGTTTCTGGTCACATTACTATTTTCAGTATGACTGTAGTGTCCATAAACTGATTTACTACCCCACTCCCCAACCCCAAAGAGACCTGAATAATAGCCACGATGGGGCTTTCTACCTTTATCTTCATTTTATAGATGGGGAGCCTTCATTGAGTATCCAATGACTTATCCAAGGTCACATGGCCACATAGGGGCAGAGCTGGGACAAGAACCCAGGTCTCTTGACTTGTGGTCCAATGACCTTTACCAGACTCTTGATAGCATTGCCCATGAAATTCTTGGCACCCAGAGCCTGAATTAAGGGACCTCTTCACTTCTCAGGGGGATTGTAAAATCTCCCTTCCTGACAGCTCAGACCCTACCAAGGTATCTCATTTGACTAGAACTCATTTCAAGGTTGAACAAACTGCGGTTTCTCCAATAGCCCTTCAGCACGGGGAGATGTACTTGAGACTTAGGTGGCAATGACAGTTAAGTCTGTATCAAAAGGAAGCAGCTGAAACCCTCACTCAATAGTGCCTGACAACTAAGCAATTATATCACAAGCTTTTGCCTTTTTGGCATGTGCAGGGAGCAAGAACTTGCTGTGCAGATATCACCTGCAAAGACACCTGAACTTAGATGTTGTTACTGTCATGATCCTGTACCAGAAGGTTGAGTAAAATCTCTCAGGGACAGGTGGTGGAGAGTATAGTAGGATAGGGAGAAATATGTTAGTATTTAGGGAGAAGGATGAAAAGAAAGCCAGAGACAGACAGTATCCCAGGCGTTGCTTCTGGTGATTTCTGATCTCAGTGTCCAGAGAAGGAGCTGTTTTCCATTCTGTCACTCTTCCACATGCCTCACAAATCATTGTAATGTCCACGCTGGATTCCTGCAGGGTTTGAAAGAGCCCAACAATCATGGGCTCCACTGGCTGTGGTTGCTGGTTCTGCTAATTTCCTTTTCCCCATCCAGACCCCTTTCCTCCACTATCTCTGATGTTTCTTTTCTGTTTATTTTTCCTTTCTTCCATTAGTGTTGATATATATATTTTTAAGTAAGGAAGAATGTCTAGAATGGAATACTAAGGATTTACAGAGTTTTTCTGGCACAAAACACAGCCTCTGGTCTTTAAAACCACCATGTATGCTAGGTTTCTTCGTTATACTTTTGTAGAGGAAGAAATGGAAGCTTTGAGGGGTTAAGTAAGGTGACTAAGTTGTCCTCATTTCTCCAAGTCTTTTCTAGTTTTAGCCCTGAAAGTCCTGCATCCTGGACTATGCCCACTCAGTCCTAGGTAAACAAGGACAGTTGGATACCCTAGGTTAAGTGACTTGCATAAGATTACAAGCTAGGAAGTGCCAGGGCTGAGATTTGAACCCAGGTATCCCTGGTTCCCAAAGTGGCATTTTTCTGGCCCCTTGATATAGACTTTTCTTAGGTACCTTTGAAATAATGTAGAAGGTGGTTAAGGGCTAAGCTTGACATCCCAAGATATTCATATAAGAGATGCCATATGAGGAGGGGCTTACTATAGGAGATTATAGGAAACAACTTTGAGGTTAGTTTAATTTACAGATAGCCTTAGATTTTTAATTTACCATCAGCCTACCTATATGGTTCTGCTCATTTAGGCTGGAAAGAGTGAAAGACCTATTTAGATTCAGCTTAAACTGCTGAAACATTCTGGGTCTTCTTGGTACCAGACCTTCCCTCCTTTCTGGTTTTCATCACTGAATTATGGGCGACTGTTGGCTCTATAAAAGGATGAATAGAAACTTGTTAATCCTAAGTTCCTCTTATTCTTTGTTTCTGAGCCTAACCTTTCCTCTTTATCCCTGCTATGGTTGTCTGTAGCCTAGATCATTGCAGTAGCCTCTTAAATGGTTCTCTGTCTTGCGCTTCAAAATACATTCTCCAAACCAACCACTAGAGTGTCTAAAATATAAATCTGAGTGGGCTTTTCCTCTCCTTAGAAGGCCTTCATGGGTTTCGGCATGCCTCCAGGAAACCTAATTAGCCTGAGTCTTAGTTTGGGTTTCACTAGAAGGGACCACTAGAGGGGGATGGGGAAGTGAGGGAAGGGAAGGCAGCCAATACAGGGTATGCTAGGGAGGAAATTACCCCTGTGGGCAATTGGAACTCAATTCTGTAGGTGCTCCTGGGATACAACATAGAATGTGCTTCAGGGTTATAAACTTAGGTTTTTTCCAGAAACTCCCATTGGTCATTAGCTGAGGGCATTTCTGGAGTCTTAACTATATGGCCCTTCTGGTCTACGCTGCATAGTGGCCAACATGCTCCAATGGCCAGAAGCTGCTTTTAAACAGTGAGGACCTGGGGCATGCAGGAAGGAACTGTCAGTGGAATACTGACATAGGTGAAACAGGAGGGGCACTGACAGCCCATTATAGGCTGGCTTATGACACCTTAAATGACCCAAACCTTTCTTAACACTCTAGCTCTCTCTCCCTTTGCTTCCTACTTCACAGCCTGTGCTCTAATATCTCTGTACTTCTTGCATGTCCCTCAGTATCCCAAAAAAAAGCTGCTTATTTTTTTGCCTCCATGTTGTTGTTCATGATATACCTTCTGCTTTGGATGCCCTTCTTCATTTCTCCTCCTGGTTAACATCTACACATTCTTCAAGATTCACCATTACTTCCTCCAGGAAGCTTTCCTTGACTGATCTCTTCCCAGCCTGATTTAGATGCCCTTCACACAGCTTCTTTCATGGATCTGCCTCCCTTACCAGACCATCAGGCGGATGGTACATGTACTCCATCTAATACCTCTTTACATTCCTAGTGATGAGCATATAGCCTGGTGCTTAGTAGGCACTTAATAAACATGTTTTGGGACTGACTGTGTGTTTGTGGTTAATTGTTTAGCATGTGATTGGGTTTCCATATTTGCATCATGAACCGAACTAATCTCTGTTCCAATTCCCTCTTTTCATTGACAGAAGCAGAAAGGAAATGAAACTGAGTCTTCACCTTCTCTAAGAGACAGAGGTACAGCATTCTTATTCTACCCAGAGAGATAAGAGCAGGAAATGGTAGTCAAGGGGGAGTGTAGAAATCATAGAAGACAGAGTGAAAGCATCAGGGAAGACACACACACACACACGCACACCAAACACACACATACAGAGAAATGTGAACAAATAGATCCACAAGGAGGGAGGGAAATGAGAGAGGGCACTCAACAGACAGAGTGATAGGGACCTGACCTACAGAAAAAGGGAAAAATAGACCGATATACAGAGGAATGAATGGAGAGGACGTAAAAAAAAAAATAAGATGCAAAAAAGGAAGAATAGAAGGACGGAGCGGGGAAAGGAGAAAATAAGGCCACGTAATAGGCTAATGGAAAGATATAAGTAGAAATCCCTGAAAAAAAAATCTTTCCTTCTCTCAGGGCAACAGAGACAGAGATTGGAGCTGCAGCTATGAGCTGTTTTGTATCCTCTCATTACTGGCCCATAGGCAGAGGTGTGTGTGTGTCAGAAGATGAAGAGGGTGAGGAGGCTACTGCTGGCTCTCTTGAGCCATTTAAGCAGGGCACACATTTGTTGCCACACACCTCTTTTGGTGGTGAGTGTTGTGTAGTTTCTGCTGGGCCCTCTGTGAGTCATCTTTTAGAAGTTCAAACCTGTAAAGAATGGAGCAGAATGAAATGGTGTTTCCCATGTGTCTGCCTTTGGCCTTGTGCTATTGGGTTTGCTTTGCCTCATGAAAGAGTAATAACTCACATCAATTTTTAAAGCTGCATAATGCTCTTCCCAACCCAGCTGTCTAAAAGTTTGCAAAGCAGGCTGCACGGCTCCCTGGGAGAAGGCCACAACACTGGGAGAATGCTGGGCATGAGTGTCAGTTCTGCTCCTACAACTGCTAGTTCCCTTAACTGTTTCTTGGTAAGCATTACAGTGCTAAAAGGGGAGAGATGATTAGACCCATCAAATGGGCCAGAGGGCAGGAGCTGAGAGAATAGTACTTTGTAGGACTTCCCTTCTTCCTCAGTTCCCAGACAGACTGGATACAAAGTCTTGGAAAGAATTTTGAAAAAGATGAAACATCTTTGATTAAATCCTTTTCTACAAAATTTTTCATCTCTACTTATGTTTAATTCCTTTGTTCAAATTATTAAGCTGTTTGTCTCCGAGCTTCAACTCACCATTCTATACTCTGCTCTGTGATGCTGAGGCTGGGAGTCTACAAACCACATTTCTTCTTTGCCATCTGGAATCCAGTTTTGCCAGTAGGAAGTATAAGAGGGAGAAAGGATTCACTCCTTTCTATGACTTTCCTCTTCCTGTGAGTGGCACCCCAGCAACGCTTCTTTGCCCTTGCAGTTCCAGTTCAAACCTTCCTTAGCAGCAGCTCAATCACATCTGTAGTTTTCCCAGCACTTACAAAACCAGCCTCATTGTGATTCCCAGGGACACCAGCATCAGCCAACTGGTACCCTTCCTCAGACGATTGGGCCTTATTTCTGTGGTGCTCCTCCTCCAACCTTCTAAGTTTTAACAATCTTACCTCTTCTCTGTGTTTTCTCAACCCTAATGCTGCTGTAAGGTGACCAACTCCTCTGGGCCTCCCAGGACATTTGGGTTTTATAGTACAGAAAGACCTATATCCCAGAAGCCTCCTCAGTTCTAGGTAAATCAAGAAGGCTGGTCACCATAGGGTGATATTTTCTATGTTTGCTACCTTCAGGAAACATCAATTACCTAATTAACAATTCTATACCAAGATAAAAATTCCTTATAATGCAAGTTCTTTGGTGAAACAACTGATGCGATTTCTGTCTCCTGATTGGACCTTGGTGCATCCTCACATATCTCATTCTTAGGAAGTGATGTTAACTCAAATCAAGGAGCATCCATTACTTGTGGACAAAATCTGAAGTGTTCCATTAAAGAGTATTACCTTGTTTTATTACTGCTATTTTGATCAATACTGCTAGAGCAGCAGCTGCTGCCCTGTTGATAACAATACCTCACGTATGTATAGCATCTCATGCTTCACAAAACAGGGTTGACTGCCTTTTCTCATTTGTTTTCACAACAGTTCTGTGAGGTAAGTACTGTTATCTCCAGTTAACTAAATTCAGAGAGGCAAAATGACTTATCCAAAGTCACATATCTAGTCACAGATTGCTGAATTTAAAACACTTTTTTTACTCCAATTCTACCTCTTTTTTCCCTTGCAGCCTTTTTTAAATTAAACTCAGTTGCAGGCAAGCAGGAGTTTTCATTTTCTTTGGTGCTTCCCATCCTGTTCCCTACCCTCTGCCCCCAAGTTTTTGAACTTCATCTAGCTTTACTAGATAAATTGGACCGAAGAGATGTGTGGACTCAGGGAACTAGGCCCTCCGGATCCTATGCATTCTGCTGGCCATCTCTTTAATTGCTGGCATGTCTCATATGTCCACTGGATTTGCATTTAAACTAAAAGCTTTCTAAAACTTTGAACTTAGACCCATTCACTTAAAAGACATTTCCCAGAACACTCAATTCTGTTAATGCCGTAAAACAATCTATGTTAAATAGCAGGATCATTTCATATTCAGAAAACTTCCCCCAATCTGAACTGCTTTATTTGGATAGTGTTAGTGGTATTCTAGTTAGTGATGTTGTTGGGTGGTATCAGAGAGGTTTCCCTGAAAGGCAGAGTTTGTGGGGTACTAGGAAGGCAATGGCAGGCTCTACCTTGAACCCCTCCAGCACCACCCCGCTGGTGCCACAAGGAATAAAAAAATGTTTGAGCAGTCCTTGCACTCAGACTGCTTACCATTTAACAAAAGCACAGAAGCTTTACTTAAAGTTTCTGAGCCTTCCATATTTTGCTGGCAGCCATACTGAAGAGAAAGGGGCACTGTATTTGGAATTAGATGACTGGTATATGGGTGAAAAAATGAGCAAATAACAACCTTTCTGAGCTTCCATTTTCTCAACTCTGAAATGGGGATAATAACCTCACTCATAGGTTAGGATGTGGTTTTGGACATATTAGGATCCATAGATGGCCAAATCCTACTTTTCCTATGGCCTTTTATCTCCACAGTTTTCTCAAAAAGTTATACCCATAATAACAGTCTGATTCCAAGTAATACATTATTGATATCTAAGCAAATGCCCTAGCTCTCCAATATAGTTGTATTAGTTGACTTTTGTTGCATAACCCTAAAATTTAGCAGTTTAAAACAGTACATATTTATCATCTTACATTTTCTGTGGGTCAGAAATTCATGCATGGCTTAGCTGAGTTCTCTGTTTTATGATCTCTCATAAAGCTACAATATAAAGGTTAACAGGCCTGGGATCTCATTTGAAGGCTCAGCTAGGGAAGGATCTGCTTCCAAATTTTCCTATATGGTTGTTGGAAGGATTCAGTTCCTTTTAGGCTCTGTTCCTTGATGGCTGTTGGTCAGAGGCCACCTTCAGTTGCTTGTCATGTGGACCTCATGTGGAAGCTTGCTTCATCAAACAGTGAGGAAGATATGTCAGCGAGATGAAGTTACAATTTTATGTAGCCTAATCACTGAAGTAATATCCCATCACGTTTGTCATATTCTACCAGTTAAAAGCAAATCATTAAGATGTTCCATCCTCAAGGGGAGGGGATCACACCTGGGTGTGAATACCAGGAGGTGGGGATCTTTAGAGACCATCTTAGAAGCTGCCTACCACAATAGGGCCTTTTGATAGAAGCTGAATACAGCATGTGTCAGGGAGTGGTCTGTAGTGGGAACTCCCACTTATCCCTTCCCCACTACACAAAATCTAAATTTTGAGACTCACTGAAGAGTTAATAAATAAGGGGATGTTAACTTCCCAGTGGTGTACTTATCCATCTCAGGTTCATGTGTTGGAAAAAGGGGGAGAAAATGGTAGATCTATCCCAAAAACCCAGATTTAAGACAGGAGGCAGGAAGAAAGGGTGGGGTCTGGGATTTCTCTTCTGTGGCAGAGTAATGAGCCAAATGAATGTTGTGGGCTCTGACCAGTTAATTACATTAGCGACTCCTCTACCATTACAGGTTTGCCAGCAATGGGAGGGACAAAAGTTACAATGAAGCTCAGGAAGCTGAGCCCTATTGCATGGTGACTGTGAAGTTTAAATGAGAGAGTTTATATGCCAGGACCAGGTATATTAGACATGATTTTAATGTTTAATTTTTAAATGATTTTTACAGACAAAATGGGTTGTAGGATAAGAGGTTACTGTGATCAGAGAGGACAAGAAAGACTTCGTAGAAAAAAATAAGATATCAGATACTGATAAGAAGAGGGAGTCCAGGTGAGGGAAAGGGTATAGAGATAGGAATGCATTTATTTATTTAACAAACATAATATATACTAGTCCTTATCTTTGAGATGTGACGTTAATAATGACAGTGTGGATAAATGGAGGAGACAGATGGGTAAACAAATAGCTTAAGTATATGATGACCAGATAAATACTTATTGTAGGTGCAGAGTTCAGAGGTAGCCTAGAAGAATGAGGGGTTAATTCCACCAGAAGGAGGAGGGAAAGGGGTAAAAAAAGAAAAAAATCACACAGAATTTAAGAGGTGTTTTGAGGGTTATAAAAAAGGCAGGTTGTGGAGGCAGTGCGTGAAGTCTGGTTGGAGGAGAAAGGTATGCACAAGAAAGAAGCTGGGGCTGTACCTGCTGTTTTAAGTAACAATGACAATCAGGGATCTTGTTGTGTCTTCCCTTCTCTTAGCTATCCCTGTGTAATAACACTTCCCCACCCACCTCCAATTTAGTGGCTTTAAACAATAGCAATTTATTTTTTCATGATTTGTGGTTGGCTGGGCTTAGCTGTGAAGTTCTTCTGACTTACATGGTGCTGGCTGGAGTCACCCACATGTCTTCATTCAGTTGACAGCTTGTTTGGGGCTAAAATGTTCCATATGGTTTCACTTACATATCTGGAGGGTCATCTAGGGTAGCTAGAGTGACTGGCTGCTGATTAGGCTTCATTCTCTCTCCACAGGGTCCCTGATACATTTTTTTCTATATGGCAGCTGTATCCTAAAAGAGTGAAAATGGATTCTTAAGGCCTAGACTCCAGAATTCGTACAATTTCACGTTTGCTATATTCTGTTGATCAGACCAAGTCACAGGGCCAGCTCATTTCAAGGGAAAGGAAAATACACTTTATCTCTTAATGGGAGCAGTGACCTGGGAGTTTTGGGATTATAATAGCCACCTTTGCAGTCAACCTACTATAGCTGCACACAGCCTTGTGCATAGGGTAGAAAGTTATTTTAGCCATATAGCAGTTGAGGTCATTCATGCTAATGGAAGGATTCTCCTGGAGGGTTTGCATACTCTATCAGCTCTCAGGGCCCCATTTTCATGCTGAAAACTATGATTTTTTTTTACCAGAGAATCTGTCAGTTCCAGATCAAAGAAAAGGAAGTGAAAGCTGCTTTCTGAACACTGGATAATGTATTTTATTTATCCCTGAGAAGACTGAAAGGGAATGCCATCAGGGTTTGAAAACATTGCTTTAAATTTGATACATTTGAATCCAATGGTAGGTAATGAATTTTGCTTCATCAGTAAAGCTTCAATCTTCTTGATGAGCATGTGCAACAAAAGATGAAAACAAAAGGCATCAAATTACCATGGTGATGGCTAATTGCGGTGAATATGCATATATTAGTTCACAGTAACACAAATAACACTCTGGTAGGCTAAAGTGCTAAGATACAGAAAGTATTGTTCTGCTTAAAATGTTGTGAAAATCGCAGTCTGCTCTGATTAAAATATCATTAGAAATATCAGCAAAGAAAGTATTGTTTAATGGCGAATAGGAAAAAAAAATACTCATTTCCCTCAAAGCTTTTTAGGAATATGATTTAGTACTATGACTCCTGGGACTAGAATATTGTTGGTATGCTCTGCATGCAAAAGAATTTTGAAATAGAGTATCATTCTTTGGGGGCTTCCTATCTCCCTCCCAGATACACAAACACCTTTGTAACTGGCACTGTGATAGGAATCACAGGGAAAACGAAGAGACAGATGCTCCACTTAAGGAGAAATACAGGAGTGGATTTAAGAGTCACATAGGCCTAAACACCTGCAAACTTTGGACAAACCATTTAGCTCTGTGAGACTTAATTTCCTCACATGTAAAATGGGAGGAGTATGCATCTTAAATAATCTTATTTAAGATTATTTAATAAAGTATCTAGAACATAACAGTTGCTTACTGATATTGTCAGTTGTCAGTGAAAAGGCAGAGAAAAGGCCAATGCACATGAAATAATAGCAGAATCAGGTAGATAATAGAGTGTTCTGCTAAACTGTGGTTTAGATACAAGTTCTGGAGAAGATCAGAGGTGAAGAAAGTCAGTGGGAGCAAGAGTGGTTAAGACAGTCTTTCTGAATAAGGGGAGGCTTGAGCTGGGCATAGCAAGGGGGCAGGCAGAGCATACTGAAAGGCTGGTTATTGAAGAGATCATATGAGGGAAGATGTGGAGGCAGAAATGGACCCATTGGTGGGCATTGGGGAGACTTAAGTGATTTGCATGAAGCAAATGGAGGCTAGTGTTGGGGTAACATCATGAAGACTCTTAAAGTCCAGGATAAGAGTATAGTCTTTGATGGGTCCGCTTAGCAAGTAGGCTCAAGCTTTAAATGTCCTTGGGAAATTGCATATATACCCATTTATTTTAAGTTTGTATAATGTGCTATATATTTTTTTCTGAATCCATTGCAGTTTCCTTTTTTTCTCTAGTTTTCCAAATCACACTTTCATTTTCACCCTATAGGGTGCTGTTTACTTCCAAGTCCAATTAAAGGACTGGGCCAAAAAGCAAGTAGAGCACATCTTGCCAGCTCTACCTGTAAAGTGCATTGCGTTTGTTTAATTGTGACTCTGATTTGGAATGACCTAAAAAAGGGAAGGGCAGTGTTTTTTTGGTGGTGACAGCACCATCCATTACCTTGCTGGGAGCCAAGAAAGGGAGCCAGTGGAGCTATTTGAGAAAGGATGAATCATAAAGCAAATAGTAATTCAAGATTAGTATTAATTACTTATGCTTGTGTTGTGATTTACAAGTGTTCAGAATACTCTAACAGTCTCTAACAGCCAGTAACTCATGTACTTCTTGTGACAACTCTATGAAGTTGTTAAAGGAAATGTTGTTACCTTTATTTTACAGAAAAGAGAGCCGAAATGGAAAAAAAAGAGGGCTTGTCCAAAGATATAGTAAGTAAATAGTGGCAGTAAATGGAAATCCAGGTTATTTATTACTTTCACCCATCAAAACATCTGTTCTCTGTTACCTCTCTTCTCATCTGTTCCTCTCATTCCAGGTCTGGTAGGATATTGGAGTACATTGGGCTAGAGATTAAACACTTGGGAAACTGGTTAGGAGGCTGTTTTGATAAACCAGACACGAGATAAGGAGGGACTTTATTATTCCAGGCATCGTGTGGTCCCTCCTGTGATCCCTCTGGGTAGTATTTCCATGTAGGATGTATAGATTCCCAGGTAGCTCCCACTCCTTAAGCATTGACATCTCCAGGTATTTACCCTTGGCTCTCTTCTTTTCTCATTCCCCATGCTTGAATTTTGTACTATGACTTTTAACACCAATCCTAAATTCACCAGTCTCCCGAGATCAAGATTCATTTAAGGATAATTTCTTGGCTTACCAGATTCTATCTTCTACCTTTGTTTTAGGAATCATATATTATCTTTTGTTCCTTACCTCTCCTGAATCCTAAATCCTTCCTCTCCTGTGTATCCTTCTTAGTAATACTTTAACAAGAACAAATTTCTCCCATTAAAAACAAACAAAAACAACTTTCCTAAATCTTCTTTGCTCTCTGTACCTATAGTGCTATTTCTCTTCTCTCCTTCACATACATCCTTTTCTAGAGTATTTTCTTACTTTCTGTCTCTGTTTTTCACTCCTATCTGCAATATAGCCTTTGCCTCCATCACTTCATCATAAGATCACCAGTGACCTCTGTATCACTAAATCCAGTGACATTTCCTGTCCTAACCTTGAAACTTCTCACCAGAAATCAACATGGTGAACCACTCCATTAGTTTTGGAACACTCTTAAGTTGGTTTCTGTGATACACCACTCTCCTGGTTTTCCTTCTGTGTTTCTAGAGGCTCTTTCTTTGTTTCCTTTGCACATCTTTATCAATAACATGTAATTAAATGTCTCCATTCCATGCCTTTATTTATAACTCTCTACTTGATCACCAAGCAACTTTACCTTTACCCAAGGCTTCAGTGACCACCCATATGGAGACAGATCTTACATTTACAGATCAGCCTAGATGTCTCTTCTGATCCCCAGATCCACATAACCTACTTCTTAACTAACTTCTCTTTAAGGTTTCTCACACATAGCAGGTCCAAAACTTAATTCATAATTTTCATTTCTAACATGGTGCTTCTCTTCTGTTCCCTATCCCAGGAATGGCCTCCAACAAATGCAAGTCAGAACATCTAGCTGTCTTTCCTGACAAATCCCTCTGTTTCATATGCCATATCCCTTACTAACCTTCATCATTACCTTCCAAGTAACTCTTGAATCCATATACTTTACGCTATTTCCACACAACTATTGAAACATAGTCGCTTGCCTTACTATGGCAAAAGGCTCTTAGTTGGTTTCTTTTGGTGCACTTTGTCCTCTTCAGTTCATTTTTATGTTAGAGCAAAGTGATCTTTTATCATCTTATTCTCTGCTTAAAGCCTTTTAATATCTCATATTACTCTTTGACTAAATTAAAGTCCTTTACTTGGTTTACAAAGAAGTTGCCCCCACCCCTTATCACGTAATTCCTCTCTTGTCTACTTCTGCAACTTCATCTTACTCTGTTCTGATTCTTTCTACTATATCTCTTTCTCTGCTCAGATCTTCTTTTTTTTTTTTTTTAACATGGGCAGGCACCGGGAAACGAACCCAGGTCCTCTGGCATCGCAGGCAAACATTCCTACCTGCTGAGCCACCGTGGCCCGCCCTCAGATCTTCTTTATACTTTCCCCTTTGCATAGACTGCTTCCCCAGTCCCTCATTTTATCCTTCCACATCTAGCTCAGAGATTACTTTTGCAGAGACGTTTCCCTCACCTACCATTTGTGGTTCCCTATTCATATGCTTTCATAGTTTCGACTTTACCCAGACCTTGTTGTAGTTTGCAATTCTATATTTATGTGATTGTTTGATTAAAAATAGTTTCCCTATTTGACTGTATGCTTCATGAGGGTAGGGAATGGTGATTGTTTTTACTTAGATTGTATCTGAGGACCTAGCAGAGTGCCTGGTATATAATAGGCACCTATCAAATATTTGTTGAGAGTACTAAATATATACAACTGGATACTGATCATCTTCACATGGCTATCTTGAAGACATATCTTAAGCTGAACTCATTCTTCCCCGCACTTAAACTATGCCCTTTACCCCTCCCTCCTGAATTATTCATTTAAGTAATGGTTCAGTCATCTCCCGAGTCACCCCACTAGAGATCTATGTATCGTCCTGATTCTTCCATCTCCCACCACATTAGTCACTAAGTCCTATAGATTCTACTGCCTTAATTTCAACTCGATGTGTACCCTTCTCTTGAACCCCACTTTGCCTGCTTTAGTCATGAAATTCTTTTGCTTGAAGTATACAACAGCCTCTGATTTGTGTTCCTTATTCCAATCTTGTCTCCTTCCAGTTTTCCTTTTATTTTGGTCAGAGTCATCTTTCTAAAATACTATTTCCTTTTCAAAATTCTGCAGTGCTCTCCTACTTGGGTGAAACATAAATCTCAACTCCTTAACAAGCTCCTCATGCCGATTGTTCCTGACAAGTCTGACTTTCCCTCTTCCTCTTTTTCTATTCTCCTTCCCCTTTCCGTTCCTGACACATTATCCTAAAATGGCGCCAGGCTTGCTTATGCCGATGTGTTGTTATCATATACTTTTCCCTCTTCCTGGGATGCTCTCTTTGCCTACCTAGGAAATGTTTCCTTATTGTTTCAGTTTAGCTGTCTGACACCACTCACTTCTTCTGGGAAGTATTTCTTTCCTCCCTTAAGCAGATTGCATATTGATTCTTTTAGGTTCCCAAAGTACTTTTTATATACCTGCTCTAAAGTATGTACCGATTTCTGAGTTTAGGTTTTCCAATAAAAGTCAACCAGTGCTTCGTTTGGGTATCTACAATGCTTAGCACAATAGTGCCTCACTGGCACTCAACAGATTATTTTTAAATATGTTATGTTTACATCAGATGAGGCAATTGGTTGTAAGGCACAGGAACACACCCACTTAGGCTAATTTATGTAAACAGGATCCCTGGAAATCTCATGAAACCCACTTGTAGGCAGTGCAGCTGGGCTTTACAGGGTATTAGAGAGTTGTCAGGCAGCTGCTTTCTCCATTTCTCTTTCTCTGGAGCTGCATTCTTTCTGTTTCCCTGTGCATGTCTGCTATACTCTCTTGTATATCAGCTTTCTCTGCAAGCCTTTCAGTTTCCAAATCTCCATAACTTTGGCTTGTACACAGCTTTGGGTATGTGTCTGCCTTTCAAGCTGCAGTGCCCTCAGATTATCTGTCTTTTAAGAGTACATATATCTCAGTTCAAGTTATCTAGAAAATGCATCAGTTCCATCTAGCCAATAGGTTGGCTAGCTTTGAAGTGGTTCTATTCTCTGTTCTTGGCTACATCTTCTATTGCTAAGAGAACTCACATGGCCTGAAGCTGTTGGAGTGGAGTCTGAACAGGGATGTAGGAAGGGCAGGCAAATTGATCGACTGTCACACAGGAAAAAATACCATAGTTTGGTAATTTACTGATTAGGAGTATTGCAGTGGAAATGATGTGAATAACTGAAGTCATGGACAGTCTGCTCTCCAAACTTTCAGTAGCTCAGAGAATCTTATGACCACTTTGCCCTACCCACAAGAAATCAAAGAGAAACCAATTGGTGACTCAGCAAGGACATTGTTCAGCTTTCAGGTATTTGCATGAAGCAGGTTCACTTGCACAAAGTGATCTGGGTAAACAAGTTTGTCCTGAACCTGGCATTTCTGGAGGAGTAGCTCTAATTTCAGGTGCAAGAGAGATGGGTCTTCAGTTTCTGGCTAGGCCTTCCATTTTCCAACTCTTTGTCAAGATATTTTTATAAAGATTTCCCCAGGGAATCATTTTCATGGGTTTGAAATTCCGAAGCAGTGCAGTAGAGTGGAAAGAACACAAATGTGGAGTCAGATGGGCTTATGTTTCATTTTTATCTACTATCTTGTCATACTTTTCTTTTTTCTTCTCTGATTATGCAAAGTGACTTCCTAGAGAATACATTTATAGATTTGAGTTTTCTAGGCCCAGTTTGGGCTTATAAAGAATGATGGAAAAAAGGAAGGAATGATAGGAAAGAAGGTAGGAATGATAGGAAAGTAGACAGGCAGGCAGGCAGGCTTGGCCAGGGTAGCATTGGCTTCTCTAGTGGCAATGTTACTGATTTCTAGAGGTTGTCTTGGTCAGTATGAGGGGGATATCTCAGAAGTGTTTCAGCAAGATAGTGATCTTGACTACATTTATTCAGGTCTACAATAGTCCATGAGCCAATCCTGATCAGGCCCAAGCTCCAGCAGCAGCTCACAGGCCCTGTTCAGTTAGGCAGCTAGCTAACCTTCCAGGAGTATGTGGTAATAGCGTGGTGAACATGCCTTCCCTACTCTTCCTAGTTTGGTTTGAAGAAGGATACCCACATGGGCTCCAGCCTCGTTTTGCCAGAAAAGTTGTTCACCAAAGGAAAGGACAAAATTTATTTTCATCCATGGCACTGTTTGTGAGGGAGGGACATGGGCTGAACCATTGTAAATAGGAAGCAAAATCAAGATGAATCAATATAAGGAAGGAGTACTGCCATAATATTGGGTTACCTGTTTGTCACCCTTGATACTTTGGTTTCCTTGATCTTATGGAAAACATTGTGTTAGAATCACCAATAATAGGCCTTGTTATCTTCATGTTTTCAGATGACCAAACTTGGCTTTAGAGTATTGAGTGACTTGACTAAGGCCACAGAACAAGTAGCAGAAATGGAAATTACCAGTGATATTTCTTGGCTGTAAATCAATGTATATAGTAGATCTGGAAGATGTGCCAGTGTCCTCAGAAAATAGAAGACAAACTAAGCTTTCTCCATACCACAGACTTCATTAATTGGCAGTTTGAATTGACATCCATGAGTAAAAGATGGGCTGTCTGTTTTGTTAGTAAAATTCCTACGTGCAACACAGAACTTATTTAGGACTCTGGAGGATGTGATGGGCCATGAGGGTTTTGACATAACTAGGTTTTAACTTACAGTAGGTATTGATGAGATAAATTAGCTAGTTGAGAGGACAGCGGGCATAGACTTCATTCTGGTCTGATTTCTACTACTTGCTCATGGACTTCATTCTGGTCCCATTTCTGCTACTTGTTCTCTGGCCTTAGTTAAGTCACTCAATACTCTAAAGCCAAGTTTAGTCATCTGAAAACATGAAGATAATAAGGCCTACCTCACAGTGTAGTAGAGGTTTAAAATAAAGGGGAAGTACTCAGTACATAGAGCGTACCTAATACAAGTTGTAATCCAGGCAAGGTTGACTTCATCTGCTATTATAGAATTATCTGTAAGTATAGTGACACTTCAGAGTTTGGGTTTCTTTCTCCCTCACTTTTGGTGCATTCTCCACATTTTCCCTTCACTTAGGTACCCATGATGACCATTATTATGTGTAAGATAGGCCTCTACTGCAATTTCTGCTCCATCAGTTATCTTGTTCTTTGAAGTAGGACGCATTATAATGTGTGGGAGTGATATTGAGATCAGAATGGAGATTATGCATATTTATGGAAAAAGTAAATTATTTGCAAATTTAGATATGATACTACTGTTAGTAAAAAGTACTTACAATAGAGCTTGCAACTGTTTGTGATATAATACTGAGATCTGAAAAGCTGTATTCATACAGGGATCAAAAATACCATCCCCCTTTTCTGAGGGGTAGAACTTGCTTCATTCTTTCCCCACAACATCGAAGCATAAGGGGCATTTCTATGGCAGGTATCACTGGACCTCTTAACTCTTTTCTAGTTCTGGGAATTCCATGTTGCTGATACATTGCCATGATGTTAATGATCAAATCTTGTCTTCACTCTTCATATATGATGAATCTATTTGGTGAGCTTTGGGAAAGGCTAGGAAGAGAAGTAAATATTAGCTGTGAAGAAACTGACCTCATCACGGTCATGGAAGGATTGTTCGGGGGCTGTGCCCTGCATGCAAGTTCACACTCCTTTGTACTTTACATCTGAGGCTACTTGATCTTCTTGTTTTATACATTATATAAGGAAAAAGGCCTTGTTTCTAATTTACATTTACACTTGTCACTAAAGATCCATATTCTACAACATAAAACATAAAGTATGTGACTACACATACCACAGGTGAACTGTTATGCTTTGATGAAGAGTATTTTTTTAGACAAGATCAAAGAAATTTCTACATAAATTAGAACCATTTCCAACCTGAATTATGTGGAAGTACTCTTCTGTAAACATTGTTTTCTAACTGTTCATTGTCCATTTCGAGATCTGTACTTTTTATGTTTCGTTGATAATGATATACTTGTTCATATTTATTGAATACTAATTTATCTTGCCAAACACTCTAAGTATCTAATATTCATTGTTCAATCAGTCTTTGTGATAGTTTTGACATAAATATCATTAATGTCCCCATTTTACAGATAAGAGAACCGAGGTTAAATGAATTAGGTAATTTTCCCGATGTCTCACGTGTAATAAATGGGGTTTGACTTCAGAACTTGGTTCTTAACCATTCTGCTTTGTTATCTTATTACTAAGTAGTTCACATTTTGAATGGTTCTGTGCTAAACAAATTCTTACTCCAGTTGGAGAATTGCAGGGAGAATTTTAAATTGGATGAAGAGATAATGTAATTATATCCTTCAGTGTATTTCATATCTTTTTCCATATAGCAACCGTGTCTTTAATTTTTTAACATTAGAATTTATTTTACAAATAAAATTATGACAGCAAGAAAAATAACAGTGGTTAAAAATTAATCCTTAATACTACCATCCATCAACTGTTTTACTCTTTCTGTCTGGTACACAGGAAGATTTTATTTTTATCCACCTGTATCTGACAGAGTTATTTGGTTCAACGATATGACATTTTCAATGTTTGACCATTTTTTTTATGGTTCAATGTAATATTTCTCAGCTTTAATTCAACACTTTGTAAAACATTTTCCATGTTGTTATGTAGCCTTCATATTTGTCATTTCAATGAATTTTTAGTGTGCACGTTCTCTGTTGGATATTTAAGTTGTCCTTAGTTTTTACTATTATAAGTGAATATCTTCATACAAAGAATTTTTCCTGTCCTCTGGATTATTTCCTTAGCATTTTATTAGCTACAAATATTAATATTCTTCCCATAAAATATCAATATTCTTGGATCTAGTGATTCCATTATTGGGAATTTATCCTAAGGAAATAACCCAAAAGAGAGAGAGAATTCTTTGAATAAAGATACTCATTTATAATAGCAAAAAGCTAAGGACAACTTAAATATCTAGCCAACAGAGAGTGGTTAAGTTAATATTTCATGGCTTTTGATATGTATAGTTAAATTACTTTACATTTGGAATCTATTTAATTTGCAGTTAACAGTGTATAAATATATCAACTTTATCAGAACCTGGTTAGCCTTGAGTATTATCATTATTTTTGCTAATGTAATCTGTGTAAAATGGTACTTAATGAATATTTTAATTTTTTTTTTTTTTTGATCACAGCAAGGTAGAGTGTTTTTGCATGCTTGTTTACTAACTTCAGGTCCTCCTGCATAGATGAGCAGATCATATTCCTTGTTCATTCATTTATTAAGCACCATATTTTTATATGTAAATTGTGCATTTTATATCATGTAGATATTAACACTTCATCTTTCTTTTACAAGCATTTTGGTCCCTTGTTTTCCTCTTAATTTTGTGTTGTTTTAAAAGATACATATAAATATTTAATAATATTAAATCTGAGATTTTTTCCCCATCAATTAAAGCTTGGAAAGTTTTAATTCCTGCACATATTTAACCATATTTAGCTTTTTGTGGACACATTTTGTAATGTTTGAAAATATTACTGCCTCCTTTCTGGAAGTTCTAAGGACAGAATCTATTTCTTTGCCTTTTCTAGCTTCTAGAGGCTGCCTGCATTCCTTGGCCTGTGCTCCTTTCCTTCATCTTCAAAGCCAGTAATGTTTAATCTTTCTGACCATTCTTCCATTGTCACATCTCCCTCTGACTACATACAGGCAGGAAAGGTTCCTGATTTTATTAAATTGGGCACACCCAAATAATCCAAGAGAATCTCCCTATTTATATTCTATCTGAGCTCTTAACTATATCTGCAAAGTCCCTTTGTCATGTATGGCTTCATATTCATAGGTTCTGGGGATTTAGACATGGACATCTTTAGGGGAGACTACTATTTTGCCTACTACAAATAAAATCAGAATTTTTTGGTTTTGATTCTGTTAAATATATATTAAATGATCTTGGAAGAATTGATGTTTGTACATTATTTTACTTTTATCCATCAATAATGAGTAATTCTATCTTCAGGGTGAGTGCCTGGTTTTCTTTAGTAGTTTTAAGGACCCTATAGCATTTCACTATGCTCCTTAAACTTCTATATTATGTGTGGCTGTTGTGAACAGAAATTCTCCCTAGCATGTTTTTTTCTAATTACTTATTGCTTGTTGTCCTTAATTCTTTATGAAAATTTATTCTCTAATGTAATCTCAATTTGGCATCTACTCTACAAGGAGAAACATATGCTGGCAATACGTGGCTCGGTGTGAATGTAGTTTCCAGGGAATCAGCCCAGCTAGGCCATATTGAGAAATCTCCATTTTCATTATTTGTTTGAAAAGATACAAAAATGCTGAGCATTGAGATGACCTTCAAAAGCTTAAGAAAGGTTGTATTTGACCTAGTTTGCTCAATGTCTCGAGCAGAAGGATACCCAGCAGTCCAGGAGCTGCCCTGGCTAAGGGAAGTGGCATATGGGCCTGGGGTTGAGAGGCAAAGCCTTGCTTAGGGACCCTGCACAGCCCCTCTCTCCAAATGATTGATTAATTTCTACTTCAGCAGATTGCAGTTTGCTATCTGCTTCCTTCCAAACAGTTTGATATTCATGTTGAAAGCAGGCTCATGACACAGAGGAAGGAGCTTGGGATTGGGAATCAGAAGGCCTGGTTCCAGCCTCCGCTGAGAATGTGATTGAGCCATGTGATAGGCAGGCTCAATCCCTTAGATATTCAGTCCTCTTATTTGTAATATAAGACAGTTAGATTTGATCAATATAAAGCGGTTGGAGATTTCAAAGAGGGGAAAATATATTTGAAGAAGAAACAAGATGCCAATCATTTCAATGACCACCTTTTTTTCCTCCTTTACATTGATTCTAGACTCACAAGAAGCAGAATCTGCTTTTTATCCTTTTACCCTAGAGATATCTCTGATCTTGTGAGTGAACCTTTATCTCGGCCTGTAAGCCCTTGAGAAGTCCCAGAATTACCATTTTAGGAGTGATGGGGAACTTGACTTCCCTTCTAAATGGTGCAATATAGGATTAAAACCTGTTGGTGTTGGGTGAGCTACAGTGGCTCAGCAGGCAGAGATCTCACCTGCCATGCTGGAGACACAGGTTCAATTTCCGGTGCCTACCCATGCAAAAAAAAACATGTTGGTGTCCTTACACTGAACCCTCAAGCCTGTACTCCATAGGGGGCCTTTGCTACATAGGCCAAGAGGAGAAATTGCAAGCCTCTCTTCAGGACCCAAATAAAGTTTGAGTAGAGTTGGCTCACCAAGGCAATCTATTCTTATGGACCTTGTTGAAATTTTCCCCTCCTATCCTGTTTGTGCATTGACATGGCTTCCTTACCTACTGTTCCCCTGCCCTACTGATCAGGGATCTGATGTCTAACTAGAAGGGAATAGCCAATGGGATCAAGAATGGCTCACAGTAACAATGACTTCATTCCCAAACTCATCAGATTACAATACTTTTTATGGTTTTTCCACTCATGGGCCATTTTCTACTTGACATCAGGAGTTCTTGCATAGAGCCAGGTGGTTCAGGTGTAATCCCATGTGAATTACTAGATGAGCAAAACCCCTGGCATCAGATAGACCTTCTGCAAATGTGAGTCTTCCCTCTACCCTCAAATTGGAGATCATTGGTCTCTCATAGGAAGAATCCAGGCTATAGGTGAGGGTAAAGTTGACTTTTCTGATGAAGGGCATAATTTACAGTTGTCAGAGGCATCCAAGACATCCTTAACCCTTTCCTGGTTTCAAGAAGGAAGTGAACCATGTATCTGAAGTCCCAAGAAGCATGACATAGCATTGGGCTTGCAGTTGTAGCAAGGTCAACAAACCATTATTGAGCCTTTTTAAGCTAGTCCTTGTGAGTATGAAGGCTTTTCTTTTTAAACATGGGCAGGCACCGGGAATCAAATCCGGGTCCTCTGGCATCGCAGGCAAGCATTCCTGCCTGCTGAGCCACCGTGGCCCACCCTGCAGGCTTTTCTTGAGTAGTGTATGATCTTGTTTGGAATCCTGATATAGAAGCAGTTACTTTTAGTATGGCCTGACACAAATGATAACAGTAAGAAACATGTTTTGTTGTTGGCTTCCTGGGTTGAATTAAATTCTGGGAAGCTGATTAGCTTAGTGTGAAGAGAACCCTCTAAGACTAGTAAAACAAAACTTAGGTGGTAGGTGATATTCTCTTTTGAGGGATAGAGTGGAGAGAAGGGCCGAAAGTTTTTTTTTTTCTTAACATTCTATAACTATATTATTTGTATTTGAAAATTTGAAGTCAGACTTGGTTTAGGTTTCCAGCTCCCTCATTTACTGGTTTTGCGGTCTGTGTTAAGTTTCTCAATCTCTCTGAACCTCATTTTTTCTGTGAAGATTCGAGTTAATGTGTGTAATGTTTTAGCTACTTGTATGGCACTTAATGAATAAATATTCACTACCATTGCTTTTCTTTTTATTATTATTATCCCCTGAAATATTAGGGAACTGATATTTGATTCCAAGTCTGATCAACCTAGTTGGGCTATTCAGTGGGATGCAAATAATGGAAAGCACAATAGAAAGTTGTCCTGGTGTTCCAGAAAGTCAGGAAAACATAAGCTGGTATGGTCACAGGGGAAACCTCAACTTCAGAAGGAGAATTTAGAGCCTCAGACCATAGGCTGGCAGAATGCCCTGGGTTGCAGCTACAAGTGCAATGAAGACTTGAGAGAGTAAGAAGTACTCAGAACTGCACTTCAGATGAGGAAATCCCCAGAGAGCCCTGTAGAGAAGAAAAGGAAAAATCAAGGCTATTGGACAACCTTGGTTTTTGAAAAGAGTCTACATCATAGCACATCGGATCAAGAAGAGACCTTGATCTAAGGACTTGAGGGTCAGAGGGAGTGGTCCAGGCTGGACTGAGCCAAAACCTCAGCTGACAGTCCAGGTGGGAATTCAGAGGGACCAGATGTAGCAGATGGCTGTGCCAGCAGGCTGCCTGCCTTCCTCCCAAGCTGTGAACATAGGTGGGAGTCAAGCTTTCAGCTTCCTTACATAGCTGCATTGAACTGAATGTAGAAATATGAGAGTATGATTCTCCTAAAAGCATATTTTTTTTTGTATGCTGTATGGCGGGGGTCACATTTCATTCTTTTTCCATGTGAGTATCCCCCCTTATTACAGCACAATTTGTTGAATTTTTTTGTTTGTTTAGTTTTTCATTTGTTTGCTTGTTCATTTGTTTGTTTGGAAAGTGCGTGGGCCGGGAATTGAACCCGGGTCTCCTGCATGGCAGGCGAGAATTGTACACTGAACTACCTTTGCACATAACACCCCCTCACCCCCCGAGAAGCATATTTTTAAAAAAGAAGATGGTGGTGGTGGAATTGAGGATCAAAAGATCTACATGTGAAAATACGGTTTTGTGTAAGTGGAGGTAAGAGGAAAAGCAGTGCCCCTGCAGAAGGAAGTTGGGAGTAGGTACCTTACATCACCAATTCACTCTGGCATTTGCTTTAATTTTTTCTGATATTTCACAGATGACTTCCTCTTTTCTTGGAAATTGCCTTGTTTGACCTTCCTGTGTTTTGGAATAACCCTTGCAAGTTAGGAGCATGCCCACCTTAGTCCTAGAATTTGTTTACAACCTGTCCCAAATTTTGTCTTTGGCCAGGGACACAGCTTGTATTCTGTTCCTGTTGTTGCTGAGAATCTTCAGACAAACTCTTAAGAAGGCATCTGTGCCTTGGTGCGGGGAGGTGGAGGGGGTTAAAGACAATGGCTCAGGACAATTATCAGTTTATTAGCAGTCTAACATTGAAGGATTGAATTCTGTGGTCAGTAGAATTCATGTTCTGCCACCCGCAGTCTGAGTATTCCTTGGGCATGGTACTTAGCCTCTCCAAGCCTCAGTTTTCCCATCTGTATTTGTTGGGATGAGATTTCCTATGCTCCTGTAGGCTATTGGGAAGAGTCACAGGGGTAAATTATATAAAATACTTAACTCAGAGTAAGTGATCATCAAATGTTATTTTTATTATCCAAGTCCCAATTACAATGCTATTGTTCATCCATGTATTGATTCATTTTCAGACAGACCAAGAAACTGAGTTCAGAGAAGATAATTGAGTTTCTCAGATAGAAAGCATTTGAATAAACTCCCCTTTTGTGGATGATTTTTTTTCCGTTCTTGTTTATTGCAAGGCCATCATCCAAGCCGCATGAGTAACCACCAGAGAGGTATCTTGAAATAAGATGTAGATGGAGATAATGATAACTGGTAGAGGTGGGCTGCTAACGTGAGAATAGACAGAAGGGGAGGGATTAGTGATGAGAATGACCCAGAAGAGAGCTACCTGCATTTTATGCCTTTGCATAGATGAATCCATACAGTCGGTTAAAGCCCCTTGCCATATGTATTGGGTGAACAAAGGCCCAGGTGATCCTGTAGCAAAGTGCCCTGGGGAAGTTTGTGTGTGTGTGTGTGTGTGTGTGTGTGTGTGTGTGTGTGTGTGTGATGCCTCTCTGATAATAACATGTATTGTCTGGGCTGTGGAATAACCCATAGAAGAACAGATTTGCTGCTGTCCCATTGCCTTACTCCCTTCTCTGATGTTCAACTGATGTTATTATAATCTTCCATTTAGCAGAGAGCAACCTGGGGAGGCTTTGGGGGTAAGAGCCTTAAGCAGGCAGTCACAGTTTACTGATTAGGTGCTACTTATCAGGCCCTGTGCTAGACACTTCATTATCTTTAACTCCGACAGCAACTCTGTGAGCTATCCTCATCTTATACTGATGAAACCAAGGCTCAGAGAGGTTAGACTTATTGAACCTCACTTATTAACTTATTCAACCTCACAAAACTTGAACACTTGTGGTCTGAATCCAAAATCTATGTTCTATTTCCCCTAACTTCCTCCCCCAAAAAACAATAATAGATGGACTATCGGATGCTGTCTGGCCTGAATCCATATTGGCACTAGAGGGGGTTAGTCAGCAGCAGAATGAGCTATTCTGGGAGGCAGGGGTTTTAGATGCACCCACTAGAATTGGGCAGTACCTGGCTACAGGTGAACTGGTAATGTCCATGGAGTATAAGACCAGAATTACTACTGCCAGACAGACTAGCAGCAGGCTAAATGCCGGCAGGTACATGCCTCCTGCTGGTGACTCTTTAACTGCATCTCCCCACTTGTTCTATCTTGCCCGGAGATGTAGAAGGGGTAGGATTCTGATGCCTGCTCTGAACCATCTTTCGAAGACCCAACTCCTTTGTCTAATCTAAGTCTGCAAAGATCAGTTCTCAAAGTTTTCAGTTTGAACCACACCCGCCTGCAAAATATTTCATTTATCAATTAGTCCTAACTAATTAACATGTTTATTTAGGTTTTCTATGCCCTACCCACATTAACTTTAAGTCATGTGTTGAAATAAGTATATTAAAGACTCCTATTACTGTGCTCCTGTTTATTTTTCCTAGTTTTTAATGCTTCACCCTGTTATTAGAAAGTGTCTTTCTGTATTCTTAGTGCATCTTGCCTTGAATTCAACTCTACCTGAAGGTAAGAATGAAAACTTCACTCTATTTCAACTTGTGTTTCCAGCATACTTTCATGCATCCTTTCATTTTCAGCCTTTTTGAGTTATATTTTTCTGTTACATGCAAACAGTTTGGTTTTGTTTCTTGACTCAATATATGGTCTTTTAATAAATGTTTAGATACTTCACATTTATTGTTAAACAAATTAAATATTAGTTCTGTCATCATATTTTGTTATGCCTTCTTGTTTTCTTTTGATTGTATGATATTTTATTATGTCCCTTTGCTTGTTTGTGTGTTTTTGTGTGTGTGTGTGGGGGGGGGTGGGGAGGTAGGGGAGGATAGCTTGCATGTGTAGTTTCTGATAATTTGAAAG
Source organism: Tamandua tetradactyla (assembly GCF_023851605.1). Lineage (NCBI taxonomy): Eukaryota > Metazoa > Chordata > Mammalia > Pilosa > Myrmecophagidae > Tamandua > Tamandua tetradactyla. The sequence continues at coordinate 53,549,000 of NC_135341.1, read as the reverse complement.
TTTGTAACCTGTTATAATTAATCTAATGTTTACCTTAATAATTTCACTTATTATTCTCTTCATTTAGATTCTGCCTATTGGCTGTACTATAATCATTTTAGCTTTTTTCCACCTTTTTTGCTCTTCCTTTTTCCCCTCCTGCACCAAATTTTAGTTGTTTTTCTATTACTTCAGTTTTATAGGGTATTAACTTATTCCTTGAGATATATTTACTCTAATCCTAGTTGACTGATCAGATTTAAGAAAGATATTTTGATCCTAGCTGGCAAAAATAGTATCCTTACATTTCTTCCCACCTTTTACCTTGCTATTTCCTCACAATTTTTTATTTTTAATTTGTAAATGCTTGGTGATGCTGGAAGGTTGAATTATGTACCCCAATTTAGACATGTTCTAAATCTTAATCCATATCCCTGTGGATGTAAATCCATTGAACAGGACCTCTTAAAGATGTTATTTTAGTTACAATGTATCCCAACTGAATGAGGGTGGGCCTTAATCTGGATTACTAGAGGCCTTTATAAACAGAAGAGATTCAAAGATAAAGCCATGGGGAGGAGCTGAAAGCTGAAAGTCCATGGAACCTGGAAGAGAAAGGAGAGGACATTACCATGTGATAGGAATGTCAGAGAACCCAAAGAGCGGACAGTCAGAACCCTACCAGTCCTGGAAGAAATAAGTCTTCCAGCCTTCAAAATTGTAAACTAGTAAACTCCTGTTGTGTAAGCCAACCCATTGTGTCCTTTTTGTGTTAGCAGCTCAGGCAAAACTAAGATGGTGATGTTAGTCATCTTTTTCCTCTGCTCTTTGTCAAGTTTTTCTTTTTTTTTCTGGTGAATGTTCTCACTTTACATTTGTTTTCCTGTTTCTGTCTTCCTTTTATTTTCATGTAGTTTCTTTATATAAATCTGGATTCTTTTTATTAGGTCATCTTTGAAGCAAGGTCTTCCTGGACTAGTTTTTTTTTTCCTGGAGGTGTGGGTGAAGAAGGGCCTTGTTGTGTGCAACTGAGAGTAAATGTTTTGTTTTTTTTTAATTTTGGTTCTCTGTAGACAAATTGTCAGTGCAGAGATGTTTTCAATTGAGAATCTCGATCTCTCTTTCTTCCATATGTATCATATCAGACAGCTTCTTGCGAAGGTGGCATGTCTGTGTGTTTCCTTATTGAGATTTTTCACTGTTGAACGCCATTTGTTGCTAGCCATTTAGTTCCTATCAGTTGCCTAATATGGGTGTTTTTCCTGGGCTACTTTCTTTTGGTTCCTGTGCCCTTTCCAAAACAGAGACCTACTTGGCATGTTGACTGTGTCCTAGCTCTACCAATTGATTTGTCCCCCTAGTATAGTTTCCTAGCAGCAGAGCAACCAGTATCACACTTTAGCCAGAGTCACCCAAAATTCTTATGTTGGAAGAAGAGAAGGGGCAACAGACCTCCCTGCTGCCTCCACTGTTCCTTTCTAAATCATCCCAATCTATTTTTAAAGAGGGAAGCAAATAATCCTAGGAAACATCTCATTCCTAAAAAAGTTTCCCAAGAAAAGTTCAAAGATGGGCTGTTGTTTAGAGATCAATGAAAATGAGATGAAATTTAAATATTAAGAAGAAAGCTCTTGCCTTCAGGTAAAGCTGACATTTGCATAATAATGAGAATGACTAGCCAGATGGAATTGAGAATCTAACTGGAATCTCAAATCCGGGTGCGGGAAGATTCATTTACCTGAAATGGCAGTGGGAAATATGCTAATCAGAGGTTTGCTGCTGTCCATCACGTAAAACAGATTCTGAGACAAAGAAATGGAGAGGGTTCACAAATAAGAAGTGATACAACTTGACATTAAACTTAATTTGGTTTGCATTCTCATCGGTCCCTGCCAGATTTGCAAATGTGGAAGTCTTTAAAAGGGGTGGAGGAGAATGGTTTCCCTTCTGTCAGAACTGCCTGACACTGTCATCACTAGTGCTGTCATTGCCGTTATTGTTACTGTGTTAGAAACAACAGGCAGGAGGAAAAGGAAAGCCTGGCTATGACCCTGATGATTATCAAGAATAATGTGAACATCTACAAAGGAAGGAAAAGAAAATAAACACTCTAAATAAACATTTTGTGTCTTTATGGTTAAGTTTGGGATGAATTAGTATCTTAGTGATAGAGTCAATAATTTCGAAGAGACCTTAACTCAGAATTTGAGTTCCCTGAGGGAGACAAGGTCATGCTAGCCGGACCCAGACTTGAGTTTGAATTCTCGTATTTTGACGCAATAGAATCTCTTCTGAGGAAAGACGGAGGGCAGTTGTGGCAGCAGAATCCTAAGATGACCCTCTTGATCTCCTTGTTGTTTTGCCTTATATAACCATTTCCCTTTGAGTATGGGCAGAATCTGTGATTTGTTCTAACCAACAGAGCCTCTCCCATAATTATGTTGCATTGTATGACAAAGGTGAGGGAATTTAGAAAATATAATTAAGGCTCCTTATCAGTTGACTTTGAGTTAATCAAAAGGAGATTATTATGAATGGGCCTGACTCACTTAGGTAAGCCCTTAAAAAATGGGCCTAGGCCTTCTCTGATGTCAGAGGCTCCAAGCAGCAAAGACTCTCTTTGTCCTTGCTGGCTTTGAAGAAGCAAGCTGTCATGAGTTTTGTAGCCACTAGGAATTCACTTCTCCCCACAAACCAAGAGAACTTGAAAGTGGATCTTGGCCAGTAACTTGATTTCAGTCTTCTGAGACCCTAAGCAGAGAACCAAGGTGAGCCATGCCTAGACTCCTGGCCCACAGAAACTGTGATATAATAAATGGGTGTTCTTTAAAGCCACTAAGTATGGTGATTTATTACACAGCAGTAGAAAACTAATATAGACATTTATTCTTAAATAAGTACAATTGGAACAATGCTATATGCATTATCCTTTCTGGTGGCAGGGACAGGGCAATGAGGATCAACAGTGTTGGTGTCACGTCACATTTCTGTAGCTAGTCAGATGCCAGTCTGAGCTCTTTTGATCTGTTTGAGGATGCTTTCCTAGGTCTGGATGGCTGATTTCTCTGATCCCCAAATTACCGTGTGTATAGGGAAGCTTCCTTGTTTTGCAATAGAACAACTGAAACAATGCAGCTCACCCAAGATCACACTCTCAAAAGAGTGACTAAGCTCATATTAGAGCTGCATCTGGTTCGTGCTCCTTTGTTATTCCACTGTAGTTCATTTCAATTAGAAATGAAATTTTACAGCTTTTACAATATTACAGCTTTCCCAATCCGGTAAGCACAGGAATTGGTGATGTTGTTGGTAGTATAGTGGAGGGCAGAATCAAAGTCAAGGGCATAGAACTCTTGTCTTTGAGAAACTCACAAGTTTGTATGATAAATAGGCTTCTATTCTAGTAGCTATTAAACAGGGAAGATTACCAAGTATTAAAACAGATAGCAAAGGGTGGTAGCTTATCATTTTCTATTGGTGTGACCTTGGAAAATTACTTAACTGAGCTCCAGTTTCTTCATATGGACAATTGGGTTAATAAGAATCATAACAATATTATTGATAATTTTCAGAATTAAATGAGTAAAAATATATGCAAAGAACTTAACAAAATACCTGGCATATAGTAAACTGTCAATGTATGTTAGCTATTGTTATTGAATAGATCAGTTGTTTATTAGGGGAATAAATTAGAGAGGCTTCCTTTAGGAAACAACCTTTCAATTTAGTCTAAAACTATCATGCTAGGTATTTGAAGGGGAAAACTTGAGAAGATGCCAAGCAGAACTGTTGGTGATCAAAGACCCAGAGATGGAGGACAATGACTTCCTACTTGCTTCTTTATTATATATGCCTTTTTATCCTCTGAGGAACTGCATTATTTCTTTCATACTAAAGTGTGGCAGAACTTCCTAGGATTTTAGAAGGGTATAGGTGTTAGTCTGTAAGCCTCCATCAGTCTCTTGGAATTTGTACCCTGACATTCAGGGGAGTAAGAATGGTATGTGTCTGGTCCACACTTTTCAGAGTGGCACAGTTTAGCTCAGGCAGGGCCTGTTTCAATAGCAAATTAGAGTAGATGGGGCTTCAGCTTCCTCAGCCTTCAGGGAATAGATAAAGTGCAAGGTCTCAGGTATGGAAGGACCCATTTGTGACTTCCTTGTTGTGGATTTAATTAGATTCAGTTTTAAAAAAAATCTTGTGTAGCTCTGCAAATTCAAATGTGGCAGTATGGATTTCTTTCTATATCCTCTCCTTCTTTCCTTTTCTGCCTTACTTTTGGAAAACAAGACAAAGAGGCAAAGGCTCACAGTAATGTATCTAATTTATACCAAAAAGGAGGTTAACATTATCATGAGAAAAAGCTTGAGGATGCTTCACTTCGAATGCTCTGGAAGCTTTGAACCTTGTCTTACAAATGGCAGGAGGTGCTTTCCTGTGGCCTGATAGAGTGGACCCAAGACCCTGGGGGCAGGGCAGAAATCCAAAGGGTAGAAATAGTAGTAGGAAGGGGGAAGGAGATTAGAGAGAGGAGGGTCTCTTAGATGCTTACATAAAGTGGACTATGCATGGGTTGAAGTTCAATTTGATGGAAAAGTGCAACAATGTTTTGTCTGTCTCCCAGATTCCATGATTGTGACAGTATGCATTTCTGACAAAGCTCTGGGATTAATTTTGGGGTGGTGGTGTTGATATTGAGGTCAGGTGTCTGTCACTGATGTACAATGGACCTGGACTAGTTATATTCCTACCACTCAGATTGCTTGTTTTTCTCCAGCGCTGGGTTCAAATTTCTTTCCTTGAAGAACTCATTACAATCTATAACATGTTTATTTATTTTCTTCTCCTCTAGTCTTCTCTAGGCTGTTTCTCAGTGACTGGGTGAGTTACTGGGACTGTACTGCTTTATCTTCATAATCTAGCACAGAGCCTGGTACTGTGATAATGCATATTTGTGGAATAAGTGAATGAATTTCAGTGACACTTCTTGGAGTACATGAGTATGTATTGTTTAGTGTTTGAGTATGTCCAGTATTTGCAGAATTCCTGGTTTATAGTCATTATGTTCCAGTCCATAGTAATAGGGCTTCTGTGTGTTTGTGTTGATGCTCCTCTTCTCACTGGGGCAGGGATGCTGATTTTTTTTTCTTTCTTTCTCTTCACCCTTTGCTCCTCAATAATAGTTTGCAGGTTCTTTTCTGTGGCATGCTTCTTTGGGTAGCTGTGTCATTGGGGTGAATTAGAGGCTGGTAATGACTTCCTTTATTGTTCACACTTGCTTTGCCTCTTTGGTGGAAGGTACAAGGCTCTTCAGCAAAGGGGGAGGGAAGGACTCTAAGCAGCCAAAGTGGGCAGCTGTGGGGTGGGGAGGCTGTAGAGGGGATGCCCACTTTTGATTCTTTTATAAGGGATGAGAGTTAGGGAGTCCTTTAGCTGGAACATTATGGCCTTATATTGCTCAGATTGGACAATTTATGTAGCATTTGCCAGCAAAATAATACCATTCTCCTGTCCCCCAGGAGATCCAAGCTTTAGCCAGTATTTTTCTCACCATAACATATTTAACACATCTCATCCATATGTGGCTTGAAACTTAAAGCATGTCTCCCCTTGGGCATCTCAGATATGCTGTCTCTTGTTTCAAATATGGATGAAAATAGAACAGCATATTTGTGGCCCTAGGATTCAGTCTTATTGGGTGAACAAACATCTCATACCCAGTCCCTCTTACCCACAGAGCTTTTTGATGAAGGGATGGTACCTGCTTGGAGGTAGGGCTAGTGATGATGACTGTATACACATATGCATCTCAAGTGTGCTATCCCAGGAATGTGTTGGTGGCCTGGCTGCCTTTTTTTCTCTTCCACGTGTCATTTATAATTAAACTGCCACTCCACAGCTAGCAAAGTCATTCTGACCAGTGAGAGATTATTGGAGGAACATTCTTCCCTATATAACACCAAACTGGCACTGTGCCATTTGTCATCATTGTTGTCATTGTCTTCCTATGGTTATGATCATTATTAATAATGATGATCATGATCATTGGGCCTAGGAAGAAAATAATGATAAAATGGCTCTAATTAGGCATTATGAATACAGCATGTTCTCATCATTATGTTGTCTGATATTAATTACAATCATAATCACTATAACAATATAAACTGCTGCTTGAGTTTTGTCTCTTATGTGATCAAAGCATTTAAAGACATGATTAGCTTTCATGACATTCTGGCAAACAGAATGAAGGTTTCAAACTTTGGCCCTGTGTATTGGAAAAAGTATGGACTGAAGGGGCTGTAACAAAAAACTCCAGAAACCAAAAATGAAACTCAGCATTTTAAACAGTGAAAAATCTCAAGGGTAGACACATTATGGGGAGGTGTCTGGTGTAGTGCAAACTTTAAAATGAAATAGATTTTAAAAAGCTCATTTCTTCATCAGTTTGAATTTTGCTTTTGCCTTTTCCCACCTGTGTGACCTTGGGGAATTTGCTTCACCTTTCTGAACACAGTGACTAAACTGTTTTATATATCTATCGTAATTAGAGGCATCACAACTTTTCCCACTTTACTTCTCCTTGAATTTAATCAAATAGCTCAGTTCTGCTTATAAGAAGGTCCTAGGCAATGAGTTTTTGGAGGAAACCTAGTGAATACTCATCCCGGCACTTGGCACAGAGCTTGACACATGGTTGGCTTTGCTTAGTGAATGCTGATTGAATGAATACAGATATTAAGGGAGATTGCTTAATTTATAAGTAGAGGAGATTTTAAATTGATTTATTAATTTTCCATTGCATACATATATGCTTCTGAGATGTGTGAAGATGGGGCTTTTGCCCTAGTTAATTGCCCTAGTTAACTGCTGCCTTGGGCTCTACTCCTCTACTTCCCTTAACTCCCTCCAGTACTGGGCAGGGACCAAGGGAGGCAGCTTTGGTGGAGGAAAAGGAGGTCTCTGAGCTCTGGCATCAAAAAAAAAAATGGATACATTTGTGAAGCTGGGCCATGAATGCTCATCATCACAACTGTCAGCCTGAGGGGCTGTGCCTCTGCTGTTTGACCTACCTTCCCTCTACTGCAACTGCTGCTCCCCTTTAGGGACTTTCTGACCCCTTCAAGGCTGTCCCTGAGCCCAGACCTATACTTGAACTTAATTCTTCCTAGATTTAACATCACAGACTGTGACTTGGACCTGTGCTCTGATGGTATCCTGTTTGAGGAATCCTGCAGTTGGCTAAAAATGGCGGAACCTCTTAGGTATTCTAATGTTCCCTTATTCTGCAGTGTTTTCACTCTAATTTGTGTCTGGGAGGAGAGTTGATGAAAAAGGTAAGCTCAACTATGCTTACTTATTGGAAATTACTCATTAATAGAGAGCAAATTAGCGAACACTTAATTCTCCTTTAAAAATACTAATCATGAAGACTTAACATCCTACATTCTGGCTTCTCCTGTCCCTGATCACTTTGAAGGTACTCCAGTTAAAGCTAGCAACATCCTAATATTGTCATTTCCAGAGGACACGTTCAGTCTTGGCTATTTGTCCTACTGGGCAATTGGCTATGTTCTCTCTTCCCTTTCAGTAGTTACCTCAGTGGGCATGTATTGAAGATAGTAGGATCCTGAATCCTCTTGTAGGAGAAGCACAAAGGAGGATTGACCATCACTTAAGACTGTGCCATGAGTGAGAAATAAACCTCTGTTAAGTTAGGCCACTGAGATTTGGGGGTTGTTTGTTACAGTTGCTAGTGTTAATTATCCTGACTGCTATAGACAGTCATCAAAATGGAATATTGATGAGGTGGGGATTCAGAGGAATTCCAGATTTTTTTTTGGCTACACTCTGCACTCTTTGTCTTCAGTCCTCCATTATTCTTTTTAATGGTAATCCCAAGCATCTGGCTAGAGGTTAACAGCTTACATTGACTTCCTCACAGGACATCCACACATGAACAGTGGAGGAGAATGGTGTTCCAGGAGGGACAGGGTCAGGCACAGGACATTCCACCAATTTTTCTGCTGGGCCTCCATCCCACCCATATGCTCTTCCCCTCCCATTTCCATTTCCACATTCAGCCTCCCCATAAGGTATTTCACCACTGATTATATCTCTAATTTCTGACTTTGGGGCTGGGTAGAGTTAGGAAACACAGACATGCAGAGCAGAAGAAGTGTGAGATGCCCATAATTTCAGGCTAATGAATGATTTGTGGACTTCTTTATTGGTTGCCAGCTCTCAGATTTGTGTGCTGGAAACATCTTGAACAAAATGTCACAGAGAGCATCTCTGCAGTGTCCTGCTGACTGAGGACATGGGGCTGCCGAGCTTGCCATCTGCCTGCAGCCTCTCTGAGGTAATTATATCAGAGTCTCTTAAGTCCTAGAACAAGAGGGATGTCAAATGTACTTTTCTTCCTTTAGGAAGGTAATTTTCATTTTCTCAGCTCATTTGGAGCTGCATATCATTATTGTCTCCAGGTGTGAGAAAGGCAAAGGGAGAGAGGATGAAAGAGTATCTGGAGTGAAGAAATGGAAGGGGGCACATTGGGAGGGTAGGGTAGGAGTAGGATGTGAGGTAGAGGGAAGAATGAGGGAGGGGCTCAACTATTATTGAGTTCAGAGAAGTGTGCATATGCTAATTTTGGCAACTTTTAATTAAATGATAGACTGGAAAAATTCCATTATTATTATTGCTCAGCTCTCTGACTGTAGTGGCTTAATGTCTTCTTTATTAGTGTAACAGTCTGATAGCATTTTTTTCCTTCTCTGATTACTAATTTGCATTAGGAAAAAGAAATGTGTCTTAGAATGTAAATATTTTCAAAATTTGTTGGAAACAGTTTTTAGGCCTTTTCTTGGTGCCTCTATTCCTCTTGCTTTTTGTGTGGGCAGGAGAGAAGGGGAACTCAGTTCTAAAATGAAGGATGGTTAACAAGACTCATTTGGTAGAAGAAGTGTAGAACAAGTCCTAATTGGAAATGAGGAGAAGCTGCTTAAAATGTGGGGCTCTTTCAAGTTGTCTTTTCTGGGATCTGGGTCCTATGGGATCCTCTGACTTTGGATAGCATTCAAAGACCTTCTGAAAGAAAGAAGGGCAGCAACAGCTTTCTCTTACTTATGGTGGAATTTTTATAACAAAAGGTTAATAAGGAAGCCCACACAATCACTAACGAAGGCTTATAGACATTGAATATGTCCTTTGGAACGTTATTTCCATTGTTTTCATAGGAAGCCTACAATTCAGGTTTTTTAAAAGGTCATTTTATAGTTGGAGAAAACAAATTTTCTAAAGGAAAAATGATTCACCCAAGGTTGCCTAGCATGTAAGCTGACAAACTATTTTTAATTTTGTGGGACTGATTGAGTCTCTGGGATGTAGAACTTTCTGTTTTAAAATCAGGATAGCTACAAGCAAAATGGGTCAAATTGTTCATCCTTATTAATGAGTTCAGTTCTGGCTCTTCAGATCCAAAGGCAAGATTCTTTCTTGTTTCTCACAGCTGCCCATTGAACGTGCATTGTTTCAAATTCTATGTTGACTTTATTTAGTCTTTTATTATTTTTCATATGTATACTATCTTGTCAGTGAAGTAATGCTGCTGATTTTTTTATTAATTAAAAAAAATTAACTAACAAAACATTTAGAAATCATTCCATTCTACATATACAATCAGTAATTCTTAATATCGTCACATAGTTGCATATTCATCATTTCTTAGTACATTTGCATCGATTTAGAAAAAGAAATAAAAAGACAACAGAAAAAGAAATAAAACGATAATAGAGAGAAAAAAAAAACTATACGTACCATACCCCTTACCCCTCGCCTTCACCTACCCCTATTTCAAACTGAATTTATTTTAACATCTGTTCCCCCTGTTATTTATTTTTATTCCATATGTTCTACTCTTCTGTTGATATAGTAGCTAAAAGGAGCACCAGACATAAGGTTTTCACATTCACAGAGTCTCATTGTGAAAGCTATATCATTGTTCAATCATCATCAAGGAACATGGCTACTGGAACACAGCACTACATTTTCAGGCAATTCCCTCCACTATATCTTGAACAACAAGGTGATATCTACTTAATGCGTAAGAATAACCTCCAGGATAACCTCTCGATTCTGTTTGGAATCTCTCAGCCATTGACACTTTGCCTTATTTTACTCTTCCCCCTTTTGGTGGAGAAGGTTCTCTCAGTCTCTTGATATTAATTCTCAGCTCATTCTAGGGTTTTTCTCAGTCCTTTGATGCTGAGTCTCAGCTCATTCCAGGATCTTTGTCCCACATTGCCAGGAAGGTCCACACCCCTGGGAGTCATGTCCCATGCAGAGAGGGGGAGGGTGGTAAGACTGCTCATCATATTGGCTGGAGAGAGAGGCCACATTTGAGCAACAAAAGAGGCTCTCTTGGGGGTGACTCTTAGGCCTAAATTTTAAGTAGACTTGACCTATCTTTTGTGGGTTTAAGTTTCATGTGAACAAACCCCAAGACTGGGGGCTCAACCTATAGCTTTGGTTGTCCACACTGCTTGTGAGAATATCAAGAATTCAACTTGGGGAGGTTGAATTTCTCCCCACTCTCACCATTCCCCGAAGGGGGCAATGCTGCTGATTTTGAGCTACACACCAGAATAAGCAAACCAAATATTAACAATACCAGTTTGCACATTTTGAAAAATTGCATTTGAGTGGTTGCATACTTAATCATTGCTCAAAATATGTTTGGAAATTCCACATCTTGGATTTTTTGTCAGACCCAGCTTTTAGGAACATTCCAGAGACAGAGTCTTACTATTTTGTGGCAAAATTACCTTTTTGCAGTTGTGTCTTGTTTAATCTCTCTTGCTCTTCTACTTTTGGCCAGAAAAGAATTTCTAACATTGATGGAACCTTCCAAACTCTATCTACCTCTACCTCTCTCAATTAGGGTATAGCATTAGTGCATTTTTACACCACAAGCTTGTTTCAATGGTGATATGTCTGTCTGTCTGTTTCTCTCTCTCTCTTTCTATATATATATATAAAAGTTGGTTGACTGAAAGTGCAGATGGTGTTTAATGACCCTCAGTATGGTTTAATTAGTAATTAGAGGAAATAACCCAGTAAATACCAAGGTTGCTACATACTAGTAGTATAACATTTGATAGAACATGAATCCAATATAATGTAACATTGGCAAGGATTCAGAATTTGGTAAATAAAAAATAAGCATTGTTACAGTACCATAAATGTGACAAGTTTTAGAAAAGAAATCTTTCAGGATGTACTGGAATAAAACCATAATGATAGTCCATATATCCTGCCAATAGATTAGAAGTTAATGATTATTTAATTAAAAAAAGCTGTCAGGGACTATGACTTTTCTTTAAATTTAGTAGAAATATTATAAAAGCCTATAAGAAAACTAAAAATATAAGAAGCATTAAATACCCCCCTCCCCCAAACTAAGAACATTTATCTTTTATTTTTTTCTTTTACTTTTTAGCCTTATATTTCTGAGGCATACAAGGTAAGTATTGGGTTGAACAAATGGCAATTTTTTTTAGGTCAGAAATAGTCAAGTATGGACAGTTTTATTAGGATATTATGGTTCAACCTAATATTGCTATTTCCTTCTTGCAGAGACAGAAATGAAATTCCTAACTAAGACAGTAAATTATTGGAGAAATAGGGCAGAGGTCTATCTAGTCTTCTGATCCCTGGTACAGTGCTCTGTTTTTATTTCTTTGTAGCTTCAGCTCCAGTGTCTGTCACCAGCAGAAACTTCATAAATGTGTATGGTGGTTTTGAAAAATATCTATGTATTAGTTGACACTCTTCCCATTGAGAGGTAGAATCTATGTCCTTTTCCCTTGGATATAGACAGGTTTGTGACTATGTTGACCATAGGTCAATAGATTATGGTGGAAGTGACACTCTAAGAGTCCTAAGGATATGTCATAAGAGGCCATGCAGTTTTTGCCTGATTCTCTTTCATTCTTGGGACCTGCCTTCCTGAAATCCAGTTAGTCATGCTGTGAGGAGCCCATCCCTCATGGAAAGGCCACATGTAGGTACTTCAGTTGACAGTTCCATTGTAGTCCAGCTTTCTAATCATCCTAGCCTGGCACCAGACATGTGAACAAAGGAGCTTCCAGATCATGTCAGCCCCCAGCTGTTTTTGTCTTCCCAGCTGAAAGTCTAATTTCATAGCACTACGACAAGCTACATTCAGATTCTTGACCCACAGCGTTTATGAACATGATAAAATGGTTGCTATTTGAAGTCACTAAATTTGAAGTGGTTTGTTATACAGCAATAGGTAAATGGAACAATGTGGAAGGAATGTGTACTCCTTGTGTAGAAGGTTGGGCTTTGTGATGGTCAAGTTCATGTGTCCACTTGGCCAAGTTATAGTGCCCAATTGTCTGGTCAAGCAATCACTGGCCTATCTGTTGCTGTGAGGGCATTTCATGGACTTAAATCATGAACATGTTGGCTGCATCCCTGTCTGATTACATCTGCAATCAGCTAAGGGAAATGACTTCCACAGTGAGTGATACTTAATCTAATCACTGGAAGGCTTTTAAGGAGGATTCAGAAGAGACAATCCTTCTTTCTGCTTCAGCCAGTTAGCCTCTCCTGAGAGTTCATTGAGGACCTTCATTGGAGCTGCCAGCTCGTGGCCTGCCCTGTAGATCTTGGATTCTTACATCCCCACGATTGTGTGAGACACTATTATAAATCTCATATTTACAAATATCTCCTGTAGGTTCTCTTTCGCTAGAGAACCCTAGCTAATACAGCCTTCATTCTCAGTATGCCTGGCTTCTTCTCTTCATGTTTCCATACTACCCAGCCCCTGCATTCACAGGGGTACAGAGATTGAAAAATCCTTTCCTAAGGCTTCAGAAAAAAATAGTTACAAAACTGAGATTGACTTTCCAAAGTTATTTGAATTCCAGCCCACTGCTTCTTGCACATGGAAGCACATGCTTGCTGTTGACTGTGCAAGAACATAAACTGTGGGTATCAAGGGAACACTGCCCCTAATTGACTGTATAAACTGACAATTCTTCTTTCTAGAGTGGGACTTATAGCCTGAAGACACTTAACTTTATCAGAAATCCTTTGAAGAAGACCCTCTCATTTGGTTTCAGGATGCTTCTGGAAAGCCATAGGATCCTGCATATGTACATTTCTTTTAACTTAAAAATAGCTTTAAAATGTCTTTTTTTAAAAAAGAAAAAAAAGGAGCAATGCATAGTCATTATAGTTTGAACAGGAAATATAGACAAGCTGAAAAAAGGAAAGAAAAATGAACACATCTATCATTTCACCCACTTAACAGAATCAAGCACTGTTAACATCTTCCAGACCTCCTTTATTGAGCATCAATCACATGATCAATTTGCATATAATATAATGCAATTTAAAGTGTGAACATTATTATAACATTTATAAATATATATATCATATGTGTATTTTACCATAATGGAATCATGCCATCCACATATATATATATGTATATATATATATATTTTGGCATGAGCAGGCTCTGGGAATCGAACCTGGGTCTCCAGCATGGCAGGCGAGAACTCTGCCACTGAGCCACCACTGCGGTGCCCCCATCCATAATTTTTTATAACTATTTTTTAACCAAAATATTATTTTTATTGTTCTGTGCCTAGAGTATAGAGCCCTAATTTATTTATTTGAAAATAGGATTCATTGCATGCTTTCACAGACTTTTATTGTTTTCCATGTTGATGGATATTTATTCTTTTCCATATATTTTTATTAGACAAGCCATGCTGTATTATCTCTCCAAGTAGTGCTTAAATGATTTGGCTGGCTTCTGGCAGATGCTATTTCTTAAGTCTTTTGACATCACTGCCACAAGGAAACCCATTTTCTCTAATAGGTAAAGTTTTCCCTTCTCCCTGTCTTCCTCTCTACAATCTCTCAACTCACACAAATACACACACTTACATACATACACACATACCATGGCAATTACAGAGAAGGCAGTCATGGAATCTTCAGATTAGATACTTTCAAAAGTCAGTAGGCATTTGCCTTCTCCAACTTTGTGCAGGTTGCAAGAAACATCTGCTTCTCCTAAAGAAAGAAGTATTTAAAGGTACTCTGGGAAGTAGGTCGGCCAAACATGAAAAGTTTTTCCTTCTTCTCTCTTGGATTTGTAAATATGTCTCCTATAGTTTGTACAAATGGGAAATGTTGCCATACATGTGGGATAAAAATAGCCTGCCTAGGTCATTGGTGTAGGTTCTCTAAAATGGAGGAAATAAAATGGAGATTTAAAATACTAGCTACATTAATGAAGTTCTTCCTACTTTTTCCCCTCTAAACAGAAGTTCTGAAAGGAGTCCCTTGCTTTTTTCAAACCGCAAAATTAGCATAAGCTTCTTCTGACGTTTTTACCTGAACGATCTGAAAACTTTTCACAGAACGGTAGCAATATTGTTTATAGGAAGCACTTAGAATTTGGGATTTTCAGTGGAGAAATAAAAGAGAACTGAAAGAACCTCTCTTCTTTCTATGGCTTAGACTTCCACTGTCCTTTCTAGTTCTTCAGTGTGTTGCTTAGCCTGAGGCATTAACCCTGAACTGGTCTGGTGTCTGGTCTCTGATAAGAGGGTTACAGAGGAGGCTGTTGGAGGTTGGGGGTTAAACTAAGGTTTTACTGTCAATCTGAGTTGTGTTAGAATCCCAGGGTCATCATTTACTAGCTTTGAGACCTAGTGAGTTATTCAATCTCTTTGAACCTCAATTTCCTATTCCATATGATGCAGATTATACAGGTCTACTTTGTCAGAGGTGTTGGAGGTAGACCTAAAGTGATTGACACATTAAAAACTCTCAAAGTGTTGATTTCCATATTTAGCTAAGATCAGCATTTTCAATGCCACAGGGTAAGGCATTGGAGAAAATGATATTCACTGGAATTCTCCTAAGAAAGTGAATGATGTCTTTAGGGAAAGCACTTTTATAAGGGTTTAGGTAGCACTTATGAATCCCCAAGGGGCCTGGGTATGTGTGAATCTGTTTTGTGTGGTAATGGAAGAGATACTGTTCGTTGCTCCAGAGACACTGAGAGTTAAACCAAGAGATTCTGGAAGAATATGAGTTCTGTGATGTAATCTCTCTCCATATGCTACCTTAGACCTTCAAGGAAGCCTCCCCAAATCATGAAATGCTTGATGTGATTGATGACTTTCTTTTGGAAACTGTGAAAAGACTGTGGGTACTATGAAATTAAAGAAAGTTCAGAGTCAGGGAAAAGCAAGAGGAAATGAACTTTTGAGTTTGCAGAAGTTGTGGGAACACTTTTGACTTTACAGACAATGGAATTGCGGGTCAGGACAGATTTAACTGAGTTTCTGAAAGGCAGATTGACCTCTGGGTTAACTTGTTTCTTTAAGACTGTGCATCGTTTGTGATTAATGTTTCTATGTATACTCTTTTGGATACTGAAATAAGGTTGATTTAGCAGAATGACTGGAAAATAAAACCTTTGAGTCTCACTTTTCTGCCTTCCACATAGGTTAAAGAGTTCTTTGGCCTACTAACATTTTTATTACCTTGTAAAATGTTTAATGGCTTTGCCCACAAATCTTGGTGCCTTTCTCAACAATAACAAAGAGTGGCAGCAGGGATAGGAAAGAGCTTGGTGAAATCTAAAATTAATGCAAGAATAGTACTTCCTTGTCCAGAATATAATTTCTTTCCTTTCTGACCCATTTTATTGTGAGATCTTGGTCTTGAGTTATCTGCATGTCTGCATTCTATTATGCATTCTACACTCTACAATCTTTTTTATTCAAGGACACAGTCTGTAAATCAAGGACTAGAGTTGAATTCTAAAGCTTGGGGGCACTGACCATCTAGAATTAGGGATAGAAAATACACTTCAGATAATGTCAACCAACAGGGGAAATATTGTAATAAATATAGATGGGTAGTTAAATCCTTTGTTTCCTAGGTCAGCTAGATGTACAATTTTTCAGCCTTCTCTTGGAACTATTAAAAATGTATTGAATTTTAAGCATTACTATATATATCCATTCTAAATATAAACTCGTTCAACAACCTGCAACCTATTCTAATGTTAACAATTTTACTAAGGTAATTATTGGAAAGAAAGAGAGCAAGCTTTGTGCTTGACTCTGCATTAGTTGGCTAAACATAAACTATTGCATGTAATAAGTCCAAGTGCCCCCTTAAAGGATTGTAGAAAAAGGTTTTCATTATGAATGTGGTTTAAGGAGATGTGCATGTCTGCTACTGACAAGGGGTGGACTGTGATGGTTAAATTCATGTGTCAGCTTGGCCCACTTATGGTGTCCAGTTGTTTCGTCAAAACCCTAAGGGTCTGAGCTATACCTCTTCTATTGGGGCCTGCCAAAGGCTCCAGATGGCATCTCTATTTGTGCCTGCCACTTCCAGCACCATGAAAACTACTGGATCATATGGCTCAAGTGGCAGAACAGCTTGCACAGCAGTCTGGACCTGTTGGAGGGCCTCCTCTTTTTCTAGTCCCCACTCAAAACTAGCAGCTTTTTGGGTCACTTGGTAAATGGGCTGTAGAAGCACACTCAAATGTGGAATATGTTGTCTCTAAAATCCGAAGAAGCTGACTAGGTATTAAGTCCATTTTTTTGGCTGTGGAAGGTCCCAATGCAACAATTTATCCTTCATCTTTGAACAGATATCTTGAGATGCCCCATACCACTGGATAAAGTGTACCGTTTTTGTACATTTTATCTCCCACCCTCTGCCATGTAAATGCTGTACCAATAAGTCTAGAGTAGTTGCTACTTCTTGCTCACTAGGTCCAATCAACATAATATCATCAGTATAATGGAGCAATGTGATGTCTTGTGGGAGGGAGAAATGAGAGATGATCAGGTTCCCTGCAGACTAGATTATGGTATAGAGCTGAAAAGTTGATATATCCCTGAGGTGAAAGCAGTTTCTGGTCGACTTTACCAATAGCAATTGAGAAAAAAGAATTTGCTAGATTAGTAGTTGCATACCAGATACAGGCGTTGAGTTGATTTGCTCAAGCAACAATACCATATCTGGAACAGCAGCTGCAATTGGAGTCACTACCTGGTTAAACTTATGAAAATCCACTGTCATCTTCCAAGACCTCTGTTTTCTGCATAGACCAAATAGAAGAGTTGAATGGGGATATGGTGGGAATAACCTTCATGTCCTTGATGGTTGTACTAATCTCTGCAATCCCTCCAACAAAATGGAATTGATTTTGATTAATTATTTTGTTAGTAGAGGCAGTTCCAGTGACTTCCACTTGGCCTATCCTCACAAGTCAGGAAACCAATGTGGGGATTCTGTCCGTTGCTGAATATGTCTATTTGAATTATGCATTCTGGAACTGGGAAAATAACAACAGAATGGGTTGTTATTTGGCACAGGTCTGTTTCACAGTGGTGAGACTCTGGACCCACAGTGAGACTTATCTGAGCTAAAACTCCACTGATCATCTGACATTTATAAGCTCCTACTCTGAATGGTGAACCACAGTGACATTTTGGGTCTTCTGGAATTTATGTCACTTCTGCCCGGAATCTAATAATCTCTTAAATGTCTGATCATTTCTTTTTCCCCAATGCACAGTTACCCTGGTAAAAGGCTAAAGGTCTCTTTTGGAGAAGGCTTGGAGAAAGATTAAAAGTATAAGTTTGTGACAGTAACAGGGTCCTTCCCCAAGGGGACCTCATATTCCCTTCATTCAGGGGTTCTGGGTCTGTAAACTTTTTTAAGTCTGGAAATTGATTAAGGGGCTTTGATTCTCAGTTTTTGTAATTCAAGTTAGACTTTTGTTCACTTGACTTAGAATTCTTCTGCATATACAGATTAGGTAAAAATATAGTAGACTGTCCATCTGTTTTACTTCTGTTACCCCATGATCTACTAGCCAGTGCCATAGGTCTCTGCATGTCAGACTGTTTTGATTATTGCTCCAAGTTTGCTGTCCATTATGGTAGCCAGGCCTACTTTGTTGATTAATTGCTACCACTTGGCATCTGCCATCCCAGGATCTAATCATACTCTTTGTGTTTAAGAATCCAAGTTCAGTGATAGCAGCTCCCACAGTAATATCTGATTTACAGAGAAAAGCAACAACAGAATTCTTCAGAGATGAAGGAATTAGTCTCACAAATTATTCCTCACAGTCCTAGTTTAAAAAGCTATGTCCTCTGAACACTCCTGGGGCAGGTGAGCAAATCTTACATAATAAATCCACTCTAATATTCTAATCTTTCTAAGCTTTTGGGTTCCTTCATGAATGTTATGAAGGAACAGAGCAGTTCTGGCCTTTCTATTTCAGGCAGTGTAGGCCACCTTTTGGTCCATGCTTTGGCCAATCCCCCTAACGAAGTGTTAGAGCCCTTCCTAATCCTTTGAGCTACAATACTAGATTCAGAATCTCTGCTTAGTGGGTCCATATCAATAAATTCAGACATCTAACTTTATGTTCCTTCCACCATTATCCTACCCCTTCATATCCATTCCCATACATATTCTCCTGATTTCTGTCTACCTGAATTGGAAAAATCATGCAGCTCTTTCGGAGAGTGTTACCTCCTTATAGATCATACTTTTTAATTTGCCTTCTGGGGCCTGTTGGAACTTTGGTCTAGTGATGGGTCTGGAAAAAAGAGGGGTGATGGGGATGGGTCGTTAGAAGAATTAGAAGTGTCTTGCAAGCCATCAACCTCTGAGCATTGCATTGTAGTTTCATCTGGTGAAACAGGATTAGTCTTTTCAGATGGAGGTGTGAGGGCTCTATCCTCAGGCAAAGTGGTTACAGGCTTATCAGGAACAGTAAAGTTAATCCTTTCAGTGTAGGTTAGATTTCTGATTCCTCAGAGAAGATTGGAGATTGGGTGGCTGATTCCTCAGGTCAGACACTTTCAGGTTTGTCTGGTGGACTCAACAGAATCTAAGGTTTCAGTGTCCCCACCATTATTATTATCAACCCTTATGTCCCCACTCCAATTTTCAGGATACCATTCCCTTCCAATCAATTCCCTCACTTAAATAGCAGATACCTGCAAGGTTGGAAAGTTAGTTTCAATGTTTGGTTTTCAGAAATCTCAAGTCTGTGACTACACAATATAAGATTTTCTTTCAAGGCACACATAGAAACTTTTGTGTATTTCATGTGGTACTTAAGTTGGGAATTTGAAGTCTTGAGCTGATCCTTTTTTAACAACTGTATCCAGAGTATTTAGGAACGATCATCCAACACATTATACTTTTAAACTTCACAGAATTCTGATAAGGTGTCAAAAACACTCACCTAGAGCCTTGCCTTTCATAAGCAATAGAGTAGCTGTGTTCAGTGGTGATATTTTGCATATCTCTATTGCCAGTTCATGCCATGGACTGTTAGTGCCATCTTGATTATTGGAAATAGTTATTAGTGTCTTTGAATCTAATCCAGTTAGAGAAATAAATTAAAAAAACCCAGAACCAACTCAGAAATCTCAGTCTTTTTAAGACTGAGAAACACTCCTGGTACCAAAATCTTCATTAGTCAGGATTCTCTAGGGAAACAGAGCAGGCTATATATACTATTATTTAGGATATAAATTTTAAGATTTTTTTTTTTAATAAAAATAGAAATTGGCTGTGTGACTGCAGGAATGGGCATGTCCAAATTCTGTAGGCAGGCTACAAGGTGGAAACTCCAATGAAGGTTTAGGACAAATTCCCCAGGAGAAGTTGACTGGATGAAGTAGAAATGGAAAATCTCCCTTTTGACTGCTGAAATAATCACTTCTTTTAAAGCTTTCAACTGATTGGATGAGATTTCTTTCCTTGTTGAATGCAGTCTCCTCAGTGGATTGTAAATATAGCCAATCATAGATGCAATCAATTTACTGATGATTTATTGATGATTAAAGTCAATAAATGACCTCAGATTAGCATTCAGGTTCCTGCTCACTTGACCAAAAAACTAGACATCATAACTTGGCCAAGTTGACACATGAACTTAACCATCACAATGAAAATTATATAAAGAAGAAATGAAGTATATAGGAAGGGATGGACAATGCATTTATTTTGGGAACAGAAATATTAGAAGAAATATTTCTTGGTAGAGAAGCTGTGGTTCTGATATGTCATTTTCACTAAGGATTACGGTAATCTGAACAGCCCATGTAATGAGCATTCACATTTTCAAACATAATATTAAAGTTTCTTTCATATCACCCACTGGTCTTATGGTGTGGTTGGAGTTCTGCTTTTTCCAATTTGGCTTGTTTTTCTTTATATAATTGACAGATATCTGAAGAGCACTTACTATGTGAAAGATGACTATTAGGCACATAACAGAATAAGTAAAATAAGATTTTTTTTTTATAGAGCATTTGTTTAAACTTGATGATAAAATGTACATATAAGAAAGAGTGATTTATAACCAAGAGCCATAAATGTATTATGGCCAGTAGGTGGCATGTCCAGTAGTTGGGAAGGGATAACAAATTCTTGGTGATCAGGAGCTATGTAAGTAAGGTAGCATTAGCTCATGTTAGAGAAGTTAATCAGTGCTGTTTACTTCCTAGAAGAGGCAGGATGTTCCATTCAGGCATGAGTCTTTACTAGAGTCCTCAATTTTCCCAAGAAATTATTTTTCATATTTTCATTTGACTGCCTGTATAGAATCATGCCTCTGTACTTACAGAGCAACATAGCTATCTGTGATCATATACTTGCTAGGAGGACATTCTGCAATTTACAGTTGCCCAGTAGTTATTAAAATCATGGCCTAGAGAAACAACATTTAGGATGTGTTGCATGAAGGATGTGCAGTTAATTCTTACCTTTGAAATGCACATATTTCCTTCCAGCTCTCCAAGAGAGTAGTGAACTGGGTCTGAATAGCAATGAACCCTCAAATATTTGTACTCTGGAGTACATCATGAGCCCATGTTGAGGAACATTATAAGAAATAGCATTAGGGAACACTTTGCTGGGAGCTAAGTATCATGTTAGATATACATTAAAACTTCTCAAGTCTTACTGACTGATACTATTTCCATTTTTGGCCATTTCAGTGTTAATTGCTTCTCTCTGGTAATAAAAGCAGGAGCACAGGGGAAATAAAGACTGAACTCTATCACAGTTATGCATTGGTTACTCTCAGGAGAGTGGCCATAGTCACCATTAATGAGAAGAGACTTGTTAAAAAGAGAGAAAATAAGTTCAAATGAAATGATTTGTACTTACTGGATGATATGATTCAATTAGCCTAGAGCTTCACTGTCCAATATGGTATTTGCTAGCCACATGTGGCTATTTACATTTAAGTTAATTAAAATGAAATAAAAAAAATACAGTTCCTCAGCTACACTAGTCACATTTCTAGAGCTTGGTAGCTACATGTCATGGTCAGGTTCATGTGTCAACTTGGCCAGGTGGTGGTGCCAGGTTGTCTGGTTGGGCAAGCGCTGGCCTGTCTGTCGCTATGAGGACATTTCATGGACTTAAATCATGATTACATTGACTGCATCCACAACTGACTGCATTTGTAATCAGCTATGGGAATGTCTTCTGCAATGAGTGATATTTAATCTAATCACTGGGAGTCTTTTATGGAGAATTCAGAAGAGACAGTCACTCTTCCTACTTCAGCTGGTGAGCTTCTCCTGTGTAGTTTGTCCAGATGCTTCACTGAAGTCACCAGCTTCACAGCCTGCCCTACGGACCTTGGACCCTTAAGTTCCCACAGTTGCCCTGCCAGCCTCTCCTAAGATTTCATTGAGGACCTTCTTCAGTTGCCAGCTTGCAGGGTGCCTTATAGACCCTGGACTCTGAATTCCCAGTTACGTGAGACACTGTTATAAATGTTGTATCTATGGATGTCTCCTGCTGATTCTGTTTCTCTAGAGAATGCTAGCTAATACACCACATGTAGCTATTTGGCTACCGTCTTGGATGGTACAGATATAGAACATTTCCTTCATTGGAGAAAGTTATATTTGACAGTACGGGTCTAGAGAGTAACAAGGAGATAAGTCAAGCAGTGAAGTCAGCTATCCACTTTTCTAGAGCAATGTATCAAACAGGATATTTTCTACCTTTTCTTGCTTTATTTATCTCATTACTTTATTAGTGTTTTGTTTGAAGCTGGTACAACTGGGTCACATTTACTCAATTATATTGAGAGGTATTTTTCCATTGACCAAGTGTATGGATTCAGTTACAGAAATAAATTTTGCTTTTAAAAATTTCTTTCCCTTATTTGTCTAGTAGAATACCAGAATTTAGTATATCAGCATGTGTGTTATGAACTGTGGAAAGAGCTCTGGCAGGGAAAAATGATTGAAATGAATGGTTTTAGGAAGTCTTTTTGAATAATTTTTGGATTCAGTCTCTTTATATTCACCTGCTTACCATTATCTCAGATAACCAAGAGTTGGGTATAATTTTTTTCTAAAGAGAAAAATTAAGACAGAGAGACTGGTAGACAATTGAAGAAAGAGGAAAAAAAGAAAGGGACAGATAGAGATGAGCAGACAGATTATAAGAAGAAACATTCCTTGAGTGCATCCTATGAGCCTGTTATTCTATTAGGCTGTTCTTTTGCTTAATTTTCATAACCCAATGAAGTAGAACTTGTTATCTTGATATTACAGTTGAGGAAACAGGTAACTAGATGGTAACTAATTGGTAGTTGGTAGATGATAGTGCTGAGAGTCAAATGCAAATCTGTCTCACTCCAGGGTGATTACTTTTCCATTCTGTTAAGTACTAAGCCATTCTTTCTTACTTTCCAGAGAAATGGCAACAAACTCTTCATAAGTGGTGTTGTTTTGTCTTATATTTTCATTAATCTTTTAGATCTTTTCTTTGAATTTTTTATTCAGGGTTTTTCTCTTTATTTGAAAATAAAAAATAATATGTCTGAAAGTTTGTTTTCTGTAGTAATTCTTAATTTTATTATTCATCAGCTTTTTAATCTCATAGCATTTTTCTGATTTTTTTTTTATACTTATGCAATGGTGTATGTTGTTTTCTTCTTATTACCCATCTTTCAATGGGCATGATTTTATTTGGGTCTTTGGTTTGCTCATTTAAAGCATAGGGTGGGGTGAGAGAAGTGAAATGGGCAAAAAGTGTCTTCAGATTGGAGTCTCTGAACTCTTTCTTATTAAATGTATTGCATAATCTGTTCCCTTGGCACATCTCCTTTTACTTTTTGGCATTCTGGCGTTCAAAATGAGCAGAAGTTCAGTGTGGTTCTCAATGAAACTATACCACTTCTCTAGTGAATTTAATGTGAATAACCTGTGTGAATATGGTTAAAAGATTAATAAAATGAAAATAAAATACCTGTTTTGGATTGCTAATGCTGATGGGATGCTATATACCCAAAATGGATTAGCTTTTATAAAGGGAATTTATTAAGTATAAGTTCCAATTCTAAGGCTGTGAAAAGGTCCAAATTAAGGCACCAACAAAAAGATTCCTTCACTCAAGAAAGGCTCATCAAGTCCATGGTTTCTCTGCCACATGGGAAGGTACATGACAACATCTGCTGTCCTTCACTCTGGGCTTCTGGTTTCAGATGGCTCTCTGAGCATCTCAAGTGTCTGTTTCTAGGCATCTGCTCTCTGGGTTGGCTCTTTTAAGGACTCCAGTAAACTAATTAAGACCCACCTTAAATGGCAGGGTCACACCTCCACCTAATCAAAAGGTCGTGCCCATAATTTGGTGGATCGCATCTCCATGGAAACAACCTAATCAAAAGGTACCAGCCAAACAATAGATCTGTCCCCACAAGACTGGATTAGGATTAAAAGAATATAGCTTTTCTGGGGTACAAAACAGTTTCAAACCAGCACAATGCCCATTACCCAGTTTGAGAAGCAACCTTTTGTAGAACTTTAGAAATTCCCTGTGGTGTCTTTGCTAATCATATCTTCTTCCCTCCCTCTGAGAACCCACTTTCCTGGCTTTTGTAGTTATCATATCCTTGTTTTTTTTCTTTATAGTTTTGAAATGCATAAGTATCTTCCTAAACAATATGTTGTTTAGTATTTGTTTTTGAGTTTTATTTAAGTAGAAATATACTGAAAATATGCTTCTATGACATACTTCTTTCACTCAATATGACCTATTGTGAGATTCTCCCATATTAAAACATATTACCGTAGTTTATTCATTTTAAAATCACATTGCATTGATGAACTTCTATTTATTCAGTCTACTATTAGTGGACATTTAGAATGTTTCTAGTTTTTTTGCTAATGTAAACAATGCTCCCTTGAATATTTTGCATGTCTCCATATGACAAAAAAAAAGTAAGATGACCTGGCTAAGAGATTCTCTGTGTATCACTTAAAGGGAGTGTTACTGGGTCATAGACTATGCCCATCTTCAACTTTACTAGATAATGCTAAATGGTTTTACAAAATGATTGTGCCAAACTATAATCTCACTAGCAATGAGTAAGAGTTCCTACTGTTCTACATTCTTATAAATACTTGGTGCTTATTGCCAATCTCAGGACTGTGAAATATTACCTCATTGTGGTTTTAGTTTGCATTTCCCTGAAGACTTAATGAGGTTGGACATCTTTTCATTTGTCTAAATTAACCATTGCTTTTCTTGTTCTCTGTAGTGCCTAATCATAAACTTTATCTACTTCTCTATTGGGTTGGTTGCCCTTTCTGTTTGTTGTTCCTGTTGATACGGAAGAGTTCATATTCTGGATACTAGCCTTTTGTTGCAGGTATCTTTTTCCAATTTGTGACTTGCCTTTTTTCCCTTTTGTCTGATTATCTTGCTGAATAAAAATTCTTAAATTTGTGCAAACCTTGACTCCCTTGCTTGTTATGCCTAACCCATTATTAATCTTCTACAAACAAAGAGTACCATGTGTATAGAGCATTGGCAGTACACAGGGCTGATTCATAAAGAAACAAGTACAAGGCAAAGATAGCCTTGTGAATTAGATGTGGAAACCCAGTCTTGTGACTACAAAGATAAGGGTGTCTGAGCAAAGACCTTGGAAAAGAAAGTTAAGAAAGGCTATGAACATTTCACTGATTACCTCCCAAGTACTGTGATTAATTATGCCCCTAGCATTGCGCCTTCTTTGTCTCTTCTTATATACACTGTTGAATATCCCCACTTGAAAGCGGAGTGCTACCTGGGGTGCAGCTGCTGCTCTGGACTACTCTCCTGTATTTAAGCTTCCCTCATTAAACATTTGTATGATTTGTCTGTGTCTTCCCAAGGCATTCTTTGGGCTCCTGAGCAAGGGTAGTAACACCCTAGGGCCTGAGGCTTCTATAGCAATACAAGTCAGATGTGTCAAGCATATGCTTTATGCTTTTCCTTTCTGTATTTTGTTTAAGAAAATTTCTCCTACCCCTAGTTTATAAATAGATTCTTCTGTATTACCTTCTATGCCAGTTTGAAAGTATTATATTCTCCAGAAAAGCCATATTTTCATGTTAATCCAATCTTATGAGCATAGGAAGGGACACTTGACCTCTAGGCCAGACTGCCTGGAATTTATCTTTTGCAAGCTGGGGAGTGGGGTGTGATGATAAAATCCAGCAACCTACCCTTCTCAGGGAAATTATGGAACCCTTACCTTAGAACTTGAGGGGAGAGGAATCCTCATTTTTGGCCACACCCATCTCTTGCTAACTGGAGGAATGTTGAAGGAGTGAGTGAATCATGGCTCAAGTGTCACCGACTTTCACTGTTCTTGTTGAGATTTATTAGGTTTTCTGGAATAAATGTTTTTTCATTTGCTGTATGCCCTTAGGATAATTTTCAGAGACTTTAAGTAGTTGTTTTTACAATTTCCTTCTCCTATGATTGTTTGACTGGGGAGCAGGTTCATGGAGCTGCTATTCTGGAAGTCTGGAGCTCTTTAAATTAAATTCTCTTTTTGTGTTTTTTTTTTTTTTTTTTTTTTTTTTAAAGGAAAGACAGAGAGAAGGAAGGAAGGATAGAAGGAAGGAAGGAAGGAAGAAAGGGAAACATCTTTAAACATTTTCTTGTTTTATTGTATTTTGTTTTTTTGTTTTTGTTACATGGGCTGGGGCCGGGAATCGAACCGAGGTCCTCCGGCATAGCAGGCAAGCACTTTGCCCGCTGAGCCACCGCGGCCCACCCTCTTTTTGTGTTTTTTGAACCACATAGGTAATGGAGATTCTGAGCACAAAGCAACGGGAGGGCTAATTTATGTTTACAAATTCCAACTTTTTCTTTTTTCTCCACTGTGCACATATTTTAAATAAGCAGGCTTCTTCTTGCCTCCTTCTGCATGGCAGGGTTATTTCTCTTTTATTGTGGTGATTTTGCTATAAGATACATACACTGAGGTATAATCATTAGGGCCCCAATTTTATGTCAGAGCCTCTGATTAGAAAATATACCTTCCTAGGCCTTGGGCTTTATATCTAGTCCTTCTGCCCCTGTCAGTGTCAGAATAGCTCAATGTCTGTAGGGTTTGGTAGAAATGCTCAGGATGCAAGCACTTTAGAGTTTGCCACTCCTGAGGTCCCTGATCTCTTTTTATTTTTGAAAACTTTTGTGCCAGCTCAGTGATGCATTTAAAAATGTATATTCTATATTTTTTTCAGAATTTTAGTTGCTTTAATCAGGAAGGTTATTTAGAGTACAAAATCTGTTATGTGCTGCAAGAACCAGAAGACTGATATAGGGTTTATTTATTCCCACTCAGTGAAGCTGGTCAGTAGCTGCATTTTTTTATTGATTCTTATTCCTCTGGGTTAGGAAGGTAGGTCATAGGGAAAAATGAGTTGAATCAATGGTTCCTGTCTGGTCTTGTATCTTTTGCTATTTTCAGGCATCAAAAATGGTTTCAATAAGAATTTAATTTATTCATCCTGGGTTCTTTCCCACATACTCACTTCAGTGTTCCAAGAAAATGATCAATATTTGGACTTTTTGGGAATTTACCACTTACCTTGCAAGATCTCTGAGAAGTTCTTTGTGTCTGCCCTCAATTTGATGCAAATTCTGCTGCATTTGGCAGATATCGTTTTTAGTTTTTGGTTTGAGGTTATAATTGTTTTCCTGTTCTACTGAACATATAGTTTTCTTTTCTAATTTTAAAAATTATTTTGTTGTTTTAAGTGGGTACCAGATAGAATAAAAATAAAATGTCTTTATTGTGCCATATTTTATCAGAAGTCAGATTTCAAGTTCCTAAAAATATGTGAAATCTGATTAAAACCTTTTTGTAGGTGGAAACTTCTCCTTTAATTTCTTCACCATTTTGTTTTCCATAATTTTGCTTAGAAAGATGCATGTCTGATCTAGGTTCAGTTGCTGACCCACCTTTTACTAATCATGTGACTATGTGTCTGTTAATGTCACTTAGTCTTCATTTCCATCTGTTTAATAGGGATATCGGTACTTGCTTGGATGAGAGCTTGTGAGTATGCAATGAAATAAGGTGTGCCATGTGCTAACATGATGCTGGGCAATCATAATTTTTATGAACTAGAGTATAATCCATTTTATTTAGTTTCAGTGTTCCAGGAGACAGAACACAGATAAGCACTGTCATTTTTCTGTTGTGATTTCATGGAATCTTAAAGGTGAAGATTAAGACAAAATTCGTACTGTATAATGCTCCTAAAATAGATGATGGGATCACTAGATAACATATGAAATATCCCTTTCCCTTCTCAAGAATATCATAACTTTAACTTTTCAAAAGTAAGCAAAGTTCTCTTAATGTATAAAATGTTCATGTAATTAAGTAGGCTTTTCTAGTGAATTGATTAAAGGGCCATTATTAACAGTGTAAATTTGTTTGACCTCTGTTGCTTATGATTTGCTTTCTTACACAGTAACTCCATTGTTCAAATAGCAATTCCATTTGATAAGGAGATTTATACTATTGTCTCACTTCTAAGCTAGTTTTAAGAAGAAAATATAAATAAAAATAATAAGGGTAAGATTAGTTGCAGGTACCTCTATCGATAGTTATTTTAGACTGGTATTCTACTCTCTAGATATTTGCATGGATTGTTTCATTTAATCCTTATCCTTGGGAGGTAGACAGTGTCAGCTTGATTTCCAGTCCCAGTGATTTTGTAGTTCCACTGTCTAATTCAGTCAGTGTTCTATGTGATTTCATAAAATACTTCTTTTGCAGAGAATATTTTGTTAGAAAATAACTCAAAGTTGAGTTTTAAAAAGATAGACAAGTTTATCAGTGGCAAATACTTTTAAAAATGAAAGTTTTTTAGTGAGTGTGCATCAAGGTTGTAAGGCACCAAATCTTAACTTTCTATGATTTTTAAAAAGTAACTTTAATAAAATGATGCAAATGTGTAAATGTCTGTAAAAAATCCCAAGTATAATTTACTTTAGTAAGTTGGTGGAAAAATTGCCCTTTTTTTCGAACAAATATTGGTCTATGATGTGATGCTGTAAAGAACACAGATTTATACAATACTGGGGAACATTTTTGTATAGCAATGATTTGTTTTAGGGATTTGAGACTTTATTCTCTGCAATTTTATTTATTCATATTTTATTTATAATCCAGTTTTATTTTTATTTCTTTAAAACATATTTTTGTATATTAAAAATATGTGTAAGAAGTTAAAAATGAAACTTACTTAGTAATCTCCATTCCCATCTTCTCAGTTCCTCATCCCTTCCCCCAATGAGGATAATTGTTACTTGTTTCTTCTCTTCTAGTCCACTTAATTGCATATCCAAGCAAGTAAAAACATGTATTCTTATTCCCCTTGCTCCTTTTATACTTACACGGTGTTAATTATACTGGTGTTCATTTTACTTCTTCATTTAACAACAAATGTTTGTAATATTTCCATATCACAACATATAGAGCTTTTGCTATCTCTTTTTTCTACCATTATGGAATATTCCATTGTTAGGATGAACCATAGTTGACTTAACTGGCTGCCCATTGAAGTACATTTTTGTTCCCAAACCTTTGTAATTAGCCTTATATACAGTTTATTTCATAGATTGTGCAGATATAACTGTGATACAATTTTTGAGATCAATGCAGGGGGGCAAAGTGCATGTTTATTTTTATTTTTGATATATGTTGTGATATTGTTCTCCAGAGGGGTTATGTTCCCATGAACAACGTGCAGAAGTTCTGTTTCCCTATATACCCATTAATAAAGTGTTATTAAATTATTAAATTTGTTTTTTTCCAATTAGATAGATAGTCATTTCATATTTAGATGCTTAGAATTTATATTTCAATTTTTGTAAAATTCTTTTTCACATTCTTTGCCCATTTTTTTCTCTGAGGTTATGATACTGTCCACATTTATTTCTAGGTGCTCCTTATTATATTAAGGGTACATATCCATGAAAGAAGTTTTTCTACAGGTTTTCATTTATTTTGAATTGTGTGATGTATGATTTCTTTTAGAAGGGCTGAAAAAAAATTGTATAGGCAAATTTATCTGTCTTATTTTATGGATTTTTATCACAGTTAGGAAGGTCTTTTCCTCTCTGAAATTATATAGGGTTTCTCTTCTGTTTTCTTTTAGCAATTTTCTTGTTTTAGTTTTTAATTTAGATGTCTGATCTTTTTGCAATTAAACTGGTATGGTGTAGGTTATGCCTCCAGCTTACTTTTTTCCCCCCATATGGCTGTTTGGTTGGACCATTACCATTTATTTATTTCTCTCACCAATATGCTATGCTAACTTTGTTTTATTTTCCTTTTTATATGCAATCTTTGATGGTTTTCTTTTCCTTTTTGTGTGCAGTTTTTGATGGTTTTTGGTATCAGTGTTACATTAACCTCATAATTTGTGTTTCCTTTTGCTTCTATGTAAGGTTCCATAGATTTCTTCTACGAAACCATTAGAATTTGGTGCTTTGTTAAACAGTAGCCCTTTGGACTTTTCTGTTTCTCCTATGAAAATCAATATGCTCAAATTTTCTACTTTTGCTGGGGTCAAATATAATTTGGTAAATTATATTTCCCTAGAAAATTATCTGTTTTACTTAGGTTTTCAAATTTATTTGTATGGAAATTGAGCAAAGTACAGTCTTACTGTTCTTTAATTTTCTATAAACTTTATTTTTTTTACCTTCATATTTGTACTTCCTTTTTAAAAAAATATAGTGGAGGGAGTTATATAATTTTGCTATTGCCCTCTGCCTCCCTACCATCTTTTGGATGAATTTATTGCTTTGATTGTTTTTCCAGTTTTAAGTCATTAAATTTTGCTACCTTATTTATTAATTTTCTTTCCTTTGGTTTATTTTACTATTCTTTTTTTTAATGGAATGTATAATTAATTATTTCATTTTGTTTTAGTTGATGTTCATGGTTAAGGTTATTAGTTACTCCTTGAATACTGTTTTAGGAGATTTTCACATTTTCTGATAACCAGTTTCACTTATCTTTGCTTTCTAGAAATTCTGTAATGTCAGTTTATCTCCTCTTTGACCAAGATTGTTTGAGAGAAAATTTTTTAGTATTTAAAGGTAGAAGGGTCCTTTTGCCTTCTCATTTTATAATCAAATTCTAGTTTTATTGCATTGTGATCAGAAAAAGCTGTCTGTTCTATTTTTTGAGAATCTACTGAGATTTTATTTGTGACCTAATACATGATAATTTTCATGACTGTCTCATGGATGCAGAAATAAAATGTATTTTTTACTTTCTAGGCTACTGAATTTGACCTATATCTGCTAGCACCATCTTATCAGCTAGCACCATGTTATCAGCATGGTTGTCTTCTCTTTTTTTTTTTTTTATCTACCTGACTGATGTTAAGGACTGAGAGAAATGACTTAGTTGCTACTACTAGGGCATCTCCATTTATTTCTCCTTGTAGCTCTTGAGATAATTGCTTTATGACGATTGCTGCTAACTTATTTGATGCATAGGTCTTCTTAATTCTAAATTTTTCCGTTTGAATAGGAAATCTGGTATTATTAAATGCCCATCTTTGTATCATTTAATGCTTTGGAGTCTTAATTCTACTTCATTTGTATTAACTGTGATCCCTGTTTTATTTCTTTGCATTCCTATGGTATAACCTTACTTAGTCTTCTTTTCTATTTCTTTCTGTCACTTTTTATAGATGTGCCTCTATTACATTGGCATTGTATTGGAATTTACTTTATGAGTCGATCTGAAAATCTTTTTATTTTAATGCATAAGTGAAACATATTCAAATTTTTGATTTGGCAGATACATTTGGTCTGAGTTATTGTTTTATTATTTTATGTTTTTTCTTTTAAAATTTTCTTTGAAGTCTTTCATTATATGGTTGGTTGTTCGATTTCTTCTTGTTTCTTTTGCTTGCTTGTTTGTCATTGTGAAATTTAGAAAGGTTTGACTTTATGTTTTAGTGGTTGCTTCCATCATTATCATTTTCTATGGTTTTATCCTTGAAAGTCATCTATTTGTTCCCCCCAAAATTGAAATAGTATGATCTCTTTTCCTAAAAACAAAACAAAAGCTCTTCTTTCTTTCCTATATCACCTGATATTAGTCAATAAAATTAAGTAAGTGTTTCCTTTGTACTGATAAATGTGTCTTTACTTCTGTTACATAATTTGTTTGTATCTTAGCAATTTTCTGAAGATGAATTCATGGGAACAGTATTCCTGTTGTCTTACCATTTTTTCCTCTTGAGTTTCTACATTTCTGAGTTGTGGTCCTCATTCAGAAGATATTTATTTTATTAATAGTTAATGAAAATCCTGGTTAAATACTTGGCCACAATTTCTGTTTTTACCTTTTTCTAGTAAGGGTTCTTTGTTGCTGAGTTCTGCTACTTTTTCCTATTTTTATTTGTTTTTTAGAGTAAATTTATATCAATATTTATCTGTAGCTTTTCCTAATTCATATTTAATCAATTTTATCTTCCTAATTGAGCTATTTATAAGTTGATCCTTGGTGGGGGTGTAGAATGCTTAGACTAGTCTTCCAGATTCCATAGTCCAGAAGTTTCTTCTCTGCTGCCACAGAGATAGACTGCTTCCTGAAAATATGGCTCATCTATGCATCTTTTTGTTTGTGTATTCCCATTTGTTCTGCCTTTTTCAACCAAACTTGGACCTGGAGAGATTTTGCCACCATCCCGGTTTATCCCAGTTCCTGCACTCATTGGAATATAGCTTACTTTAGGAAGAGTTTCTTATTTCAGGAAATATATGTTTACTGGTAACTTCTGCCATTGCTGGGCTTTTTTTTTTTTTACCATTCTCCATGTTGTTTCTCTTCACTTCTTACAGAGCTTCAACCTGGTCTCTGGGTGGTCCCTTGTGTGAATTTAAATGCAATTTTATTGAGATATATTCACACGCCATTCAAACCGTCTGAAGCATATAACTGGCTCACAGTCTCATCACATAGTTGTGTATACAACCCCGTGATCAATTTTAGAACATTTTCATTACTCCAGAAAAGAAATAAAAATAGAAAAGAAAAATCAGAGACTCCCATACATATTGTGATACATTTGTTAATACTAATGAAAGAATATTAAAAATTTTTAAATTTTACTGTTAACTATAGTTCATTTTTCCCATATACCCCTCTATTATTAACTCTTTGTAATAGTGTTGTACATTTATCCTACTTTATGAAAGAACTTTTAAAATATTTGTACAGTTAATCACATACATTGTCCACCACAAGATTCACTGTATTAAACATTTCCATGTTTTAACCTCTAACTTTCCTCCTGGTGACATATGTGACTCTAAACTTTCCACTACAATCACATACCATATTAAATATTCTCACAATAATGTGCTACCATAACCTCTATTCATTGCCAAAAGTTTAAGTTCAACCTAGTTAAAAATTCTACATATATTAAGCAATCCCATTCTTTAGCCTTATTCTATATCCTAGTAACCTATATTCTATATTTTATGTTTATGAGTTTACATGTTATAATTAGTTCATATCAGTGAGATCATATAATATTTGTCCTTTTGTGGCTGACTTATTCACTTAACATAATGTCCTCAAGGTTAATTCACATTGTCATGTGTTTCAGTACTTCATTCCTTCTTAGTGCTGAATAATATTCCATTGTATGTACATACCACATTTTGTTTATCCATTCATCTGTTAATGGACACTTAGGTTGCTTCCATCTTTTGAAAATTGTGAATAATGCTGCTGTAAACATCAGTGTGCAAATGTCTGTGTTGCTACTTTCAGATCTTCTCGGTGTATCTCCAATAGTGGAATTGCCAGGCTGTAAAGCAGTGCTATACTTAACTTCATGAGGAACAGCCAAACTGTCCTGCACAATGGTTATACCATTTTACATTCCCACCAGCACTGAATAAGTGCCCCAGTTTCTCCATATTCTCTCCAACCCTTGTAGTTTCCTGTTTGTTTAATAGCAGTCAATTTATATGAATTTTGGAGTCTACAGGTTGTCTTCTGGTTTCACTGAAAATGGAATTTGTGAAATTTGATTTATTCTAAATTTTACTTTTGTAAGCATTCAGGTTATAAGTCTTATGCAACTCAAAAATGTGAGGGGAATACTACTCTTTCACAAATATAATTTGGGAGCAAAGTGAAGCATGTGCATTTTTTAGACATTTTTTTCATCTAAATATTTATAAGCAATTGTAAAAATAGAGAGAAGTTATGGTTAACCTGAATTAATCTTGATCTTTAGTTTAATGTTTCTAATTCTGACTTCCTTCTCCCATATCCAGTGTCCAGGTGTGTCTGTCAGACAACTGAGGACAGTTATTAGTTTTCTTTAAGACAGCTACATTGTTCAAATTATGCAGTCACATTAGGGGAAACAAGGCAGGTCTTTTGACATTCTACATGGTCAGTAACGTGTTATTTGTGCATGGCTATGTACTCTACAGTTTTATACCATCTCAATGGCCTTACCCCCTACACTGTAAGTGTAGTTGTAGAATTTTGAAGAATAACTCTGGATAATGGACTAGCTTTTCAAAAGCCATAAATCCTCATATAGGGTCAGTAAGCATTGCAGAGAATGGCTAAGTTACAATCTTAGAACAGTTTTTGTTTGGGTAATCTGGAAAGTGTAAGCATTCCATGAGATTTAATATTTCTCTTACATGTCATTGTACCATCACTATCACCATCTTTGAATGTCAAGGATAAGGTTTCTATGTATTTCTTTTATTATTATCTTCCAGAAGTCACTTAGCTGCTTAGCAACACTCCACTGCATTTTCTAAGTTTTAGTGTATCATGTTGAAAGCAGAAATGACAGAGTGGGGGGGATGGGTTGAGTAGTGGAGGGAATAAAAGGGAACAGATTTTTAAAAAATAGACAGCACTTTACAATGTATTAAGTTCTTTACTACTGGAGATACAAAGATGAATAAATCACCCATCTAACATTTACCTGGAGGGCAGTAAACTAGCATTTATCAAACACCTGCTTTTTGGAAAATCTTGTGCTAGGCATTTCATTTATTCCTTTTAACAACTCGATTCCATGGGCATTATCAAGACCATTTCACAGAGGAGATATCTGAGCTTAGACTGAAGGGTTAGAGTCCAGAGTTGGATCAATGACCTCATTCCTTTTACTCTACCACACCACTTCAGGAAACAGACATGAATACAGTTCCTTGGTATGCAGGTGATAAACTGAAATTGGAAATGAAACCAGACAACATCAGGGTTCCCAACTGAAGTACCTGTGTTAAGGTGCTATCTAAACACAGGTTCTAAGATTATTGATAATATTTGAAATTCGGTCTGGAGACCGGAGGTGGGTTGGATGGGAAATAGGGATTGAGGAATGGCTCCAAAGATCCTTGGGGTGCTTGATTCCAGGAAGATTAAAAACGAATGACCAAATATTCATGTGATAAAAAAAGCATTGTTCCTCACTAAAAAAATTATGTAAACAAGCAGATCTCTCACCTATTTTTAAGGGAAAGATTGTAGGAAATATTTCATCCTTTTTCTCTCCAGTGGCTGGTCTCACACTTTTTTTTTGGTTTGGCGTAGATGTGGGGAACAAGATGCTCTTCTCATGTGTCACTGATGGAAAAGTCTTCATTTGTCACTGTGATGGCTCTTCTCTACTACCTCCATCCTCATGGCCTCCCCAAATCAAAGTAGTCTTTCCACTTTATCCTCATGGTCTTTTACATTGAGTACATTGTGTTATATTATCTTCCTTGCATGCATTTCCTTTCTATTTAATGTAGAACTTTGCAGTGTGCCATTTCCTATGTCACATGAAAGTCATATGGCTGTGTAATTAAAGAGTTTAGCAACACTGACATTTCTGTTTGTGCTAGAATTATCTTGATATTACCAGGGATTGAAGAACGCTGCCACCTGCTAGGAACATATGCATATGTTTGAGCAAAGGTTAATGAGTTGATTCAGAAAAATGGTTCAGGTATTGGCTCAAGAGCAATTTGAAACATTCTAACGTAATAGGGCAGTATATTCTTAGAAGAACTAGGTCAGTTTTGGTCAAGACAATTTGAAAATTTACTTCTTATGAGGTGTTAGAGTGAAATAGTGGTTCGTCTATTTATTTCAAATTTAAACATAAGACAGATTTTCTCTGGCTTGATGAAGTACCTCATTTGGTAGATGTGGTGAGGTATCTACTCCAGATGTTAGTTCTATGTTAAGCTAGTTGTATATATTATAAGAAGTAAATGTCCCTTTATCTTAATTTCTGTGTAGTTGCCCTTCCATAGTCCACTGTCACCCATAGCACTGGCAGCCATTCTGGAGGTCAACACACAATGATTTGAATCATATTTAAATACAATACAATTAAATATAAATAGAGGTTGATAAGGCTGATGCCATTTAATCACACTCAGCTGGCATATCAACTCTCTGTTCTCTGAAGGTTTTGCTTTAGTTAAATATGATGACCAAATATTTGAGTCTTTTAAACCCCAAACTATATCAGAAAAATGTTATTTTCTTATATCGATTTGTTTAGACTTTTTCTCTTTGATTTACAAAAAGCAGTAATGCACTATTGAAAACTGCTCTCTGGACAAACATGACATCCCTCTCAAATTAAGATGATGGCTTTACAGGAAGGGTCCCTGTTTTAGTGTCCTACTTTGCGCAAACAAATACCATGCAAAAGGATGGCTTAAACAATGGGAATGTAATGGCTCACAGTTTTGAGGCCAAGACAAAGACAAACTGTTGCTTTCTCCCTGAAAACTGTGGCTTTCTGAGGCTGGGTTGCCTACAATCCTTGGTCCTATGTTCCTTCCTCACATGGCAGTGCAAAGGGAGACCTCTCCTAGTCTTTTGGGTTCCATTGAATTTCAGCTTCTTGCTTCCTGTGGCTTTCACTTTTCTGTCTGAATTTCATTCTGCTTATAAAGGACTCCAGTAATAGGATTAAGACCTATCCTGATTGAGGTGGGCTACACCTTAATCTCATCAAAACATACTACTTACAATGGGTTCACATCCACAATAATGAATTACATTTAGGAACATGCTTTTTCTGGTGTTCATACACTCTCAAATCACCACAAGCCCTTTCCCCTCCTGGAAAAGCAGAGTAGTAAAACTTGTTTCTCTTTTACCCAACTTGCCTTACTTTAAGAAAGGACTTGTTACTTTAAAAATAGTCATCTTTTATTGCCTGCCTGTCAGGACCTTTCTGCCTTCTCTTAGAAGCCAATGTTTACTGATGTACTTTGACACCTCCTCAGTCCTAAAAAGGAGCAGAGAATGAGAGAATACAGTATTTTATTGACAGGCAATGAGACCTTGTCAGGGACAATTGCTTAGCAACCTCTACTTTTGAGAAAGGAGGAAGAGAAGGACAGAATTACATACAAATTAAAGGAAAGCATATATGACATCATAAAACACTAAGTAGTTTTTTTTCAACTCGGTCCTTAAATTACTAATGTAACTTAAAGAATCTGTACAAATTATATTTTTTTCCGTTAGTTTGTTGGATTACTGAAGTGTTGAGAAAACATTAGGTTTCTGCAAAATGCACAGTTATAGAGAAGTGAAATGTAGCTGTATTCAGAGAAAGAAGACCTTTCTTCCTATCTTGACTCTGACTCATCCTGTTTACCTCTGTGTAGGCCATTTAACCTTCCTGAGTTTATGGATAAAATTGAGAAAGTTGGAGTGCACAGGTGGTTCAGTGGTAGAATGCTTGCCTTCCATGCAGGAGACCCAGGTTCGATTCCTGGACCAGGCACCCCCCCAAAAAAAAAAAAATTGGGAAAATCACCCTTGTGAAGACTAAATAGATGATTTTATTTTATTTTTTAAAATATTTTTATTGACAAATCTTCACACACATATGGTCCATACGTGGCATATGATCAGTGGCTCACAATTTCATCATATATTTGTGTATTCATCACCATGACACTAAATAGATTATTGTGTGTGGAAGAGCCTTGTAAATTAAGGGCTATCTAAAATAAGTTCTTAACATTTGCTGCACTGGGACACTGTGTGTACTAATATGATGCACATGTAAATTGGGCATAAATATCTTTTTATTAGGTATAGAAAGAATACTGGTTTATATTTGAAAACGTTTTTCACAATGCTTTTGCAAACATCATATCATCTTATACTTATGTGACAAAGAATAACTGTTGTTCCCATTTTCCAGTTAATAATTATTAATCCCATTTCTAGGTTATGGGATTTGCCCATAACTACATTGGGGGGTGGGCAGGGGCTCCATCAAGTGAGCCAAGCTTGAAGGCCTACATTTCTACTCTGTTAATAGTTTGTATTTCTACTTTCAATTATTTTTGAAATAAGATGATATAAACTTGCTCTTTCTAAATTATTTGTGGTGAAGAACTATTTTTAAAAATTTCACTGTCACAGATGAATACTTTTGTAAAATACAATAAAAATGAATTATTAGAATTGAATCTATGTCAATTGCTGGGTTTGAACGATATAATTATGCAGGATATTATCGTTGGGGTAAACTAAGCGAATGGCACACAGGAGCTCTCTTCAGTGTTCTTGCAAATTTTTGTGAACCTTAAATTATTTCAAAAGAAGTAAGTTATTTGAAAATTGATATAAAATACATACAAAATACACTTCATTTTAAATTAGAGTCAGTAGACATAAAATTACTTTCAAATTTCTATAAAATATCTAAATGTTTACTGTCAATTTCTATATTTATCTTGTGGTGGACCAGTAACAAACACTTCATTGAACAAACTGGTGTGAACATTAATGAAAAGAAATTACTTTTCTTTTCAAATAAATAGTCCCTGAAGGACCTGTAACCTTTCAGACTCAGTTTTCATGTCTGTGGAAGAGCAACTGATTGTCCATATCTTTGTCAGGGAACTACACCTGGTTCAGTTGGCTATGGCAGGGGAAAATAGAGAAGGCAGAATCATGCTAAGGCCCCAACTTAAGAGTGAGTATTAGTTCTCAGAGAAAGAGGGCTGAAGAGAAAATTTAAGAAGTGACTCTTAAGTCACTCATCATCTGACCATTGCTAGACATACAAAGACGAGTCTGACTTTGATGGAGAGAACTGTCAATTACTGTCAAAAACTGTCAATTGCTAAAATAATATCATGTGGAGAAGAGGAACTATGGGGATCCAGAGAAGAGAAAACTTCTCCTTGAGGAAACTAGAGAAAGTTTCTTGCCATCTGATTGGCTTATATAGCCTCTGAAATAGAAGTGAGGTTTGGCAAGAGGTAAATGGTGAAAGTCATTATTGTCTTTTAAGCAGATTATTTTTGTAGGAAAATCAAACACTTAGCAGTGAGGAGGATGGGTTAGAGGTAGGAATGATGACGTCAAGGGGAGGAAGACTAACTATGAGGCAGGTGTTTGGGAGGGGTACAAGCACTTGAAATAGTGGTGGTAGAATGGAGAAGGAGATGGATGCAAGAAAAATTTTATATGTAAAATACAGCACAGCAACTGATTTGATGTGGGGTAATTATAAAATGAGACTTAGGAAATGAAACATGTTTGGGAGAATGAGGATGAGTTTAGTTTCAATTATGCTGTTTTTAAGATGCTGGTCTTGGTCTCGGTGGTGATTTCCTTAGGAAGTCAGAAATATTGGTGTCAATATCATACTAACTTGGTACCTATCTGTAGCTCATTTGAAAACTCCGAATATATTTTTTTGAATGATGTTGTTGATAAGTTTTCAAGTAGAGGGAAATGAAGCTATTCATTTATCTTTATACGCATCTTGTTTCTGGGTGTCTTCAAAGGTGGCTTTTCTTGAAGTCACCAGAGATTGAAATGAGGTAATTCAGAAGAACGAAGTTTGGGACACTTTAGCAAGTGTGAAAGTGAATTATAGGAATTCTCAACCCCTTTCTATTTAGTTATTTCTTGTTTTTTCTTCTTTTTTTTAAAAACAAAATCTCTCTACATTGGAAGATTGCATACCATAAAAAAAAGGTATTAAACACAATTAATTAGTTTTACTTCCAATCAGAGCTTCTCAAGACCTTGGAATAACAAGTGTTACCACATTCAAAGTAACCGCAGCTCCAGACAGAGTTAATCATTTCAGTCTTATTCTGTTTAAATATATAATTTTTCTCTTGGTCCTTTTGAAATAATTTGAAGATTCCTTTACCTCATTGCTACTGCCAATGTTTGGTGAGATGTTATTGCCTAGAGAGCAGGAATTCTGTTTAATCCACCACCTAACACAGGCTTTGTCACATAATAGATTTCCACATGCTAATTGAACTAAATCTATGACTCTAGGATTGGACTTACTGGACTAACACTGCAAACAGTGTTCTTCAAATTAATTTTGCTTGTAAATTGGAAGCATTTAAGGCCACCTTGAATTGAGGAAACTATCTTGTTTGTATATCAATAAGGTGCTCTCCACTGTATAAAAAAAACCCAAGTCAACATGGCTTAAACAAAAAAGAGAATTTATTAGTGTGTGTAACTAAAATTCCAGAATTACTAATGTCAGGTGAGGATTGATTAAGCAGCTCAATGATATCAAGAAGGATACAGTTTCTTTCTGTTTTCCTGTTCTCCCTTCCACAGTATTGGTTTTGTCCTAAGGTGTGTTCTCCTTGAGGCTCCAGGAAGGTTACCAGTAGGAACCATAATTACCTGCTTGCTTGTTCAATCACTGGGAGAGAATACCTCTACCTAAACCATCAAATCAAAACCCCGAACTTTCCTCTGATCAGACCAGTTAGGTCACACGTATGTATTGAAATCAATTACTATGGTCATGGTTATAATTACACTGCAGGAAAGATCCTAAAGCTTGTTTAATGGCATCTTGACTCCTAGGGTACCTGGATAACTAAGCCCTATTTTAGAGATCCACTAGATCATGCTGTGTTATCCTGGGAAGGCTGAGGATAATAAATAGAATTATCTTTGTGCCTAAGTGTATTGTGCGGGGCCATGCTATTTAGTTATATACTATATTGTGTATTATATATTATATAATACCCAAAGTGTTGGTGTGCAATTGATCCAGATGAGGTAGTCCCAATGCTTACCCAGGCTAATTTACCTGCAGAGCAATTCCATTCTTGTTTATGGAGGCATGTAGTTGAGTTCTAGAAAGTCTGATGTGACTTTTACTCGCTCAAATTAATTATCTGCAACTGTGGGTCTGTTCTTTTTTTTTTTTTTTTGGCATGGGCAGTCACCAGGAATCAAACCCAGGTCTCCAGCATGGCAGGTGAGAACTCTGTCTGCTGAGCCACCATGGCCTGCCCATGTGGGTCTATTCTTAAGAAATTTTTGTGACCTAGAAGCTTGTAACTCATATAGAAAGTGTTGTTGACCTCTCTGCTATTTGTTTTTACAGCCCTAACTTCCTTCAGTACTTTTCAATTAGTGAACCTTGTTTGATTTGCCCAAGCCAGGGTCAGTATTTGTTCTTACAGTGGAGCTGAGTCTACTATTGATATTTTCCAATTCTGTAGTTACCCATATCTGACTAGCTTAGGCCAATCCTGGACCACTAGTGGAGCTGGGACTGGAGTCAGTCCCACCTAAATCACATAGCAGTTCCATAGTGGACCAGGCTGAACTGATTCTGGGGAGGAAACACTATGTCCGTTTTTTTTTGCATTGCCTTGTTAAATTGCCAACGAATATTTCACTTTCTGTGCTAGAGACCATTATTGTCTTCCTTTTACAAATGAAAAACTGAAAAGATCATACTCTTGCAATTTAAATTATTCATCAGTTAATGGAAATTGATTATTCATATAAAGAGTATTTGGTGCTGTGAGAAATGGAACTGCAACCAGCATGCCATAAGAATGTGGTTTTTAGCTGTGCTTCATGGAGACTCAGTTTCCCCAAGATATCTCAGAGCTGAAATGGACAAAGAAGGGATAAAGCTTTCAGTGCTTGCCCTGCTGCAATGGTGCTTCTTTCTTAGATATATTGTATTTATACATTTGGGATTCCATTTAAGAGCTGATGTTGTGGTTAACATGCAGTCTGAAATCTACCTCTCCATTCTGGACTTATGACATTGAAAAAAAAATGCTTTCCACTCTTTGAGCCTCAGTTTTCTTTATTTGTAAAATGAAGGGGATGGATTAGAAGTTCTCAAAGGTCCTTTCTATTTTTAAGAGTCTATGATTTTGTAACTTTTTCATTGGCTAAAGTAGTACTTATTAGTTGCAATGAAACTGACTAAATTACTACCTTAGGAGTTATTAATTCGGCATAGCTTTCCTGCCTTGGTGAGTTTTCGGTTGGCTAATGCCACATGACAGTCATAAAATGCCATCGTTGCTGGTGTGGGATGGAGTTAACAGTATGAGATTTGCTAAGTGTTTCTGTGTGATCAGTGTGAAAGCAATCATATCTCTGTAGTGAGAAAGGTCAGTGCCCTGTAGCTGCCAAACCTCACCACATTAAGGGGACATGAAGGGGACTGCCACCCGCTGAACACAAATCAGACTGAAAAATGAATACGCTCTGCTGTTGCAGTATAATAGCTCCAAATGTCAAATGATATTACTTTGGGAGATTGTTAAGCCCCCTTCTCAGTGCACAGCAGTATATAAATCCCATCATCATCTCATCTGATTAATCTGAGAGACTATAGAATATGTTACTAGGTGCAGAAAACATGACTGCAGTGTGATAGTCAGTAATATTACCGAGCTTGGAAACCCTTTTAAGTCCTGATTTTTTCCTGGTTCTTGTGGCTTACAA
Organism: Tamandua tetradactyla; assembly: GCF_023851605.1. Taxonomy (NCBI): domain Eukaryota; kingdom Metazoa; phylum Chordata; class Mammalia; order Pilosa; family Myrmecophagidae; genus Tamandua; species Tamandua tetradactyla. The sequence goes on along the minus strand of NC_135341.1, from coordinate 53,506,795 downwards.
GAGGAAAAATGTCCATTGATCTAAATGAATTAGTATCCTATATGGATTAATGTTAGTGAATATATGCATAAGTAAAAAATAAGACAAAATAAAATGGATTATACAGTGAATCACAACCCCTGTGAAATCAGGATTCTTCCTTTCTTTCTCTTTCTTGCACTACCCACATTTTCATCCCCTCAATACACATCCCTGCTTGATAGAAAGGAGACCGATATCAACATGGTTACCTCTAGCTGATGAGATGACAGATGATTTTTTAATTCTTTTTATTTCTATCTTATAGTTTTTATTGAGTGCATATATTATTTTATTAAAAAATTTTCCTTTATTCATTTTAAGGTAATTATTTTCTCCAAAAAGTCCCCTGAGAATCCTGTCTTTTTTTTTTTGCTATCCTGCCAGAATGGGGGAAGTTACCTTAAACACTGTGTGAAATAGATTAACTGAGCCCTGCCTAGGAAGCATTCCACTTTTTCTTTTTCAAGACCTGAAGCCACTAGGGCCTGATAAGTGGTAAGAAATGTGATAATAAAGGCGATGAGCCACTCCAGGGCTGGATTTCATTTCCAGCTTAATTAAATCCTGGAAACACACCTGACCTCATGCTTTGAAGAGCCATCACATAAGCCAGGTACCCTCATCAGCTTGGGCTTGCCCTGCAGTGATTATGGGAGGCCAGCCTGAAGGAGAGGGTACGAGACAGAGGCAGAATGAAGATGAAGTAGTGGATTTAGGAAGCAGTATTTCAGAGAGAACTGTTTTATCCAATGGGCCATCTATTTAAAAGGTGAACAGAGAAGCTAACCTGCAAGTGTGCTGAATTGAAACTCCTCCAATGGCACCTCACTGTGTCTTGCCACCTATTTCCCTCTCATCAGCAACTCACCTCATCCTTGCTCCAACCCACTGTGGTAAATTGGGCACAAAATACATTTGATTAGTATAGGTTCTGACTGGTCCATCAACCTGTGTAGGTGGCTGGTTCCTCCTGGATTTATAAATTTATGGCTACCTCTGCTATCACCTCATGCTGCTGCCTGGAGTCTCTTTTTTTCTATAGCTCTCAGAGGCCAGACATTCCCTTGAAATGTAAATAAAGATGGAAAAGCTCTTGCTATGATTTATGGAGCCCAAGAATTGTGCGAGGAACTTGATTTACATTACCCTACCCAGTTCTCACACCTGTGAGATATTATCAGAGTTTTAAGGTGAAGAAACAGTTCCAAAGGAATAGTTTGACTGTCTTAGGTCTTAGAAACAGATCTTGAGACAGGGGTTTGGGCATATGGGACTTATTGAGAGGTGTTCTCAGGAGAAAACTGAAGGAAGGTAGGGGAACATGTGAGAAAGGGGATGGATGCAATCACAGGAAACTCAGCTTTGGTTAGATCCATGTGGGGCTTTGGAGCATAAACCACACCATAGAATTGTCTCTACCTTGAGGCAAGAGGGCCTGGCTAAACCCCTACCAGTCATCTGCTTTGAGCAATTCCTGGAGTTGAAGTCATGAGTCCTTAAGCCAGGAGATCAGCCAACAGCAGTCTCCTAACAGAGGCCAATTGGGAGCTCATCACAGCCAATACTCACAGTTCCTGGGGAATGGGCATATCAGCCTGGTAAAAGGGCTCTGGTGGGTAGCACCAGGACCTACTAATCTATAGCTAATTCACACTGCTTTGCTTTGGAACCTAGAGATGAACTTGGGGGTTAGGGTGACCCATGTGGGTCATTTTCCTTCTTGTTGAGTTATGAAGGTTGTCATAAATGTGCATAAAACATGGTAGGCATAGGAGGCACTTAATATGAGCTACTTGCATCATTTTGATCACCATCATTTGTTAAAGGAAGTCAGTACTAAAGATAAAGATGGTATCACCTCACTGAGTTGTGAGAAACAATTTCATGCCACATGTGTAGGCTTCCATAGAAAAGAACTACATGTGCTGAGCTGGCCACTGCTCCAGTAAGGCCATGAGGAGCACTTTGTTGTCACTACCCATGTAACAGCCCCTGTCCTATGAACTAGTCTCCAGCCTGCTCTCACCACTGCTCATTTCTGAAAGGTCTCTGTGTATGTGTGTGAGACTGTGTGTTTAAATGTGTGACTTCTTTCCCTATGTTCAAATTTTAACATATGTTTGCAACAAATGACTGACTTCATAAAGAAATCCCACTCATGGCAGGCTTTGACTTGGGTTTGCACTTTCCAAAGCTGTTGATATTAGCATTATAATGGAGTTGTGGCCCATGAGGCCCTTTTATGGCAATCATGGGGCCACAGTCTGAACTTTCAGAGCCCTGTCACCATCTTTGGGTAGTCTATTAATCCCCACTCTGGAACAGTTTTAGGCAGAAGTAGAAGTAGGCAAAGTTTACTTCCCACCTCTATCACCTCTTCTGTCCTCATCTCCCGTACTTTAGAAATTGCTCTTACCCACTTTAGAAAGAAAGAATTACTTTCTCTTAATGACTGATAACTGCTGATGGTATGTAGGGATTATTGGATCTATTAACTATTGTCCATGGTAAGCTTCTAATCAACATCAGTTGAGTTGATTATCCATTGAATTTGGGGCCCTTCCTGGTGCTATTATTTTAATCACTCACTCAACTTTCAACCAGTCAATCATTCACTCAAAATAATAATGTCTTTTATTTGTGAATCACTCCAGGGGCATTGAGTTGTCATCTGCCTGTTTTACCTACTACCTACCAATCCAAGAGTCTGAGTCCATGAAACAGCAACAGGAGGGCAAGCATTGAGGTAATTCTAGCAGGGGTTTTTTGCTGGGCTAGAACAAAAGGTAGTTATATAAGGGGGCCTTGTAGGAGAAAGAGTGGGTCTCTTAGAATCCAAAGGCTTGGAATACTACTTATTAGTCAGTTTCTGCATCTATAAAATGGGAAAAAGATGCTGCTTTGCTCGACTTTCACGGCTGTTGTGAAGAGTCTAAAAGAGATAAATTAGGTGAAGTCCATAGACTGTAAAGAGAAAATTAATGTACATTTAAAGACGAATGATGATTGAAAAGATAGGATGATAGGCAAAGTGTTGTTGAATCCATCTGTGATATTTAGGTGGTACTTTCTACCTTTACCTGCATGTGGGCTCAGGATTCTGTGCCCCAGGGGAAGGAAGAGAAAAAGGAAAATCAGTGTTCCTTCCTCTTCCTTTTAAGAATCTATATATGTTGTAATTAGGACACCAGATTATACCTCCTACTTCATAAAGTTCCTTGACTAATTTTGCAAGGACATGTATGCTTTACAATGCTTGCTACCTGCTCAAGCAGGCACATAATTGTTTTGACACTGTGGCAGTAGAGAGTATATTTAAAAAATTTTCAAAACCTTTCAATGGAATAATTAGAGTGTATTTCTCATTTGCTGAGGCAGTGAGTTCTCTAAGCCAATTGATTCCCTGATGATGTGCCAGCCATCCTTTTCTGGTCCTCAATGGCTGGTAGACCCCTGGCTGATTTAGTTCCATGTAATTGTCACATTCCTTACTGATGACTGATTTTTTACCTTTAATGATAATACCCATTATATATTGAGTGCTTCACTTGTGGGGTTTTCTGGATGGAGGCTTTACTAGAATTCTCATCCCTTGAAAAACAGCTTTAATTGTAGGGCCGTACAGGACTTCTCTTCCCTTTGGGAAGTGACTTTACAGCTGGCCCAAGACTCTGTTGCATGGGGTGATGGAGAATAGACATTCCTGTTAATGGGAAAAGGTGCGCAGAGAGGGAGAGATAGCCTGAGCCATAGAGTCCAAGGAAGCAGGTGAAGAACAAATCCAGGAAATGAGGTGAAGAGTGAGAGAACTGGCCAGAAGTATAATCATTTTTGGGGGGGTCAGATTCAGAAAGGATCATGGAAATACTGGGGGTTATGGCAGTGGTGTAGCTTCTTTCCTGGACCACTGGGTCTATGTATCTGTGGACCAGGAACTTGGGAGTTCTTAGGATGTTGAGCCAGGCCAGGCAGCCTTGAAGAATCAAAATCTTGGTCAGGACTCCAAAGAGAATCTATTTATTCCTACCACTTTGTGGATGAGGAAACTGTAGTCCAGATAAATGAAGTACCCTGTTTCAGATCACATAGATCTGAGATATTCTGTCCAGGCAAAAATTATTCTGCTGGGCTCTCCAGGTGACAAAAAACAAAACAAAACAAAACTCAGTTATATCTACTGCCAAAGGTTTTTTAAAACCCTACCCAATCCTACTTTAACTTTTAATTAGGTGAATAATGAAAATTGTCTTTAAGATCACTAATCCTTCAAAGGGTGAGTCTTGAATCTTGTTTCCCTACATACACCAAATTGGCCATCATACACAGGAGTTTGTAACTTAGCCTTGCCTACTTCACAGATGAAGAAACTGTGGGTCCAAGGAATGGAGTGGCCTGTTCAAGGCCACGCAGCTATTAACTGACTCAGTGCAATCCATAAGTATAAATTGGTCTGTGAGATCACGCATGCTTGATTATGGTGGGCTTTCTAGGTATGTGGAAGAAAGTTAATCAAGTCATTTGTAAGTTTGTTGGGAAGACCAGATTTTGCTAGCTATTCCCTTCCTCTCAGGGAGAGGCTGATGCCCAGAGAAGGGGGTGAGGGAGAGCTGAGTTCCCTCTCTCCTGATTCCTGTGATTGTACTTGGGGTCAGGCAGATACAAAGGGGCAATTATATTCTGAAGGTGGAGGCAATATCATACTTAAAGTAGGCAGTCATAGATGGGGACTGATCCAAGGAGCAAAGGGAAAGCTGAAGCCAGGTGGTTTATGCACACAGAAGGTTTAATTGCAACTGTGAAGAAGGACATACAATGAAAATCAATTGTTCCTTGCTCCATATCTTCTTTTATCTGTTCTACTTCCAATAGCAAAGTCCTTTCTGCTTTTGGTTCTTCCAGTGGTTACCTCCAGAATTCTAGATAGTATGTGAAACCTATTCTACTATTAATTTTATGCATTAGCTATAGACTCTCTGGTATGAGTGATAAAATACAGAATTGTTTTGCCTCTCCCACCTTTCCCCTCCTCATCCTATTTTCATAATGATATGATTAGTTCGGGTTCTTCTATTGGCACATTAATAACTTTAAAAAGTATATTGCAAATTTAATTTCTTGATGTAGACAAATCTGATGGGCTGTTATGAAAGATGGGAGATGAAATTAGAAGCCCTGAACTTCCTTCCACTTTTCTTCCTTCCAGTTATCACATTCTTCTAACTACATCATTAAACATTGTCAAGGTTTATCACATTTTTCATTCTATTCTATAAATAAACTTTTCCCGCTTTGCCGATAGTTTGAATTTAAAAATCAAGCGCTGATATAGGTTTAGCAATATTCTAGTGATTTATTATTCACTCTGGGACCAAGAGTGACTGCCGTTACTGAGAATAGGAAATGATATGATACATGTGCAATTTAAGGCCATCACCTTCTCAACATCTAAATTTATTGTAATTTGATTCAGCCCTTCAGAATCATAATATTATAATTTGCTTCATGTTTGTAACTTTTGTTCATAGATTTTTGTTTTGCCTAAAGTTTCTAATTTTCTTTCATTTTTCTTATTGCAAAGAAATATGATTTTATTTACATGTTACAGAGATTTTCGCATTTCTTCCTTACAATATCTGTCAAATGGAAATCCACTTACGAGACTTTGGTCCTGAAATTCTTTTTCACTTAATGTTTTAGTTCTGATTTTTCATGTTTCATGGTGTGTTGCACAGTTCTCTTTCTGGTTTCCTTTTCTTTCTTTTTTTTTTGCAGTCATGTGCTAGTTCTACTGTTTCCATAGTTTCTATTGTCATGTGTCTTTTTTTTTTTTAGTCTTAGCTATATTCTCGAGTATATATATTTTTTTGTCTGGGTTGGGGTATATGAGGTAAACTCTATGAGTCTTGCATTATTTAATATTTAAGACTTCACAATTGATTGATAGTTTGATAAGTTATAAAATTCTAGGTTTGAGGTTATTTTCTTAAAGGAATTTGTTCAGATTGGGTTTTCCAAAAGCAGATACTGAGATGGAGTTTGAGGGTTCAACACCTTTGAAAGGGAGGAAAAAGCAGGATTGAATAGAGGGAGAAATTAAATTGAGATGCGAGCCACAAAACCTCAACCGGCATGGTGGGGAGTTTGGCATGAATATTACCTGTAAGTGTCCTGTGTCAGGCTGACTTGGCTGCACTGTTATATTCTCATCTTTCTTAGACCCTAGATACAAGGTTCCTGGCAAGGGCATGATCTCAGGTGAGGTAGTTCTTTGCAGCTGAAGCAGACACTGATGGGGCCCAGAGGTTGTGGTTGTGTGCCTCTCATACTCCCTGCAGCTAGGAAACAAGTCTTTCCTTGAAGGAAGATCAGGAAAGTGCTTCCTCTATGTCTGTCACAGCTTTGATCCTTTATCTTCTTTCATCTGTTATTGCTGGTGACAGGGTCTGAATCTCACTTCTTTGTAGATAACCTATTGTTTTTTTTTCTTTTTCTCTCTCTATTTAGGCTTTAGGATATTTTCTTTTTCCTTGGTATTTGAGTTGCCCTTATGGTACTTTTATGTGGGGTATAAAAAGTACCCTTCATCTAGGTGGTTGCAAGCTTGCAGCTCTACCATAGAGCATGGCTTGATGAGATCAATATGGGCTTGATTTTACATCCACTCACTTCATTGACTGGGTATCCTTGTGCAGAGCACACTCAAAACGTCCTGAACCATGGCTTTGTTTGGCGTTATCATATACCATGGGGATGTGTCATATACAATTTACTCTGTATTTGGCGAGGAATTTATTCTTAAAATTTGTGCCAGTAAGGTTAGCTCTGGGAAATTTTCTTATTTACTTCTTACAGGCTGCAAGTTCTTTGGGACTTCACAACTAACTGTAACAGGCTTCACTTAAGGACACAGGGCTGGGAGTATGTAGGTAGGCTCATCTCTCTCTCTTTTTTTTTTTTTTTTTACTTTTTTTATTGTATAGTATAACATATATACAAAGCAAAGAAATAAAAAAGCAATAGTTTTCAAAGCATTCTTCAACAAGTAGTTACAGGACAGATCCCAGAGTTTGTCATTGGCTACCATAGGATCCTCTCGTATTTTTCCTTCTAGCTACTCGAGAATATAGAAGGCTAGAGGGCTTAAATAATTTTTTATCATCACAATCGACTTTTTTTTCTTTTTTTGTGAAAAATAACATATACAGAAAAGCTATAAATCTCATAGCACAGCACCACAATTAGTTGTAGAACATATTTCAGAGTTTGACATGGGTTACAATTTCACAATTTTAGGTTTTTAATTCTAGCTACTCTAAAATACTGGGGACTAAAAGAGATATCAGTTTAGTGATTCAGCATTCACATTCATTTGTTAAATCCTATCTTCTCTGTATAAGTCTACCATCACCTTTGATCTTTCCATCCCTCTCTTTAGGGGTGTTTGGGCTACGGCGATTCTAAATTTTTCATATTGGAAGAGTCTGTCACTAATATGGGTTAGAGAGATGGAACTATCTGATGTTCTGGAGAGACTGGGCTAGGTTTCAGGACTTATCTGGACAAGGGACCCATCTGGAGGTTGTAGGTTTCTGGGAAGTTACTCTACTACATTGAACCCTTGTGGAATCTTATATATTGCCCTAGGTGTTCTTTAGGATTGGCTAGAATGGTCCTGTTTGGGGGTTGACAGGTTATGATAGGTAGCAAGGTCTAACTGAAGCTTGCATAAGAGCAACCTCCAGAGTAGCCTCTCGACTCTATTTGAACCCTCTCTGCCACTGATACTTTATTAATTACACTTTTTTCCCCCTTTTGGTCAGGATGGAATTGTTGATCCCATGGTGCCAGGTCTGGATCCATCACTGGGAGTCATCTCCCATGTCGCCAGAGAGACTTTCATCCCTGGATGTCATGTGCCATGTACAGGGGAGGGCAATGATTTCACTTGCAGAGTTGGGCTTAAAGAGAGTGAGGCCACAAGTGAGCAACAAAAGAAGTCCTCCAGAGGTAACTCGTAGGCATGCCTATAGGTAGTCTAAACTTCTCTGCTACCTACGTAAGCCTCACAAGAGTAAGCCTCATAATCAAGGGCATGGCCTATTGTTTTGGGTGTGCCTGAAGTTTGACAGGAGATTCCCTGGTGGTAAGGTTTAATAGTTCCATATTTTTCTCCCTCTCCTCAAGGGATTTTGCCAATATTTTTTGATTATCTGCTTAATATACTCTAGGATGTATCTAGGCATTACAATAATCTATACAAGATTAAAAGATCTCCTCCAGCCAACACAACGAGCAGTCTCATCACCCTACCCCTCTCTACGTGGGACATGACTCCTAGGGGTGTGGACCTTCCTGGCAACGTGGGACAGAGATCTTGGAATGAGTGAAGACTCAGCATCAAGGGATTGAGAAAAACCCTAGAATGGGCTGAGACTTAGCATCAAGGGATTGAGGAAACCTTGACCAAAAGGGGGAAGAGGGAAATGAGACAAAGTGTCAATGGCTGAGAGATTCCAAACAGAGGCGAGAGGTTATCCTGGAGGTTATTCTAATGCATCAAGTAGATATCATCTTGTTATTCAAGATGTAATGGAGAGAGGCTGGAGGGAACTGCCTGAAAATGTAGAGCTGTGCTCCAGTAGCCATGTTTCTTGATGATGATTGTATAATGATCATCATTCATAGTGTGTGTGATTGTGAAAACCTTGTGTCTGATGCTCCTTTTATCTACCTTGTCAACAGATGAGTAGAATATATGGAATAAAAATAAATAATAGGGGGAACAAATGTTAAAATAAATTTAGTTTGAAATGCTAGTGATCAGTGAAAGTGAGGGGTAAGGGGTATGGTATGTAAAAATTTTTTTTTTCTGTTTTTGTTTTATTTTCCTGTTGTCTTTTTATGTTTTTTTCTGAATTGATGCAAATGTGTGGGAAATGATCATGATGATGAATATGCAACTATGTGATGATATTGTGAATTGCTGAGTGTATGTGTTGGGAATGTTTGTGCTTCTTGTAATTTTTTTTTTTAATTAATAAAAAATAAAAAAAAAAAGAAAAAAATGATTAAACAATCTCTCTCTTACTCTATGCTACCTATGTTTCAGTTGTTCAAATGAGCTATACAGATAGGATAGCACTACAGAAAATTTCAGTTCCAGATCAAATAAACCTTTCTTCCATTGGTCTCAAAGAGTATGTGTGGTTCTAAAATATAGACACTGTCTTCCTTACCCCTATGTTCTGAATTACTTTAACCCCAACCTGTGCAGCTTCATTCTTACCCCTAAATAGTAGGTTATATATATAAAACAGCCTCTCAAAATCCAGAAATAATAATCACCACTCTGGACTTAATGTGTCTGCTCTGAAAACTTACAATCTAGGCCCCTGTTTTCTTATAAGCATTATCTCAAGGTGACCATACCATTCTTGTTCTTTTGTTTCTGGCTTATTTTGTCTCACCAAATGTCCCACATGTTCATTCACATCATTGCATGCCTCACGACTTTGTTCCTTTTTGTAGCAGCACAACCTTCGTTCATAAGTATACACCATCCTTTGCCAGTCTACCTCTCCATCAGTGCATCCTTCAACCTCCTGCATTCATCAGGCATCATGTAAAGAGCCCAAAGTCCACAGTCCATCAACATTCTCAATTTTAGATAATTTCATTATTCCCAAGTGTGCTGGTTTGAAATGATGTATGTGCCCTAGAAAAGCCATGTTTTAATCTAAATCCCATTTCATAAAGGCAGAATAATACCTATTCAATATTGTATGTTTGAAACTGTAATCAGATCATCTCCCTGGAGATGTGATTTAATCAAGAGTGGTTGTTAAGATGGATTAGGTGACGACATGTCTCCACCCATTTGGGTGAACATTGATAAGTTTCTGGAGTTCTATACAAGAGGAAACATTTTGGAGAATGAGAGTGATTCAGAGAGAGCAGAACAGAATGACATAGCCATGAGAAGCAGAGTCCACCAGCCAGTGACCTTTGGAGATGAAGAAGGAAAATGCCTCCCGGGGAGCTTCATGAAACAGGAAGCCAGGAGAAGAAGCTAGCAGATGATGCCATGTTCGCCGTGTGCCCTTCCAGATGAGAAAGAAACCCTGATCATATTCACCATGTGCCTTTCCAGATGAGAGAGAAACTCTGACTGTGTTCTCCATGTTCCCTTCCACTTGAGAGAGAAACCCTGAACTTCATCAGCTTTCTTGAACCAAGGTATCTTTCCCTGAATGCCTTGATGGGACATTTCTATAGACTTGCTTTAATTGGGACATTTTCTCAGCCTTAGAACTGTAAACTAGCAACTCATTAAATTCCCCTTTCTAAAAGCCATTCTGTTTCTGGTATATTGCATTCTGGCAACTAGCAAGCTAGAACAGTGGGTGTACTGGTCTGAAGGGCGTAACTCTGGTGTGCACTGTGCTAAGGCACAGGGCCTTTTGTGTGCATGCGTAGAGCTGTGGTAGCACTTCAGCATTAAGCCTTTGTGGATTGGGGGAAGATATGACTAGGCTGTGCAGGTCGGCACTTTCTCAGAGCTGGGAAGTGTGGCTAAGGGCTGTGTGCATGTGCAGTTCTAGGATTACTGTAAAGTGCGGTTCCCAGAGCTGAATGATGTGATTGGGGGCCCATGCCCCCAAGGAGTACCTCCTCGGAGTGCCTTTATGGCCTAGGAGTGCCATAAACTGAGGTGCAGGGCTCAGGACAGGGAGGGGGGCAGAGTGAGGCTTTGTAACACTATGGGCAGGGGGCAGGGATATCTTAGGTATGGAGGTTAGTGCCCGCAGCCTTTATGCACTGGCAACAGCCTGCAGGGAACAGGGAGGGGCAGGTAGTGCTTGGGAGCAGTGCAGGAGAGGTGGGTTGGGCTGCACTTGAGGTGGGGGTGGGGGAAGTTATGTGCACTGGGGGCTGGTGGGGTGGGGGTACCTGGAGCATGGGGAATGGGAGTGGGTGACAGGGTTCAGGTGCCTGGGGTAAGGGGTGAGTCGCTGGTTATGGGCCAGCGCTGGTGAGGGTAGTGTGACCAAGGAATGTAGCCTGGCTTACATCCTAGCCCCGGCTCCCATCCATGCATTCCCTCATGCTGTGTGGCTCTGCACCTCCATGCTCTAGCTTCCTGACTTTAATTCCTTGGCCTCTACAACCAGGGCTGCCCCACATGGTGCAGAAGTCTTTCCCCAGTCAGCTGCACTCCTGAATCACCACCTCAGTTGCCCTCCTGTCCCTTCTCTAACTTTTCTGTGGAGCAGGGAGACTCTCAAGCTACTCTATTTGGCCATCTTCCCAGAAGTCTAAGGCATGTCTCTCAATGCAGCTTCTTCTATCCTCATTTATCTGTCACTACGATTCCATGTTTTCTTTAATCTAGAAATTTGTTAAAGTTTCATATCTGCAGTTGCTCCTTCTGTCCCCTGTTTTCAGTGCTACTATGGATATATTCACTTTTTAACTTCCTTATAATCATTAGGATTTTTGTTTTTTGTATGCTGTATGGTGGAGTCACATTTCATTGTTATCCTATGTGAGTATCCCATTATTGCAGCACCATTTGTTGAGTTTTTGTTTGTTGTTTTTTTGTTTGCTTGTTTGTTTTTTGGGGGTAGTGCATGGACTGGGATTTGAATCCATGTCTCCTGCATGGCAGGTGAGAATTTTACCACTGTACTACCCTTGAAGCCCCAATCATTAGGATTTTAATGGAATTTTTTATGGGGTGTTGGGGGTATATGACTGTATACTCTCAATCTTCTACCTTGAACAGGATGCTTCTATGTATTTCAATTTACAATTGACTGGAAACAGCAGTGGTTTGAGATATTTTTCCAAGTATTGGACTTTAGTGATAGCAATTTAGGTGGGAGGGTTTGAGAGGAGATGTGTTTAGAAATGGTTTGCTTTTTTTTTTTAAATTTATTTATTAATTAAAAAATAAACAAAATAAAACAACATACATAATCAGTAATTCACAATATCATCACTTAGTTGCATATTCATCATTTCTTAGAACATTTGCATTAATTCAGAAAAAGAAATCAAAAGACAATAGAAAAAAATAAAACGAACACAGGAAAGAAAAAAAAGAAAAAGAATATACCTACCATGCCCCTTACCCCTCGCTTTCATTGATCACTAGCATTTCAAACTAAATTTATTTTAGCATTTGTTCCCCCTATTATTTATTTTTATTCCATATGTTCTCCTCCTTTGTTGACAAGGTAGATAAAAGGAGCATCAGACACAAGGTTTTCACAATCACACAGTCACATTGTGAAAAGCTATATCATTATTCAATCATCCTCAAGAAACATGGCCACTGGAACACAGCTCTACATTTTCGGGCATTTCCCTCCAGCCTCTCCATTACATCTTGAATAACAAGGTGGTATCTACTTAATGCGTGTGAATAACCTCCAGGATAACCTCTTGACTCTGTTTGGAATCTCTCACCCATTGACACTTTGTCTTATTTCCCTCTTCCCCCTTTTGGTCGAGAAGATTTTCTCAATCCCTTGATGCTGAGTCTCAATTCATTCCAAGATCTCTGTCCCACGTTGCCAAGAAGGTCCACACCCCTGGGAGTCATGTCCTATGTAGAGAGGGGTAGGGTGGTGAGACTGCTCGTTGTGTTGGCTGGAGAGAGAGTCCACATCTGAGCCACAAAAGAGGCTCTCTTGGGGGTGACTCTTAGGCCTAAATTTTAAGTAGACTTGACCTATCCTTTTTGGGGTTAAGTTTCATATGAACATACCCCAAGACTGGGGGCTCAGCCTATAGCTTTGGTTGTCCACATTGCTTGTGAGAATATCAAGAATTCAACTTGGGGAAGTTGAATTTCTCTTCATTCTCACCACTCCCCAAAGGGGGCTTTGCAGATACTTTTCCACTCACTGATCGAATCACTCTGGGATTCATCAGGGCATCACTCTGGACAAACCAGCAAAATCTCATGTCCTACCTGAGATTCCAAGTACTTATGGCGTTCAATCAAACTATCTACATAAGTTATTTTGGTAAATGCACTAGTCAAAATATAAATTTTGTAACAAATAAACATTTTTTGCTTTAGTCTCACACAGAAGGTGACATTTTAAGATATTAATTACGATCTGTTTTCAGTACCCTGCAATAATGACATTCTTTTATTCTTCCTCATGCAAAAACATTTTTAAAATTGTACCTTGTACATGTCACTATTATTATACACTCTAGGCATTCCTAGATTATACCATCTCAATCTTTAACATCTATCTTTCTTTCTGATTTCATTTATGTCCCCAGCCCTCCTCCCTCTATCATTCTCACATGCAACTTCATTCAGTGTTTTAACATAATTGTATTACAGTTAGGTAGTATTGTGCTGTCCATTTCTGAGTTTTTGTATCCAGTCCTCTTGCACAGTCTGTATCCCTTCAGCTCCAATTACCCAAGATATTGCTCTTACCCTATTTCTATCTCCTGATGGTGTCTGTTACCAAAGAAATATTCCAAGTTTATTCACTAATGTCAGTTCATATCAATGAGACCAGAAATGGTTTGCTTTTAGTAAGCACACTGTTTTAATTTAGAGTATATGTGATTTGACATCACTTTAGGGTTATTGGAGATTATGGAGAGTTAGAAGTCACTTTAAAATGTCTCCATTGTTTAGAAGAGATTTTCTAGAATCATCTCTTATTAGATGGATGCTCTTATGAGATGGCCATTTTAGATATAGCTCGTCTGCCTTGAGGATGGGATTAGGGGAAAATAGAGAGCCTTAAATCTTCTCCTTCATACTAAACAGTTTTTATAGAGACAACCATGTCCAGACAATGAGATGTGTTGTATGCAAAATTTCTCCAAGAAAGATGCTCTGATAAAGACACGTGTGAGTTATTTCTACCAATATCCTCAAACTAGACCCCTAAAATGGCCCTTTCTCATTTCCTTTCAGAAATGCACCCTAGGTTTTTCAAGAAGAAACTTTTGCGACCCTATTTAGAGTCTACTTCGACCAAATGACATTTCTTAATCTTTCTGCTATCTTTAATGAAGGTCCAAGAGTAAATAATTTGCTTTATTTTTATGCTGGCCATGTACTGAGTTTCACAGCAGACTCACCATGTAATCTTGTCTACCTACCTCCTTCATTTTCCACTTCTCTAAAGGCATTCAATCTATTTGAATTTCAACATTCTTTTCAATCTTTGTAGCTTTTTAATAGCTTAGTGGACTATGGCCACCCCTAATCATGCCTATTTAGTTCTAAAAATCAAGGGATGAATGGAAGGTAAAATAAAGATTATCAAGTTAGTCAGTGGTCAGATTTAAATTCAACTGAATAGAAGGACTGAATTTCTCTAGTACCATTTGGGCACTTTTTAGAGAAAAACAAATTGGTTTCTAAAATCATAACATAGTCCTTCTACATCCTAATTCTAGGCATTGAATTTAATGTTTGATTATTTTGATTTAGCTAGAGATTTATCCCCAAGAGATTCTTTCCTTGGAATTCACATACAGTGTTGAATTATGGCCAAATTAACTAGCGTGTATTGAGTGCTGTTATGTTTCTGTATCTGTGTTGGTGCTCAGATGATACAGAACATCCATAAGATATGCTCTCCCTTTCAAAGGATTGTTTCATGTAGGTTGGCCTGCATTAAATGATCTGGATATGTCTACTCTTGGATGACCAGGCTGTTGAAGGTCCTGAAAGACACATAGGGATAGAATATGATCTCAGTTGAGTCACAGACAGAATTGTTTCCAAAGTTTATTTATTTTTGCTCCATATTTTCAAGAGAACAAGACTTATAAGGTGTTCAATATTGTTTCCAAATTGAATGTGCTTTCTTGTGCTTGTGTTCTTTTATTGTCCCTTTTTGCTCCTTCGCCTAGGCAATGCTCATACCATTTTTTTTTGATCTACTTACAGACAGAAGCTTTTAGTGGACTCTAGTGGCTTTCTTTGTGTTGCCCCATACAATTGTATGTCCTTATAAGCAAGTTATGCATCCTCTCTAAACCCCTAAGTGAGGATAATTATGGTTCCTTCTTAACATACATAAAGTGCTTAACCTCGTTTAGAACATGTAGTAAATGCTCATTACATGTCAGCTGTGTGTGGAAGGTACCTGCTCCCCTTCAAGAAGCAATTTAAGCATTATCTTCTCCATGAAGCTTTCCACCTTCCTGTTCAGTTATATTTGTTCTTCTTCCTTTCCGGCTTCTGCAGCACTTGCACAGATTCCTCTTATTTCACATCTCATCTTACATTGCAGTGATTTATTTGATGATTGTCTCCTGCACTAGTTTCTTATATCATGAAAGTCCTATTTTATATTTTATTGCAATCTCAGTTTATTATCTGACACATAGTAGGAATTCAGACTACTGCAGAGCCTAATATCCTCGCAAATGCCATTTTCTACAAATAGCAAAGTATTTTCTTAGATCAAATCCCTAAATTTCCCTCAAACTGTTGGGGATAAATTTGCAATTTTTTTTTTTTTTGGCTTCAGGAACATCCTTTTAAGGCACAATTTAAAAAAAATTCTGAAACACCATTATTACACATAAATAAAGAAGAAATTTTTATTTTGGATCTGTGATCTGAATCTTTAAAGTTGCTTGGTTTATATGGGCTTTATTATATGTGCTGGGTGTTTTTCTTCTTCATAAAGGACGATTCAGCAATCTGCTCGAAGTGAGTCTGACTTAAATATTATTAGGAAGCTGAACTAGTTCAGGAAATACTGAGATGCAAAGCAATTGTTCTACTCAGATCCCTAAGGACAATTAAGGGAACTGAGCCTTGGCCAGGACCCTGGGAAGGTGTCAACTTGAATGACAAATTAGAGATAGTGAAACATTTTGAAACAATGTTTAAATAAGATTTTTTTTTTTAAGAACTGTGGTATGACTCACTGATTTCAGCCACACTCAGTTTCTTAGGTGAGTAAGCAAATATACACACATTATCAGTGAGATAGATGGGTAGGTGGTAATTTTCTTTCCTGTTAACCAAGAAATGGTGCTGGGAGGCTCAGTACCCAGTTTCCATTCCTTTAAAGGGTTAGTTAGCTAAATTAGATTTCCTAATGCTCAGAGCCCCTTCATTTGCACTCTAATTTATAGTTAACATTTCTTTGAGCACTAGCATTTCCCTGGATCTGTAACAATGGCTCTGTGAGCTAGACAGATAGTCTCCTTTCAAAGAAGTTAAAACCTGGGCTATAAGAAGCTAAATGAGTTGTGAGCACAAAATACTAAGTGACAATGAAAATCAGTTTTATGTGTCAACTTGGCTAGGTTGTAGTCCCCAGTTAGCCAATCAAACACTAATCTAGGCTCTGCTGTGAAGGTATTTTGTGATGTGACTAAAGTATATAAAATCAGTTGACTTAAGAAAGGGAGATGATTCTAGATAAACTGGGTGTGACTGATTCAATCAACTGAAAAGCTTTATAAGGAAACAGACTTCAGAAGATATCTGCTTGTGCACTGCAGCTTTAGCGCATGCCTGAGAGTTATAGCCTTGGCTTCTTGACAGCCTGCCCTAGGGATTTCAGATTTGCTTCACCAGCACCTTCAACCCCACCTTCCACCCCCACCCCAAATCAAGTAAGCTAATTTGTTACAATGAATATCTTTGTATATATCTCATATTGGTTTTGATTCTCAGGTTGAACCCTCACTGATATAGTGACCATGTGACATCTTCAAATTTTGAAATAAATACCTTATATTTATATTGAGTTTTACAGTTATCAAAGAGCCTTTATATATCTTATCTTTATTAAATCCTAAGGCTGAGAATAGGCAGATCAATCATTCATCATCCTTAGTCATCATCATCGATAACATCAACCATCAACAACAATGTTGTTGCCTTTTTTTTTTTTTTGCACAGGCAGGCAAGAACTCTGCCTACTGAGCCACCATGGCCCATCCTGTTGTTGCCTTTTTATAGCTGGAAAAATAGTTATGCAGAATATAAGAAGCAGATCTGGAACCAAGAATGCGTTCTTTAACTCCAAATAGGTGTTATGTGGGTGAACCTTTAGACTTTCTTGCCCTTTGGGTTTCTGGACAGCTTCGGCAATTATTTCCTCCATCGTAGTTATCACCATCCCTCCTTTTCAGCCCCATACACATGGACAAATTCTGGATCTGGTCATCATCAGTAACCACATCGTTTCTAAAATCTCCATTTTAAACATCTGAGTTTTAAAATCTCCAGCTATGAACTTTTCATGTGGGTACTTACTGTAGCAAAGCTCTGGACATTTTCAAAGTCCTGATTTGAGTGATGAGTATTTGTGTTCATGATTAATTGTTTCTTATGGATGGCTCTTTTTTCCAAAAAAACTTTTTTAGAGATATATAAAAAAAGCAGGTTTTTCCTTTTTTTAGAAATATCAAAATTCTTTTTTTTTACTTAATGAATGTAAGCCTAGCCACAAAGATTCCAATGTTGATATCCCCATAAATAACATAATACTTGATCCTCTTGAATGATTAAGCTGAAGTCACATGAGACATTTCTAAGTGATTATGTTTTTCTGTGTGTGTTATATATAACATGTCAACTTGAGGACATGCTTAAGTTAATTCCTTGGGAAAATTAATCAGATCACAGAAGAATAAACTGAGGCTCAAATTCTCATTTATTATGAGAATAGAGAAGAAAATAATTTGTTAACCATAGAAAGCTATAGAATATTGATGAGACAACATGGTTCATTATCCATCCATTGAATAAATGCATTGGACTGTGTTAACATCACTTCCAGATATAATTATAAAACAGGAAAGGATGATTTTCAGTATTATAATGGAAGATTTAAAATCATTTGCTGGATGTATAACATCTATTTTTTGACATTTAGGTAGTTCTATTTTTTTTTTTACTATAAATCAATAAGGAAAAGACAAAAAAAACAATAAAAGGGTGAAATACTTGAACAGACACATCAAAAAGGAGATATGTAAATAGCTAATGAGCACATAAAAACTGTTCAACATCATTAGTCATTTGGGAAATGCAAGTTAAAACCTCAAGGAGATTGTAATTACATCCGCTGGAATAGCTGAAATCAAAAAGACTTGCAATACCAAGTGTTGATGAAAATGTAGAACTGGGACTCTCAGACATTGCTGGTTGGGGTATGAACAGATTTCAAAATTTGGTATGGGTTATAGTTCTACAATTTAGATTTTTCCTTCTAGCTGCTCCAAGACACTGAAGACTAAAAAGAAATATCAATATAATGATTCAGTAATCATATACATCTGTTAAATCTTAACTTCTCTGTTATAACTGCTCCTTCTCATTTGATTGTTTTCCCAACTATTAGGGATATTTGGGTTATGTCCATTCTAAGTTTTTTCATGCTGAAAAGGGGTATTGACAATATGGAATAGGTGAATGGAACTGGTTGATGTTCTTGGAGATACTGGCACCTCTGGGTTTCAGGATTTAGTGGGTTTAGGGACCATCTGAAGGTTTTAGTTTTCTGAAAAGTATATATAGTACATACAACTTTTGTTGGATCCCAGATATAGCCTGGATATTCTTTAGGGTTAACGGGAATAATTTGCAGAAATTGTTAACTTAGTAAAAATTAGCAATGTCTAGCTGAAGCTTGCATAAGTGTAGCCTCCAGAATAGCCTCTTGACTTTATTTGAACTCTCTTAGCCACTGATACCTTAATTTGAACAACAGGAATTTACTGTCTCAGTTTCAGAGGCTAAAAGTCCAAAATCAAGGTACAAGCAGAATCATGTTTTCTCTGAAGTCTGTAGCATTCTGGTAATGGCTTCTTGGAGCTCTCTGTCACATAGCTGTCTCTTTACCTATCTGTCTCCTATTCTCCAAATTTCTTCTGCTTATAAGGACTCTGGTCATATTTGATTAAGGCCCATCCTTATTAAATTGACCTCACCTTAACTAATAACATCTTCAAAGATCTTATTTACAAATGTGTTAACATTCACAGGATTGGGGTTAGGACTTAAAACACGTCTTTGTGAGGACATGATTCTATCCATAATATTTCTCAAGCCTTTTGTTCTTATTCCCTGAAGCCCAATAGAATTGCCTATACTTGTACATTAAAAGGGAACATATGTAAATAAATATTTAATTGACAGGATTTCTGCAGGGATGGAGGGAAAAAAATCAGACTTACTGAGGAAGATATTCAGAGGGGTTTCTTGCAGTCTCTCAAATACCTGTAAGGTCTATACTCTCTAAAATGCTGAACTCTCAAGACGCACTTCTCCCATATTTCAGGGCTTAAAAGGTACAATTTTTGTTTTATAAACTCCTCCAAGATTAAATCTTAGGGAGAGATTGGGGCAGCATTTGGCTCTTGTATGTTTTCAACGTCTCTTTTTACTCCTTTCCCTCTGCTCTGAACTAGTAAGGAGGAGCCACAACCTATTAGTATCAGATGCTAGTAATGTATCACATCATCTCAGTCCATCTGATTCAGCACAGCTGTGGTGGACATTTCCATGCACATGACATTGTTACATATGAAAGCCTCCAAAACTGCTCAGCTGTGTGCAGACAAACAAGGAAGTTAACTTTCTTGAGGACAAGCCTCAACCCAACCACTCAAGCCTCCCACTTCTCCAGTAGAAAAGTTCTGAGGTGAGTTCTATAGGTTTCCTCAGCAGATCCACAGCAGATTGAGCCCTAGTAGGCCATAATGGTAAAGCCCATGAATGCACTCTTCATTGGATTTTATCCCTTCCTTATCTCACTTTAAATACTCCCTCATTTTAACTTCCTTCAAATAAACTACCTGTTTCTAAGTCCTTGACTCAGCTCTGCCTTTGGAGAAATATGAACCAAGAGCTGTTCCTGAAAGTGAGCCATGCTTTTGCCCATAGTTTTCTCTTCACCTGTCCACCATTCTATCTTCTACTCTCTTGAAGCACAACTTTTCATCTTTTCAGACTGTTGAAGTCCCTCCACGAAAAATTCTGTTGTCCACCCAAGCATCTATCATAAATCCTTCTTGGCGTCCTCACTGTTCTTCCTAGTATCTCATCCCTTATCTTCCTGTCTGAGTTTGTTTCTATCTCTAATTCCCTCTAGGATTTCTGAATCAGCTTCTGTATTAGTCAATATTCTAGTTTGCATGCTGCTGGAATGCCATATACCAGAAACAGAATGGCTTTTAAAAAGGGGAATTTATTAAGTTGCAGGTTTACATGTTCTAAAGTTGTGAAAATGTCCAAATTAAAGCAAGGCTATAGAAATGTCCAATCTAAGGGATCCAGGAAAAGATACCTTGGTTCAAGAAGGCTGATGACGTTCAGGGTTTCTCTCTCAACTGGAAAGGCACATGGCAAACATGGTGACGTCTGCCAGCTTTCTCTCCAGGCTTCTTGTTTCATGAAACTCCTGTGGGGGCATTTTCCTTCTTCATCTCCAAAGGTCTCTGGCTCCATTGGCTCTAAAGCTTTCTCCAAAATGATTCCCTCTTAAAGGGCTCCAGTAACCAATCCCACCTTGGACGGGTAGAGACACATCTCCATGGAAACCATCTAATGAAATGTTAACACCCACATTTGGGTGGGTCACATCTCCATGGGAACAAAAAGCTCCCACCCAGCAATACTAAATGAGGATTAAAGGACATGGCTTTTCTTGGGTCCATAACAGATTCAAACTGGCACAAAATTCTCCAGACAGAGTATATATTTATGTTAAGGATATATATGTATAAATACTGGATGGGAAATGACATAAATTATTGGCTCACACAACTATATGTATATATGCATGTGCGGGGTGGTATTGGCAAGCCCAAACTCTATATGGCACACTGCAAGCTGCAAGCTTCTATACAGGTGACAATGAATACTTTAGTTGGAATTCCACAGGGAAAGCTGTCTGGTTGGAAATTCTGGCAAAAGCCTATGCTTGCATCTGAATTCCTACTCCACCCTCCAAAATTCTCAGTTGTGGCTTTTAAGATCCCCAACTAATTGGATGAAACATCCCACATTGCTGAGGGCGGTCTCTTGTAAATTTCAGATGCAATCAACTGATTATAGATGCAAATTATGTCTATGAAATACCCTCACTGTAATATGCAGGCTAGTGCTTGACTAAACAGCTGGACATCAAAACCTAGCCAAGTCAATACATGACATTAATCACCAGAGCATTAAAGGACACTGGATGAGCCAGAAGGACATATGACTACCCCTAGATTGGGAGCTCCTGTGAAACTGCAGCTTATTTTCTTTGGAATCTCAACATCTCCCATACAGGTTCTGGCACAGAGTACCAAATAGATGATTGTTGAGCAGAGGAAGATTACTGTGCTGGACAGAACCATAGGCCCAGAAAAAAACCATTTCCTCTCCCATATTTCCCCTTGGAAGCTCTTCTTCTCTTGGGGTTCACATTCCCTGAACTGAGCAGCAATGTGCAGCCAAGCCTAAGAAAATGTGTATGCCCTCTAGATCTCTACACACAGTCAGGCAGTCTGTGCAGTACAACATGCCTGGAGAACTGGGACATTGGGGGCTGGCTGAATTTAGTCAAGCTACTCCAGGAGGGATTATGTTAGCAGTAAAGGAATTCCTTTCTTGTAACTATCCAATAATGTCCTGCTGTCCCATTTTCCAGAGGTTTTTGACCTGGTAGCCATCAAGATATTCTCTCAGAGATTTGGGGCCCGATTAATCTACCAGACACCCTCCCAGTCCCCAGTGGAAGCAGCAGCAAAGGCAAGAGTGCATTAGATCACTTAGGGTTCAGTTACTGGCTCTACCAGGTAATGGCAGAATTAGCTTGGAGTCAGTATTTAGCTTCTTTGAGATTTATTGTTCTCATCAGTAAAAGGGAAATAACATGCTAAAACCTATCATAATATTATTTGGAGGGTTAAGTCGAATAATACATTTATAATGCCTTCATAGGGGGTCTCAATCTTTTATTGTGCCATGGACCCTTTTAGCAGTTTAGTGAAGCTAATGGACTACTCAGGATAGTTACTTTAAATTCATAAAAAATACATAGATTTACAGAGGAAACCAATCATAATATAGCTATCAAATTAAAAAAATAAATTTGTGTTAGAACTTAATATATGCTTCAACATATTAAAAATTAGAAAATCAAGTTGAGGGTCTGATAACTAATTTTGAGTTAGCAAAGTACATAAATGATATTTTTAGTACAATTTTATTGAGATATACTCACATGCCATATAGCCATCCAAAGTGTACAATTCGTGGTTCACAGTTTCATTGTATAGTTGTGCATTCATCACCACAATCAATTTTTGAACATTTTGATTATTCCAAAATCATATGAGAATAAAAATAAAAATGAAAAAGAACATCTAAAACATTCTATATCCCTTATCCCCCTATTTATTTATTGTTGTTATTTTTATAAATAAAATAAAGTGGCTATCAGCCTCAAGGTTTTTACAATCACATGGTCACACTGTAAAAAGTATATAGTTATACACTTGTCTTCAAAAATCTAGGCTACTGGTATGTAGTTCATTTCAGGTATTTCCTTCTAGCTATTCTAATAAAAAGAGAAATTTATTTATATAATGCATATGAATAACCTCCAGTAACCTCTGACTTTATTTGAAATCTTTCAGCCACTGAAACTTTATTTTGTTTCATTTATCTTCCCCCTTTTGGTCAAGAAGACTTTCTGAGGCCCACGATACTGGGTCCAAGCTCATCCCTGGGAGTCATGTCCCATTTTGCCAGGGAGATATACACCGCTGGGAGTCATGTTCCATGTAGGGGAGAGGGCAGTGAGTTCACCTGCTGAGTTGGCTTAGAGAAGACACATCTAGCTTTTTTCACTTAACTCCTCAAGATCCATTCATCTAGTTGCATGCCTCACAACTTCATTTTTTCTTGCAGCTACTCAATATCCCATTGTATGTATATACCACAGTTCACCCTCTGTTCATCAGTCATGTACCCTTAGGCCACCTCCATCTATTACATATTGTGAATACTGCTGCCATAAACATCAGGTGCAGACGTACATTCATGTCTCTGCTATCAGTTCTTCCAAGTATATACCTAATAATGGGGTTGTGGGATCATATAGCCATCCTAAACTTAGCTTCCTGTGGAACCACCACACTGCCCTTCAGATGGGTTGCACCATTCTACTTCCTTACCAACAGTGAACAGGGAACACTAATCCATCTCCTCACATTTTCTCCAGCACTTGTATCTTTCTGTTTATTTTAAAAACAATTTTAGTCACACTCTATCCAATCCATCCTAAGTTAACATTCCATAGTTCCTGGTATAATCATTTGCATAGTTATGCTTTCACCACCATAATCTATATGAGGACATTTCCATTTCTTCCACAAAAGAAGAGGAAGAGGAGGAAAAAAGTGAACAATAAAAAATAAAAATAAAAAAATGAAATAAAAAAGAAAAACACCAACACCAACACAAGAATCTCATTCCCCTCTTATATCCCCCTTATTGACTTTTAGCTTTGGTGTATTGCCTTTGTTACAATTACTGGGAGCATATTACAATGCTACTGTTAATCATAGACTCTAGTTTGCATTGATTGTATTTTTTCTGTTTTCAATTTTCAATGCTGCAATGTTGACATGTATTTATTCTCCCTCATGTAAAAGAATTCTTTTATTTGTACATTTAATCACTATCATTGACCACTCTAGGTTTTGCTAAGTTATACAGTCACAGTCTTTATTTTCTATCTTTCCCTATGTACCCCTTCTCTTCCTCTTTCAACCCTACTCACACTCATCTTTTGTTCAATGTACTTACAGTACTGTGCTACCATCAGATAATATTGTACTATCCATTTCTGGGTCTATACAATCAATCCTGTTGAACATTCTCTACTCCTGCAGCATCAAATGTCCAATCTCTATCCTCTTTCTATCTGAAAATGTCTGTTCTCAATTTTAAATCTCAAAATTTTGCTCATTAATGTTAGTTCATATTAGTGAAACCATACAGCATTTGTCCTTTTGTTTCTGGATAATTTCACTCAACATAATGTCCTTTGGGTTCATCCATGTTGTTACATGCTTCATGACTTTATTTGGTCTTACAGCTGCATAATTTACTATTTGTACTGTTTGATTATCCACTTGTCCATTGATGGATATTTGGGTTATGTCCATCTGTTGACAATTGCGAATACTTGCCACTATAAATATCAGTGTGCAAATGTCTGTTCACATACCTGCCTTCAGTTCCTCTAAAAATGTATCTAGTAATGGAATTGCTGGGTCATATGAAAATTCTATACTTAGCTTCCTGAAGAACTGCCAAACTGCCTTCCAAGGTGGTTGCACCATTCTACATTCCCACCAATGGTGAATAAATGTGCCTCTTTCTCCACATCCTCTCCAGCATTTGTTATTTTCTGTTTTTTTTTTTAATAATGGCCATTCTAATGGGTGAGAGATGATATCTCATTGTGGCTTTGATTTGCATTTCCCTAATAGCAAATGAGGTTGAGCATCTTTATATGTTTTTGAGCCATTTGTATTTCCTCTTCAAAAAAGTGTCTATTCATGTCTTTTGCCCATTTTTAAATTGGATTGTTTGTATTTTTGTTATTGAGTTGAAGAACCTCTTTATATATTCTGGATAGTAAACCCTTACTGATATATGGTTTCCAAATATTGTCTCCCATTGATAGACTGCCTTTTTACTTTCTTTACAAAGTTCTTTAATGCATGAAAGTGTTCAATTTTGAGGAATCCATTTATCTATTTCTTTTTTCATTGCACATGCTTTGGGCATAAGGTCTAGGAAAGCACCTGCTGTCATAAGATCTTTAGGATATTTCCCTCAATTTTCTTCTAAAAGTTTTTGTGGTTTTAGATCTAATTTTTAGGCCTTTGATCCATTGTGAATTAATTTTTGTATAAATTGTAAGATAGGAATCCTTTTTTATTCCTTTAGATATAGATATCCAGTTAACCAAACTATTTATTGAAGAGGCTGTTCTGTACCAGTTGAGTTGGTTTGACCACCTTATTAAAGATCAATTGTCCATGAATGAGAGGATGAGAGTGTTTCTGAACACTCAATTGTAATCCATTGGTTTACATATTGTAATCCATCTATATCTATATCATCTATATCTATATTTATAGCTATATTTATATCTCTATCTATCTATATCTATATCTATATCTTTATGCTAGTACTATGCTGTTTTGACCACTGTAGCTTTGTAATACGCTTTAAAGTCAGGTAGTATGAGACCTCTGGCTTCATTTCCCTTTTTATAGATATTTTTAACTATTTGGGGTAAACTGTCCTTCTGAATAAATTTGGTTATTGGTTTAATCTATTTCTAGTTTGCTAGCTGCTGGAATGCAACACACCAGCGATGAATTGGCTTTTAATAAAAGGGGATTTATTTTGTTAGTTCTTCAGAGAAAAGGCAGCTAACTTTCAACTGAGGTTCTTTCTTATGTGGGAAGGCACAGGATGGTCTCTACTGGTCTTCTCTCCAGGCCTCTGGGTTCCAACAACTTTCCCCGGGGTGACTTCTTTCTGTATCTCCAAAGGCCTGGGCTGAGCTGCAAGTGCTGAGATGAGGAATGCTGAGCTGCTTGGGCTGTGCTACTTTGAGCTCTCTCATTTAAGCACTAGTCAGTTAACTCAAACGTCATTCATTGCAGCAGGCACGCCTCCTAGCTGACTGCAGATGTAATCAGCAACAGATGAGGTTCATGTACCATTGGCTCATGTCCACAGCGAAAGAATTAGGCACGTTCACCTGGCCAAGTTGACAACTGAATCTAACTACCACAGTCAGGTAGTATGAGACCTCTGGCTTCATTTCTCTTTTCCAAGATAGTTTTAACTATTTGGGGTAACCTGTCCTTCTGAACAAATTTGGTTTTTGGTTTTATCTATTTCTGCAAAGTGAGTTGTTGAGATTTAAATGGGTATTTCATTGAATCTATAAATCAATTTGGGTAGAATTAATAGCTTAACTATATTTAGTTTTCAAATCCATGAAAATGGTATGCCCTTTCATTTATTTATGTCTTCTTTTATATCTTTTACTAATTCCTTGACATTTTCTATGTATAAGTCTTTTGCATCCTTAGTTAAATTTATTTCTAAATATTTGATTCTTTTGGTTGCTGTTGTAAATGGGATTTTTTTTCTTGATTTCCTCCTCAGATTGCTCATTACTAGTGTATGAAAACTCTGCTGATTTTTGGTTGTTGATCTCATACCATGCTACTCTGCTGTATTCATTTCTTAGCTCTAGTAGCTTTGCTCTAGATGTTTTGAAATTTTTGAAATATAGCGTCATATCATCTGGAAACAGAATTTTACTTCTTCCTTTCCAATTTGGATGCCTTTTATTTCTTTTTCTTGTCTAATTACTCTGGCTAGAATTTCCAATACAATGTTGAATAACAATGGAGACAGTGGGCATCTCTTTTCTTGTTTCTGATCTTAGAGGGAAAGCTTTCAGTCTTTCCCCATTGAGGATGATGTTAGCTATGGGTTTTCATATATTCCTTTTATCATGCTGAGGTACTTCCCTTCTATTTCTATTCCTTGAAGTGTTTTCCTCAAGATAGGATGTTGAATCTTGTCAAATTCCATTTCTGCATCAATCAAGGTGACCATGTGGTTTTCCACTTTGATTTATTGATATGGTATATTACCTTAATTGATATTCTTGTGTTGAACCAGCCTTGTATACCTATAATAAATCCCACTTGTTCATGTGTATAATTATTTTCATCTGCTGCTGGATTTGATTTGTAAGTATTTTGTTGAAGATTTTTGCATCGACACTCATTAAAGAGAATGGTATCTTTCATTTTCTGGTAGTATCTTTGTCTAGCTTTGGTGTTATGGTGATGTTGGCTTCATAGAATGAGTTAGGTGGCTTTCCCTCCTCTTAATTTTTTGAAGAATTTGAGCCGTATTGGTAATAATTCTTTCTTGAATACTTAGTAGATAAAGCCTTATGGCCCTGGACTTTTCTTTTTGGAAGTTTCTTGATGACTGATTCAATCTCTGCTTGTGATTGGTTTATGAGGTTGTGTATTTTTTCTTGAGTCATTGTTGGTTGTTCATGCTTTTCTAGGAAGTTGTCCATTTCATCTATGTTGTCTAATTTATTAGCAAATAGTTGCTCATAGTATCCTCTCATTACCTCCTTTATTTCTGTGGGGCCTACTGGTTATTTTCCCTCTCCTTTTCTGATTTTATTTATTTACATCCGGTCTCTTTTTTTTTTTTTGTTAGCCTATCTAGGGGTCCATCGATTTTATTGATTTTCTCAAAGAATAAACTTCTGGTTTTGTTGGTTTTATCCATTGTTTTCATATTCTCAGTTTCATTTATTTCTGCTCAGATCTTCATTATTTCTTTCCTTCTGTTTGCTTTGAGGTTAGTTTGCTATTCTTTCTCTGGTTCTTCTAAGTGAACAGTTCATTCCTCAATTTTTGCTCTTTCTTATTTTTTAGTACAGGCATTTAGGACAATAAGTTTCCCTCTCAGCACCACCTTTTCTGCATCCCACAAGTTTTGATATGTTGTATTTTCATATTCATTTGCCTTGAGATATTTAGTTAAAGCTCTTGTAATTTCTCCCTTGCCCCAGTGGTTGTTTAACTTCCATATATTTGTAAATTTTCTGGCCCTCTGCCTTTTACTGATTTCCAACTTTATTCCATTATGATCAGTGTGCCAGTTTGAAAATATTATGTACCCCAGAAAAGCCAAGTTTTAATCCTAATCCAATCTTGTGTGAGCAGCCCTATCTTTTAATCCTGCTTTAATATTGTAAGTTGGAATCTTTTGATTAAACTGTCTCCCTGGAGATGTGATACATCCAATTATGGGTGTGGCAATTTTATTAAATGGAGATGTAACTCAACCCATTTGAGGTGGATCTTGATTGCTTTATTGGAATCCTTTAAAAGAGGAAACAAATTAGAGCTGACAGAAATGACAGAGCTGAGAGAAACTTCATAGCATAGCTGACACAGATGCTGACATATGGAGAACAGAAACATGGATATTTGGAGATTCTTGGAGCCCAGAAGACATCACCATTAGATGTTAAGCAAGCTAGAACTGTCAGGAAATGAAGGGAAGCCAAGAGATGAAAGCCAGCCCTGGAGAAGCTGAATGAGGAAACCCTACAGGAACAGAGGCTCAAAGAAATGGAGCCCAGCAGTAAGGAATGAGCAGCAGATGCCAGCCGCAAGACTACCCAGCAGACAGAGGTGTTCCTGACCCACAGGCCTTTCTTGAATTAAGATATCTCTTCCCGAATGCCTTATTTTCTAGTTTGGTAGCTGCCAGAATGCAATATACCAGAAATGGAATGGGTTTTTTAAAAGGTGAATTTAATAAGTTAGAAGTTTACAGTTCTAAGGCCATGAAACTGTCCCAATTAAAGCAAGTCTATAGAAATGTACAATCTAGGGCATCCAAGGAAAGATACTTTGATTCAAGAAGCCGATGAAGTTCCGGATTTCTCTCTCATCTGGAAAGGCACGTGTGAACATGACGTCATCTGCTAGCTTCCTCTCCAGGCGTCTTGCTTCATGAAACTCCACTGGGGCATTCTCCTCGTCTCCAAAGTTCGCTGGCTGGTAGACTCTGCTTCGTGGCTCTTGTCATTCTGTCATTCTTCTCTGCTCTCTCAGAATCTCCAAAGGTCGCTGGCTGGTGGACTCTATGGTTCCCTCAGCCTCATGGCTCTGCTTGGCTCTCCTGTGGCTTTCTCGTCATTTTCAAAAGGCATTCTCTCCAAAAATGTCTCCTATTTTATAGGATCCCGGTAAACTAATCAAGACTTACGTAGAATGGGTGGAGACATGTCTCCATATAATCAAGTTTAATACCCACAATTAATTGAGTCACATCGCTGTGGAGATAACCTAATCAAGTTTTCAACCTATAGTACTGAATAGGGAGAAGAAACTGTTGCTCCCACAGGATTGATTAGGATTAAAACATGGCTTTTCTAGGGTACATAAATCCTTTTAAACCAGCACACCTTAGTTTGGACGTTTTGGGGGAGTTAGAACTGTAAACTTGTAACTTATTAAAGTCCTCTTTTTAAAAGCTATTCCAGTTGTGGTATATTGCATTCTGGCAGCCTTTAGCAATCTCAAACAATCAGACAGTGCGTTTTGTATAATTTCAATCTTTTAAAATTTATTGAAACTTGCTTTGTCAACCAGCATATGGTCTATCCTTGAGAATGATCCATGAGTACTTTAGAGAAATGTGTGCTGTTGTAGGGCATACTGTTTTGTAAACGTCTGCTAAGTCTAATTCATTTATCATATCATTGAAAATCTTTTTCCTTATTGATCCTCTGTCTAGATATTCTATCCATTGAGGAAAGAGGTGAATTGAAGACTCCAGCTATTATTGTAGAGGTGTTTACTTCTCCCTTTAGTGCTGTTAGTGTTTGCCTCATGTACTTTGGAACATTCTGGCTTAGTGCATAAATATTTATGATTGTTATGTCTTCTTGTTGAAGTGCTCCTTTTATTAATACATAGTGTCTTTCTTTGTCTCTCTTAATTGTTTTACATTTGAAGTCTTATTTTTCAGATATTAGTATAGCTAGTGCTACCCTTTTCTGGCTTTTGTTTGTGTGAAAGATCTTTTTCCACCCTTTCACTTTCGATCTTTTTTTTGTCTTTGGGTCTAAAGTGAGTCTGTTGTAGACACATATGTATGGGTCCTGTTTTTTAATCCATTCTGCCAGTCTGTGTCTTTTGATTGCGGAGTTTAATCCAGTAACATTTAATGTTATTACCATAAAAGCACTACTTTCTTCTACCATTTTGTCTTTTGGATTTTTGTATGTCATAAAATTTTTTTCTCTGTTTACCTTTACCAATACTCTTCATTTCTACATTCTTCTCCAGACAGCTCTCTCTCCTATCTTTTCCTGTCTTCCTATAGTGCTCCCTTTAGTACTTTTTGTGGAGCTGGTTTCCTGGTCACAAACTCTCTCAGTGACTGTTAGTCAGAAAATATTTAAAAGTCTGCCTCATTTTTGAAGGATAGTCTTACTCTGTATAGAATTCTTGGTTAGCAATTTTTCTCTTTCAGAATCTTAAATATATCATTTTCTCATCTCCATGGTTTCTGCTGAGAAATTGCACATAGTCTTATTGAACTTCCCTTATATGTGACGGATTGCTTTTCTGTTGCTCCTTTCGGAATTCTGTCTTTGACATTTAACAATCTGATTTTACATGGCTTAGAATAGGTCTCTTTGGACCTGTTCTGTTTGGGGTACATTGCACTTCTTGGATCTATAATGTTTTGTCTTACATAAGAGATGGGAAATTTTCTGTGATTTCCTCCATTCTTCTTTCTGTCCCTTTTTACTTCTCTCCATCTTCTTGGACACTCATAACATGTATATTCATGTTCTTAATGTTGTTATTCATTCCCTGAGACCTTGTTCATATTGTTTTTCCCTGTCTGTTCTTCTGTGTGTAGGATTTCAGATGTTCTGTCCTCTAGGTCACTAATCCTGTATTCTGCCTCTTAGACTCTGTTATTGTAGTTCTCCACTGTGTTTTTCATCTCTTCTCTTGTGCCTTTCATTTCCATAAGCTCTGCTATTTGTTTTTTGGAAGTTTTGATTTCTTTGTGTTTACCCAGTGTCTTTCATCTTTTTTGCCATATCTTCCCTCAACTCATTGATTTGACTTTTAATGTGATTTTGCATGTCTGTTTGAACATCCTTAATTAGTTGTTTCAACTCCTGTATCTTATTTAAAATGTTGTTGTGTTCCTTTGTCTGGGCCAACACAAGTTTTTGTTGTGTAGGGTTTTATTTTTTGCTGCTATCTAGGCATTTGATTTCTTCACTTAGTTTGCTTAGTTTGTTCTGGAGGTTATTTTCACTCTTTTACCTAGGATTTTCTTGTTTGTTGGCTTTGTTTTCTTTCTGTTCTTTGGTATTCAATTCAATTTATTTTAGACCTCTAGCATAGCTTTTGTTTAACTGATCAGAATTTTTCAGCTCTTCTGTTTCTGGTTCTTGCCCTGCCTGTATGGAACCTATTTTTGAGGAGAGTCTCCTCAAATATGTTCTACCTTAGTCAGATTTTGCTAGACGAGACTGGCCCATGTCTCATGAGAAGGGAGTAACCAATAGCAAGTTTCTCTGAGAGTGAAGCCCAGCAATTGTCAGACTTTCCTATGAAGCCTCTAGACTCTGTGCTTTTCTTGTCCTGCCCAGCATGTGGTGCTTGTCAGCTTGCAGGTTCCCACCAGCTTAAGATAATATGGTGCCTTCAGCAGCCTCCCTCTTCCAGCTGTGAGGTGAGATAGAGGCTGAGGTAAAAGGTTGGTTTAGATTGTTTCTGTTTTCCAGCCCCTGGGGCCTGACTTCCCTGAAAGAGCGATTCCAATTGAGCTGGGCCCTGCTCCCCTTTTCTTGGGGAAGATACACCCTTTAGGGAATTATCCACATTCACCTGCCTAGTTACTTTGTGTCTCACACATGCCTTAATTCTGCCCTTTCTTGGAGTAGTGGTGAAGCCTGAGAATGCTCACAGTTCTATCTAATGAACTACTAAGAAGTAAAAAAAAAAAGAAAAGAGAAAGAACCTTTTCAGAGCTGGGCCTTAGCTCCCCAGCTTTGCTAATCAAGAGTTGGAGGTGGTACATGGTTCTGTGTGTCCTTAGGCCTATTTGTGTCCTTTTTTTGGTGTCCTGCTTTTCTAAAGTATTTTGTGCTGTCCAAATCAAAAAGCATCTTTTGTTGTTTTTTTTTTCCCCCATCAGCCCTGCCCCTTCTCTGCCAGGGTGAAAACACCTGCTTTCCTTAGTGCTTATTTCCAGTTTAACTGTGCACAGGGCCTGTTTTCAGCAGTTAATTGTTAATTAATTCCACAGTTGGAGATTGATTGAGCTAACTTCCTTGCTACTAGTAGAATCTGTTTATTTTCCTCTTGGGGAACCAACCTACCAGCCCATGGGGGAGGAACACCAACTTCCATGGCTTGGGAGACTTACTGTTCTGTGTGGGATCTCGGATGTTTCACCTATTCTAGACTGGTGTAAGATCTATGTCCAGTCATTGATGTACCCTCAACAGTTGTTCCATAAAGTTCCTGGCTGTCTTCTGGAGCCCAAATGGAGCTTGACTGAGCTACTTTCCCTTGCTCCCAGTAGAGGCTACTTAAAGATAAACTCTTTAGGGAATTATCTCATTCACCTGATTAGTTGCTTTTTCTCTCACACATTCCGTAATTCTACCCTTTCCTCAGGCAGTGCTGAAGCCTGAGACTGCCAGCAGTTCTATCTAATAGGCAGTTAAGAAGTAAAACAAACAAAGAACAGAGAGAAAAAAAATCCTTTTCAGAGCTGGACTCAAGAGCCAGAGTTGGTTCCTGGCTCTATGTGCCCCTAGTCTTGAGGTCCAGACCTTTTCTAGTATTTTGAGCTTTTCCAACTCCAAAAACCTCTTTTTTTTGCCATATCAGGTTTTCTTGCCCCACATTATATCCTCACCTGGAAAGCCTGTTAAACATTAGCCAGCACAGCACTGCTTCTACCTGCCACCGCTTGCCTTATGATTCTGTTTTGACAAAATTTCTCAGTCTTCCTGTTTGACCACTGTCTGGTGCACATTCTTGTATTCTCAGAAAGGAATTTATACACTCTCAGTGTTCCCTGATTCTGTGCTAGAGTCAGATGATGGCAATTTTCTTCCTTGCTAAAACCTAAAAAAGAGGACTTCATTTTCCCACCTGGTGAGAATGACTGTTTCATGAGAGGATTTTCTTTTTACATAGATTTCTAAACCTTCAGACTAATATCCAAGTTCGATCCATTGAAACTTGTAGGAGAAGTCACAAAAATTTAGGTGATTTAGAATGAATATATCTGACATGATGTTCTAGTTTGCTAGCTGCCAGAATGCAATATACCAGAAACAGAATGGCTTTTAGAAAGGGGAATTTAATGAGTTGCTAGTTTACAGTTCTAAGGCTGAGAAAATGTCCCAATTAAAGCAAGTCTATAGAAATGTCCAATCTAAGGCATCCAGGGAAAGATACCTTGGTTCAAGTAGGCTGATGCAGTTCACGGTTTCTCTCTCAAATGAGAAGGGCACGTGGCAAATACAGAGTTTCTCTCTCATCTGGAAGAGCACATTGTGAACACAGCATCATCTGCTAACTTTCTCTCCTGGCTTCCAGTTTCATGAAGCTCCCTGGGAGGCATTTTCCTTCTTCATCTCCAGAGGCCGCTGGTTCATGGACTGTCTGCTTCATGGTGCTATAGCATTCTCTGCTCTCTCTGAATCTCTTATTCTCCAAAATGTTTCCTGTTTTATAGGACTCCAGAAACTTATCAAGACCCACCCAAATGGGTGAAGACATGTCATCACCTAATCCAGTTTAATAATCACCCTTGATTAAATCACATCTCCAGGGAGATGATCTGATTACAGTTTCAAACATACAGTATTGGAGAGGGATTATTCTGCCTTTATGAAATGGGATTTAGATTAAAACATGGCTTTTCTAGGGGACATACATCCTTTCAAACCAACACACAAGAGTTTGAAGCAGGGTCAGCAAACTTTTCCTTAAAAGGCCAGGGAGTAAATATCTTAGGCCTTGTAGGCCAAGAACCAAAATTAAGGCTATTATGTAGGTACTTATATAATCACTTGAAATGTACCATATAAAAATGTAAAAATCTTTCTTAGCTTATGAGCCATAAAAAACAAAACAAAACGAACAAAAAACAACAAAAAAACCCAAGCAACTGGTTGGATTTGGCCTGGGTGCTGTAGCTTTTTAACCTCTGGTATGGATTTTCTTGGGGCATAGGAGAAAGGCACAGTTTTAAGGAAGGAGGCTGGTAGGTGAGGGATGATGAGGATTTACACTAGAATGGTGACAGTGGAGAAAGAAGGAAGAAGCAGGGAGAAATTAAAGGGAATTTAAATAACTGATTAGATAAAGTGGATAAATGAAAGGCTGGCTGCAGTTTGTTACTCTTTCTTTGGTATTAATAAAACATTAGGATATTAAGAGCTTTGAGAAATCCTGCTGTAAGTAAACCCATCTTCGTTCAGTACTGCATTTCACAGTTATTTGTCCATTGAGTTCTTTATTCATGGGATATTTGTTGATGCCCCTAAGTAACTAAAGTATAATGGAATGAACTTGAGGTTTCACTGACTTGACCTATAGATGCATATTCCATGTTGTAGGGATATGTGTTCTTTGAAATGGGAGAATTGAGAATAGTATTATATATATGTGCATGCATGTGCATGTGTCTTTGTGTTTGGTGGGATTATAATATGATTCCCATAGAGAAGATTACCAGCATAAATTATTGGCAGTGCTCTTCCAGTCTTTAAATCCTCTGAGGGAGGAGGCGCAGCAAGATGGTAGCTTAATAAGGTGTGAAATTTAGTTTGCCCTCCAGAGCAGCAAGTAAATGGCTAGGGAAAGTTCAGAAG
Organism: Tamandua tetradactyla; assembly: GCF_023851605.1. Lineage (NCBI taxonomy): Eukaryota > Metazoa > Chordata > Mammalia > Pilosa > Myrmecophagidae > Tamandua > Tamandua tetradactyla. The sequence goes on along the minus strand of NC_135341.1, from coordinate 53,472,242 downwards.
AACTACTGGGGCTATATCAGTGACTGGACACACAGTATATACCAATCTGGACTAGGGGGACCAGCTAAGACCCTACACAAAACTGTATGTCCCCCAAGTTGTAGAGTCTGGCTTCCGTCCCCCATGGGCATGACAGGCTGCTTCCTGAAGGGGAAAGGATTTCCTTTCCTTTCCTCAACCAAACTCTGATTGTGGAATTAACAAATTCTGACTACTAAAATAGGCTCCCAGCACAGATTAACCTGGAATAAGCACTGAAGAACTAGGAGTTTTTGCCCCAGTAGAGAGGAAGTGGGGCTAATGAAACAAAAAACAAACAACAGAGGCTTTGAGTTGGACAATACAAAGTACTGGAAAAGACTGGACCTCATGAAAAGGGGGCACACAGAGCCTGGAGAGACATAAAGCCGCATACCAACCTAAGCTCTTTATTGACAAACCCAAGGAGCAGGGGTCCTGCTCTGCAAAGGCTTTTTTTTTTTTTTGCTTTTTACCTACTCCTTAAAAGCTCATTAGATAGAACTGAAAGCCTTTTCAAGGCTCCAGCATGACCCCAGGTAAGGGAAGAGTTAAGCTTGTTTGAGAGATAAAGTAACTATTCAGGTGAAAGGAGTTAATTCCCTAAAGATTGTACCTTCCTCAAGAGAAAGGTGGGGCCCAGCTCAAGTGAAATCCCTCCTTCAAGGAATTCAGGCCCTGGGGACTGGAAAACTGAAGCAATTAATGCCAAACTATAACCTCACCTCTGTCTCAGCCACACCCCTGGCAGGGTGAGTCTGTTGAAATTAAAGGCTCAGATCACTTTATGCTTTTGGGAAGCTGTGAGCAGACAAGCACCACATGCTGGACAAGATAAGAAAAACACAGAGTCTAGAGGCTGGGTCTCACCCTCAGGGAAAACTGATGCTGGCAACTCTTTCCTCCTGAGAGGAGGCCAGTCTGGTCTGGGAAATATGAATGGGGTCTATAATATCTGAGGAGACTCTCCTCAAAAAAAAGTCTCCATGTAGGCAGGGCAAGAAACAAAACAAGAACTGAAAAATTCTGATTAGTTAAACAGAACCTATGCTAGAGGTCTAGAATAAGTTGAACTGATTGTCAAAGAACAGATAGAGAACAAAGCCATCCAGCAAGGAAATCCTAGGTGAAAGAGTCAAAGCAACCTCTAGAATAAACTAATTAAGGAAATTAAATGCCTAGATACCAGCAAAAAATAATGAGTCATACTAGGAAGATCAAAGATATGGCCCAGTCAAGGGAACAAACCAACAACTCAAATGACATACAGGAATAGAAACAACTAATTCAAGATATTTGAACAGACATGGAAAATCTCATAAAAATTCAAATCAGCCACTTGAGGGAGGATATAAAGAAGGCATTGGGCAAACAAAAAGAAGAAATTGGAAGTTTTAAAAAACAAATCACAGAACTTATGGGAATGAAAGGCATTATAGAAGCTATGAAAAAAATGTAAACCTACAGCAATAGATTTGAAGAGGCAGAAGAAAGGATTAGTGAACTAGAGTCCTGGACATATGAAATCCAGCACACAAAAGAAAATATAGGGAAAAGAATGGAAAAATATGAGCAGGGCCTCAGGGAATTGAATGACAACATGAGCTACATGAATGTATGTGTTGTGGGTGTCCCAGAAGAAGAAGAGAATGGAAAAGGAGAAAGACTAATGGAGGAAATAACCACTGAAAATTTCCCATCTCTTATGAAAGACATAAAATTGCAGATCCAAGAAGTGCAGCATACTCCAAACAGAATAGATCCAAATGGACATACTCCAAGACACTTACTAATCAGATTGTCAGGTGTCAAAGAGAAAGAGATTTTTGAAATCAGTAAGAGAACAGAAATCCATCACATGCAAGGGAAGCCCAGTAAGACTAAGTGTGGATTTCTCAGCAGAAACCATGGAGGCAAGCAGGCAGTGGTATGGTATATTTAAGATTCTAAAAAAGGAAAATTGCCAACCAAGAATTCTATATTGAGCAAAGTTATCCCTCAAAAATGAGGGGGAAATTAAAATATTCTCAGATAAACAATCACTAAAAGAATTTGTGTCCGAGAGACAGGTTCTGCAAGAAATATTAAAGGGAGGGCGGGTGATGGTGGTGCAGTGGCAGCATTCTCTCCTGCCATGCTGGTGACCTGGGTTTGATTCCCAGTGCCTGTCCATGCAAAAACAAAACAAAACAAAACAAAAAAAAAACTAAAGGGAGCAGTACAGGTAGATAGGAAGAGGCAGGAGAGAGAGGTCTAGAGTAGAGTGAAGAATCAGACTATCAGTAAGGGTATACAGGAAGAAATATATAGATATGACATATAAAATCCAAAAGGCAAAATGGTGCAAGAGAAAGTACTGCCTCTACAGTAATAACACTAAACTCCCAAATCAAAGGACATAGTATGGCAGAAGGGATTACAAAACAGGATCCATCTATATGGTGTCTACAGAAGACTCATTTTAGACCCAAAGACAAAAATAGGTTGAAAGTGAAAGGTTGGGAAAAGATATTTCATGCAAACAACAATAAAAAAAGAGTAGGAGTAGATATACTAATGTCTAACAAATTAGACTTCAAATTTAGAACACTTAAAAGAGACAAAGAAGTACACTATATGTTAATAAAATGAAAAATTCAATCAGAAGACATAACAATCATGAATATTTATGCAACAAGCCAGAGTGCTCCAAAGTACATGGGGAAAATGTTGACAGCACTAAAGGGAGAAATAGACACCTTTGCCATAATAGCTGGAGACTTCAATTCCCTAATCTCATCAATGGATAGAACATCTAGACAGAGGATCAGTAAAGAAACAGTGAATTTTAATAATACAATAAATGAACTAGTCTTAACAGACATTTGTAGAACATTCCACTTGACAGCGGCAGGATACAGATTTTTCTAAAGTGCTCATAGATCATTTTCAAGAATAGACCATATGCTGGGTGTCATGGTCAGGTTCATGTGTCAACTTGGCCAGGTGCTGGAACCTGTTTGTCTGGTTGGGCAAGTTCTGGCCTGTTTGTTGCTATGAGGACATTTCATAGAATTAAATCATGATCACATCAGCTGCATCCACAGCTGATTCCATTTGTAATCAGCCAAGGGGAGTGTCTTCTGCAATGAGCCATGCTTAATCTAATCACTGGAAGCCTTCTGAGGAGGATTCAAAAGAGACAGCCTCTTTTCCTGCTTTGGCTGGTGAGCCTCTCCTGTGGAGTTCATCCAGACCCTCCATCAAAACTGTCAACTTCACAACCTGCCCTACGGATTTTGAACTCTATGTTCCCATGGTTACATTAGACACTTTTATAAGTTTTATATTTACAGATAGTTCCTGTTGATTCTGTTTCTCTAGAGAACCCTAACTAATATAACTTGGTACCAGGAGTGGCTCTTAAGAAACAGAATCTTAAAAATGTTTTTTTACAGTTGGTTTTCTATTCTGACTGTACTCAAAGGCAGTAAAGACTCTGATTCCTGTAATCAGAATGATACTGCCAATCCATGGGGTGAGTTGGCAAAAGAGGTAGTCAACATATCACCATTCTGTCCTTCTAATCCTTCACTTGTATGAAGCCAGGCTCTGGGGAATAATGTTTTTGACACCTTTAGAGATTTTTGTGGAAATAGGAGGTATAGAGATGTTGGCTGGTTGTTGTTAGAGACATTGTATACATTAATGACTGAAAGGGATGGGCTTAAGACTTCAAATGAAAAGTTTGTGCGTCATCTGACAGATGTGAACAGTTCTATGAGTGTCCTAAAGGAAAATCTTATTTCGTGTAGTTGTAGACCTGAGAGCTCCAAAAATCAGACTCAGAATCTTATTAAATAGCAACCTTAAAATTTAAACTGAAATCTCAATCTTGCATGGTGTCTGCCATTAAAATGAGGGCACTTATTGGAAAGGATTGGGACCCTGAAAAATGGGATAGTGACATATGGATTGATAATGATGTCAGTGATGAGGTTGAAACCCTGGGTCATACTGAGTTTTCTCTAGATAACCCTGTAATAGTCTGCCCTGAGGACATAGCTGCCCCACCTCCAGCCTGCCTTGAGAAGTTGGTGACCCAACCTCCACCTGAAGGGATTAGCCATAGAGTTATTAATTCTATTTCATCAGATGAAACTGCAAATGAATACCCTGAAGCAAATGGCTTGGAAGATACTTCTAATTCTTTTCATGACCTACCACCACCACCCCTCATTTCTTCCAGACCTATAACTAGACTGAAGTCCCCAGAGGCCCCTAAAGGTGAGGTACAGTGTATCACACATGAGGAGGTACGTTATACTCCAAAAGAACTGTGTGAGTTTTCCAGTTTATACAGGCAGAAATCAGGGGAATATGTATGGCAATGGATTTTAAGGGTGTGGGATAATGGTGGGAGGAATATAAGGCTGTATCAGGCTGAATTTATTGATATGGGCCCACTAAGCAGAGATTCTGCATTCATTATTATAGCTTGAGGTAGGTTAGAGAAAGCATTAACAATTTGTTTGGATGGTTGGCTGAAACATGGATCAAAAGGTGGCTGACATTACTTGAGGTTGAAATGCCAAAACTGTCCTGGTGTAATGTAGATGAGGGAATCCAGGGGCTTAGAGAGAATGGAATGTTAGAGTGGATTTATCATGCAAAGGCTGCTCTTATACCCCAGGAATGTCCAGAGGATGCACCTTTTACCAAACAGTGAGAAATAAATTTGTGAGACTAGCGCCATCATCCCTGAAGAGCTCTGTAGTTGCACTTGTCTGTAGGTCAGATATTCCTGTGGGAACTGCTGTCACTGAACTGGAAGCCTTAAACATAATGGGGATGACTGGATCTCGAGTTGACAGAAGCCAGGTGGCAGCACTTAATCTCCCAAAACAGGGTAGACGTGGCTATTGTAATAGCAAACCTAAAGTAGTAGCCAAGATAATCTGGCTCACAGAGATTTGTGGCATTGGCTAAGTAAATCATGGGGTACCTAGAAGTACATTAGGTGGGCAGTCTACTAAATTCTTGTTTGAGCTGTATAAACAAAAGAGTTCTAGGTCAAGTGAACCGGAGTCTAACTTGAATTACAAAAACACAGAGTTGCGGCCCCTTTATCAATTTCCAGACTTGAGACAGTTTACAGACCCAGAGCTCCTTGAATGAAAGGGAGCCCAGGTCCTTTGGGGAAGAACCCTTTTATACTGCCACAGATTTATACTGTTAATCTTCTTCCAAGCCTTCCTATTTTGGTTTGCTAGTTGCTGGAATGCAGCACACCAGAGATGGATTGGCTTTTAATAAAAGGGGATTTATTTCTTTAAAACATGTAGTTCTTCAGAGAAAAGGCAGCTAACTTTCAACTGAGGTTCTTTTTTATGTGGGAAGGCACAGGGTGATCTCTCCTGACCTTCTTTCCAGGCCTCTGGGTTCCAACAGCTTTTCCCGGGGTGATTTCTTTGTGCATCTCCAAAGGCCTGGCTGAGCTGCGAGTACTGAGATGAGATATGCTGAGCTGCTTGGGCTATGCTATGTTCAGCTCTCTCATTTAAGCTTCCACCCAATTAAATCAAACATCATTTCATTGCAGCAGGCATGCCTCCTAGCTGACTGAAGATGTAATCAGCAACAGATGAGTTTCACATGCCATTGGCTCATGTCCACAGCAATAGAACTAGGCACCTTCACCTGGCCAAGTTGACACCTAAACCTAACTGCCACACCTCCTGAAAGGAGACTGACAGCCTTTTACCAGGGTAACTATGCACTGGGGAAAAAGAAATGATCAAATATTTTGGGGATTATTAGACACTGGTTCAGAAGTGACATTAATTCCAGGAGACCCAAAATATCACTCAGATCTATCAGTCAGAATGGGGGCTTATGGAGGTCAGGTGATCGATGGAGTTTTAGCTTAGATCCATCTCACAGCAGCTCCAGTGAGGCCCTGGACCCATTCTGTTGTTATTTCCCCAGTTCCAGAATATATAATTGGAATAGACATACCGAGCAATTGGCAGAATCCCCACTTGGCTCTATAACTCATGGAGTGAGTCCTACTATGGTGGGAAAGGCTAAGTGGAAGCTGCTAGAACTACCCCTACCTAGCAAAATAGTAAATCAGAAGCAATACCGATTCCTGGAGATATTGCAGAGATTACTGCCACTCTTAAGGACTTGAAGGAGGCAGAGGTGGTGATTCCCACCATATCCCCATTCCACTCTCCTATTTGTCCTGTGCAGAAAACAGATGGGTCTTGGAGGATGACAGTGGATTATTGTAAGATCAACCAGGTGGTAACTCCAGCTGCAGCTACTGTTCAGATGTGGTATCATTGCTTGAGCAAATCAATACATCATCTGGTACCTGGTATGCAGCTTTGATCTGTCAAATGCCTTTTTCTCAATAGCTGTTAGTAAGGACCACCAGAACAGTTTGCTTTCAGCTGGCAAGGTCAGCAATAGACTTTCAGTGTCCTACCTCAGGGGTACATCAACTCTCCAGCCCTATGTCATAATCTTGTCCACAGGGATCTTGTTCATTTCTCCCTCCCACAAGACATCACACTGGTTCATTATATTAATGATATTATGTTGATTGGACCTAGTGAGCAAGAAGTAGCAACTACTCTAGACTTACTGGTAAGGCATTTGCATGTCAGAGGATGGGAAATAAATCCAACAGAAATACAGGGGCCTTCCACCTGAGTGAAATTTCTAGGTGTCCAGTGGTGTGGGACATGTCGAGCTATCCCTTCTAAGGTGAAGGATATGTTGCTGCTTTTCGCCCCTCCCCACAACCAAAAAAGAGGCACAATGCCTAGATGCTCTCTTTGGATTTTGGTGACAACATATTCCTCATTTGGGTGTGCTATTCTGACCAATTTATCGAGTGACCAGAAAAGCTGCTAATTTTGAGTGGGGTCCTGAACAAGAGGAGGCTCTGTGATAGGTCCAGGCTGCTGTACAAACTGCTCTGCCACTTGAACCATATGACCAGCAGATCCAATCGTGCTGAAAGTGTAGTGGCAAATAGAGATGCTGTTTGGAGCCTTTGGCAGGCCCCTATAGGAGAATCACAACACAGATCCTTAGGATTTTGGAGCAAAGCCTTATCATCTGCTGCAGATAACTACTCTTCTTTTGAGAAACAGCTTTTGGCCTGCTACTGGGCCTTAATCATAGGCCACCAAGTTACCATGAGACCTGAGTTGCCTATCATGAGCTGGGTGTTGTCTGGCCCACCAAGCCATAAAGTTAGGTGTGTACAGCAGCACTCCATCATAAAATGGAAATGGTGTATACGAGATAGAGCCAGAGCAGGTCCTGAAGGCACAAGTAAGTTACATGAGGAAGTGGCCCAAATGCTCATGGTCTCCACTCCTGCCACCTTACCTTCTCTTTCCCAGACCACAGCTGTGGCCTCTTGGGGAGTTCCTTACAGTGAACTGACTGAGAAAGAGAAAACTTGGCCCTTGTTTACAGATGGTTTGGCATGATATGCTGGTACCACCCAAAAATGGATAGGTATAGTACTCCAACCCCTTTCTGGGGTGCCCTTGAAGGACAGTGGTGAGGGGAATTCCTCCAAGGCAGAACTTTGAGCAGTTGTTCATTTTGCTTGGAAGGAGAACTGACTAGAGGTGCATTTATATATTGACTCAAGGGCCATTGCTAATGGTTTGGCTGGATGATCAGGGACTCAGAGAGACCATAATTGGAAAATTGGTGACAAAGAGGTTTGGGGAAGAGGTATGGGGATAGACCGTTCTGAGTGGGCAAAAAACATGAAAATATTTGTGTCCCATGTGAATGTGCACCAGTTGACTTTGGCAGAGGAAGGTTTTAATGGTCAAGTGGATAAGATGACCTGTAATGTGGATACCAGTCAGACTCTTTCCCTAGCAACTCCTGTCATTGCCCAGTGGGCTCATGAACAAAGTGGTCATGGTGATAGGGATGGAGGTTGAGCATGGGTTCAGTAACATGAACTTCTACTCACCAAGGCTGACCTGGCTACAGCCCCTGCTGAGGGCCCAATCTACCAGCAGCAGAGACCCACACTCAGCCCCTGATATGCCATCGTTCCCCAAGGTGACCAGCCTGCTATATTGTGGCAGGTTGATTACATTGGACCAGCAATGTAAAAATTTAGTTTACAGATCTAAGGCTGAGAAAATGTCCCAGTTAAAGCAAGTCTATAGAAATCTTCAATCTAAGGCATCCAGGGAAAGATATCTTGGTTCAAGAAGGCCAACGAAGTTCAGGGTTTCTCTCTCAAGTGGAAGGGCACATGGTGAACACAGTCAGGGGTTCTCTCTCATCTGGAAAGGCACATGGTGAACACAGTCAGGGTTCCTCTCTCATCTGGAAGGGCACATGGTGAACACGGTGTCATCTGCTAGCTTCTTCTCCTGGTTTCCTGTTTCCTGAAGCTCCCTGGGAAGCATTTTCCTATCTCATCTCCAAAGGTCGCTGGCTAGTGGGTTCTGCTTTGTCCTAACTGGAATGGACGCATACTCTGGATATGGGTTTTGCTTTCCCTGCATGCAATGCTTCTGCCAAAAGTGCCATCCATGGGCTTACAGAATGTCTTATCCTTCATCATGGTATTCCATGCAGCCTTGCTTTTGAACAAGGAACACACTTCATAACGAATGAAGTACAGGTATGGGCACATGCTCATGGACTTCTCTGATCATACCATGTTCCCCATCATCCAGAAGCAGCTGGATTGATAGAATGGTGGAATGGCCTTTTGAAAATTCAATTACAGTGAAAACTAGGTGGCAATCCCTTGAAGGGCTGGGGTAGAGTTCTCCAGGAAGCTCTGTATGCTCTGAATCAGCATCCACCATATGGTGGTGTTTCTCCCTTCACCAGGAACCATGGCTCCAGGAACCAAGGGGTGGAAATGGGAGTGGCACCACTCACTATTACCCCTAGTGATTCACTAGGAAAATTTTTGCTTCCTGTCCCTGAAACCTTGAGCTCTGCTGGTCTACAGGTTTTAGTTCCAAAAGGGGGAGTGCTTCCACCAGGAGAAACAACAATGATTCCATTGAATTGGAATCTAAGACTGACACTTGGTCACTTTGGGCTACTCATCCCCCTGGATCAACAAGCCAAGAAGGGGAGTACATTACAGGCTGGGGTGATTGACCCTGACTATCAGGGGGAAATAGGACTGCAACTACAAAATGGAGGTAATGAAGAGTTTTCCTGGAATATAGGAGATCCCTGTGCTGGTTTGAAAGGATCTATGTCCCCTGGAAAAGCCATGTTTTACTCTAAATTCCATTTCATAAAGGTAGAATAATCTCCATTCAATACTGTATGTTTGAATCTGTAATTATATCATTGCCAGAGAGATGTAACCCAATCAAGGGTGGTTGTTAAGCTGGATTGGGGGAAGCATGTCTCCACCCATTTGGATGGGTCTTGATTAGTTTCTGGAGTCCTATAAAAGAAGGAACATTTTGGAGAATGAAAGAGATTGAGAGAGCAATTCAGAGAGAGAAGAGGAGAATGACATAGCCACAAGAAGCAGAGTCCACCAGCCAGTGACCTTTGGAGATGAGATAGGAAAATGCTTCCCAGGGAGCTTCAGGAAACAGGAAGCCAGGAGAAGAAGCTAGCAGATGACACCGTGTTCACCATGTGCCCTTCCAGATGAGAGAGGAACCCTGACTGTGTTCACCATGTGCCTTTCCAGATGAGAGAGAACCCCTGACTGTGTTCACCATGTGCCCTCTTCCACTTGAGAGAGAAACCCTGAACTTCGTTGGCCTTCTTGAACCAAGATATCTTTCCCTGGATGCCTTAGATTGAAGATTTCTATAGACTTGCTTTAACTGGGACATTTTCTCAGCCTTAGAACTGTAAACTAGCAACCTATTAAATTCCCCTTTTTAAAAGCCATTCCATTTTTGGTATATTGCATTCTGGCAGCTAGTAAACTAGAACAATCCCCTATGGCATCTTTTGGTACTAACATGCCCTGTGATTAAAATCAATGGAAATATGCAGCAACCTAATCCATGCAGGACTACCAGTGGCTCTGAAACTTCAGGAATGAAACCAGGCAAACAACCACAGCCAGTTGAAGTGCTTGCTGAGGGCAAAGGGAACATGGAGTGGGTAGTGGAAGAAGGTGGGGATAAATATGAACTATGACCACATGATCAGTTACCGAAACAAGGACTGTAATGCTGTTTTGTTCATGTTATACTATTTAAGAGATATCAAGTTTAAGGATGAATATTACCCAAGGACTTGCAACCTATTCTAGGGAGAATGTGTTTCTGGTTATATGCAGATCAGTTGAGTATTGTTAGGCGAGGGAAAAAATGTGTCTTTTATTATTTTCTATTTAGAAATTAGGTATGGTTTAAGGTGATGTGTATAGCTGCCAAGTTGACAGGGGGTGGACTGTCATGGTCAAGTTCATGTGTCAACTAGGCTAGGTGGTGGTACCTGTGTGTCTGGTTGGGCAATTGCTGGCCTGTCTGTTGCTGTGAGGACATTTCATAAAATTAAATCGTGATCACATCAACTGCATCCACCGCTGATTCCATTTGTAATTAGCCAGGGGGAGTCTTCTACAGCAAGTGATGCTTAATCTAATCACTGGACGCCTTTTAAGAAGAATTCAGAAGTGACAGGCTCTCTTCCTGCTTCAACTGGCGACCCTCTCCAGTGGAGTTCATGCCCCTCCATCAAAGTCATCAGCTTCACTGCCTGCCCTATGGATTTTGGACTATATGTTCCCATGTTTACATGAGACAATTTTATATTTACAGATATTTCCTGTTGATTGTTTCTCTAGAGAACCTTAACTAATGCACTGCGTCACAAAGCAAGTCTCAAGAAATTAAAAAAATTGAAATATTATAAAACACCTTCTTGGATCATAATGGAGTGAAGTTGGAAATCAATGAGAGGCAGATGACCAGGAAATTCACAAATATATGGAGGCTAAACAACATACTCTTAAATGACATGGGGGCCAAGGAAGAAATTACAAGAGAAATCAATAAATGTCTTGAAGCAAATGAAAATAAAGACAGAACATATCAGAGTCCATGGGAAGCAGCAAAGGCAGTGCTGAGTGAAATTTATTGCCTTAAATGCCTATATTAAAAAATAAGAAAGAGCAAAAATCAAAGAATTAATGGTTCACTTGGAAGAACTAGAGAAAGAATAGCAAAGTAACCCCAAAGCAAACAAAAAGAAAGAAATAATGAAGATTAGAGCAGAAATAAATGTAATTGAGAGTATGAAAACAATTGAGAAAATCAACAAAACCAGAATTTGGGAATTTGATTCTTTGAGAAAATCAATATATTTGATGGACCCCTAGCTAGGTTGACAAACAAAACAAACAAACACAAAGAACAGAGAATGAGGGAGAAAAGATGCAAGTAAATAAAATCAGAAATGGAAGAGGAATCATAACCACTGACCCCGCAGAAATAAAGGAGATAATGAGAGGATACTATGAGCAACTATATGCTAATAAACTAGAGAACATAGATGAAATGGACAACTTCTGAGAAAGGCATGAGCAACCAACATTGACTAGAGAAGAAATAGACAACCTCAACAAACCAATCATAAGTAAAGAGATTGAATCAATCATCAAGAAGCTCCCAAAAAAGAAAAGTCCAGGATTAGATGGCTTCACATGTGAATTTTACCAAGCATTCAAGAAAGAATTAGTACCAATCCTGCTCAAACTCTTCAAAAAAAATTGAAGAGGACTGAAAGCTACCTAACTCATTTTGTGAAGCCAACATCACCCTAATGACAAAGCTAGACAAAGATACTACAAGAAAAGAAAATTACAGACCGATCTCCTTAATGTATATAGATGCAAAAATCCTGAACAAAATATATGCAAACCAAATTCAGCAGCTCATTAAAAGAATTATACACCATGACCAAGTAAGATCTATTCCAGGTATGCAACAATGGTTCAATATAAGAAAATCAATTAATGTAATTCAACATATCAGTAAATCAAAGTGGGAAAAGCACATGATCATTTCAATTGATGCAGGAAAAGAATTTGACAAAATTCAAGATCCTTTTTGAGAAAAACACTTCAAAGGATAGGAGTAGAAGGGAATTTCCTCAACATGATAAAGGGAATGTATGAAAAACCCACAGCTAACATTATCCACAATGGGAAATGACTGAAAGCTTTCCCTCTAAAAGCAGGAACAAGATGAGGATGCCCACTGTCACCATTGTTATTCAACATTGTGCTGGAAGTCCTAGCCAGAGCAATTAGACAAGAAAAAGAAATAAAATGCTTCCAATTGGAAAGGAAGAAGTAAAACTCTCACTGTTTGCAGATGATATAATCCTACATGTTGAAAATCCTGAAAAATCTATAGCAAAGCTACTATAGCTAGTAAATGAGTTCAGCAAAATGGCAGGGTACAAGATCAACACCCCAAAATCATTAATATTTCTATATACTAGTAATGAGCAATCCAAGGAAGAACTGAAGAAAAAAATTCCATTTACAACAGTAATCAAAAGAATCAAACATTTAGGAATAAATTTAACTGAGGATACAAAGACCTATATACAGAAAACTACAAGAAATTGCTAAAAAAAACTCATGGAAGACCTAAATAAATGGAAGGGCATAATGTGTTCATGAGTTGGAAGAGTAAATATAGTTAAGATGCCAATTCTTTCCAAATTGATTTATATATTCAATGCAACACCAATTAAAATCTCAACATCTTCCTTTGCAGAAATAGCAATCCAATAACCATATTTATTTAGAAGGTAAGGGTGCCACAAGTACCTAAAAATATCTTGAGAAAAAAAGTGAAGTGGGAGGTCTCACATTACCTGACTTTAAAGCATATTACTTAGCTACAGTGGTCAAAACAGCATGGTACTAGTGTAAAGATATGCATATATATACATACATATATGTATGTATATACTGACCAATGGAATAGAATTGACTGTTCATATATAGCCCCTCTTATCTATGGACAATTGATCTTTGATAAGGCATTCAAGCCAACCCTCTTCAATAAATGGTGCTTGGAGAACTGGATATCCATATGAAAAGAATGATAGAGCCTCCATATTTCACACCCTATATAAAAATTAACTCAAAATGCATCAAAGACTTAAACCTAGAAGCCAAGGCCATAAACCTTTTAGAATAAAATGTATGGAAATATAAAACTTATAGTAGGAGGTGGTTTCCTAGCCCTTACGCCCAAAGTGCAAATATTAAAAAAAGAAATAGATAAATAGAATTTCCTCAAAATTAAACACTTTTGTGCATCAAAGAACTTTGTCACGAAAGTAAAAAGGCAGCCTACACAATGGGAGACAATATTTTGAAACCACATGTTCCATAAAGGTTTATTATCCAGAATAACAAAAAGACAACCCAATTAAAAAATGGGTAAAAGACATGAACAGACACTTCTCAGAAGAAGAAACAAATGGCTAAAAGGCACATAAAAAGATGCTCAACTTCACTGGCTATTAGAGAAATGCAAATCAAAAGCACAATGAAATATCATTTTACATCCATTAGAATGACCATTACCAACACACACACACACACACACACACACACACACACACACACACACACACACACACACAACAGAAAACAACAGCTGAAGAAGCAATGAAAATTCTCTTTTCTTCCCTTAAAAGTCTTCAACTGATTGGATTACATCCAGCTGATTGGATTCTCTAGTTGGTCATAGATGTAATCAGTCACAGATGCAATCAACTGACTGAGGATTTAATAAATGAGCCAGGAAATATCCTTGCAGTAATGGTTAGACCAGTATTTGCCTTACCTGATAACTGGGCACCATCACCTGGCCAATTTGCACTTTAGCCCAACCATCACAATAAGTGTCAAAGCTAATAATTGAATTCAGGTTTGCATGACTCAAACGTACCTCCATGATCTAAAGCAGTAAATCCTGTACTTCTTTATTTATTGATAATATGAGTTATTCCTGTTTCTCATGGAAGCATCCCCCAAACTTAGGTTGGTTCAAGCTCCTTATATCGGATCACTTGATTGATAAAGTTGTACATAGGCAGGTCAAGGATAGATAGAGAAGCCCATTGGATTCTGGGCATGTGCACAGATACTTGATCCAGACCACAATTTAAGATTTTGTTCAAGTACAACATCTGTATATCTAACAGTCTTGGTCTATCCATCCATTTTTCCGTTCATCTATTATCCATCCTCCATTCATCCACCCATCCATCTATCCATTCATCTACCATCTTCCTAAAACTGTTATGACTACTGACTGAGGAATTAAACCTAGTTTGACACTAATGGAAATGAAAGCTAAATTTAATTTCTTTACTTCATAATATCAAATTAATTCAATAGGCATGATATTAAGAACAAGTAGGCCATTTATTAAAATACTCTTGGGGAAGATGATTTAGTAGGACAGGCTGAATTTACCCTTGCTTCATGGAACAACTAGAAAAGTGACAGAAAATGACTGGGGCAGCAGTTCCAGGTTCAAATTACACTACACAGGGAGGTCCTGGATGATAAAAAGGAGAAATTGATATGGAGAAAATGGGGTGAGTGTGCTTAATGGTGCATTCACCTGAGATAAGTGGTAGTGCATAGGAAGGAGTGGGTCCTGAAGACACGGAGCACCCCTGCATTTCCACCTGCCTTTGCACCTAGCCTAGGAGCTCTTCCCTCTCAGCTTTGCAGCTGAAAGCTCCTGTGGGGAACTCAGAAGCTGAGCAACTTGGTTTGACTGTGCACATACCTTCCCCTAACCCCTGAGACAATCTGCTGTGAGCACCTGTTTTTTTGTGGGGGAGAGATTGGGGTGCCAGTCTCTGGCACTAGGGGAGACACAGAGTGGAGCTGTCCTGACAATTGACTTGTGAAAGAGGTCTATTGGGTCCTGCTAACACTTCCCTTTCCCCGTGGAGGTCTGGAGCCCTTAGGCATGCATGGGTGGAAGGGCATGGCCAAGAAAGTGAGTTGTGCTGTATTGCTAGGCTTTTCTGGGTTGGCTTAGGGCCAGGATAGTTGAAATACTCAGTCCCACAGCCCAAGGGCATCCCAAGCAGAAGCCTGGTGTGTACCAGATCCATTGGGCCCACAAGCAGATTGTCCACCAAGGTTCACACTGCCCACTCCCCTGCCCCAGCATTAGTGACTTTCAGTGTACCAGCTGCCTTGGCAAGAATTTCACTGGGTCTCCATCCTGCTCAGATGGCTGCCTCAGTCAGGGAGAGGTGGGACTGAGGGGAAAAGGTGATCCAAGAGTGTCATCAGCTGGAAAGATACAGAAAGTGCATTTTGGCAAACTGCCTATCTGCCTAGCTTTCAACAGATATTCGAGTAGAGTTGCAGCTCCTGCATGAGATCCAGGCCTTCATTTGGTGGGGGAATTACTGACAAACCAAGAGTAAAAGGAGTACTTCAGTGCAAACCCAAGGACATACAAAACATACCAAAAGGAAATCAACTTTCAAAATAACCTTATCAAGTTAATCAAATACCACAGTGCCAACAGAAAATCACCAAGCACGTGAAAATGCAGGCAGATATGACCTAGCCAAATGACCAAATTAAAACACTGGAGAAGACACAGAACTTGGAAAAACTGATCAAAGATGTTCAAACAAACCCCCTAAGTAAATTCATTAGGTTGGCTAAGAACATAAAGGATATCAAGAACACACTAGAAGAGCATAAAGAAGAAATTTCAAGAATATCTAGAAAATAGATCTCACATAGATGAAAGATAATATAGACAAAATTTAAAATATAATAGAGACAAACTAACAGCAGATTTGAAAAGGCAGAAGAAAGAATAAGTGAACTGCAGGATGGAAAACTGAATTTGAGAGTATAAAAGAACAAACAACAAATAGATGAAAAATTGAAATTGAATCTCAGAAAATGATGAACAACATGAAGTGCACAAAGACAAGGATCATCAGTGTCCCAGAAGGACAAAATAAGAATAGAGGGCTAGAAAGATTAGTTGAGGAGATAATGGGGGAAAACTTCCCAACCTTTATAAAAGATGTAAATATGCAAATCAAAGAAGCCCAGTAATCCCCAAATAGAATAAATCCAAATAGACCCATTCCAAGACACATTCTAATCAGATTCTCAAATGCTGAAGAGAAGCAGAAAGTCCTGAAAGCAGGAATAGAAAAGTGATTCACCATATACAAGGGAAGCCACATAAGACTAAGTTCGGACTACTCAAAAGGCACCATGTAGGTGAGAAGACAGTGGTATGATATATTTAAGAATCTGAAAGAGGGAAACTTCAAGCTAATAATTGTTTATCCAGCAAAGTTGTCCTTTAAAAGTGATGGAGAGATTAAAATTTTCACAAAACAAATGCTGAGAGAATATAAGAGAACTGCACCTACAAGAAATACTAAAGGGAGTCCTGAGACTGAAAAAAAAAAAGGAGGGGGGAGGTCTGGAGGAGGGCACAGAATTGAAGGGTACCAGTAAGAGTAACTTCAAGGATAAAAAGAGAGGGAAATGAATATGTAAATCTTTCAATTAAAAACCAAAGGGTAAGATGGTAGATTCAAGAACTGCTGTTACAGTAGTACTTTGATGAACAGATTGACAGAATAGATTAAAAAATAAGATCCATCTATATGTGGCTTCCAAGAGACTCATCTTAGTCCCAAGGATATAAGTAAACTGAAAGGGAAAGGATGGAAAAAGAAATTCCATGCAAACTGTAACCAAAAGAAAGCAGGATTAGCTATACTAATATCAGAAAAAAATGGATTTTAAATGCAGAGATGTCATAAGAGACAAGGAAGGACACCACATATTAATAAAAAGAACAAGTCACCAAGAAGAAATAACAATCAGAAATGTTTATGCTCCCAATCAATGAGTTCCAAAGTACATGAAGCAAACCTTCGCAAAACTGTAGGTAATAATAGGCATTTCAACTATAATAGTGGGAGACATAAATATACCACTCTCCTCTGTAGATAGAACAGCCAGACAAACGGTCAATAAGAAATAGAGACCCTAAACGATGTGGTAAATGAATTAGAACTAACAGACATATATAGATAGTTTCATCCCAGAACATCAGGATATAAATTCTTCTCAAGTGCTCATGAAACAAATTTAAAAATATTGAAATTATTCAAAACACTTTCTCTGATCACAATGGAATCGAGCTGGAAATCAATAACCACCAAGGAACCAGAACTTTCACAACTATAAGGAGATTAAAAACACACTCTTAAAACAATTAGTGAGTCAAAGAAGAAATTCCAAGAGGGATCAGTAAATATCTGGAAATGAATAAAAATGAGAACACAACATATCAGAATTTATGGGATGCGGCAAACTCAGTGCTGAGAGGGAAGTTTATTGCCTTAAATGCCTATATAAAAAAAGACAGAGCAAAAATTGAGGATTTAACTGTGTACCTTGGAGGAACTAGAGAAAGAACAGTAAACAAACCCAAATGCAAATAGAAAAGTAGCAATAGCAAAGATTAAAGCAGAACTAGATGAATTGGAGAACAATGACCACAACCACCACAACAAAAAACAATAGAAAATATTAAGAGAGAAAAAAGTTGGTGCTTTGAGAAAATCAATAAAATTGATGGACCTGTGGCTAGGCTGACAAAGAAAATAAAAGAGAAGGTGCAAATAAAATCATAAATGGGAGGGGAAGTCATTAGCATGGACCCTGAAGAAATAAAAAAAAAATCATAAGAGGATACTATTAACAACTATACACCAACAGACTAGACAACTTAGATGAAATGGGCAAATTCCTAGAAGAATGTGAACAACTTACACTGATTTGAGAGGAACAGAAGATCTCGACAAACCAAGCACAAATAAAGAGATTGAATCAGTCATCAAAAATCTCCCCACAATTAAAGCCCAGAGTCAGATGGCTTCAAAAGGGAATTTTATCAAACGTTCCAAAAAGAACTAACACCAATCCTGGTCAAACTCTTCAAAAAAATTGAGGAAGAAGGAACACTACCTAACTCCTTTTATGAAGCTAACATTACTCTAATATTAAAACTAGGTAAAGATGCTATAAGAAAAGGAAATTACAGACCAATATCCCTAATGAATATAGATGCAGAAATTCTCAATAAAATACTTGCAAATCGAATCCAATGATATATTAAAAGAATTATATACCATGACCGAGTGGGGTCTATTCCAGGCATGTAAGGGTGGTTCCACACAAAAATATTAATCAATGTAATACACCACATTAACAAATCAAAATGGAAAAATCACATGATAATCTCAATTGATGCTGAAAAAGCATTCAACAAAGTTCAGCATCCTTTTCTGTAAAAACATTTTAAATGCTAGGAATAGAGTGAAACTTCCGCAATATGATACAAGACATATGTGAAAAACCACAGCCAGCATCATACTTAACAGTCAGTGACTGAAAACATTCCCCTTAAGATTGAGAACAAGACAAGAATGCCCACAGTCACCACTATTATTTAACATTGTTCTAGAAGTTCTAACCAGAGCAATCAGACATGAAAAAGAAATCAAAGACATCCAAATTGGAAAGGAAGAAGTAAAACTTTCATTATTTGCAGGTGACATGATCCTATCCTTGGAAAATCCTGACAAAGCTACTTGATCTAATAAACAAATTCAGCAAAGTGGTGGGATATGTGATTAATTTGCAGAAATCTGTAATGTTTTTATACACAAATAATGACCTAACTGAAGAGACAATTATGGGAAAAAATACATTCAAAATAGCAACTAAAAGAATAAAGTACTTAGGAATCAGCGTAACCATGGATGTAAAGGACTATACACAGCAAATTGCAAAATATTGTTAAAAGAAATCAAAGAAGATCTAAATGGGTTGTAAAACATTCCATGTTCTTGGACAAGAAGGTTAAAGGCCATTAAGATGTCAATTCTACCTAAATTGATCTACAGATTCAGTGCCATATCAATCAGAAATTGAAGACTGATTTTTTTAAAACTTGGAAAATCTAGTTTTCAAGTTTATTTGGAAGGGAAAGAGCCCTTGAATAGGCAAAATTATTCTAAAGCCAAAGTATTCCAAAAAAGAAGAATGAAGTGGAAAGATGAACACTTCCTGATTTTAAAGCATACTATAAAGCCACAGTGGTCAAAACAGCATGTTACTGGCACAAAGATAGACATATTTATCAATGGAATTGAGAGTTAAGAAATAGACTTCCAAATCTATGGTCAATTCATCCTCAACATGGCCCTCAAATCCACTAAACTGGGACAGAATAGTCTTTTCAGTAAATGAACCTGGAAGAACTGAATATCAGTAGCCAAAAGAGTTAAAGAGGCCCTCTACCTTATACCCTATACAAAAATTAACTGAAAATGCATCAAAGACCTAAATATAAGAACCAGTACCATAAAATTCCTAGAAGAAAATATAGGGAAACATCTTCAAGACCTAGTAATGGTAGGTAGCTTCTTAAACTTTATACCCAAAGCACAAGCAATGAAAGAAAAAATAGATGCATGGGAACTCCTCAAAATTAAATACCTCAAAAGGGTTTTGTCAATAGTTGAAGAGGTATCCGACTCAATGGGAGAAAATATTTGGAAACCACATATTAGATAAACATTTGATATCTATATATAAAGAAATCATACTACTCAACCACAAAAGAACAAAAACCCAATTATAAAATGGTCAAAAGATATGAACAGACATTTTTCTGAAGAGCCAATACAAATGGCTAAAAAACACATGAAGCCAAAAGTTAGACGAAATGAGGTCCTGAAGCATATGACAATGTGAATGAACCTTGAGTAAATAATTCTGAGCGAAATAAGCAGAAACAAAAGCATAGATACTATATGATTTCACTGTTATGTCCCTGGTAAAGGTAAACTCAGAGGCCTATAATGTAGAATATAGGGGACCTAGAGATACCCAGAAGCCAGAGATGAGTGAATGTTTAGTTAATAAGGTTGGACTTAAATGTAAGAGAATGGATAGAAGTGAAGACAATTCATTAGTGGATTTATAAGTAATATTGCCCTACTGAAGGTGAATATGATTGGAAGTGATTGTATAGAGCCATGTATCCCACTGATTAACACTACAAATATGAATAAGTTCTTGCATGAAATACTTCAAAGGTATGAATCTTTTACAAAGAGTCAATAATAGAGGGGTATAGGGGGAGAACTACTATTGCATGCTATGGCCTATATTTAACAGGAGAACATCAATAGTACCACAGTAATTCCAGGGGTTAGTTATTGGGGGTGGGGGGTAGAGCGGATAGAACAAGAGTTAAGGGGAGATTTGGATTTTCTATTTGGTGAGGGTGTTTTTATCTGTTATTTTTTTCTTTGGAGCAATGAACATTGTCTAAAATTGAGAGCATTGATAATTATACAACTAAGTGAGGATACTGTGAGACATGGGTGGTTTACTTTGGACATTATCCATGATGCCTAATGGATGGAAGAGACTGAAGGATGCATTGAATTAGAAGCAGAGTGGTGAACTTTTGGTATATACATATGGTGGAATATCATGCAGCTACAGAAAGGAACGAAGTTGTGATTCATGCAGCTAAGTAAATGAATCTTGGGGACGTTATGTGGTGCAAAATAGTCCAGAAACAAAGGAATATATGTGTGGTTTCTTTTGGAAAATGATTATAAGAAAATTGGGACCTAGATTGTAAGCTCATATAGCAATCACACTTAGTCCAGAGCTGTAAATGTTACTTCTAGATTTTGAGATGCTTTGCTATATATGTATAACCTGGTGTTTCCCTGGAACTTGGGCTACCTGTGTGACACCTAAGACTTAGAGTTGGAGTTTGGCAGCTCTGAAAGTCAACATTGCTACATACAGAAACTGTTAAAGAAACAGAAAAAGAGATCAGGCTTCAATTAGATATAAGAACAAAGGGTTGGGGCTAAGGTAAATCAGAATACAGGGTAAAGGATGACAGTTTTTGTATTTTAGAACTTCACCTACTGTATGAGACCAAAGGAAGGGAGGTTTATTTTGTATAAAACCTACATTTCCTGTAGCATATAATCTAATTCAGCTTGTCTAGATAGTCCATTTAATCAATCCAAACACATGGAGCCAAGAATGGAAATGAGGGCTTGTAATTCTATATAGCTTAATGTAATACCCAAATACATCCCAGAGTATGTTGGGCAGATAATTAAAGAGTATATGCAAAGGCCCTTGAGGGAATGAAGAAAAAATGTGGAACTATTAAACTTTCCCACCTGGGAAACCTGGACACTTTCTCAAATAGTAGGGACTCCCAAGTTAATAGAACAAGTCCCTGATCTTGAAGGTTGCTCTTATGAAATGTATTTCTGTAGCAGAGAAGCTAAAGCTACCTATAATGTGCTTAAGAGTTAATTCCAGAGAACCTCCTTTGTTGCCTGGATATGATCTTTCTCTCTCTAAGCCCAATTCTGCAAGTAAAATCATTACCCTCTCCCCTGTGTGGCACATACATCCAGGAATGTGAGTCTCCCGCCACGTGGGACATGACTCCCAGAGATGAGCCTCACCTTGGCACCATGGGATCGACAATACCTTCCTGACAAAGGGAGAAAAGAAATGTAACAAAATGAGGTGTCAGTGGCTAAGACATTAAAAAAAAAAAAAAGAAGTAAAGAAGCTATCCTGGAGCCTACTCTTATGTAAGCTTCAGCCTGATATTGCTGATTGCTAGTTTGCCAAACCCAAGTCAACATACCTTTTAACCCTAAAGAACGCTTAGGGCTGTATCTGAGTTCCTACAGAAGTTGTATGCACTAAGTTTACTTTTCAGAAACCTAAAGCCTTCAGACGGTTCCTAGGCCAGCTAAGTCCTGAAATTCAGAGGTACTATTATCTCCAAGAACATCAACCCTTTCCATCCCCCTATCCCATATTGTTGATACCCCTTTTCATCATGAAAAACACTTAGAATAGGCATAGCCCAAATATCTCTAAAAATTGGTAGAAGGATCAAAGGAGGAGGAGGAATTATAACAGAGAAGTTAGGATTTCACAAATGTGTATGACTACTGAACCATTATATTGATATTTCCTTTTAGTCTCCAGTGTCTTAGAGTAGCTAGAAGGAAAAACCTGAAATTGTGGAACTATAACCCATACTGATCTTTGAAATCTGTTCTATAACTGCTTGTTAAAATGGATTTTAAAATTGTTTTTTTTTGTATATATGTTATATTTCATAATTAAAAAAAAGACACCATACTCCTATGTACCAGGCTCTCTGGTAAGAGCTAGGCAGGGTATAAGGATGAATGAGCTATGGCTCTAGCATTTTTAGAATTCATAATATAATATAAAGTATTACATACACCTCTGTAAGCTCATGTCCTACCCTCTTCCCCTCACTCATGCCACTCCAGAAACAATGGTCTCCTTCTTGTTCCTAGAACATACCAAGCATCTCTTGCCTCAGAAACTTTGCACTTGAAATGAAGTTTCCTCTGCCCATAAGTGTTCAAGATTTAGTTCCATACTTCCTTTAGATCTTTGCTCAAATGTCACTGGCTCAGTGGGATCTTCTCTGAGTAGCCTATATAAGATAACAGCCCTCTCCCACCCTTGGAATTCTTTATCTCCATAATTCTGAATTATTTTCTTCCTAATCACCATTGAATGTCTTATATGTTTACTTATTTTTGTTTGTTTATTTCTATACTTTCTCCTCCCACCACTAAAATATGAGAATATGGGATAGAGTGTTGATCATTACTCTATCCCTGTGACCAGAAAAGAGTTTGGCACATAGTAGGTATTTGGTAAATAATGTTAAGTGAATAATACAAGGGAGAAAAATATGCTAAAATTGATACGCATGAATTGCTTTGATGGCACTGGGGAATAAGTAATTAATTTGGATAGGGGTTTGGCTTATAAAGCCTTGAACAAGAAGTTATTATACTTTATTTTGAAAAAAAATGTTAAGTCCTCACATATAGAGTAGCTACGTGGCTAACTTCCAAGAAGGATCTGTTGATCACTTCTGGAATCATGGGGCTAGTTAGGTTTGATGATGTCTGAAAACTTTCATTTTTATCTTTTGAATTTTTTTTTGGTTGTCTCGGACCATCTGGAAACACATGAATGGGTTTGACCTCATTTCCAAAACTACTTATGAATCCTGTTCCTGTTAGCCAGGAGCTAAATCTTCACTAGTGGCCCGTCTGTGCTTGACTCTATGCTCCAATCTTTACAATTTTAACTACTGATGGGACTCAAGAGAACACTGAGCATTTTCTTTGTCACAAAAGCCATCATTCACTAGAGACTGGGAGCAGAGAAGAACTCTAATATCCCCTGGAATGGCTCAACACAACCCAGACTGCCAAAGAAAACAGGTGTTCAAAGATTACTGGAACAAGTTTGAGGCACAGTGCCAAGCTGTGGATAGGCCTATGTGACTACTTTCCTTGTAATGGTTGTGGATGTCAGGAAGGTAAAGGAATACTCTCAGGCAGCCAGAAAAAACCCTTTGGGGAAGTTTGTCATTCCAACATTCATTGAAACAATCTTCATTTATCAAGTGCCTGCCTTGTGCAAGGCTCTGAGCAGGACCCAGTCTTGATGCAGTAACTTTGTGGGATTTCCCCCAAGGATTTAAGGAAGGCATCTCTGGGAAATTTTCTTAATCAGATAACATTACTTATAGGAAAGAGAAATCCATTCAAAGAAGCTTCTCTAAAAGAGAAGAACAAGGGAGAATTACCTATAACCAAGAGCAGGAAATGCCAGGTCAGATACTATATATTTATGATGTGCTATGCTTTCTGGGCATCTGCTTCAGTCTTTTCTTTCCTAGGACATAGTTTCTCTAACACCCAGTGCATCCTTATCATTCTCAAGGATAAGCATTCAAAGGAGATTGCCTGTGCATTCCAGTCTGAACTCTGGGAAGAGAACTGATTAGTCCTGCTTGTATCTGGGTACTTCTTCTGTCCAATCAAGTAGTACCAGGGGATAGGTTCAGGCCTCATTGCCAACTCAGCAGGGACTGTGGGAGGTGACTCTCTCAGAAGGTCCAATGAGGATAGGGAGAGCATGACTGGCATCTTTAATGTAGACCCCAAGTGCTGCGCAGAGCTGGGAATCTGTGTTTAGGGAACAGGAGCTGAGGGAATGAAATTGTCACTGATAGGAGCTGTTAGTTAGACCTGTGAATATGGGGGAGGGGAAGATCACTGGGAAGGAAGCCTGGATCCAAAGCTGAAATGATGGAAAAAACTGGAGCATTGGTGGTCACCAGGCAAATGCCCACACACCCATTCAGGCATTCAGCCCTACACTCAGTGGTGACTTCCTTGAGGGGAGGGACCATCGGTTTGTTTATCATTTTATTTTAGCATGGAGTATAGTGTCTGGGATTGAATAAATGAATGGGTAAATGAATACACCTGATGGGGTATCATTTGCTACTTGAAATTTTTCTTGTCCTCTCTCCAATAATGTCGTAATTCCCTGCTTTGTGGTCCCATCACATTAACCACATTTTGTAGTCATTGTCAGATGACAAATCAATTCCCATCACAAGTGAACTCTCCCAAGTAGAAAGTGGGTTCAAATAATCTTAGAATTTCCATCTCCAAGCACAGTGCCTGGCCATGTAGGTGATACTCAATAATTGGTTGTTGAATTGCTTTTTTTTCCCTGGCAAAACACTAAATATATTTGTAGGTCATCTTTGTCTAGAACCAAATGGGGAGAAACAGGTGTAGAAGGGAAAGGAGGAGGAAAGGAGAGATGATGCTTAAAAGTTCCCATCATTCATGAAAGTTAAAAGACATCTAATAGCAGCATGGAAGTAGTCAGCTGTGCAGAGTAGACCATCCTGGGTCAAATGTAGACCAACTGTATCCCAACAGAAGTCTCAATGCCCAGCTTCTCAGCTAGTCTGGGGAAACTGGGTAGGAGTTTGATCTTTATTGTTTTTGTTGCTTGTCCTATTGGCAGATACATTAAATATCACAACCTTAAGGGAAATCTGGGCAAGTATGAGGTCAGTATATGATTATTTATCTGGAGATATAGGTGTATGTTTGAAAAGGGGAGCGGGGTGGGAGTGGGGGGTCAGTTTGAGCAGCTGTATCATTTAGGAAGTCCCAGATGAGAACTGTGTTATCATGTGAATTACTGACAATCTGGAATTCATCAAACTGGAGTCAGAAAACTCTACTAGAATGCTCCACAAGGGTCCATAGACAGAGTGTCCCTGCAGGAGCGTGGGGGTCCCAAACAGCCACAAAATCCCACACTTTAATTTTTCCATCATAAGTCCCACTGACTATCCTCTTGTTATCAAATCGAATACAGTACATCAATTCCTCATGGTCTTCTAACACCTGTAAACATGCTCTGCAGTCTATATCCCATAATCTGATAGTGTTGTCAGATAAGCCACTCACTACCAGCCTATCTCTGTACTGCAAGCAGGCAGTGCCACGTTTGTGTCCTTTTAAAATCCTCACAAACTCACAAGTACTTGTATTTCATACCTTTATAGTTCTATCCCCAGATGCAGAAGTGGTATATTTGTCATCAAATATACAACACTGACAGCAGATCAGTATCTAATCAGCACCCTTTGGAGGGTAATGTCAGTTGGGGAGGCCATATCCCATACAACAATGGAATAGTCTTTGGAGCAGGTCATCATCATGCCATTATTGAAAGTGTAGAACTGCTTCACATAGTGAGTCAGTGTTTTTAGCATTTTACCTGTATTTACATCCCAAACTCTGGCTGTAGAATCCGATGATCCAGTTATGATCACCCTCTCCTCATACTGGAGGCACAGGACAAAACCCATGTGGTCCATGAGAATGTGCTTGCGTTCTAGTGTTCTTTTATCCCAGATCTTGGTCATGTTATCTTGAAGGCCACTGACTATCTTTGATCATCATGCTGTAAACAGTAAACTCCATTGCTTTTTTCACTTTGGCAGTGAATTCTCTGTAAACTATGCCTTCCACATCTCCAATTAGATTCTATTGTCTCGATATCTTGAATAATTTTAGGATAAAGTGCTCTATAAAAAGAGTTGGGAGGAGCAATAGCATCAGGAACTTTGTTTTTGAATAAGTACTGTCCCCACCCTCTTCACTCTGCTAGGCCTCTCCCCAAAGTATCTGTCCTGATCATTCTCGCGATGAGCTTCTTCCACAACATGCCATCAGGTGTCACTCGGTACCATTCCTTGAATACAAGTTCAGCAGCACATAGTGATTTGGCATCCAAGTATGACAGAATGTTCTCATCAATATGATCCAAATCCCAAACTGACAGAACAGTTATGAAATCCTCTGCAACATAGGTTTAAGATATGAGTTTATGTGTCCATGTTGGTAGTGACACATTTGGGATATAAGATGTTCCACAAATTCCGCTTTCTCAAACTCTGACCACTGTTTAAAATATTTGACACACAGTTTCTTTTCCTTCTCATAGCATACTGAGAGTTACCGTTGCTTGAGTGCAATAATACTGGAAGTTTTATTTTGGTAAAATATTGGCAAGTTTTATTTTGGCCACACAATTTTCAGTCTTCATAGCAGTGCTTGCTTGACAAATGATTTCCCAGTTTAAGCAGAATCTGGCACAGCTATTGTAAGTCTGACTAAGTGAATTCTGCTCTGGTATTATCTTCCTAGGGTGTTCACCATTATCATGGTCTTCTCTCTCTGAGGAATTCTGAAAAGCTGTAAATGCTCCAGTCCCTGGGTTATACAGCGACCACAATGAAGGCATGCTGTCCACCAGCCACAGAGACCTGGGCATAGAGGACTTTTCTCTTGGGCCTTATCCTGACACTGCGCCAGGAAGGCCCTGCCAGTGGCCCATGCAGCATCTCTTTTCCGAGGTTCCTCTGCTCTTCATTAACTGTCCCCATGACCCCTTTCCCCCCAAGTCCCCACATGCAGTCCGGAGCCCCTTCCCCATTTAAGCTCCCGCTGTCATCTTGGCCTCTCATCCACAAGATGACAGAGCTGTGCCCCGGGTCTGCTCTGCAACCCACTCAGGCCTCTCTGGAAGCTCCTGTCCTGGCCCTACAGCTGGCTCAGCAGCAATCTTAGGCTTGGAGTGCCTGGATTCCTTTCTCTGGATGGTGGGCAGCTTAGGCCCAAGTCCCAGTGATACCACCAGTGCCACTGCTTCCACTATTCCCGGGCCTGGCCGGTCTCCTCCTGAATTGGCTTTTGATGTCCATAACCTACAGGCTTTCTTTTTCAATTAAAAGCTTGATGATATTTATGTTTTCTAATTGCAAAACAATATTATATTTTAGTTGTAGGGAATAAGGAAAATAAAAAGTCATAATCTCAAATTTTGGTGTATTTATATATTTATGCCATTTGGAGGGAAAAATTGGAATTGTATGTATATTAATATATATTATATAAACATTTCCCCCATCATTAATTATCTCTCAACCTTTGGTTTTTAATACCTACAAAATATTCCATCATATAGTATAATCAAATTTGTTTAGCTCTCTCTCTATCATTGAACATATATAGGTTATTTCCAGGTTTTACTATTATAAATATTTTCTTATGAGAATTTTCTTACACATAAAGTGTTGCCCTTTTTCTAGTTGCATTTCCCAATGTGGAATTATGAGGTGAAGGGGCATGAACACTAAGGCTCTTGGTAATTATTGTCTCTAGAAAAGGTGAGTCAATTGCTTGACACCATTTGCTTGACACCAGTTGTGTATGATCATATCTATTTTCCCAGTGTCTCCATCAGATGGAATTATAATATAAGAAGATGCCAATTTGATTGGTGACACCACTTATTTAGCAAGGGGCAGGGACCTTGACTTGCCCTGAGAGCAATGTGGCTGGCTGACAGCGTGATGCCTGTGGCAGGGGCAGAGATGAAAACAATAAGTTCAGGTTCTCTTAATCTTTTGGGTCAGAGACATTTTATAAGCACCTCATTTTAAAGCAAGCCAGAATAAAAAGTGTCAATACTAGAAATCCAGCAAGAAAGCAGTCAAAGACTGCTTATCTGATAAGAGGCCTTGGACATGGGTCATTTTTCAAGGTGCTGTCAAAAGGAAGACAAGAAAGGCCTTTACAGATGCTCTAGCTTAGTGGGTTGTTAACCAGTGGGAGGCAGCTGCTCTATTCGCTAATGATCTGGGGCATCTTTTGAAGTTTATCAGGTGTCAAGAATGACAGATGTGGACTAGAATAATTGGGAGGCCACTTTGACTTTGCAGAGCCTTGGACTGTGGAATTCAGGACACTGCTTAGGCGTGATGGGTGGCTAAGGGCAGATGAGATGAAGCCCAGGCCTGGGCTGTTTCAGTTGTACCAAGGAGCTCAAGAGGGGAATGAATAGGAAACACAAGACTACAGCTTAGAGTAGAAGCAGAGCTGGGGGTTGATTTCTTGGTTGTGAGAAATCATATTTATAGGCTTAGGGATAGGAAGCATCCCATGAGCAGAGACTGAAGGATGATAAAGAGACTACTGCATTCACACGAGTCCTGGAAATAAGCAAGTTCTTAGAATTGTCTTACTTCCTCTTTCCTTCTCCAAATTCATACTGTCTTTTCTGTATCAACTTACCCCAACCTCTAAACACTTATTAAGGTAGAATTATTGAGTTATCTCCTCCTAGTCTCCTCACACTGTAAGCCTTTGGTGTTTCACCTTCCTCAACCAATGCAGTCTATTAAAGTATTTTCCCAAGCAAAAATAGTTCTCTTAAAGAGGATGCTTGGCTCCAGCTATTAAAATTAGATTTTTAATCCTGAATAATAGAGATCATTGTATATACCAGAGTCTCAGTAGACATTCAATTTCCTCAGACCCCTTTTCTGAGACCCTCAATTTTTGCTGATCCTCTCTCTCCTCAAGGGCCCAGGGCTCCTTTGAACAATGTGGTGGCCTAGGCCAGGTGGATCTTACAGGCATCCTTCATTTGGACACCAACCCCTCTCAAGATGTTAGATGTCTGAGAGGAATGTGATTGGGCTTACCACTGTCCCTGCATGGAGTGGGAGAATAGCATGCACTTCTCAGTGTGCAAGTCCGGCACCTAAAGTACACAACCCAGGGCCTCTCACTGGGATAAGAAATGGGTGATAGCTTGGGCTGTGGCCAACACTGACCACCCTGTCCCCCTCATTAGCCACTTCCTGCACTGCCTGTAAGACCAGGGTGAGAGACTCTTGTCTCTAATGAGGAGCTGCTGAAAAAGAAACTTGGACTGTGGGGGACTTGGAGGGATTAGTGGACAATAGCCCACAAGAGTATGCCAGTGGTTGATGTTCCCTTTTCTTCCCCAGACCTGGGTGGATTTCCCCCACAGATCTGAGAGTCTGCGTTTGTTGCCAGAAAACATACATCTAAGCTGCAGGCTAAAGCAATTTATGAACTTGCCATCTTGACTAGAATGTGTGAAAAACAAGGCTTTTTTCCCTCCATCCTAAGGGAAAGGGGAAAGGGCCATTTATTGATCAATTTCTGTGTGGCCTGCATTATATACTGTTGTGGATGGACCCTGCCAATCCCCAGATCTCTTTGGCTCACTTTAACAATGTGTGTACATCCCCCATCCCCTACCACTACCCCAGCTTCAGTTCCATTTGCTTACAAGTGGCTGGCACCTGAGACTCTTCTTTGGCGATTCTTCTCTGGTTGTTGGAGTTGCTTTGTCCACATGTGCGAGAATTCCGAGTTCCTAAGAGTTTACTTTTCCTCCTAGTTCCCATGGAAGCTCTTAACTGCTGACACACAGATGCAGAAATATGACAGTCCATTTGTCTTGTCTCCACTGAAGACAAAACGAGGCATAACGTGCACTTCAGAGCATCCCTGTGGGATCAGGCTGAGGCCACTCTCTGAGGGACTCCATCTGAAATTGCAACCACAATTGTCTTACTCCATTTCCTGGTCCTGCTTCCTTCACTCCGTTACTAATTTTATCTGAAAGTATTTTCTTAATAAATCGTTTGTACATGAATACTGGTCTTGATTTAAGCTTCTGGGGGACTTGATTTAAATCATTTCCACTCTCATTTGTCCTTCACAAAAAGTTTGTGAAGTAAATGCTGCTATCCCTGGTTCACACATGAGGATCCTGAGCTTGTGAGTAAAATGCAGTGCTATTGACCCCAGTGAACTGGATGCCGTGAAAACCAATCACTGTTTTGATAAAGCCAGTCAGTGGTCTCCTTTGCAATCAGAAGCTTTCTCAAGTTTCCTTAGAAAATCATATCTTGAATTACAGGAATTGAGCAAGTCTGGGATCTTAGGCCTGGTGCAGAATTGGCCTGTGACTCTGATGATTGACGTACTTCCTCCTTTGGCCTGTACTATGCCTTCCTACCTACTGCATTTAGCTGTGCTCTAACTTCAAGAGTCTGCTTCCACGTGTGGCTCCTGAACAGCCAGTAAGCTCACTGAGGGCCAGAACCATGGACCACTTATTGCTAAATCCCCAGAACCTATCCCTGTGCCTGGCATGTAATAGGTACTCAAACATATGTACTTCAATGAAAGGACCCAACCAGGGGCAGTTTCCTTCAGGAAAAGTCCACTCTGGAGAAATTAAGGAATATTAAGTTAAAAGGAAGGGATTTTATGAGCCCTTAAAAGAACTGCTATACTTTTAGTTCAT
This sequence comes from Tamandua tetradactyla, assembly GCF_023851605.1. Lineage (NCBI taxonomy): Eukaryota > Metazoa > Chordata > Mammalia > Pilosa > Myrmecophagidae > Tamandua > Tamandua tetradactyla. The sequence goes on along the minus strand of NC_135341.1, from coordinate 53,441,509 downwards.
TTCTTACTTTCTAATACTTACACCATGACTTAATGCAGAATCCCTAAGCCAGTGCTCTCTCCATTTAGTGTCTTTCATCTGAGTTTCCCTTTCCAACAGGATTAATGAAATCTGTCAAAAGATTTTAGCCTTGGTACATTTCAGATGTTATACATATTTTAAGGACCTGGTGATATCAACTCTAATTCTGGGAAACTATGAGTCTTTCTTCTTAATTTTCTACGTAGGAAAATTTTCTATCAAAATCAAGCCTAATCATTATATTGGCTATCAAACATCAGTAATGCATAGGATATGATTTAGCCACTTCTGAGGGTCAAACAATGGTCTGATCATTTTTAAAATTGTGGATCAAGATATAATTCCTTATGTTTTTCTGTTGATGTTGCTAGCATATTTTCCTCACTGTGGGCTTTATCAATCCCCCCCCTCAATATTATCAACTCAGATAATAACTCAAATGAATATTATGGCCCACAGTTCCTAGAAGTTTCCTTTTGAAAGGTATATAGGTAGACTTTGTGATTATGTAAGCACAAGGCTAATAGGATTGTTGGGAGCTCCAGCTGAGCACAAGCAGGTGCTGGACAATCTTCTCTCAGCCTTGCTCTGCTAATGTTTCCCTGGGTTTGGGCAGGCACTGTGCTAGTTCTGTTAGGTAGCACAACAATAAAACTGCTTACTGTGCCCTGTCACTTCTTAGTTCCCAGTTGTATCTGAGAAATGTAGGGACTGACTCCTGGACTCTAACAAGATTTAAAGTCATAGTTCCAGAGTTAGAATCTAGAATTGGAATCTAGAATCTGGATCTACAATCAGAGCTCATAAAGTTGGATTTGAGGGGCACCTATAGGAGTAATTGAACTGAACTGGACATTTACAGTGTTAACCTCTGAACTTTATGGAAAAGAATCCTTGGGTATATATATATTGGTTATCTATTTCTGTATAATAGCAATAACTCTCTACTTCTTGTGATACTGAGGTTCTGGAATTCAGACCCGGCATAGTGGGGTTAGAATGTCTATGTCAATGTCATGTCTTTTGGGACTGGAATGTCCAGGATGGCTTCCTCATTCACATGTCTAACACCTGATCAGGATGGTTCAAATGTCTGGGGGCTGGCTGGAATGACTCAACTCATATGTATGTTTGGGCCTTTGTTCTTGCTGTTGGCTATTTTTCTTGGTTTTCTTCATTTAGTTTCAGGCCTCTCTCTCTGCAAAAGATCTTTTCATCTGTCTCTCCAGCAAGGCAGTGAACCTTAGTACATGAGAGCTCAGAAGCTCCCAAGTGTGCAAACAGAAAGTCCAGAGCTTCTTAAAGCTTGAGGTCAGAACTGGCACGGCATCACTTCCTCTGTATTCTGTTGGCCAAAGCAAGCCATATATCAGCTCAGATTCAAGGGGAGGGAACTCAATAAGAGTGTGACGACTGGAGACTTGGGCCTCCAAATCTCCTAACACACTATCACAGTATTATTTGCAGATTTACAAATCTGAAAATAATAGGGTTATTATTACAGACATTATTATGTTTGTAAACCCAACTAATGGAGTTTACAGACAGGGGGCACACTGAATAGGCAGAGACTCCTGGAGTTTGAGAAGTGCCTAGGATTGTCAGATAAAAATACAGGATGCCTAGTTAAATTTTATCTTCAGATAAACAAAAATAATTTTTAGTTTAAGTGTCCCATACAAGTCAGCATAACTGGCAATATTTGGGACATACTTATTCCAAAAAAAAAAAGATCACTCACTGTTTACTTGAAATTTTTTTTTTTTTTTACATGGGCAGGCATCGAGAATCAAACCCAGATCCTCTGGCATCACAGGCAAGCACTCCTGCCTGCTGAGCCACCATGGCCCACACTGTTTACTTGAAATTTGAATTTAGTTGGATGTTCTTTGTTTCTATTTGCTATATATGGCCATCCCAGATCAGAGCCCTGTGAATAGGACTAGTCCCCAGAAGATTTAGAGATGTTTGTTACTTTAGTTATAAAGTAGTTGAGGACAAATGAGACTGGGGCATGAGACAAGGAAGAGGGGCAGATCTTAGGGATAACAGAAAATGAGTGGGCTGAGGAGGAGGCCTGGGAGTTCAGGCAGTATACCAGACTTGCTAAAATTGGGATACTGGTGACAGACAAACCAGAGAGGTACCCTCAATTCTGTGCAACTGTTTTCAGAATCAGTTTTTTTTTTTTCAGTAAAATAAAGCAGAAAATCAACTTCATAGGGTTGTGTCAGGATTAAATATAGGGCTGCCTGTAATGTACTTGGCATGGTGCACCTGGCATAGTAAGCGCAGAGAACAGGTTAGGTATAATCACAGCGAGAGTAACAATCAGGGTAATGATAATAGTGCGTGGGTATAGAAGCTGGTGCAGAGCCAGTGGGGAAGAGGTACAAAGAGAACTGACATTCCCAGAACACATGCCAGACTCTGTGCCTGGTGCTTTCAATTCACAGTCTCCTTTAGTCATAATAGCCTTTACAGATACAATAAATCAATTTTAGAGATGAGTGAGTGGCTTAGAAGTTGAATAATCATCTCAGTGGTAAAATACGGTGTCTGATCCCAGATTTTTTTCACCATTTAAAGACAAGTGAATATAAATCATGAGTTGCCAGTCTTTCCTCATGGATCTTGAACTCTGTGTTACCTTAACTCTGAACCTCTCTTTCTCAATAGTAAAATGGGTGAGTAGCCCCCACATTGCTTCTCCCACAGTCTTGTTGAAAGTATTCTTTGTGGTAAGGGATAGTAAGGCATTTGCTATCTTTGAAGTGTCTCTGGATGTTAAAATTATTTTATTGAGCCTGGTACATCAAGTATTAATGAAACTGAATATGTTAGTTAATCCTGTATTATGCTAATTTGAGGCCTTGGCAGGATGTGGAAATGCAGTATCCTGTAGCCTATGAAGAAGAGGCTTGGTGAGGGAGGAAGAGGGAAAGAGGTGACTTGTGATATGATGTGCTGTGTTGACTCAATTACTTCCTTTCTGGAACACCCCAGGACAAGATTCTAGGGACACAGGTTTGATTCACTACAGGGTTTATTGGGAAAACGGTAGAGCTGGGTGAAAACATGCTTGTGTGGGCTCTGTATCTCTACCGGCTCTTTGCTTTTTGATTGCAAATAGTCCCTTGCCTGAGGCATAGGGCTCAGTCTACTCCAGTGATTGATAAAATGCTGATTTCATTGTCTACTAAAGATTTGGTACTTATTTACAGGACCACTACAAATTTTTAGACTCCCCCAGAGAGTAGCAGCTTGGAAATACATGGAGATATTACCATTATCTATCTTATGGATGAGCATGATGTAAACAGTGACTGACAAAGCTTGAGTGAGCTGGGTCATGTCTCTGGCTCGGGTTTTTCTCTTTCTCTGAATCACCCTGGGTCTGAATCTCTAACCTCCCTGCACACTGGACGTGCGGCTGCATTCATTCTTCTCACTGGCTCTGCCCAAATCTGCTAAATAAGAAACAAAATGATCTGCAAACACAGACTCATTTCCCGGGCAGTAAATTATGATAATGTGACAAGAGAAGGTTCTAGTTCTGAAACATAGTTTCAAGCTCACCAGAGATAACAGGATAGCTGGTGTGTGTGTATGTGTGTGTGTGTGTGTGTGTGTGTGTATGTGTGTGGTAGAGTGGTGGGTGGGCATGAGTGTAAATGAACGTGTGGGCTTCTGAAAAGCATCTCGTGAACACAGTAGAAGAGAGAGGTGAGAGCATTCACTGCTTGGTAATGAGATTCAGTGTTATGTGGCTGTTATTTTTAGTGTTTAAGCTATGAAAATCTCATTCTCTCCCTAGAGGCCTCCTCTCTGCCGTTCTTTAGCACATTGGGTGAGAAATCAAGTGTCATCTTTAAAAAATAATAACAGATCCAAAGTTAGCTTGTAAAAATACTGTTCTTCCCAATTCTCAGTGTTTGGTCTGGTAAGAGAAATTTTCATTTGAGATGAGCAGCAAAGGTATAAAAAAATAGAGAGGGAAGTCTTGAGTTAGATAAGGGAGGGTTAGAAACAGAACTGAAAGAATTGATGGAACTTGATTCTATTCTTTATGGATAATTAATCATAAATGTCCCCTGCAAATTATACACACAATCTGTGAGTGCATGTAATCTGTATAATCTGTCTATAAAATTTGAATGTGTCGTGTGTGTGTGTTTGTGTATGTGTGTGTATCAGATGTCCTTTTGTTGTATTCCAGGAATACTTTCTGATGATCTTGGTCTAAATTCTGCTCTTTGGGAACCTCATATTTTATGCTCATATTTGTATCCATTGGATTCCTTGATTAGAGCTAGTAACTGACTGCAGTCTTAGAAGTCCAGAGTCTTTTCTACTTTGACTGTATATGCTCCAGAGGCAGAGATTTTTATTGTTTTATTTTTTATATCTAGCAGTGCATAAATCCAGTCACTCTATAAAATCAGGCAGTTTGAACAAGAAGGTGCTTGTGACTTCACATACCGTCTATATTGTATAAATTTCAAGTTTATATCTCAAGCATTAACCTTTCTCATGAGCTTCAAACTTGAGTCCAACAGCCTACTTGCCATTTCTACCTGGATTTCTAATGATCATCTCAAATTCAACTCAAACTCTTAACTTCATTCATGCCCATCCCTGATTTTCTCCTTTTGTGGTTTTCTGCTTTTCAGTGTCATGGGGCAGAAGTCATGGGATCAGCATTAATTCCTATTTTTTTCTCCTAGCCCATGTATCTAATCCATTGGCAATTTCTATCAGCTCTACCTTCAAAATATAATCAGAATCTGACCTCTTACCATCTTCACTACACTCATCCTGATCCAAACCACCACCATCTTTTATCTTGATTGTTGCCACAACTTCTCAAATGGTCTTACTCCTAACAGTCAGCATGATGATTTAAAAACATTGATCAGATCATGCCACTCTGAAGTTAAAAATCCTCCGATGGTTTCCTGTATCACACAAAGTAAAAGCCAGACAGTGTCTGTAAGTGCATATGTATTCTGTTCCCTGTTCCCATCACCTGCTCTTCCCATCACACATGCCTCCTCATCCATATTTCCCTCCTTGCTTTCCTTGAATGTGCATACTCCCATCCACCTGCCATTCTCTTTGCTGAGAATGTCCTTTCACTTGTGTGTATACTTATCCCCCATTTTCATTTCTTCTGTATGCAACTGCCGCCTCCTCAGAGAGGCCATCCCTGAGTAATTAAAATAAAGTATTACTCCCATTTATTAAATTCCAATTCTGCCTCCCATAACCTACATTATTTTTCTTCATAATACTTATCAGCATACAATATTATACACATACCTGCTTATTCATTTGTTTTATTTACCCCAATGTAAGCTTCCCAAGGGAAAGGTTATTTTATTTTTTCTTTTACTGCTGTGATCCCAGTACCTAGAACAATATCTGGCAAGTAGAAGTTGCTCAGTAATTACTTGTTAAGGAAATGAATGTTTTCTACAATGTTCCTGTGAATTCTTTTTCTAGCATTAGTATAATAATTTTATTTTAATGCTCTGGGTTGTGATGCAAGTAAATGTACCATAACTATTATGGACTGAATTATGTTCCCCCAAAAGGTTTTGTGAATGTAACCCTATTTAGAAATAAAATCCTTGAAGATGTCATTAGTTAAGATGAGGCCAAGCTGAATTAGCATGGGCACTAATCCAATGTGACTGGAGTTTTTTATAAGAAGAGAAACTTTTGAACACAGACAGACAAAGAGAGAAGATAGCCATGTGATGGAAGTAGAGATTGAGTTATGCTACAAGCCAAAGAATACCATGAATTGTTATCAAGCCATGGCCAGAACTTCAGAGGAATCTTGTCCCTGTTGACACCTTGATTCAGAGTTCTAGCCTTCAGAACTGTGAAACAATCAATTCCTGTTATTTTCAGCCTGCCAGTTTGTGGTATTTTGTTAAGGCAGCCCTAGAAAACTAAGACAGTAACAGTTTGGAAGTTGAGTGTTGTCCATTACTTTTCTCTTTGCATCTACTGAAAGTTCTTTGGTCTGGGGAAGAGCTCATATAAGTGTTCACATGGTGGGCCCCAGACAGGAATTGAAAATCAAGAGAATAGCAAAGGGATCACAAGTGTAGGAAAAATGCAAGATGGAGGCTTCTTTCTCTGTTTTGATTTGTAAGGTCATTCTCTGAAAGGGGTCTAAAGTGCTTTTTGCAGGTAGAAGATCCCAGTAGCTCCCTGGTGACTTCCTGGGCCTATTAGTGCTTTTTACAGCAACATGGAGGAAAATCTCTTAGTTGTGATGCTACTTTACAAAACTAGAAATAAAAATTTGAAAGCAAGCTGTTTTTATAACTTTACCCTCTTGACATATGTTTAGCCTGGTTCTTTGTTATTCCTCGAGTCTACCTCTGACTCTTGATTCAGTCAGGTGTTATGGTTTCATATTGGAATGTATTTCTTGTCTGCTTTCTCATCATCTTAAAACAAATTTCTGTAAGGGGATGAAGAGGTGAGATATGGGCTTCTTAAAACTGAAATAACTGAGAAAGAGCCTGAAAATAAAACATCTACAAACTTACATAGGATGCTGTGTTTTGAACAAAGTCAGAATGGTGTGCAATCTTGAGTCACCTTTACTTCCAGTTTGACAGATCAAACACTTAACTCGTTTTGTTCCCGGTGGCGAGGATAGGGCTATCTTTGGGTATACTTCCAGGGCCTCTCTCAGCCATGCATCATGTCTGCACAGATTTGGGTATATGCCTAACAGGCCCTTCCTGTATCTGACAGTAAATCTATTGCTTCCAGACAAAAATTGCTGTTTTCTCTTTAGTCTTCTTTTCCACTGTTGTCAGTAAAACTAATCCAGTTAGTATAAGGTCCTCCTTGTTGGTCAATGGAACAATTTCTGTCTCTTTTGTTCTTCAACTTTAATTTTTCTTAAAAAGTTACTACTTCTTTTAATGTAATGTTCATACTTTACTTTTTATAAAAAATTCCTTTTTTTCCCCCAAAAGAAAAGAACAAAGTATGGTGTTTTCATTCAGGTAACAGTACTCACAGTGTAACTTTTGCTGTTCAGATCACAACCATAATTAAGTTTTATTGTCTAGCAGAGGACAGTGAAAACAGCCCCTGGTGTTAATCTTACAGGTTTTGTTAATTTACATAGAGAATTAATAAATAGAGAATTTCAATTTTTGGAATAGTGGTTTGGAATTGAATGATTTTTTATTTGGCCCCTTTTCCAGCTTCCTTTAAAAATAATTAAGCTTTCTTTCTGATTCAACCATTGTTATTTTATTGTTATTATTTACATCAAGAATTACAGGCTCCTGACTAAAGGTAATAGAAGTTCCTCTGAAACTTGTAGTTATCTCTTCTTCTTAAAAGCAAAACCAAAACAAACAAAAAATAATATAACGCCCTAAATAAAAAGTTCTACATTTTGAAATTTGGGAATAATCTAAGTGAAAACAGCAGGGTGATAGCTGATCCCAAGAAAATCTATGAGGTTGATCCTTGTTCCTCATGTTGAAGCTTGACAACACAGTTGGATTTTTATAAGGAAAGATGACTTGGCATATAAACTAACATTTTATGCTCTGATCATTCGGTAGTGCTAACATACTAATGGTGGATATTTTCTTCTTAGAAAAATTGGGTTGACTTTCAGAAATTCTCTGGGAAGAAATCTATTGAAGCCTGTTCACAAGTAAAAGGAGCATTACATCAGGATGGTTTAATGATGCAAAATTTTGCCAAATTAACTTGAAGTTCATCTTCTAATTACTAAGAAATGTCATTGTACTCTTATTAAAAATATTCCTTAAATTTGGACATTTTTAACTGTTTTACCATGCTTACAAATTTATGGAAACTATACTGCACAAATCATATAAATAGAAACCAGACATTTTCACAAATTTTTAACAAGAATATAAAGATTAATTTCTCTGGCTCATGGATTTAAAATTTCATTTTTATAAATCCTAGATTGCTGCTTTCTTCTTCAATTTAGAAGCTTCAAAGGAAATGTAAAAAAGAGAACCTAAACAATGATTTTCTGTGGTAACAGTTAAAATAGATAATCCATATTAAGTTTCCTTAACAGTTTCCAAACTGGATTTATTCTTTAAATTGCCAGGTTATATATTCTACTGTTATTAGGCCTAAATTATTTTTTAAAAGTGTTATCATGCATCAACACTGTTTTAGCTTCTCATCACAAGCTATTATCTCAAGACAACAACAGAGCTTGGTCAAGAATAATCTGAATTTCCCCCCCAAAATAACTGTAAGTAAATATTCAATGTATAATCCTCACTCAGGTGAAGGAGCATTTTATAAAAATTTTTTATTTTAGTAATGCATATACAACATACAATTTCCCCCCTTTAACCACATAAAGATGTGTAATTCAGTGGACTTATTGCATTCATAATGCTGTGCTATCATCACCATCATCCATTACTATAACTTTCCTATAACCCACAACAGAAATTCTATACCAATTAAAGTTTAGCTTCGTATTCCCTATCCTTTCCCATCCCTGGTAATCTGTATTCTAGTTTCTGACTCTATAAAGTTGTTCATTCAAATTTCATATCAGTAAGATCATACAGTATTTGTCTTTTTATGTCTAGCCTATTTCAGTCAATATGATGTCTTTGGGGTTCATCTGTTTATCACATGCGTCAGTACCTTGTTACTTTCAGAGTTGCATATTATTCCATTGTATGTATAAACCACATTTTGCTCATCCATTCATTGGTTGATGGACACTTGGGTTGCTTCCACCTTTTGGCAATTGTGAATAATACTACCATGAACCCTGGTGTACAAAAACCCTATTTGTGTCCCTTCTTTCAATTATTTTGAGTATATAATTTCAAGTGTATTGCCAGATCATAGGGTAATTTATACTTTCTATGGAAATATCAAAGTATTTTTTTTCCACAGTGACTGCACCATTTCAGATTCTTACAATGTATGAGAATTCCTCTTTTTCTATATTCTTTCCCAATCTTATTTTTCCTATTTTAAGTAGTAGTCATTCTAGTGGGTGTGAAGTGGTGTCTCATTGTAGTCTTGATTTACTTTTCCCTAATGACTAATGATGTTGAACATCTTTTCATGTGCTTTTTGGACATTCGTATGTCTTCTTTGGAGAAGTGTCAATTCAAGTCTTTCAACCGTTTTTAGATTGTGTTGTTCGTTTGTTGTTGATTGAAAGATTTCTTTATAGATTCTGGAAATTAAACCCTTATCAGATATGTGGTTTCCAAATATTTTCTTCCATTGTGTAGGTTGTCTTTTTACTTTCTTGATGAAGTCCTTTGCACAAAAGTTTTAAATTTCAATAAAGTCCCATTTATCTGTTTTTTTCTTTTGTTCATGCTTTTGGTGTAAGGTCTGAGAAACCATTGCTTAACAAAAGGTCCTGAAGATGCTTTCCTACATTTTTTTCAAGGAGTTTTGTAGTTCTATATTTTTTTAAATCTAGGTCTTTGATCCTTTTTGAGTTAATTTTTGTATATGATATGAAATAAGGGTCCCTCTTTATTCTTTGCACATTGTTTTAGTTTCCTAGGCTGCTTCAGAAAATACCATGAAATGGTTTGGCTTAAACAGTGGGAATTCATAAGTTTATAGTTTGAGGCTGAGAAAATGTTCAAATCAAGGCATCATCAAGGTGATACTTTCTTCCCAAAGACTGACTACTGGAAATCCTTGGCTCCTCTGCCAAACGGCAAGGCACATAGTAGTAACTGCTGGTCTCTCCTTTCTCTCGCTGGTATTGTTGCTTTCAGCTTCTTTCTTCTGTGGCTTTCTATTTTTTCTCTCTGTATTCACCCTGTTAATAAAAGGACTCTGGTAACAGAACCATCCTGGTAGAGTTGAGACACATCTCAACAGAAGTAACCTCATCAAAAGGTCTTACTTACAATGGGTATGCACTCACAAGAATGGGTTAGATTTAAGAACATGTTTTATTTCTGGGCCACATACAGTTTCAACCTACCATACATAAGGATATCAAGTTTTCCAAGCATCATTTTTTGAAGAGATTATTCTTATGTAATTGAGCAGATTGGCACCCATGTCAAAAATCAATTGGCCATAGATTTGAAAATTGAATTCTAAACTCTCAGTTTGAGTTCATTGATCTATATATCTGTCCTTGTACCAGCACCTTTGTTTTGATAAGTTTTTTAATAAGTTTTGAAATTGGAAGAGTGTGTCCAACTTTGTTCTTTTTTTTAAATGGTATATATTTTTTGGCTGTTTAGGGCCTCTTATCCTTCCAAATAAATTTGGTGATTGGCTTTTCCCCAAAGAAGGCTGTTGGAATTTTGATTGGGATTGCATTGAATCTATAAATCGCTTTGGGTAGACTTGATATAGCTTAATAATATTTAATCTTCCAAAACAGGAACATGAATGTCCTCCCACTTATTTAAATCTTTGATACTTTTAGAAAGCTTTTGAAGTTTTCTGGGTATAAAACTTTTAATCCTTAGTTAAATTTATTCCTAGATATTTAGTTGTAATTGTTCAGTTTTGCATGTTGTTCTTGTACCAACCGCTTTCTTGAATTCATTTATTATCTCTAGTCACTTTGTTGTAGACTTTTCAGGATTTTTTATATATAGGATCATGTTTTATGCAAAGATACAAAGTTTTGCTCCTTCCTTTCCACTTTGGATACTTTTTATTTCTTTCTCTTGCCTAATTGCTTTGGCTAGAACTTCTGGTACAATGTTAAATAACAGTGGTAACAATGTGCACCATTGTCTTGTTTCAGATGTTAGAGGGAAAGCTTCCAGTCTTTCAACATTGATGTTAGCAGTGCATTTTTCATATATGCCATTTGTCATATTGAGAACATTTTCTTCTATTCCTAGTTTTCTAAGTGTTTTTATCAAGAAGAGGCATTAGATTTTGTCAAATACCATTTCTGCATAAACTGACATGATCATGTGCTTTTTTCCTTTGTTCTGTTAATGTGGCATATTACATTATTGATTTTTCTTATTTTGAACCATCCTTGCATACCTGGGATAAATCCCACTTAGTCGTGGTGTATAATTCTTTTACTGTGCTGTTGGATTCAGTTAGTTAATATTTTGTTGAGGGTTTTTGCATTTGTATTCACAAGGTTTGTAATTTTCTTTTCTGATGATATCTTTATTTGGCTTTGATATTTGGGTGATGTTGGCCTCAGAATAAATTAAGGAGTATTATCTTTTCAATTTTTTGGAAAAGTTTGAGAAGAATTAGTGTTAATTTTACTTGGAATATTGGTAGAATTCATCTGTGAAGCCATATGGTCCTAGGCTTTTCTTTGTTGGGAAGTTTTTGATTTGTTTTGTTTTGTCAATACACTTGTATTTTGTAATTTTATTAAGATATATCTACACACCATACAAATGTCTAAAGTGTACAATCAATGGCTCTTGTAACTGGTCTGTTGAGATCTTCTGTTTCTTCATGTCTCAGTGTAGGTAGTTTGTGTTTTTCTAAGAACTTGTCCATTTCATTTAGGCCACCTTATTGTAGGTGTATAGTTTTTCATGGTATGCTTTTATAGTCCATTTTTTTTTGTGGGGTTGGCAGTTATGTCCCCTTTTCATTTCTGATTTTAGTTATGTGTCCTCTCTTTTTTCTTTGTCAGTCTAGTTAAAGGTTTGCCAATTTTAAAGATTTTTTCCAAGAACCAACTTTTGGTTTTGTTAATTTTCACTATTTTTAAAAAAAAATCTTTATTTCATTTATGTCTGCTTGATCTTTATTATTTCCTTGCTTCTGCTTGCTTTGGCTTTAGTTTGCTGTTCTTTTTTCTAGTTCCTCCAGCTGTATGATAAGTTTTGAGCTCTTTATTCTTATTAAATATAAATATGTAGGGCTATCAATTTCCCTCTGTGTACTGCCTTCACTGAATCCTTTAAATTTTGATGTGTTATTGTTTTCATTAATCTCAAGATATTAACTCAGTGTCCTAGTGATTTCTTCTTTGACCCATTAATTATTTAAGAATATTTATTATATTGGAAGACCTTGAGTTTTATTTATATTTTTATTTTAAGAGGCAGTCTCCTTTTTAGCTTTGGCATGCAGACCCTGGCCTCACCTTTGTGGGCTGTGGTTACAATGACAGTCTACTTTTCAGAACTGATTTGGTTCTAATTTGGTCTGCTTGGTTTATCTCATGTTTTGGGTGCTACTGCTGATCCTTGCTGTGGCTGCTCAAGGGCAGAGAGGAATTTTCCAGGCCAGACTGCCTGAGAACACAGAGGAGCTTCCCAGGCTTTCCAGTGCCTCTAGATGGAGGAAGGTAGTTCTGTGGCCCATGGGAGAAAGAGACTTCCGACAATTATTGTGTGTTGAGTTCTCTTTTGCTTCTGGGGAGAGTGTTTCTGGGTTGGATGCTTTTTTGGGAGTATAATCTACTTTTTTATATATGTCACACAGCTGTACGGTAGAGCTGGGGAATCTTAGGCCCAGTAGGAAAGGAGAACACTTTTCCTGGCCCCTTATTGCCTGTGTGACTTCTGATCAATCTGCTGGTTTAGTTGTTAGGCTGATCATTAGGAAATCCTCGGTTTGAATCACCTTCATCTGTAGGTTGGGAGGTCATAAGACATCCTGCTGCTGTGTTGTTCCTTTAGTCCTGGGGTCCCAAACCAGTTCACTTTCCTGTTTTTCATCTTTTAGAGTTTTCCTTTGGCTGTTTCTTGAGTTATTTCCAGTGTTTATTACTTTGTGCTTAATGGGGAGGAATAAGGAGAGAAAGATTTTGCCATCTTGTCTGGGCCAGAAATAACAAGATCTTTAAAAAAAACTATTTTTAGTTAACTAGTTTTATGATCTGGAGGAGAAAGAAAAATATGCTATAAATTTGGTGGATTTGAGTTTGGGTCATCTGTTATTAGACTTTGGACAAGTTCATTAACCTTCTTAAGTCTCAGTTTCCACATGGGTAAAGAATAACAGTAGTGTCAGTTAAGCTTCTGTTGCAACCAGCATATTTGGTTAACTTGAGAACAAGTAAAAACAAATGTATTGGAAGGAAAAGAGAAACTGCATCATTTATTTTAACAGAGTGTATTGGATGACTGAAAAGGCAAGTACAGAACATTAACATAAATTAGTAAGTAGGACTGGGGAAACAAGGGGAGAAGTTGGTGTAATCAGTACTTAGAGACTATAAGAAGGGCCTGAATGTATTGTAACTCAGATCTCTGAGGAAAAGGTACTGCCTGGTTAGTGCTGTGTGCTGGTTTGAAAGATGTATGTACCCTGGAAAAGCCATGTTTTAATCCTAATCCCGTTTTGTAAAGGCAGCTGTTTTTTCTAATCCCTATTCAGTACTGTATGTTTGAAACTGTAATTACATCATCTTCCTAGAGATGTGACTAAATCAAGAGTGGTTGTTAAGATGGATTAGGTGGACATGTGTCTCCACCCATTTGGGTGGGTTCTTGGTTACTTTACTGGAATCCTATAAAATAGGAAAGTTTGGAGGATGTAGGAGATTCAGAGAGAGCAGAGAAGAATGACATAGTCATAAGAAGCAGGGAGTCCACCAGCCAGTGACCTTTGGAGATGAAGAAGGAAAATGCCTCCTAGGGAGCTTCATGAAACAGGAAGCCAGGAGAGAAAGCTAGCAGATGATGCCGTGTTCACCATATGCCCTTCCAGCCAAGAGAGAAACCCTGATTGTGTTCACCATGTGCCTTCTCGCTTGAGAGAAAAACCCTGAATTTCATCAGCCTTCTTGAACCAAGATATCTTTCCCTAGATGTCTTTGACTGGACATTTCTATAGACTTGTTTTAAATGGGACATTTTCTCAGCCTTAGAATTGTAAACTAGCAACTTATTAAATTCCCCTTTTAAAAAGCCATTTTATTCCTGGTATATTGCATTCAGGCAGCTAGCAAACTAGAACAGTGCTGGTAATCGTGGGGTGGTGGTTCTAATAATAGATTTGGAGAATGTTGGAAAATATATGAGGATTAGAACCAACTACTACCTGAACCAACTGTTTCTAGAAGAAACTGCTGCTGTTGGTGTGAAAAGATGATGCCCAGGTATCATTGAGAAAAAAATCACCATGCATTCAGGAGGGATACCCCCATTGTCCCCTGTGCCAGTTTGAAAGGATTATTTACCCTAGTAAAGCCATGTTTTAATCCTGATCCATATCTGGATGCAGCATTTTCTTTTAATCCCTATTCAGTACTGGGTATTAATCTTTGATTAGAGGGAGATGTGACTCCACCCATTCCAGGTGGATCTTGATTAGTTTACTGGAATCCTTTAAAGCAGAAGCATTATGGAGAGAGCAACAGAGCACAAGAGAGCCATGAGAACCATGAAAGCCCACACAGCCAAGGACCTTTGGAGATGAAGAAGGAAAACGCCCCTGAGAGAGCTTCATGAAACAAGAACCTGGAGAGAAAGCTAGCAGATGTCGCCATGTTCGCCGTGTGTCTTTCCAACTGAGAGAGAAATCCTGAATGTCATTGGCCTTCTAGAACCAAGGTATCTTTCCCTGGATGCCTTAGTTTGGAAATTTCTATAGCCTTGCTTTAATTGGGGCATTTTCATCAGCCTTAGAACTGTAAAATTGCAACCTAACAAACCCCCCCTTTTAAAAGCTGCTCTGTTCCTGGTATGTCACATTTTGGCAGCTGCAGACCAGTACAGACTTTGGTATCAGAGAAGTGGGGTGCTGCTGTAGTTTGAAAATCCCAAAACCTGTTTTTCGGTGGATAAGGGAAAGATTCTGGTGGAGTTGTGAGAGGCTTGATAGAGAAGACCTAGAATACTTTGAAGAGAATATTGGTACAAATGTGGACTCTAAAGATGCTTCTGATAGGGCCATGGACAGAGATGAGGCATGTGTTATTGTAAACTGGAATGAAGGTGATCCCTGTTTTAAAATGGCAGATAATCTGGAAAAATTGACTAGTGACTTTGGCTGGAAGGCAGATTTTAAAAACCATGAACTTGGATATCTAGCAGAAGAGATTTTAACATTAAATATGGAAAGGTGCAGCCTGGTTTCTCCTCACAGCTTATAGTGAACTGTGACAGGAAAGAGATAAGGTGAGAATGGAACTGGGTACTGTGGAGATAATTTAATCAAGTTTCCAACCTATACTGCTGAATAGGGATTAAAAGAAAGACTGCCTCCAAAAAATATGGCTTTTTTAGGGTACATAAATCTTTTCAAACCAGCCAGAGTATGTATGTGACTCTGAAAGAAAGATCCATATAGCCCAAAGAGTCATACAGCCAAAGACTTATACAACCTCACAATAATTGTTGTTGGATCTTCAAGAAAATGTTTCTTGGTTTGTAAGGTCAACTACTTCTGGGTAATGAGGTCATCATAAACCTAGTAGTTCCATTGGTATTATCCATTGCCTGTCTTCTTTCACTCTGGATAGAGTTCCTTTGTCAGGTGCAATATTACATGAGATATGCTGGAAGAAGCATGATGGCAGAGGAAAAAAACTTAAATATAGAATAATTAAAATTCCACTAAGGATTAGTCACTTCCATGTCCACAGATTATCTAGTTGTCCTAACAGTAATGATATATCAGGAGCTCAAGGTGAGTGATATATTTCTGGTTTTCTTTTTTTGAATATACTGCTTCTTTTAATCTCTCACTACAACTTAAGATATCTTTTCCAGTATTATTTTTAACAGTATTAATTTTAATGGTTTTGAAATAATTTATAAAGGGACTTTGATGTAATTGATTTAGCCATTCCTCCATTAGTGCTTCCATTTATTTATTTACTTTTTGTTATTATAAGCAATGCTCTGGTGAATGTCTTTGTACATAAATCTTGTACTTCACTTTAACTCTACTAGTTAGAACATAAGCAATAATTTTCAAGCCAGTCTAACTAGGTTCAGATCCTGGTGTATAAGATTGTGTAGGTTGTACATTAGCCCATTCTAATGGCTCCTCCTGGTATAGTGTAGTGCACAACTTGCATTAACAAATATATGGCAGCTCTAGTCCTGGCCCTGCCACATACTGTGTGAATTTGTGCATGTCCCTTTATAGCTCTGTTGCCTAGTTTCTGCATCTATACAGTAGAGTAAATAATACATACCTCATAGGGTCAATGTGAGAATTAAATGAGCTAATATAGGCAAAACCCTTAGAACAGGCCTGGCACATAGCAACTACTATGCATGTTTGCTATTATTACTTATTATTAATATTTATTATTTCTGCTATTGTCAAAGGGTGTGAGCATTTAAAATCTCTTGTTGCAAACAGTAAAATTGAAGCTCATCTTTAAATGACTAATATAATACTCCAATTTTGAAAGCCTGGCAACTCTAGTTGATGTCATGGTTTGGATTCAGGACTTTTCAAGAACTACAGAATAATATATTTACTTGATGCCATGTTGAATTGAGGTTGAAATATTAAGTCAGTTTTTCCAGAGAAGAGATGTGGCTCAGATATGAAAGGTCAGGTGGCCCTACAAGGGAATGTGAGCTCAAGAGCAAGGGTGTAATTTTGGAACTGTGATTACAAATTAAAGGGGAAAACAGTGAAGAAAGCAAGTGATGAGGAGTTTGGTGGATGAGAGACCTTTCTTCTTTGGGAAGAGAGATGACTACAAGCTTTCCATGTGCAGGTGGTATAGAAGTATGGTTCTCACCAGAGACTGATGCTTAGGAAGTTGTCTCTTACAGTTCATTCTGAGCTTGGGTGTTAGTTTACCTTTGCTTCCTGTGGCATTATGATTCCAATGAAAGTCACAAGCTTGCATCTGTTCTCCCTCTCTGAAAATTTTCCTCTAGAATAATGATCAACTTGTTAACCAGTACCAACAATTTTCAAAGGAATGCTTTCACAATATATACAGAATACAGAAGAATGCTTCACCAAACCCATCTGGCTGCAGAAGGTCTCCTTTTCTCAGATGTGTCCACTCTTATTAAAATAAAGCATGAAGACTCTCATCCCTGAGAATACAATTAGAAAAACTCTGTTATAGGCTGTTTCAGAGATATTTTCTTGTGTATTAAGCAAAATGAAGCCCCAGACCATCCTCTTACTGAATTGGATGGTCTAAGGAAGGTTTACTTTCCTCTCACCTTGCTTATTTTCCTGTTTCTTGGGAGGAGATGCTAATCAGATTGTTAAGGAGATAGAATATTCTTTGGGGCCACATTTAACTCACAGGCAGGATATTGTGCTGTCTTAGTTTGAGGAAAGCAGACCACCAGAAGTTGCTTTGAGTTTAAATAATTCTTATAAGAGGTGAAAGAAACTAAAGAAGAGAATGGAGAAGTGAGACAGGGAAGGTAAAAGGTGTGTTAAAAAGCCAGTTACTGACTGGTGCAATGGTGACTCAGTGGCTGAATTCTCGCTTGCCATGCCAGAGACCTGGGTTCGATTCCTGGAGCCTGCACATGCCGAAAAACAAAAAAGGGAAGCCAGTTACCATTGTGGATGACTGTATCTTAATTTCATTGGGAAATAGCATAGAATACTAGTTCAAATTAATCCTACCACTGTGGTGAAAGAGCTGGGGTGTTTATTCACCATCTCTCATCAATCATTTGTTGAGGGCTACTCTGGGCAGTGTTAATTCCATGGCATTTCCAAGACCCAGAGGCCTTCTAGGGGGTTTGGAGAAAGTCCTCAGGCAAAGAGATGTAGATACCAGCAGCTAGAAGTCTCCCTGCACTCACCAAAATAGTAAGGTATGAGAATTATGGGTAGGACACCTACAATGCCAGTTACATGAGGCTTAAAGGTTGACACCCAAACTCAGGTCTTCCCCTGTTCCTTATTCTTGTGGAAAATCTTGACAGATCAATGTGGCTGGTGGGTAATGCTGATTATAAGAATAATTAATTATCTTAAAACAGGAAAAATTTTAAGTATTATTTATAGAAAATGAAAGTTGTTCTAGTTTGTAAGCTGCTTGAATGCGATATACCAGAAACAGAATGGCTTTTTAAATGGGGAATTTATTAAGTTGCAACTTTACAGTTCTACAGCTGTGAAAATGTCCAAATTAAGGCACCAGCAAGAGTTACCTTCACTCAAAAAAGGCTACTGAAGTTCAGGTTTTCTCTCTCAGAAGGAAGGGCACATATTGAAGTCTGCTAGCTTTCTTTCTAGGCTTCTTGTTTCCTGAAACTCCCCCGGGGGGCATTTTCCTTTTTCATCTTGAAAGGTCTCTGGCTAGATTGGCTCTAAAACTTTTTCCAAAATGGTTTCCTCTTAAAGGACTCCAGTAAGTAGCCCCACCTTGAACGGGTGGAAGCTCATCTCCATGGAATCAAAAGTTACTACCCACAATTGGGTGGGTCACATCTTCATGGAAACAATAAAAAAGCTCCCACCCAGCAATACTGAATGACGATTAGAGAACTTGGCTTTTCTGGGATACACAAAAGATTCAAACGGGCACAAAAGTGATTATGAAATTGGTCTTTGAGATTGTTTTATATGATATATTTTGTTTGTAGAAATAGAATATGGCAGATAAATATACTAATTGGGAATTAAAACATGTCTTGGACAACAGGATATTTGAAGTTACACATGTGTTTCTGAGGAAGAAACAACACAGAATTGATGATATTCTTACAACTATATTAGATGGAGAAACTAAGGTTGGGTAGCAGAAAGTGTCTGTGATCCTATTGGGAAGAGTTGGGTTAGGGTGGAAGACATGTGTTGATCCTCAGAGCTCTAGAACATCTTGGAAACAGCATAGACTTGACCTTCTTCCCACTCATGTGGTAATAGCTAGGGTACACCTGCCAAGTCCTCATGAAGCCTGCTACTTTCCAGGTCCTTCCTGCCAGCTCCACTGTGTGGAGGAAACTTTGGTCTGAAAGATAGGTTATTTACCTCCAGGTGAGATTCTGTGAGTTGGCTTGAATTGCTCTTGTCACTGGGATGGAATTAATGGAGTATAAATATAAATCAGCCTTATTTTACCACACAAACATTCTTTGTAAAATTTTTCTTCTCCACTCCTTGAATGCTATAGCAGGCTGATACATTGCTTGTAGAGTCATTTTGGGATTTCACAACAGTTTTATTTTCAGACCTAAAAGGTCCAGTCTATCTAATATCAAAACTTTAGTCTCTCTAATTCAAAGATTCTCCCCTTGCCTGAACTCAGGCCTAACTCATGGCTTGAGGATAGGCAGGGGAAAGGGTAGGTTGTGGTCTATTCTTTCTACCTTCTTGACTTTCTTCTTTCCCTACTGCTGTTCTTCAAAGCCAGGAAACATAGAGTGGAGGGCTTAAAGAAGAAGGGGGCAATGTTTTTGTTGGTTTTCTTACCTGATGTGTTTGTATTTCTCTTTTTGTTGTCAAATACCCTCTACCTAGGCAGGTGTCCAATTTCTGGTTCTTCTGCACATTCTCAGAGACCTCCAATGAAGACCTCTAGGTGTCACTATTCACTGAGGCAATGGATATGCTCTCTACTGACTTCTTACAACTCCTCCTTATCTCTAGACTGCCATGGCACAACACGGGGCATGCTTTGCCCCATCAGGCATTTTTCTTATATGGGGGCCTCTCAAGATTGTTCTTGCAGGGCTAAACTTCACAGGGTCCAAATGAGAACTTTGCTTCCTCGATCCACCACACACTGAAAGGTCAGGTCATTCCCATTCTGCCCCCAGCCAGGTAGGTTGTGTGTATGGTAATAGAATTAAGATTTTTTAAAAACCCATGGAACTGTACAACATAAACAATGAACCCTAAGGTAAACCAAGAACTATAGTTAATACTACAGTTATAAAAATGTATTTTTATCAGTTGTACCAAATGTACACAACCAGGGCAAGGTGTTAATAATAGGGTGGCACATGCAAATCATGTATTTTGTGCATGACTGTTGTGTAAACCCACAACTTCTCAAATAAAAAAAAAAGAGTGAAGTGGCAGGTCTAATGACTTCTATAATTTTAAAATAATCATTAATGAAACAATGTTTTGAAATAATGCCAACAGCTATAATAAACATGACAAAGTCACAGGTACTACTAATACTGTGTAGTTTTTGTCTACATTAATAAATTGAAGGAAAGAGTAAACCTCAATTATGTTTGTAAACATAACAATGCAATTTTCCCCCATCCAAGTTCATGGACTTTCTGAAATCAATTCTTTGAAGATACTTGGCTTCAATTTGAGAATGTCTGTAGAGCTCCAAAGTCTTCCACAAGATTTGGCCAGCAGTATGAGATGAGAGAAATCATGGGTTAAGGGTCATAGATTGTAAAACATGACCATAATTTTCTATATCTTTCTGAATCTGTAATGTTTGCAATTTGACTTTATAGCTTTTCCCATCGAGAAATGGAGTCTGGAGTCCCACTCAGACTCTGCATACCTTGAAACATACTTTGGCCAATTGAATATGGTAGAATTGGTGCTGTGCCAGTTCTGAGCCTGGGACTCTTGCACTCTTCTGCTCTTTTCCTTGAAATCCTGCCATTGCCATATGAACAAGTCTGGATCTATCTACTGCATGATGTGAGACACATGGTCAGTTGTCCCTATCAGTTCACTGGACAGCCAGCCAAACACCAGAGGCAGAGATCCCTTAGTGACATGCACATGACTAGAGACAAAGGAGGCAGCCAAGATTAGACCAGAACTATCCAACAGAGATGAATCTAAGATGCAGACTTACTGAATTGTGATCTAAATAAATGGTTATTGTTTAAAACACTAAGTTTGTGGTGGTTTAAGTTATAAAAATTGTTAACTGATGTAGAAGTTACCTGTGTTTTTAATTGGCTAGTCAGTGAGATGGTTCACTTTCACTGATACTGCATTGATGAAGCCATCTTAAAATTTTCTAGTGATTCTAAAATTTTCTAGTAATGTGTCCAGAAACATGAAGATGATGTAGATATTTGTGGGTCACTGTCATGTACTTAGTCATTTTTCTCCTGCTTTGGAGTCTCAGCTAAAATTCCTATATAAAGACAGGAATATTATATGTAACATCTTCTTATAGCTTATCATAGAGATTGTGATAATCTGTTGCTCCAGTGTCTCCCCTTGCTCCCATTTGCCTCCAAAGGGAATAAGATTCTGGTTAAATAGTCTCAGGGCCTTTATTTGAGCTAGTGAAAGGAGGAATTTCAGTTTAGGCCTGGAGTCCAGAGCCATAATCTCCAAACCATTTTTTTTTTTTGAATGAAATCCATTCTTCTTTGCATGGCCTTTCCAAACCATTTTGAAAACATCTCTGGTTTCTTGTGTATATTTTCTTTGGTGAGGAATCCCACAGGAAGAAGAGGTCAGGGCAGGTTTTATACATTCTTGTGTTGCTGCATGATCTATCACAATAGTATCAATATCTTTCTTCATTGCTCTTAGGAATTTCTAGTCTAATGTCTAGTAAAATGATCTGGGATCCACAAATCTGAGTGATCAAGCACCCTAACATCACACACACATAAGTTCTGGGGTGTGATAGAAGGAACACGAGGTGTCAGACAGACCCAGATACATACTTTGCAATTTATTAATCTTGTGACATTGGGCATGTTTCTTAAATGCTCTGAACCTGTTTCTACTTTGCAAAATAAGGACAATCACAGGAAGCATCCATATTTCTTGTGAGGATTATATGAAAGTGTGTGTGAAAGTACTTGCCTCTGTAAATGTTCATTAAATCTAAATTAAAGTTAAAGGATTAGGCTAATGTTTTAAATTATGATTTAAAAAATGGATGATAGTTCAGAAAATTGAGTTAGTCAAAGCATATAATAATCGTAAGTCCATATAAGTCCCTTATGTATGAATCCATTCATTTTATTTCCTCTGTATTCCTGTTCCATTGTTTCTTCCTTTCTTGCCATAGGTAGCCATTAAAATGTGCTTGAAACAAATTCTTAAATTCATTTATCCTTGGAATTATGTTTTCTGTGTATGTGTGTGTGTGAAGTTTGTGTGAATGGCATTGTGTTATGAAACTCTTTTTCCTCCCTTACTTTTTCACCCAATACTATGTACTAAAAGACTGAATGTACCTTTCTCTCATTACTTCTAAGGATATATAGTATTGTTTTGCATTTTTTTACATTAACCCAGTCCCCAATTGTTGTATACCCAGATTGTCTCCAATACCTTGCTACCAAAAAACATATATTAAAAAAATCTGAGGTGGACCATGGTGTCTCAGCAGGCAGAGCTCTTATCTGCCATGCCGGAGACCTGGGTTCCATTCCTGGTACCTGCCCATGCACACACACACACACACAAATCCTCAAATGCCCCCTTACCAACCTGCTAGAAATCTTCTCTGGGATGTATATCCAGAAGAGGGGTTGATAGATCATATGACATACACATACTTGATTTTACTAAGGACAACTCAGTGGTTTTCCAGAAGAGCTGTATCAGTTTATATACCTATCAACACTGCATGAGGAGAATGTTTGCTGACACCTTCACCATCTTTCTAATGTTCGTATTTTAATGGATTTAAAATAGTATCACATTGTCATTTTAATTTTTATCTACTTACTTGTGAACTTGAGAGTCTGTTTATATGTATGTAGGCCTTTCCCTTCCCTAAATAATCTCTTCGTGTACCAACAACTAGTTTTCTCAACACTATGTACCAAACAAACCATTCTCTTCCCACTGCTTTGAAGACTAACCTTCACCATGCCTCAAAATCACAGACAAACTGGGGTCTATCCTACATTTGTTCTATTTATCTCTTTCTATACCAGTCCATACTGTTTTTATTACAATGGCCTTTTCTAACATCATGTATAATGGGGTAGGTTGAATTATGTACACACCCCCCCCACCCCCGGCCCAGAACACATGTTCTTGGTCTTTAGTCTGCATTCCTGTGGGTATGGGCCCACTGAAAATGGAATGTCTTGAATATGTTATTTTCATTATGGTGGGCAAACTGAATGAGGGTGGGCCTTTGTGTGAGTACTGGAATCCTTTATAAGCAGAAGAAATTCAGTCACAGTCAGAAAAAGCCAGTGGGTGGAGCTAGAAGCTGGAAATCAGTGGAAACCAGAAGGTAAGGAAGAGGACCGCGACACGTGATGGGAGGCAGGCATATAAGGCAAGGAACTTCAAGAATGCCAGCCAGCCAGAAAGCCACCTACTGGGAGGAAACAGGCTTTTTATCTGAAAGACTGTGAGTCAATAAATACCTTTTGATAAGCCAACCCAATGTGTGGTATTTGTTACAGTAGCTGGGATGCTTAAGACATGTAGTAACCTTCCCCCTCCTTCAGCTCTCCTCTTCTATTTCAAAATTGATTTAGCTCTTCCCGGCCTTTGATCTTTCTAGACCCAGAGCTAATTGATTAGCATGTTGTCCCAACACAATTTATAGAAACCATTAGCTTTCAATAACTAATTTTTTAGTTAACTTCATCATGGATATACATTTCTGATACATGATATATAATGTTCCTGTTTTTTTTTTTTCAATTTCTTTAATGATAATTTTCTTTTCCTCTTTGATTAGTGTTACTTTGGAGAGTGACATTTAAAAATTGTATGGGGGCAAGCCACTGTGGCTCAGCAGGCAGAGTTCTTACCTGCCATCCTGGAGACCCAGGTTCAATTCCCAGTGCCTGCCCATGTAAAAAAGGAAAAAAAAAATGGTATGGTTTTTATTTTAGAGATAGCCATGTTCTTATTAAGCTCTAGTTTTGTTGCATTTTGCCTGAAAAATATTTTTTTTGATAGAACTCTAGTGTGTCTTTGTAATCTAATATATGATGGATTTATGTGAATGGGCCATGATCTCTGGAAATTTAATCTCCATAGGGTTAAAGTTTGGTAATTATGAAGCCAAGTTGTATTAATTATTTGACTCAAATTCTTTAACACTAGGATTTTTATGAATGGGCTTCAGGATATCCATAATTTCCCTATCATATGGGACATGTGCATATGCTCCTGAGTGAGTAGATGCTTTCATCACATTACCATAGGGACCCAAAAGTCTGAACACATTAATAACCAGGGAATCTTGTTTTTTCTTTGCTTGTATCTATTTGATCTATGAATAGCACTATACCTGTGCTTTAACAATTTTGTCTTATTTTTTCTGCTGTTTTTTGTTTTATATATTGAAACTGTTGATGTATACATAAAGATACATTGAAATTTATAACTTCTCTGTGAATTTTTTTCCTTATCATTATAAAATGATAGTTAGAAAACCTCAATATTTTTGCCTTGAATTCAGCTTTGTCTGGTTCTAATATCTCAATCCTAGCTTTTTAAAAAAAATTTGTATTTGCTTGACATATTTTTTCAAATTTGCATTTCTTGCTTACTTTTATTTTGTTTAATAGTAAACATGTTTAATTTGGAATTTTATCTTCTTTATGCTCATTGCAATAACTACTATATTGGCTTCTACATCTATTATTTTAGTTTTTTTTGATTGCTCATGTTAATGGTTTCTTTTTATTGTTTCTGGTTTTTGCTATGAGGATTCACTGCTTTTCTCTTCCCCACCAATTTACATATTTGGATTGTAGCCTATTTTTAATCTCATAATTTTTAAATCGACTTCTGGCCTTTGGAGGTGGCCCTAGAGTACATCATGGCTTCTAGGGTGGTTGTCATCCTAAAATTAAAGGACAGAAAGAGATATCCCTTGTCTGGTCTCATCAAAGGCCTTTTGAACTTTTCTAAGTACTATACAAATATCTATTGCTTTACCTTTTTTAAACTACATGCCGAATAACTACTATGAGCAAGGTACTCTGTCATATACTTCACAGATGTCATTTATTCCTTATCACAGGCTTTTATTACAAATGAAAAAAAAAGTGGATGTTTTCCAAACATGCTTTAACTCATTTGTATTTCTCTATCTGACATAATAAATTGGCATTTTAAGTCCTTTTTATATTTTAAAATGACAGTTTGAACAGACTGCTACTCTCTTTTCCTCTTCCATTTTTCAAACTTTATACAGTCTTTTATTTTTAATTCAATTTTTGTAATTCCATAATTATTTTTATATTACATACGTTTGGGGAATAGTGTTAATATCTGCATATTTTTAATCATAGTTATAGGAATTTAGCTAAACTATATTAATGCTTATCATTATGCTGTGCTAATAGTTTTTACTGTGACTTCTTTCTTGGCCTCTTAATTTTATTTTGTCTTTTCAATTGCTTCTTGTCCATCTTCAAATAACTTTTTAAAGAGGACATAGTTTCCCTCTTATCTCTAAGAATATCTTTCTTTACCTTCTCACATAAATGACAAGCACCCCATAAGTTAGGGGCTTAAAACAACAGTTTTTATTTATCCTATCTCACAAATCTCCAGGTTGGCAATTTGTGCTGACTTCAGCTGAGCAGTTCTTCTGGTCTAGGATGGTCTCGCCCATGCATTAGCAGTCAGTTCCTAGGTTGGGTAGGGGCTGGCCTCATTTGGAACGGTCCTGTCCCACATGGATCCTTATTCTCCAGCAGTATAGTCAAGACGTGTTCATTTGGAAGAAGGACATGGTTCCAAGAGAGAATGCGGTAGCATGTAAGGCCTCTTGAGGCCGAGGCTTGGAATATCTAACATATCCTGTCTTCCAAAGCAAGTGATAAAGCCAGCTCAGATTGAAGGCTGGGGAAATAGGCCCATTACTTGATGGGACATGCTGCAGAGTCACATTGCAAAGGGTAATTCATAAATGAGGGGGATAAATGTTGCTATTTTAGCAAACCAGTCTACCATATCTGACACAATCCCTTAAAAACTAAATGTTACTTATTTATCTTCTGGTATCTAGTGAGTTATCCTCTCTATTTCATTTATATATAAACATTTTTTATTTATATAAATTGATGTTTATATACATAGATACTTACCTTTTTTTGTTCTTTTCCTCCATATTCCCGAACTGCTTCTCAGCTTTTCAAGTTTTGCCTTTATATCACAGATTGAATTTCTGTAACATTGTTTGTGCTTCTTGCTGACTTCAATGCTAAGTTTTATTGAATTATTTGGCAGTAGACCCTTTTCTAATCATCCCTCCCTTTCTTTCATCCTTTTAATTTTGATTGCAACATCATCTCACCTCTGATGTCATATTTTTGTGCCTTTATTTTAAGTTCATCTAATACTTTCAGGAAATTTTATTCTGGACTGATTATTTCCAGGTATATTGTGCTTCCCCCGATGTTCTCTTTTCTTTGTTCCACAGACTTTAAAAATAGTGAAATCATATTATTTTACTCTTTATTCATAATAATAAAAGCAATATTTGTACAGAATCAGGGTTTCCCTTTTTTTTTGGTTCTTTGAGTGTTGAAATTGTATTATTAAAGGGATATGTTCAGATGCTTCTTTCTGTATATATATATATATATATATATATATATATATGTATATTCTAGGTAAATTCTAGGTAAATATATATGTATATTCTAGGTAAATTCTAGAAAATAAATTTCTAGGAGAGATCAAAGACATTTTACATTTTGGTAGATGTTAGCAAAAGTTGCCTTTTAAAGGTTGTAACAATTCATAATCCAACCAAAACCAATGGCTATGCTTCTTTCCCCATTTGCTTTTTTAATACTTTGTTTTATCATTTGATATCTCCAATCTGAAAGGTGTTGGTATTTCAGTGTTGTCTTCTTGAATTTTTGTATGATTATTTGTCATTCATATTTATTGAGTGTTTTACATTGCTTCTTCATGTCTTTTATCCCCTTCTTTTATTTACACTGAGTTATCTCTCTTTTTCTTATTGATCTTTAAGAGCTTGTTCATAAGCAGCATAAAATGAGAGTTTGAAACAGGGCCTCTGGTGTTAGTATGCTTGGTTTTATATCCTGTCTTCATTACTTATTAGTTCGACCTGGTACAAATTATTTTATCTCTCTGTGTCTCAGTTCCATTATCTGTAAAATGTGGATAATAAGAGTATCTGTTTTATAGGATTGTTGTGAGAATTAAGATAGAAAATTTATATAAAGCATTTACCTTTATACCTGATTCATAGTGTCAAATGTGTTACAAGAATATTTTTCCAGATTTTTAATTGGTCTTCAATTTCAAAGGCAATTTTGCTACAAGTTTATTTTTTAAAATCAAGAAGGATGTTTTCTCTTACTTTTATGTTTTTCTTTTTTAACTTTAAGTTACCAAATTTATCTGAAATTTGTTTTGGTATGTTTGAAGTAGAGAACTACCTTCATCTTATTTCTAAATGGTAAGCCATTAGTCCAAATACTGTTTTCATCTCTGGTAAAATATGCCAACTTTATTATATTCTAAATTCCCATGTAATTTTAAGGTTATTTATAGACCCTCCAGTTTCTTTCATTGATTTGTCTATCCTTTGTTCTGCACCAAATTAATTTAAATTACTGTAGCTTATAATTCTTTTTACTAATGGAGTAGGTCTACCTACTTTCATTACTCATACTTTTCGTTATTCTGTAGCTTAAATATACACACTTGTTTAGTGAATTCTAATGCAATTTTAAATGATTTTGATTTTATATTGGATAACAAAAAGAAATATTTATCATATGTATGTCATAAATAATGATGCTAAAATGAATACCTGTGTCCCACTAGCTTGAGAACATTACTAGCACTTAGAAGACTTCTGTAATGTTCTCTCTTTTTTTTTTTTTTTTTTTTTTTAAGAGAGAGGGAGGAAGGGAAGGAAAGACAGAGAAGGAAGGAAGGATGGAAGGAAGGAAGGGAGGAAGAAAGGGAAACATTTTTTTAAACATTTTCTTGTTTTATTATATTTTGTTTGTTTGTTTGTTTTTTACATGGGCTGGGGCCGGGAATCGAACCGGGGTCCTCCGGCACGGCAGGCAAGCACTCTTGCCCGCTGAGCCACCGCGGCCCGCCCTGTAATGTTCTCTCTTAATGTAATTTCTATTTTGAAAATGTGTTTACTTATTTACACATATTACAATGGATTGTTTAGCATTACCTGTTTTTGACTTGTGAAAAAATTAAATGATATTGACTGAATTTTTCTGTGACTTAATGTTTTGTCTTTGCTCAATATTATGAACGTGTATTCATCTATGCTAATTTTTTACTGCTAGTTGTATTCCATTAGATGGATATATCCCAATTTATTAATCCTTTCTGTTGAGGGGCATTTGGATTGTTTCCAGGTCTTTTTTTTTTTTTTTTTTTTGCAATGTTTTATTACATACACTACTGCTATCAATATTCTTGAATTTTTTTCTGGTACATATATATAAAACTTTCTCAAGGACCAGAATTTCTGGGTCAGGGGACACACACAGATCCAATTTTAAGAGCTATTGCCAAATAGTTTTCTCAAATGTTTGAACTAATTTATTCTCCCACCATCAAGTTACAGGAGAGCATCTTTTTTTTTTTTCACTTTTTTTTCTCTCCCAAGGTCCCACCACTTTCCCCCTTCCCCTAAAAAGACACCAAAAAAACAAAAACAAAAACAAAACAAAAACCCACCCAATTCCATAGCACCAAAAGCAGCAATGCCTTTTTTTTGGCATGTTGTTTAGAATTTCATTGAACTGAAAAATTAGTTCAGAGAAAACTGGCCTCTTTATAATTTTGAACCTTTTAATGTTAATGGATATCTTTTAATTTATTTAAGACTTCTGTTATGTCCCTCAGAGTTTTATAATTGTCTTTAATTCCTTGTTATACATTAATATTTTTTCTATGTTTTTCTGATGAACATTTTCGGACATATAGAAAAATGTGATACATGTTCTAATATATATTTGCTGAACCATTTGAAATTAAATTGTATAGACCTTTCAACCCCAAATTCTTTGGTCTGAATTTCCTCAAATATTATTGTAGTTAAGAAAATAAAAATAACTCCCTATTATGATAAAATATCTAGTTTATGTTCATGGTTTCCCATTTATCTACAACATTTTTTTTATATTTGTTTTTTTCCCAAACACAGTCAAATCCCATTCGTACATTAAATATTGCATATTATGTCATTTTAATCTCCTCTTTCATTAATGGAGTGCTCCCTTATTTAATGATATTTTTATATAAAACTTTTTATTATGGATATTTTATACACACATAAAATTATAAGGGTTAATATGTGAACCTGCATGTGCCCACCTTCAAGCTTTAATAATTATCAGTATTTTTCCTATCTGAATTGGTCTATTTATCTTTCTTCCCTTCCGACCACTATTTTTTGTTGTTGTTGGTAGCTTTCAAAGCAATTCCGATATCATATTAATTCATCATTAAATTATTTAATTATCCATCTCTAACTGATAAGTGTTTCATGTAACTACCATACTATTATCAGATTTTACAAGTTCTTAGTATTAACTCATTCCCATTATTCAGATTTACCTAATTGTCTCAAAAATTGATTTTGCAGTTGGGTTGCCTGAATCAGAATCTTAAAATGGCCCCCACAATGCATTTTGTTGTTATATCCATCTAAAAGATGTATAGTTGGAATACTGTTTACAAATGCCAGCTGAAATTAAAATACTTATGTGCTCTATATTTAATTTTAGAGTTTGCCTTTTCCTTTTGCATTTAACTCTGTTTTTTTGAATGTGTGAAAAAATTCATGATTCAGGAGTCTAAAGTATTTAAGAGTGAATATGCAGAAAATTCTCACATTACTGCGTATTCACTCTTAAATACTTTAGACTTCCATTATTCTTCCCCCACCTCTACCTTCTATAGGTATTAATTTTTATAGTTTGTGATTTATCCTTCCAATATTTCTTTTGGCAAAAATAATCATATATATGTGTGTGGGTATTCGTACTGTTTTTTCTTACACAAAATGCTGCATGCTCTAGATAATGTTTTGTACCTTGCATTTGTAACTTAATGTGCTGGTTTGAAACAGTTATGTACCCCAGAAAAGCCACATTATTCTAATCCAATCTTGTGGGTGCAGACTTATCATGGGTGGGATCTTTTGATTAGGTTGCTTGCATGGAGATGTGAACTGCTCAATTGTGGGAGGGAACTTTTGATAGGATTATTTCCCTGGAGATGTGACTACCACCCATTCAAGGTGGGTCTTAAGTAGTTTACTGGAATCCTTAAAAGAGCTCTCAGAGAGACAGAAAGCTCAGAGCAGACAGAAATGTTTGTAGATGCAGAAGGAAATATCCCAGAAGATGCCAGAAGCTGAGAGGGCTGTTTGAAACCAGAAGCTAGGAAAGAAGGACAGCAGATATTGCTATGTGCCTTCCCATGTGACAAAAAAAAAAAAAAAAAAAAAAAAAGAAAACAGAAACGTGGGCATGATCAGTTTTTCTTGAGTGAAATTATCTTCTTGTTGATGTCTTAATTTGGACATTTTCATGGCCTTGGAACTGCAAATCTGTAACCTAATAAATCTCTTTTGTAAAAGCCAATCCATTTCTGATATATTGCATTCTGGCAGCATTGGCAAACTGAAATACTTAACATCTTGAAGAACACCCTAAAATCAGTATATAGAGCTTTTCCTCATTCTTTCTGCATGTTGCAGAGCACTCCTCTGGGTGAAATACAATAGTTTATTTAAGCAGTCCTCTGAATAATCCTCAGCACTATTATTCAGTATTTGTGGAAGAATATCTTCAGGGTGCATTCTGAGATGTGGGATTGGTGGGTCAAAGGGAAAATGCTTATGCAGTTTTGTTAGATATTGTTGTCATAATATGGGATTTGTTTTGTGTTATATTTTATATCAGACCAGACTTAGCCTTTTTCAACAGCCAAGATTTTGGTTCTATTATCTGCCAACTTGTGCTGTAGTTGGATTCCTCCTAGGTGTTCAGTGAAAAGGCAGATAAATCAGCCCTGTTTAGATTTTAAGTCCTTATATCTGACGTGTTCTCTATTGGGATGGTACCTTTCTTTCTCACTCCCTCTACTGGGCCCTAAATATTGTATATGAAAATCTACAATTCATAGAATCCACTGCTACCAGGGTTCTCCATTCCTCTGCCTCTAACTAGTGCACTTTTTTTCAAGGAGCTCACTTTATCCCTGACATTGGGCAGATTGCTTCACCTGCCTGAGCCCTGAATCCCTTCTTGAATTTCTATGATTCTGATGTCCTTGCACCTTCTCTGTTTTTCTCTTCTCCATCTCTCTGTACCTGGGAGTTGGAAATGCACCACCCCAATTTACCCAACTGCATATGCTTTAATGTCTGTGCAGGTTATTTTCTGGGTATTGCAGTCTCATCCTGGAAGTAGAAAAATGGCCTATGGTTATGGAACATTTGGGGAGTGAGTAGAGGAGAGTGTTAATATTTTGACTTCATTACAGAACAGTTGAGAGTGGGGACAGGCCGTAGATAGGGATTGCTCTTCAATTTTCAGTTTTATTGTTACTAAGTTTTAAATAAACATTTTCTCTGGATTATGTCAGTTCTTTCCAGAATCATGCATTATCTATCAGCCTGTTTTTGATAGTGTGATTTCTCACCTTTTGCTGTATTTTCATTGATATTTCAGTGAGAATATAGAAAATATAGCAGATATTGGTGGCTGCTAACCTAATGTCATTTTGAACCAAAAAAGTCCATTTTTGAAATATTGTATCTGAGTATTATATCCTTGTTGATCTGGCTAGGCTTTGTTCCTTGTTTCAGATTGTTCTATATATGTTCATTCTAGAGTCCAGTTTGGGGTATTTGGGAAGTTGTTCTCATGGTGATGATGGAAATGCATGTTTTCTTTTCATACTTAGGTTTGCCACTGTCACCCAGCCCACATTCGATTGGCCAAAAAGCAAGTCACATTACTGAGCCCAGTGTCAAAGGACAAAGAAGGCCATTTGGCTTTTAGTGAAAATGGTTATAAAATCTCAGTGACACAGAACATGGAAACATGGAGTGGGCTACTAATTGGGGCTAATTCAATTTACCAAAAGTATCTATTTTATGCCAGATACTATGACATCTTTTATGTAGATTTTTCTTATCACTCCAACAACTCTACAAAATAAATTTATTCTATTTTATAATGAGAAAACCAAGGTAAAGAGATTTCCAAGGACTTGTCTATGATAAATACCTTTTAAACGATTTAATTGGAATTTGAAATTAGGTCTTTCTGTCTGGCAAAATCATTCTCTTCCAATTCTACTCTCAAGATTAAATTCCTCCCCCAATACCCATGATTGCTTAGTACTCATAAACATGTAGAAGAAAATCATAAGCAGAGCCAGAAGTTATAAGCCATCTGACATTTGGAAAGCTACTACTAAGTACTCCGTACTATAGGAGAAAGTGAAGGATGCTCACTTGGGAAGAATCATAATTTTGTTAATAGGAGTAGAGTTAATGCCAGATATCATTTAAAACCTTTGGGTAAGTTGGAACTTAATATTGGCTGGATTGCAGGGATCAGAAGAGCTATGTAGAAAATACCTTAAGGAAAACAACTCTAGCCATATCTACTGTTAACACTGGTTAACATTTCAACACTGCTGTATGGAGCAGGTTAGCAGGAGAATCATAGCTTTGGATATATATATACTTATTCATGAGTCATACAGTTATTAATATGTGAACCCTGGGAAGGGTGCTCACATTTTGTGGGAGAGAAGAGTTTTTGTTCTGTCATAAGTGCTCTCCTACTGGGTTTGGAATTGCTCTCTCACCAAAAATGTCTGACTTTATTTTCTTTGAATTTAAAGGACCATCACTAACATTTTAGCTTAAATACAAACTAGAACATTTTTATAAAGGAAAGAAATTAGAAAAAAAATATTTGTAGGATGTGATTAAAGATAGTTTCACTGGAAATGCTTCTAAGGAAAATAGAGTTTAAAAATATTAAGAATATACTATGTCCCCAACCCACTCTGTCTACCTCTTTCTCAGGTGCGGAAAAAGAAGCCTGATATATACAGATCACTTATATTTTGTGACAGAAACTAAAATGGAAATTTCTTTTCAAAATGGTGTGACTTAAATAGACTTTAAAAAAAGCATTCAGATTTTCAATAGCATACAGTATTATACGTAGCTATGCAAAATAGAGAATTCAGATATTGACCCTGACAGTGGATTATGGATTTATCTCGCTTTGTCTTTATCTTATTCTTTAACAATTCCCCTATGCCATCATTATTAACACCTAGCATTATTGTGGTACATTTGTTATAATTGATGAAAGCACATTTTTGTAACTGTACTCTTAACTACAGTCCATGGTTTACCTTAAGTTTCATAGTTTGTATTCTGTAGTCCCATGGTTTTAAACATTTTAATTCTAGTAACATATAAACAAAATAAAACTTCCCCTGTTAACCACTTTCAAATGTATAATTCAATGCTGTTAATTTCATTTATAATATCATGCTGTCATCACCACCATGCATTAGCAAAAGTTTTCCATCATACCAAATAGAGACCATGAACTTAATTAATTCCTTACTCCATCCCACCGCTCATCCCCTAGTAACTTATAGTCTAGATTTCTGACTCTGTAAGTTTGCTTATTCTAATAACTTCATATCTATTAACTGTATAATATTTGTCCTCTTATGTATGGCTATTTTATTCAAAAGTATATCTTCAAGGTTTATCCATGTTGTCCAATGTATCAGAACTTCATTCTTTTTTGTGGTTGAATAATATTCCATGGGGCATATATATCACATTATATTTACCCATTTTTCAGTTGATGGGCACGTGGGTTGCTTCCATCTTTTGGCAATTGTGAATAGTACCAGTATGAACATTGGTAAGAAAATATCTGAGTCTCTACTTTCATTTCTTTGGAGTATATACCTAAAAGTGGGATTGCAGGCTCTGGCGGTAATTCTCTATTCAACTTTCTGATGAACTCCCAAACTGTCTTCCACAGCAAATGCACCAATTTTCATTCCTACCAGCAATGGATAAATGCCCCTATTTCTCTGTATCTCCTCCAATGCTTGTAATTTCCCATTTTTTAGAATATAGTCGCCATTCTATTGGGTATGAAATGATATCTCATAGTAGTTTTGATTTGCATTTCCCTAACGGCTAACAATGTTGGCCATGTGCTTTTTGACCATTTTTATATCTTCTTAGGAAAAACGTCTGCTGAAGTCTTTTGTTCATTTATAAAATTAGATTGTTTGTCTTTTTATTGTTGAATTGTAGGATTTTTAAAAATAAATTCTGGATATTAAACTGTTATAGATATATGGTTTCTAAATATTTTCTCCCATTATGTTGCTTATCTTTTTACTTTTATGATAACGTTCTTTGATACCAAAAGTTTTAAATTTTGATAAGGCTCCATTTATCTGTTTTTCATTTATTGCTTGTGTTTGGGCATAAAATCTAAGAAATCATAGACTAACACAAGATCCTAAAGATGATTCTCTATGTTTTCTTCTAGGTCTTTTATAATCCTGGTTATTGTATTTAGGTCTTTGATTCATTTAGAGTTGATTTTTGCATATAGTGTAACATAGGGGTCCCTTATTATTCTTTTGCATAAGGATATTCACTTTTATTGATCAGACTAATCTTTCCCAACTGAGTAGAATTGGCACCCTTGTCAAAAGTAAGTTGACCATAAATGTGAGGGTTAATTTCTGAGCTACCAGTTTGATTCCTTTGTTCTATATGTTTGTCCTTGTGCCAGTACCATCTGTTTTGATTATTGTGGCTTTACAATAAGTTTTAAGATTGGGAAGTGTGAGTATTCCAACTTTATCTTCTTTCTTAAGATGGATTTGACTATTCAAGGTCCTTACTCTTTCATATAAATTTGATAATTTCTTTTGCATGTATGCAAAGAAGGCTATTGGAATTTTGATTGGGATTGTTGAATCTGTAAACTCCTTGGGAAGAATTGGCATCATAACAACAGTCTTTTAATTTATGAGCATGGAATGTCCTTCTGTTTATTTAGTTGTTCTTTGATTTCTTTAAGCAATGTTTTGTAGTTTTTTGAGTACAAGCCTTTTTCATCCTTGGTTAGATTTTTTTTTCATTTTTTTTTTATTAATTAAAAAAATTAACAAACAAAACATTTAGATATCATTCCATTCTACATATACAATCAGTAATTCTTAATATCATCACATAGTTGCATATTCATCATTTCTTAATAATTTGCATCAATTTAGAAAAAGAAATAAAAAGACAACAGAAAAAGAAATAAAATGATAATAGAGAAAAAAAAACTATACGTACCATACCCCTTACCCCTCGCTTTCATTTACCACTATTTAAAACTGAATTTATTTTAACATTTGTTCTCCCTATTATTTATTTTTATTCCATATGTTCTACTCTTATGCTGATATAGTAGCTAAAAGGAGCATCAGACATAAGGCTTTCACATTCACAGAGTCACATTGTGAAAGCTATATCATTGTTCAATCATCATCAAGAAACATGGCTACTGGAACACAGCACCACATTTTCAGGCAATTCCCTCCAGCCTCTCCACTATACCTTGAACAACAACGTGATATCTACTTAATGCGTAAGAATAACCTCCAGGATAACCTCTTGACTCTGTTTGGAATCTCTCAGCCATTGACACTTTGTCTCATTTTACTCTTCCCCCTTTTGGTTGAGAAGATTCTCTCAATCCCTTGATGTTAGGTCTCAGCTCATTCTAGGGTTTTTCTCAGTCCTTTAATGCTGAGTCTCAGCTCATTCCAGGATCTTTGTCCCATGTTGCCAGGAAGGTCCACACCCCTGGGAGTCGTGTCCCACGCAGAGAGGGGGAGGGTGGTGAGACTGCTCGTCATATTGGCTGGAGAGAGAGGCCACATCTGAGCAACAAAAGAGGCTCTCTTG
Source organism: Tamandua tetradactyla (assembly GCF_023851605.1). Taxonomy (NCBI): domain Eukaryota; kingdom Metazoa; phylum Chordata; class Mammalia; order Pilosa; family Myrmecophagidae; genus Tamandua; species Tamandua tetradactyla. The sequence continues at coordinate 53,405,676 of NC_135341.1, read as the reverse complement.
GGGGTGACTCTTAGGCCTAAATTTTAAGTAGACTTGACCTATCCTTTGTGGGGTTAAGTTTCATGTGAACAAACTCCAAGACTGGGGGCTCAGCCTATAGCTTTGGTTGTCCACACTGCTTGTGAGAATATCAAGAATTCAACTTGGGGAAGTTGAATTTCTCCCCACTCTCACCATTCCCCGAAGGGGGATTGCAAATACTTTTCCAGTCACTGATCAAATCATTCTGAGATTCATCAGGGGATCACTCTGGACAAACCAACAAAATCTCATGTGCTACCTGAGATTCCAAGTACTTACGACATTCAATCAAACTATCTACATGAGTTATATTAAGAAATGCTCTAGTCAAAATCTAAATTTTGTAACAAATAAAGATTTTTTTTTTTTTTTTTAAAGGAAAGACAGAGAGAAGGAAGGAAGGATAGAAGGAAGGAAGGAAGGAAGAAAGGGAAACATCTTTAAACATTTTCTTGTTTTATTGTATTTTGTTTCTTTGTTTTTGTTACATGGGCTGGGGCCGGGAATCGAACCGAGGTCCTCCGGCATAGCAGGCAAGCACTTTGCCCGCTGAGCCACCGCGGCCCACCCACAAATAAAGATTTTTTGCTTTAGTCTCACACATAAGGTGACATTTTAAAGTATTAACTGTCATCTATTTTCAGCACCCTGCAATAATGACATTCCTTTGTTCTTCCTCATGCCAGAACATTTTTAAAATTTGTACATTGTACATTTCACTATTATTATACACTCTAGGCATTCCTAGATTATACCATCTCGATCTTTAACATCTATCTTTCTTTCTGATTTCATTTATGTCCCCAGCCCTCCTCCCTCTATCATTCTCACATGCAGCTTCATTCAGTGTTTTAACATAATTACATTATAGTTAGGTAGTATTGTGCTGTCCATTTCTGAGTTTTTGTATCCAGTCCTGTTGCACAGTCTGTATCCCTTCAGCTCCAATTACCCACTATCTTACCCTATTTCTGTCTCCTGATGGTCTCTGTTACCAACGACATATTCCAAGTTTATTCACTAATGTCAGTTCATATCAGTGAGACCGTACAGTATTTGTCCTTTAGTTTTTGGCTAATGTCACTCAGCATAATGTTCTCAAGGTCCATCCATGTTGTTACATACTTCATAAGTTTATTCTGTCTTAGAGCTGCATAATATTCCATTGTATGTATATGCCACAGTTTGTTTAGCCACTCATCTGTTGATGGACATTTTGGCTGTTTCCATCTCCTTGCAATTGTAAATAATGCTGCTATAAACATTGGTGTGCAAATGTCCGTTTGTGTCTTTGTCCTTAAGTCCTCTGAGTAGATACCTAGCAATGGTATTGCTGGGTCATATGGCAATTCTATATTCATCTTTTTGAGGAACCACCAAACTGCCTTCCACAGTGGTTGCACCATTTGACATTCCCACCAACAGTGAATAAGTGTGCCTCTTTCTCCACATCCTCTCCAGCACTTGTCATTTTCTGTTTTGTTGATAATGGCCATTCTGACGGGTGTGAGATGATATCTCATTGTGGTTTTGATTTGCATTTCTCTAATGGCCAGGGACATTGAGCATCTCTTCATGCGCCTTTTGGCCATTTATATTTCCTCTTCTGAGAAGTGTCTGTTCAAGTCTTTTTCCCATTTTGTAATTGGGTTGGCTGTCTTTTTGTTGTTGAGTTGAACAATCTCTTTATAAAGTCTGGATACTAGACCTTTATCTGATATGTGGTTTCCAAATATTGTCTCCCATTGTGTAGGCTGTCTTTTTACTTTCTTGATGAAGTTCTTTGATGCACAAAAGTGTTTAATTTTGAGGAGCTCCCATTTCTTTCTTTCTTTCTTCAGTGCTCTTGCTTTAGGTGTAAGGTCCATAAAACCACCTCCAATTATAAGATTCATAAGATATCTCCCTACATTTTCCTCTAACTGTTTTATGGTCTTAGACCTAATGTTTAGATCTTTGATCCATTTTGAGTTAACTTTTGTATAGGGTGTGAGATATGGGTCCTCTTTCATTCTTTTGCATATGGATATCCAGTTCTCTAGGCACCATTTATTGAAGAGACTGTTCTGTCCCAAATGAGTTGGCTTGACTGCCTTATCAAAGATCAAATGTCCATAGATGAGAGGGTCTATATCTGAGCACTCGATTCATTCCATTGGTCAATATATCTATCTTTATGCCAGTACCTTGCTGTTTTGACCACTTTGGCTTCGTAATATGCCTTAAAGTCAGGCAGCGTGAGGCCTCCAGCTTCATTTTTTTTCCTCAAGATACTTTGAGCAATTTGGAGCACCCTGCCTTTCCAGATAAATTTGCTTATTGGTTTTTCTATTTCTGAATAGTAAGTTGTTGGGATTTTGATTGGTACTATGTTGAATCTGTAAATCAATTTAGGTAGAATTGACATCTTAACTATATTTAGTCTTCCAATCCATGAACATGGTATGCCCTTCCATCTATTTAGGTCTTCTGTGATTTCTTTTAACAGTTTCTTGTAGTTTTCTTTGTACAGGTCTTTTGTCTCTTTAGTTAAATTTATTCCTAAGTATTTTATTCTTTTAGTTGCAATTGTAAATGGAATTCATTTCTTGATTTCCCCCTCAGCTTGTTCATTGCTAGTGTATAGAAACACTACAGATTTTTGAATGTTGATCTTGTAACCTGCCACTTTTCAGTACTCATTTATTAGCTCTAGTAGTTTTGCTGTGGATTTTTCAGGGTTTTCGATGTATAGTATCATATCATCCGCAAACAGTGATAGTTTTACTTCTTCCTTTCCAATTTTGATGCCTTGTATTTCTTTTTCTTGCCTAATTGCTCTGGCTAGAACTTCCAACACGATGTTGAATAACAGTGGTGATAATGGACATCCTTGTCTTGTTGCTGATCTTAGGGGAAAATTTTCAATTTTTCCCCATTAAGGATGATATTAGCTGTGGGTTTTTCATATATTCCTGTTCTAGTTTGCTAGCTGCTGGAATGCAACACACCAGAGACAGATTGACTTTTAATAAAAGGGGATTTATTTTGTTGGTTCTTCAGAGGAAAGGCAGCTAACTTTCCACTGAGGTTCTTTCTTACATGGAAGGCACAAGATGGTCTCTGCTGGGGTCTTCTCTCTAGGCCCCTGGGTTCCAGCAACCTTCCCTGGGGTGACTTCTTTCTGCATCTCCAAAGGCCGGGGCTGAGCTGCTAGTGCTGAGATGAGGAATGCTGAGCTGCTTAGCAGTGCTATGTTGCAATCTCTCATTTAAGCACCAGCCAGTTAAGTCAGATGTCACTTATTGCAGCAGACACACCTCCTAGCCGACTGCAGATGTAATTAGCAACAGATGAGGTTCACGTACCATTGGCTTATGTCTACAGCAACAAGACTAGGTATGATCACCTGGCCAAGTTGACAACTGAATCTAACAAACACATGTCCACCCCTTGTCAACTTGTCAACTTTAAGCATCACCTTAAACAGGTGCAAAAACTTCTCTTCTTGCTGTGGGCCTGTGAATCTCAAAACAAATTATCTGATGCCAATATGCAAAGGAGGATAAACACTGGATCCATAGGGAGAAATTGGAAGAAAAATCTGCAGGCAAACACCATTGGATTTCAAAGTCTGAAAGTCATTTATCCTTCGGCTGTAGAAAGTGCCAGTCCCACCCCTTCCAAGGGCCTATGCAGTGGGTGGCCTCTTTCCAAATCAACCTCAGGGAACATCAAGGAGACCACCTCTGGGCTCCACTCTCTCCAGGCATCAGGGCCACCCCTGGGCTCTCTGCCATTTCTGGGGCACACGCTCAACCCCTCCACATGGTGGCAGCCAGGCTCTCCCAGTCCCCCAAGGAGCATGCTATGCCTTTTCCAAGGCCCGAGGCTGCACAATTCTTCCACTGCAATGAGGTGGAAGGCCCATTTTCTGCCTTTGGGGCAAACTCACCCTCTCCACGGGCTTGGGTAGGTCCGCTCTCCTGGTCCGAGGCTTCTTGACTTCAGACCTCAGCTTCCATGGTTTTGCCTCTGAAGTTATTTTTCCTCCAATGTGTCCCTTCTCTGAACCCCCCAGTCCAGACTGGCAGCGGCTCTGTTTATACAGGTCCCACAGCACTCTCATTGGCTTTCTATTCAGTAGCCTTGGATCATGTCCATCAGACATAAAGAGTTTCCACAAATCTTTCCTGGATAACTCCATGTCCGATCCTGACTTTCTCTGAAATGGCTGGCTAGTTCCACATTTGGTTAAATCCTCACACAGGGCTCTATTCTCTGGGGTCTTCTTTTCTGGAGGCGCAGAACTTTCCAGGACCTCAATTTCTGGTTTCTTTTTACTCAAGAGTTCAGTTTTCAGCTTATCTCTCTCCTGGCGCATTTCACTATAAGCTGTGAGGAGAAACCAGGCTGCACTTTTGACATTTAATTTGGAGATCTCTTCTGCTAAATATCCAAGTTCATGGCTTTTTAAATCTGCCTTCCATCCAAAGCCACTAGTCGATTTTTGCCAGATTATCTGCCATTTTAAAACAAGGACTGCCGGGGCCGCGGTGGCTCAGCGGGCAAAGTGCTTGCCTGCTATGCCGGAGGACCTCGGTTCGATTCCCGGCCCCAGCCCATGTAACAAAAACGGAGAAACAGAATACAATAAAACAAGAAAATGTTTAAAAATGTTTCCCTTTCTTCCTTCCTTCCTTCCTTCTATCCTTCCTTCCTTCTCTCTGTCTTTCCTTTAAAAAAAAAAAAAAAAAAAAAAAAAAAAAAAACAAGGACTGCCTTCCTTCCAGTTTGCAATAACACGTGCCTCATTTCTGTCTAAGGCCTCAGTAGAGGTATCTTTAGAGGCCACATTTCTACCAAAAGTCTCCCCAAAGCATTCTAGGCCTTCTCTGTCAAGCTTTTCACAACTCTTCCAGATTCTTCCTTTTATCCATTTAAAGAGCCATTCCAACATGTTTGGTATTTGCAAACCACAGCAGCAGCACCCTACTCCTGGTACCAAATCGCCCGGGCCTTTGGAGATGCAGAAAGAAGTCACCCTGGGGAAAGTTGTTGGAACCCAGGGGCCTGGAGAGAAGACCAGCAGAGACCATCTTGTGCCTTCTATGTAAGAAAGAACCTCAGTGGAAAGTTAGCTGCCTTTCCTCTGAAGAACCAACAAAATAAATCCCCTTTTATTAAAAGCCAATCCATCTCTGGTGTGTTGCATTCCAGCAGTTAGCAAACTAGAACAATTCCCTTTATCATTTTAAGGAAGTTCCCTTGTATTCCTATCTTTTGAAGTGTTTTCAACAGGAAAGGATGTTGAATCTTTTCAAATGCCTTCTCTGCCTCAATTGAGATGATCATGTGATTTTTCTGCTTTGATTTGTTGATATGGTGTATTACATTAATTGATTTTCTTATGTTGAACCATCCTTGCATACCTGGGATGAATCCTACTTGGTCATGATGTCTAATTATTTTAATGTGTTGCCGGATTCGATTTGCTAGAATTTTGTTGAGGATTTTTGCATCTATATTCATTAGAGAGATTGGTCTGTAGTTTTCTTTTTTTGTAATATCTTTGCCTGGTTTTGGTATGAGGGTGATGTTGGCTTCATAGAATGAATTAGGTAGCTTTCCCTCCACTTCAATTTTTTTGAAGAGTTTGAGCAGGGTTGATACTAATTCTTTCTGGAATGTTTGATAGAATTCACATGTGAAGCTGTCTGGTCCTGGACTTTTCTTTTTGGGAAGCTTTTTAATGACTGATTCAATTTCTTTACTTGTGATTGGTTTGTTGAGGTCATCTATTTCTTCTTGAGTCAAAGTTGGTTGTTCATGCCTTTCTAGGAACTTGTCCATTTCATCTACATTGTTGTATTTATTAGCATAAAGTTGTTCATAGTATCCTGTTATTACCTCCTTTATTTCTGTGAGGTCAGTGGTTATGTCTCCTCTTCCATTTCTGATCTTATTTATTTGCATCTTCTCTCTTCTTCTTTTGTCAATCTTGCTAAGGGCCCGTCAATCTTATTCATTTTCTCATAGGACCAACTTCTGATCTTACTGATTTTCTCAATTGTTTTCATGTTCTCAATTTCATTTATTTCTGCTCTAATCTTTGTTATTTCTTTCCTTTTGCTTGCTTTGGGACTAGTTTGCTGTTCTTTCTCCAGTTCTTCCAAGTGGACAGTTAATTCCCAAATTTTTGCCCTTTCTTCTTTTTTGATATAGGCATTTAGGGCAATAAATTTCCCTCTTATTCACTGCCTTTGCTGCATCCCATAGGTTTTGATATGTTGTGTTTTCACTTTCATTCGACTCGAGATATTTACTGATTTCTCTTGTAATTTCTTCCTTGACCCACTGGCTGTTTAAGAGTGTGTTGTTGAGCCTCCACATATTTGTGAATTTTCTGGCACTCTGCCTATTATTGATTTCCAACTTCATTCCTTTATGATCTGAGAAAGTGTTGTGTATGATTTCAATCTCTTTAAATTTGTTGAGACTTGCTTTGTGACCCAGCATATGGTCTATCTTTGAGAATGATCCATGAGCACTTGAGAAAAAGGTGTATCCTGCTGTTGTGGGGTGTAATGTCCTATAAATGTCTGTTAAGTCTAGCTCATTTATTGTAATATTCAAATTCTCTGTTTCTTTATTGATCCTCTGTCTAGATGTTCTGTCCATTGATGAGAGTGGGGAACTGAATTCTCCGACTATTATGGTAGATGTGTCTATTTCCCTTTTCAGTATTTGCAGTGTATGCCTCATGTATTTTGGGGCATTCTGGTTCGGTGTGTAAATATTTATGATTGTTATGTCTTCTTGTTGAATTGTTCCTTTTATTAGTAGATAGTATCCTTCTTTGTCTCTTTTAACTGTTTTACATTTGAAGTCTAATTTGTTGGATATTAGTATAGCTACTCCTGCTCTTTTCTGGTTGTTATTTGCATGAAATATCTTTTCCCAACCTTTCACTTTCAACCTATGTTTATCTTTGGGTCTAAGATGTGTTTCCTGTGGACAGCATATAGAAGGATCCTGTTTTTTAATCCATTCTGCCAGTCTATGTCTTTTGATTGGGGAGTTCAGTCCATTAACATTTAGTGTTATTACTGTTTGGGTAGTACTTTCCTCTACCATTTTGCCTTTTGTATTTTATATATCATATCTAATTTTCCTTCTTTCTACACTCTTCTCCACACCTCTCTCTTCTTTCTTTTTGTATCTGTCTTAGTGCTCCCTTTAGTATTTCTTGCAGAGCTGGTCTCTTGGTCACAAATTCTCTCAGTGATTTTTTGTCTGAAAATGTTTTAATTTCTCCCTCATTTTTGAAGGACAATTTTGCTGGATATAGAATTCTTGTTTGGCAGTTTTTCTCTTTTAGTAATTTAAACATATCATCCCACTGTCTTCTTGCCTCCATGGTTTCTGCTGAGAAATCTACACATAGTCTTATTGGGTTTCCCTTGTATGTGATGGATTGTTTTTCTCTTGCTGCTTTCAAGATCCTCTCCTTCTGTTTGACCTCTGACATTCTGACTAGTAAGTGTCTTGGAGAACGTCTATTTGGATCTATTCTCTTTGGGGTGCGTTGCACTTCTTGGATCTGTAATTTTAGGTCTTTCATAAGAGTTGGGAAATTTTCAGTGATAATTTCTTCCATTAGTTTTTCTCCTCCTTTTCCCTTCTCTTCTCCTTCTGGGACACCCACAACACATATATTTGTGTGCTTCATATTATCATTCAATTCCCTGAGTCCCTGCTCATATTTTTCCCTATAGTTTCTGTTTCTTTTTGGATTTCAGATGTTCCATCCTCCAGTTCACTAATCCTAACCTCTGTCTCTTTAAATCTACCATTGTAGGTTTCCATTGTTTTTTTCATCTCTTCTACTGTGTCTTTCATTCCCATAAGTTCTGTGATTTGTTTTTTCAGATTTTCCATTTCTTCTTTTTGTTCATTCCTTGCCTTCTTCATGTCCTCCCTCAATTCAGTGATTTGGTTTTTGAAGAGGTTTTCCATTTCTGTTTGTATATTCAGAATTAGTTGTCTCAGCTCCTGTATCTCATTTGAACTATTGGTTTGTTCCTTTGACTGGGCCATATCTTCAATTTTCCTGGTGTGATTTGTTATTTTTTGCTGGCGTCTGGACATTTAATTACTTAATTAGTTTATTCTGGAGATTGCTTTCACTTATCTTACCTAGGGATTTCTTGCTAGATGAGTTTATTGTCTATCTGTTCTTTGACCTTCAGTTCAGCTTTTTCTGGGCCTCTAGCTTAAGTTTTGTTTAAAAGAGGGTAATTTTTCAGTTCTTGTTTTCTTGTTTCTTGTCCTGCTTGTAAGGTGCCTTTTCCCTCCCCACCCTTAGGAGAGTCTACATAGGTATTACAGACTCCGGCCAGGTTTTCTCGGACTAAACTGGCCTCCTTTCAGGGGGAAGGAGTCACCTGCATCAGTTTTCCCTGAGGGTGAGACCCAGCAGATTGAAAGACTTTCCTGTGAAGTCTCTCGGCTCTGTTTTTCTTATCCTACCCAGTATGTGGCACTTGTCTGTCTGCGGGTCCCACCAGCAGAAGATGTTGTGGCTCCTTTAACTTTGAAATGCTCTCCCTGCTGGGGGCGTGGTGGAGACAGAGGAGAGGTTGTAGGCTGGTTTTAATGGCTTCAAATTGCCAAGCCCTGGGGTCTGAATTCCTTGAGAGAGGGATTCCACCTGAGTTGCATTTCACCCCTCCCCTGGTGAAGGCTTAGGTGGGAGGCAGCCCTCAAAGCAGCCTGTTTCTGTATATGCCTGGGGAAGTTGCAGCCTGTGTAATCCTGCCGCTGAATCCAGAGGCAGCCAAGCCTCTGTAGAAACAGTCACAAAAGCCTCCGTTTCTTCCCCTTTCCTCTTTTTTGGTTAGCCCAATAGGCGACCTCCGCCTTGACCAGTTTCGCCTGAGCTGGGGGCCTATTTTTAGTAGTCAGAATTTGTTTATTAATATCACAATTAGTGTTTGGTTGGACTCAGTCCCTGCTACTGTTACAGTCTCTTTCCTTTCCCTCCAGAAAGCCACCTGTGGGGGAAGGGCATTAGGCACCGGCTGCCGCGGCTTGGGGAACTGCCGTGGCTTGGGGAACTCACTGTTCTGGAGACTCGCAGCTGGTCCAGCTGGTCCAGGCTGGGGTTATGCTGTGTGTCCGGTCACTATTGTGGCTCCAGGAACTGTTCTGTACTGTTTCTGGTTATTTAGTAGTTGTTCTGGAGGACGAACTAAAATGCGCACATTGCTAAGCTGCCATCTTGGCCCCTCCCTCCCTTGGTTAGATTTATCCTAAATTTCTGATTCTTTTAGTTGCTATTGTAAATGGATTTTTTCCCTTAATTTCTTCTTCTGATTGTTACTAGTGTATAGAAATATTACTAAGTTTTTGGTGTTAATCTTGTACCCCACTGCTTTGCTGAATTAGTTTATTAGGGCTAGTAGCTTTGTTATGAATTTTTCAGGTTTTTCTGCATATAGGATCATGTAATTTGCAAATAGGGAAAGTTTTACTTCTTCTTTTCTAATTTGGATACATTTTATTTCTCTGTCTTGCCTTATTGCTCTGGCTAGAACTTCTGGTACAATGTTGAATAATAGTGGTGACAGTAGACATCCTTGTTGTGCTCCTAATCTTAGATGGAAAGCTTTCAGTCTTTCACCATTAAATGTGATGTTAGCTGATGTCATCATATATGCCCTTTATCATGCTAAGCATGTTTCCTTTTAATCCTATTTTTCTAAGCGTTCTTAGAAAAGAAGAGATTTTGGATTTTGTAAAATAGCATTTCTGTATCCATTGAGATGATCATGTGGTATTTTTCCTTCCTTTTGATAGTGTGGTGTATTAAATTAAATGATTTTTTTCTGTTGAACCACCCTGCATACCTGAGATAACTCCTCTTGATCATAGGGTATAATTCTTTCAATGTACTGTTGGATTTGGTTTGCTAGTATTTTGTGGAAGATATTCACATCTATATCCATAAAATATGTAATTGTAATTTGCATATACATCTATAATTTTCTTTTCTTCTGGCATATTTATTTGGCTTTGATATGAGGGTGATGTTGTCCTCATAAAATGAATTAGAGAGTGTTCCCTGCTCTTCAAGTTTTTGGAAAAGTTTGAGCACAATTGGGGTTCATTCTTGGAATCTTTGGTAAAATTCCCCCATATAACCTTCTTGCCTGAACTTTTCTTTCTTAGGAGGTTTTAAATTGCTGATTCAATCTGTGTACTAGTTATTGTTTTGTTGAGTTCTTCTATTTATTTTTGAGTCAGTGTATGTATTTTGTGTGTTCCTATGAATATGTCCATTTCATCCAGGTCATCTAATTTATTGGTGTACAGTTGTTCTTATATCCTCTTATAGTCTTTTTTATTTCTGTGGAATTGGTAGTCATGACTCCATTCTCATTTCTGATTTTCATTACTTGTTTTCTCTCTTTTCCTTCTTCAGTCTAGCTAAAGGTTTGACAAATTTTGACCTTTTCAAAAAACCAACTTTTGTTTTGTTTTTGTTCTCTATTTTCATCTATCTCTCCTCTAATCTTTATTTCCTTCCTTCTTCTTGCTTTGGGTTTAGTTGGGTGTTCTTTTTCTAATCCCTCCACTCTTGAGGTGAAAGTCTCTGATTTGAAGTATTTTTTCTTTTTTAAAGTAAGCATTTATAGACATAAATTTCCCTCTTGGCATGGCCTTCCCTGAATCACATAAATTTTGCTATGTTGTGTTTTCATTTTTATTTACCTCAACATATTTCCTAACTTCTCTCATGATTTCTTTCTATACCCAGTGGTTATTTAACAATATTTTGTTTAATATCCACATATCTGTGACTTTTCCATTTTTCTTCTGTTATTGATTCCAAACTTTGTGCCACTGTGGTCAGAGAAGATACACTATATGATTTCAATATTTTTAAATTTATAGTGGCTTGTTTTGTGATATAGCCAAATGAATATCATACATATATACTATTCCTACACATCTATATCCCCCATCTTATTTTATACTTGTTACAAATTATATCCTTGTACAATGTAGATCCGAAACTATAGATTTATCATTATTTTTATGCATTTGCAATTTAGCTGTAGAACTCTAAGAAGCAGCATTACACATGTAAAATACAATAATACTGGCATTTATAATTGACCATATGCTTACCTTTACTGGAGGTGTTTATTTCTTTAGGCTACTTTGAACCATCCAGTGTCCTTTCCTTTCTGTCTGAAGAACTCACTTTTACATTGCTTGTAGAGCAGGTCTAATGATAATGAACTCCCTCAGCTTTTGTTCATCGTGTAGTGTCTTAATTTCTCCTTCATTTTTGAAAGAAAGTTTTAACAGCTATAAAATTCTTGGTTGCAGTTGTTTTCTTTTACCACTTTAAATATTTCAACCCATTGCCTTTTCCCTGTATGGTTTCTGATGATAAATTGGCACTCAGTCTAATTGGTATTTCCTTGTACATAAACATTTTTTTTTCTTTTGCAGCTTTCAGAACTCTTTCTTTGTCCTTTGCATTAGACAATTTGATTAGTAAGTGATGGGACATATTTCTCTTCCGGTTTATCCTGTTTGATATACTCCTGGATTTGTGGATATGCATATTTACATCTTTTGCTAAGTTTCAGAGATTTTCTGTCATTATTTCTTTGGATATTCCTTCTGCCCTTTTTTCTTTTTCTTTTTCCTCTAGTTCTCTCATAATATATATGTTGGTATGCTTGATTATGTTGCAAAGGTTTCTTATGCTATTTTCACTTTGTATAATTATTTTTTTCTTTCTACTCCATAGCCTGACTCTTTTCAATTGCCTTGTCTTTGAATCTATTGAATCTTTCATCTGCCAGCTCCAACCTTCCACTGAAACTTTTCTGAGAATTTTTCATTTCAATTATTGTGGTCTTCAATTCCAGTAGTTCTGTTTGGTTCTTTTTTAAAATTTCTTATTTTAATATTTCTATCTCTTTATTGAGATTTTCATTAATTCTTTTTCTGGTATCCTTTAGTTCTTTCCCTGGGTTTTCTGTCATTTTTTGAGCAGATTGATGATTATTTTTTAAGTCTTTGTTTGGTATGTCCACAGTCTGGTCTTCTTTGTTGATGTTTTCTGTGTTTTATCCTTTTTCTTCAGAGGAGCCATCATTTCTGGTTTCTTTCTTTGTGTTGTAATCTTTTGTCACAGACTATACAAAAATTTAATAATTTAAAATGTTAACCCTGGGATCTTCTTCCTGAGACATCCATTTCTTGCAGTTGCATTTAGCTAGTGATGTGGTACAGATTTTCTTGGGGGTTCCAGAGCTAAGAAAACCAAGCAAACCTAAGTAAAAACGTCTTTCATGGTCTTTGTAAATTGGCTTTGCACTGCGTGTGGCTCTTCTTCACAGTTCAGCCTCCCTATTAAGAAGGTCAGCCAAAAGCAAATGCAAACTATGGGGACTTCCCTATCTCTTCTGGACCTGTGTCTTGTCCTGAGCTTGTGCTTGCTGTTGAGCTTGGGAATTCCTCTATTCCTCAGGAGACAGGCATTCTCTCCTATTTGTTCCTCTGCAGGGCTCAAAGCAGGGAAACCTTTGACCCAAGCTGCCTGATGCAAATGTTTCTTAGGCTGCTTTTGCTATCTCAAGCAGCTTTTGCCTGGAGGGCATATTTTAGGAGGTATGGCACAAACTCACTTGAGCATCTCATTAGTTATGACAGGGTTTTACAGATACCTAGAATTGGCCATCTTATCCTTTTGAGAAGAATCAGCTTTGCTGCTTTCCTTTACAAGGCACAGGCAGAAACAGCCAGTAACTAGACAAAAGTGGTAGGTATGGGTAGCCAACTTTTTAAATGGTTCCTGTATGGAATAATGATGACTTTCATAGCTTCAGAGCTGTAACTCTGAGTCTCAGGTGTCACATAAATACCCGAAGTTTCTGGCACCGACCGGGTTATATACAAACAGCTCAGTATCTCAGAATTTAGAAATGATAGTTACAACTCCTGAATATATGTGACTGCTATAAGAGTTTATAATCTAGGACCCTTTACAATAGGCCCCCAACTTGAAACCCATGTTCTCAGCTTCAATTCACTGAGTTTGTATATTATAGTTAGGTTATATGAGTGAGGCATGATAATATTTGTCTTTTTTTTCTGACATTTCATTCAATGTGCAGTCTTTAAGTTTCATTCAACTTAGTTGCATGCCTCACAAATTCTTTCTTGCAGTTGCTCAGTAGTCCATTGTATGTATATACCACAGTTCTCCCTTCCTTCCCTCAATCCTTGTACCCTTAGGCCACTTCCATCCTTCCGGAATCAAACGCCCTCCATAAACACCAGTATGCAAATGTCCACCCCTGTCCTCATTCTCAGTTCCTCCAGGTATATACCTAGCAACTGGGTTGCAGGTTCATATTGTAACCCACCCCTAGCCTCCTGTGGAATCATCACACTGCCTTCCAGAGGGACTTCACCTCTCAGCTTCCCTACCAACAGTGAATAGGTACATCTCTTCCTCCTCATTTTCTCTAGCATTGATTTCTCTCTGTTCATTTTAATTAATTTATTTTTTTTGGCATGAGTAGGCTCCAAAAATTGAACCCAGGTCTCTGGCATGGCACTGAGCCACCATTCACTGCCCTCTGTTCATTTTTAAACAGTTTTATTCACACATCATATAATTCAACCTAAGTAAATAGCCATGCCTTCACCACCATAATCTATATGAAGGCATTTCCTTTTCTTCTGCAAAAATCCTTATCCCTCCCCCATGTCTCTTCCTGTTGATATTTAGTTTTGTCATAATACCTTTGTTACATTCAGTGGGAGCATTTTGCACTGTATTGTTGACTATAGACTCTAGATTGCATTAATTGTATTTTTTCCTGTATGCCATCAATTTTCAACCACTTCCAATGTTGACATTCATTTGTTTGCCCTCATGCAAAAACGTTTTTGTATTTGTACATTTAATCACCATCATTGTCCACTCTAGACATTCCAAAGTTAAACCATCTCAGTCTTTATCCTCTATCTTTTCTTTTGGTTCATACATGCCTCCAGCCCTTCTCCCTCAACCATACTCACAGTCAGCTTTATTCAGTATACATATATTATTGTGCTACAATCAGGTAGTTCTCTGCTATCCATTTCAGAATTTTTACCATCACTCCTGTTGCACAATATGTATTCTTTCAGCATCAAATGCTCAATCTCTACCCTATTTCTGTCTCCTGATATCCCATGTTGTTAACTTTAACTCTCAAAGTTCACTCATTAATGTTAATTCATATTAGTGAGAACATATATTATTTGTTCTTTTGCTTCTTGCTGATTTCACTCAGCATAATATCCTTAAGGTTGATTCACATTGTCACATGCTTCATTACTTTATTCTGTCTGACAGCTGTGTAATATTCCATCACATGTATATACTATAGCTTGGTAAGCCGCATGTCTGTTGATGGACATTTGGGCTTATTCCGTCTCTTGGCAGTCATAAATAATGCTGCTAAAAACATCTTTTTGCAAATGACCATTTGTGTCCTTGCCTTCAGTTCCTCTGAATATATACCTAGTAATGGGATTGCAGGATCATGTGGAAATTCTATCCTTAGATTCCTGAGTAACCACCAGACAGCCTTCCAGAGTGCTATACCATTTTACATTCCTACCAACAGTGGACATAAATGTGCCTCTTATCCACATCCTCTCCAGCACTTGTTTTCTAATGGCCATTATAGTGGGTGTAAGATGATACCTTGTTGTGGTTTTCATGTGCATTTCCCTAATAGCCAGTGAAATTGAGCTATCTTTTCATATGCCTTTTAGCCATTTGTATTTCCTCTTCTGAGAAGTGTCTATTCAAATATTTTGACCATTTTAAAATTGAGTTGTCTTTTTGTTGTTGAATCGAAGAATCTCTTTTTATATTCTGGATATAAACTCTTATCTGATGTGTGGTTTCCAAATATTGTCTTCCATTGCATAGGCTGCCTTTTTACTTATCTGATGAAGTTCTTTGATGCACAAGAGTATTTAATTTTCAGGAGATTCCATTTAGGTATTTCTTTCTTCAGTGCTCATGCTTTGGGTATAAGGCCTAGAAAACAGCCTCCTGTGAAAAGATTTATAAAATATTTCCTGACATTTTCTTCTAAAAGTTTTATGGTCTTAGCTCTAATGTTTAGGTCTTTGATCCATTTTGAGTTCATTTTTGTATAGGGTGTGAAAAATGGATCCTCTTTCATTCCTTGGCATATGGATATCCAGTTCTCCAAACACCGTTTACTGAAGAGGATGCTCTTTCCCAGGAAGACTGGATTGACAACCTTATCAAAGGTCAGTTGTCCATAGATGAGAGGTCTATTTCTGAACATTCAGTTAAATTCTGTTGTCCAGTCTATCTGTCTTTATACCAGTACTATGCTGTTTTGACCCCTGCAGCTTTGTAATATGCTTTAAAGTCAGGTAGTGTGAGATCTCCCACTTCATTTTTCTTTATCAAGATATTTTTAGTTATGCGGGGCACCCTGCCCTCCGAAATAAATTTGGTTATTGGTTTTTCTATTTCTAAAAAGGAAGTTGTTGGGATTTTAATTGGTATTGCATTGGATCTATATATCAATTTGAGTAGAATTGACATTTTAACTATATTTAGTCTTCCAATCTGTGAACAAGTTAGGCATTTCCATTTATTTATGTCTTCCATGATTTCCTTTAGCAATTCTTGTAGTTTATTTGTATAGGTCTTTTGCATCCTTAAATTTATTCTTAAATATTTGATTCTTTTGGTTGCTATTGTAAATGGAATTTTTTTCTTGATTTTCTCAGATTGCTCATCACTAGAATGTAGAAATGTAAGATCAGTGCTATTGTTGATCTTATATCCTGCCACTTTGCTATACT
Source organism: Tamandua tetradactyla (assembly GCF_023851605.1). Classification (NCBI taxonomy): domain Eukaryota; kingdom Metazoa; phylum Chordata; class Mammalia; order Pilosa; family Myrmecophagidae; genus Tamandua; species Tamandua tetradactyla. Next base: position 53,389,740 of record NC_135341.1, on the reverse strand, counting down.
CATTTATTAGCTGTAGTAGTTTTACTGTTGATTTTTTTGGATTTTTGACATATTGAATCATGTCATCTGCAAACAGTGAGAGTTTTACTTCTTTCTTTCTAATTTGGATGCCTTTTAATTCTTTTTCTGGTCTAATTGCTCTGGCTAGAACTTCCAGCACAATGTTGAATAACAGTGGTGTCAGTGGGCATTCTTGGCTTCTTCTGATCTTATAGGGAAAACTTTCAGTCTTTCCCCATTGAGGATGATGTTAGCTGTGGTTTCATATATACACTTTATCATGTTGAGAAAGTTCCCTTCTATTCCTATCCTTTGAAGTGTTTTCCTCAAGAATGGATGTTGAATTTTGTCAAATTCCATTTCTGCATCAATCAAGATGATCATGTGATTTTTCCACTTTGATTTGTTGACATGGTGTATTACATTAATTGATTAACTTGTGTTGAACCAGCCTTGCCCAGATGGAATAAATCCCTCTTGTTCATGGTGTATAATTATTTTAACATGTTGCTGGATTTGATTTGTAAGTGTTTTTTTTTTTTTTTTGAGGATTTTACATCTATATTCATTAAAGAGATTGGTCTGCAATTTTCTTTTTGTGTAGTATCTTTGCTTAGCTTGGTATTAGGGTGATGTTGGCTGAATGAGTTAGGTAGCTTTCTGTCCTCTGCATTTTTTTTTGAAGAGTTCAAGCAGGATTGGTTGTAATTCCTTCTTGAATGCTTGGTGGAATTTACATCTGATGCCATCTGTTCCTGGACTGTTTTCTGGGAGGAGCTTCTTGATGACTGAGTCAATCTCTTTACTTGTGTTTGTTTTGTTGAGGTTGTCTATTTCTTCTCGAGTCAATGTTGTTTGTTCATACCTTTCTAGGAAGTTGCCCATTTCATCTATATTGTCTACTTTATCAACATATATTTGGTCATAGTATCCTCTCATTATGCCCTTTATTTCTGCAAGGTTAGTGGTTATGCCTCCTCTTCCATTTCTGATTTTATTTATTTGCATCCTCTCCTTTATTTTTGTCAATGTAGCTAAAGGTCCATCGATTTTATTGATTTTCTCAAAGAACCAAATTCTGGTTTTGTTAATTTTCTCAATTGTTTTCATATTCTCAATTTCGTTTATTTCTGCTGTAATTGTTATTTCTTTCCTTTTGTTTGCATTGTGGTTAGTTTACTGTTCTTGCTCTAGTTCTTCAAAGTAAACAGTTAATTCCTCAATTTCTGCTTTTTCTTCTTTTTTCATATAGACATTTAGTGCAAGACATTTCCCTCTCAGCATCACCTTTGCTTCATCCCCAAAATTTTGATGTGTTGTGTTATCATTTTCATTTGCCTTGAGATGTTTTCTGATTTCTCTTAATTTCTTCTTTGAGCCACTGCTTGTTCAAAAGTGTGCTGTTTTGCTTCTATATATCTGTGAATTTTCTGGCCCATTGCCTGTTATTAATTTCCGACTTCATTCCATTATGATTTGAGAAAGTGTTTTGTATGATTTCAGTCTTTTTACCTTTTTTGAGACTTGCTTTGTGACCCAGCATATATTCTATCCTTGAGAATGATTCATGAGCACTTAAAAAAAAAGTATATCCTACTGTTGTGGGATGTAATGTTCTGTAAATTTCTATTAAATCTAGTTCTTTTATCATATTATTCAAAATCCCTGTTTTCTTCTTGATCTTTTGTCTAGATGTTCTATCCATTCATAAGAGCAGGGAATTGAAGTCTCTAACCTCTATGGTAGAGGGGTTTACTTCTCCCTTCAGTTTTTTCATTGTTTGCCTCATGTATTTTGGAGCACTCTGGCTCTGTGCATAAACATTTATGATTGTTATGTCTTTTTGTCAGTTTGTTTCTTTTATTAATATAGAGTGTACTTCTTTGTCTCTTTTAATTGTTTTACATTTGAAGTCTAATTTATCAGATTTTAGTACAGCTACTCATGCTCTTTTCTGTTTGTTGTTTGTATGAAATACCTTTTCCCAACCTTTCACTTTCATCCTATTTTTGTCTTTGTGTCTAAGTCTCCTGTAGATAGCATATAGATGGGTCCTGTTTTTTAACCCCTTCTACCAGCCTCTGTCTTTTGATTGGGCAATGTAATACATTAACATTTAATGCTATTTCTGTAAAGACAGTACTTTTTTCTACCGTTTTACCTCTGGATTTTATATATCTAATTTTTTCTCCTTTTTGCCTTTACTAATAGTCTTCATTTTTACACTCTTCTCCAGACCTCTCTCTAACCTTCTTTTCCTATCTGCCTGTAATGCTCCCTTTGGTATTTCTTATAGAGCTGGTCTCTTGGTCACAAATTCTCTCAGTCACTGTTTGTTTGAAAATATTTTAATCTCCCCCTTGTTTTTGAAGAACAATTTTTCTGGGTGTAGAATTCTTGGTTGGAAGTTTTTCTCTTTCAGAATCTTAAATATATCATTCCACTGCCTTCTCACCTCCATGGTTACTGCTAAGAAATCCATACATAGTGTTATTAAACTTCCCTTATATGTGATAGATTTCTTTCTGCTTTCAAAATTTTCTCTTTGTCTGACATTTGAAATCTGATTAGTAAGTGTCTTGGAGTATGTCTATTCGGATCTGTTCTGTTTGGGATATGTTGCATTTTGGGATCTATAATTTTATGTCTTTCATGAGGGATGGGAAATGTTTAGTGATTATTTCCTCCATTAGTCTTTCTCCTCCTTTTCCCTTCTCTTCCCCATCGGGGACACCCACAACATTGTTGTCATTCAATTCCCTGAAACCCTATTCATATTTTTCCATTCTTTTTCCTGTATTTTCTTTTGTGTGTCAGATTTCAGATGTCCATTCCTCTAGTTCACTAAGCCTTTCTTCTGCCTCTTAAAATCTATTGTTGTAAGTTTCCATTGTTTTTTTAAATCTCTTTTATTGTGCCTTTCGTTTCCATAAGTTATGCGATTTGTTTTTTCAAACTTTTGAGTTTTTCTTTATATTTACCCAATGTCCTCTTTATATCTTCCCTCAACTTTTTGATTTGATTTTTTATGAGATTTCGCATGCCTGTACAAACATCCCGAATTAGTTGTTTCAAATCCTGTATCTCATTTGAATTGTTGGTTTAGACTGGTCCATATCTTTGATTTTCCTAGTATGACTCATTATTTTCTGCTGGCATCTAGGCACTTGATTTCCTTAATTCATTTATTCTGGAGATTGTTTACACTCTTTTACCTCGGTTTTCTTGCTGGATAGTTTTGTTCTCTATCTGTTATTTGACATTTATTTAAACTTATTCTAGACCTCCAGCATAGGTTCTGTTTAAATGATCCGAAATGATCACTTCTTTTTGTTCTGTTTCTTGCCCTGCCTAAAATGGAAGCTTTTTTTTTTTTTATCTTGAGGAGAGTTTTCTCAAATATTTTAGACCCCAATCAGATTTTTCCAGACCAGACAGGCCCATGTCTCAGGAAGGGAGAGTAGCCAGCATCAGTTTTCCCTGAGGATGAGATCTAGCAGGTTGGCAGATTTTCCTGTGTAACCTTTAGACTTTGTGCTTTTCCTATCCTGCCCAGCATGTGGTGCTTGTCTGCCTGCAGCTTTCCACCAGTTTAAAGTGATGCGATGCCTTTTATTTCAGTAGACTCTCCCAGCCAGAGGCCTCATTGAGACAGACAGAGGTGAAGCAGTAGGCTGGCTTTGATTGTTTCTTTTCCTAGCCCCCAGGGCCTGAATTCCTTGAAGGAGGAATTCTACTTGACTTGGACCCTGTCTCCCTTTTCTTGGGGAAGATACACCCTTTATGGAATTGACCCCTTTCACCTGAGGTTGTCTCTGAGACAAACTTTAGTTCTACGCTTTCCTGGGGCAATGCTGAAGCCTGCGTATGTTTGCATTTCTATTGAATGAGCTGTTTAAGAAGTTTTTTGTTTTTTTCCCCATTGGCCCTCCCCCTCTCTGCTGGGGCAAAAACTCATAGTTCCTTTAGTGGTTATTCCAGGTTTATCTGTGCTGGGGGCCCATTTTCAGTAGTCAGAATTTGTTAATTAATGTTGCACTTGGATCTTGGTTGAGCTAAACCCTTGCTACTAGTAAAGTCTGTTTCCTTTCCTCTTGGGAATCAATCTGCCCTGCCCATTGGGGACTGGCATTGGCCTCCATGACTTGGTGGACTTACTGTTCTGTGTGGGATCTCAGCCCTTCCCTCTGGTCCAAACTGGTATACACTGTATGTCTTGTCTCTGATGTTTCCCCACAAATTGTTTTGTACCATTCCTGGCTATTTACTGGCTGCTCTGGAAGACTAACTAAATTCCATACCTCACTATCCCACCATCTTGCTTGGATCCTTGAGCGCAAGTTTTTAGCATATCTTTTCTTACTTCTCTTCAAATTGTGTTCTCCTGACCATTAACATTCAAGGATACATCATCTGTCATGATCAGGTTCATGTGTCAACTTCGCCAGGTGGTGGTGTCCGGTTGTCTGGTTGGGCTAGTACTAGCCTGTCTGTTGCTATGAGGACATTTCATGGACTTAAATTATGATCATGTTGGCTGTATCCACAGCTGATTGCATTTGTAACCAGCTAAGGGGGGTATCTTCTGCAGTAAGTAATATTTAATCTAGTCACTGGAAAGTTTTTAAGGAGAATTCAGAAGAGATAGTCACTCTTCCTGCTTTAGCCAGTGAGCCTCTCCTGTGGAGTTCATCCAGACCTCACATCCTGCCCTATGGATTTTGGATTCTTCCATTTCCATGGTTATCAAACCAGCCTCTCCTGAGAGTTCACTGAGGACCTTTGTCAGAGTTGCCTGCCCTACAGACCTTGGACTCTGCACTCCCACCATAAAAATGTGAGACACTTTTATAAATCTTTTATCTATGGATGTCTCCTGCTGATTCTGTTTCTTTAGCAAACCCTAGCTAATGCATCATCCAATAATTATCTATGTTTGTCATTATTTTGATGGCATGATGGGGTGATTATATCTTAGGCAGAGAGAACCCTCAATCTTAGCATTATATGCTCCCTGATAAACCCAAGAACATGAATCATCCACATATATTTTTGGGTATATGCATGTGTTAGTTAGATTCAGTTGTCAACTTGGCCAGGTGAGCATACCTAGTTCTGTTGCTGCGGACACAAGCCAATGGTACGTGAACCTCATCTGTTGCTAATTACATCTGCAGTCAGCTAGGAGGCGTGTTTACTGCAATGAGTGACGTTTGACTTAATTGGCTGGTGCTTAAATGAGAGAACGCAATGTAGCACAGCCAGGCAGCTGGGCATTCCTCATCTCAGCACTTGCAGCTCAGCCCAGGCCTTTGGAGATGCAGAAAGAAGTCACCCCGGGGAAAGTTGTTGGAACCCAGGGGCCTGGAGAGAAGACCAGCAGAGACCATCCTGTGCCTTCCACATAAGAAAGAATCTCAGTGGAAAGTTAGCTGCCTTTCCTCTGAAGAACCAACAAAATAAATCCCCTTTTATTAAAAGCCAATCCATCTCTGGTGTGTTGCATTCCAGCAGCTAGCAAGCTAGAACAATGCATATAAGCTTTTCTTGTGAAAGAGTTTTTGTGATGGGCAAATGGCTCAAAGTGGTTAATTTGATTATGGCTACTTTTTAGATAAGCATAGGCAACTCATCTGAGTAGCAATATTTGCTATTTTTCTCAGAGCTGGCCATAAGCAAAATTGAATTTTTTATAATTTGTTTTATGAGGGTCCTAAAACATGTCCCCCATCATGATATCTCTGAAGTTGTTACCTGCTGTTGACCTAAACATGATCTTTCTTGCCCCATCAAAATTTGTTCTAAGACAAAAAATCAAGTACTTACTCAAACTGAGATGTGTATGACTGATAGGAGATAGATGCCTTTTCTAGAGACTATATACATTACCAGGGAACAAAACTACTAATAGTGGTGGCTTCCAAGCTTAGGGAACCTAGACCTTAAAATTCTGTGCAGCTAGTGAAGGAGACCTTTGCACTATTTTTAGTATTTAAAAGACATTTACTTATGAAACAGCCTTCTTGCAGATAAATCAAGTTGCTTTGTTTGAACTTTGATTCTATCAATTCTGTGTGCTAATTTGAGTTAACATGTGCTCCAGAATAATTTATAAATACCAAATATTTGTTATTCAAAAATCCATCAAGAGATGTGATTCATGGGGGAGATTAAAATGAATTTGAGTGGTGGAAAGGTTGGACCTTAAATTAAAGAAGTAAAGATTTAATACCAATGTTTCAGACATCATCTTGGGGCTACAATGAGAGAGAGAGGATGAATAGAAGATAAACCACTATCATAGTATGAGCATATGCTGTATATCTGGCTGGAGACTATTATACACAGTCTCATGTTCACTAGACTCAGGGTACCTTCATGTTTGGACCATGTGTTTAGTGAAGTAGATAGTTCATTCATGAAGGGTACCTTCATGTTTGGACCATGTGTTTAGTGAAGTAGATAGTTCATTCATGAAGGGTACCTTCATGTTTGGACCTGTGTTTAGTGAAGTAGATAGTTCATTCATAGAAGATGCTTCATAAACATTTGTGAAATGGAATGGAAGATGAGAGAGTTTAAACAACCTACCCAAGGACACATATGTGGAGCTAAGATATGAATCCATGTATGTCCATTTGACTTCCTTGTTTTGTTTTAACCTCACCATAGATTTTCACTAGTGGAGTGAAAACAATCATCCTAGGTGTCCTGAAGCCATTCACACAGAAAATTGCATATTGTATCTTATAAATTATCCACCTATACATTTATTAATGCTCTTTGTAACCCCTTGATTATTGATCCTGAATTGAAAAAATTTCTGCCTTACATGTTACCAGCTATTCTACATATCTCTCAGAGAGAAGTGTCAGAAATGAATGGCTGAGGTTTTGTTTGTGAACCCTATGCCCCCTTGGGCACAGAGACCTCAAGTGCAAGTTGTGCTGCAGCTCACAGAACCTTGATGTTAAAAGGTTCAGGTTTGACTGCAGTGGGTACAGATGCAAAAAAATAATAAATAAATTTAAATGAATGCTGACAGTGTGAACCCAGACAAAAGGCACTTCTTTCACAGTAATTGTTTGGCTTTGTCAACCTCAGACTGACTCTGCCACAGTTTAGAATACAAAGGATGATGTTGGGGATGGAACACACAGGCACACATATACTCACTCACTTATGTGTACTGGAAGGGAAAGAGAGAAAATGGTATGGTGATTGCAATCCTGAGTGTATAGGGTGAGGGATCTCTCCTTGCACAATTGTGTTATCTTAATTTTGACAAACATTTGTTGAGAATCTACTCCAATCAAGTACTGTAGCAGACACTCTACTGGCTCTGTGTGGACTATAAAGCCCATTAAGGCAAGTCTTTATTTAAAGAGAACCATAGTGCAGATATTCTTTTATGCTTAGTTCCTTTTGCTCAACATTGTTCATAATATTCATATATATATTACTGCATGTAATTTTAGTTTCTTAATTCTCATTGTTGTATGGTGTTCCATTTTATGGTTATATCACAAATTATTTATCCATTCTACTGTTGATAAGTATCTTGCAGTTTCTATCTAGTTTAGAGAAATTATTAATAGAATTTTCTGTATATTCTGTATGTATCTTTAAGGAAATATACGAACACTTTTCTGTAGGGTTTATTGCTAGGAGTGGAATTGCTGGGGGTGGTAGACAAAGAGATGAGCCACCCAGATTTCTGTTCAAGGGAGGATTTATTGCCCCAGCCATCAGTTATTTTAGGGTCTGCCTTAGCTGCAAAGAGCCATTTTAACCCCAAAGCATGCCCTCTCCAGAATAGCCCATATCAGTGACTAAATGAGGAAAGGATATTAAGGCCCAGACATTTTGGTCTAGTGGAAGAACAACTATGCATACTGCAGTGCTTCAGTGTGCCTATGGGGCTGGCCAAGGTTTTGTTGGACCTGAAACATAGTTCATATTCTCCCTCTACTCAATCCTTTATTGTCTCTTTCCTTTCACAGGTATGACCTTTAATTAATATCTTGCATGCCCAACTCCATATCAGCATCTGCTTCTAGACAACCCAATCAGAAATACAACATCATGCCTCTGTAGATATTTGAATGCAAGAAACCCATAACACCATATCTATTCTGCCTACCAAGAATCTTTTAATAGACCCTATGTCTCATGAATTAGCTAGAGTGAATTCTCTTGTTTTTAACTATGGACTCTGACATGTGGTGTGCTGGTTTGAAAAGACTTATGTACTCTGGAAAAGCCATGTTTTAATCCTAATCAGTCTTGTGGGAGCAATGGTTTCTTCTAATCCCTACTCAGTACTACAAGTTGAAACTTGATCAGGTTATCTCCATAGAAATTTAACTCGATCAATTGTGGGTATTAAATTTAATTGGATGGAACACCCATTCTGTGTGGGTCTTGATTAGTATACTGGGATCCTATAAAAGAGGAGTCATTTTTGGAGAGAATGCCCTTTTGAGAACAATGAGAAAGCCACAGCAGAGCTGGGCAGAGCCATGAGGCCGAGAGAACCACAGAGTCCACCAACCAGCCACCGCTGGAGATTCTGAGAGAACAGAGAGCAGCAACGGATGATGAGAGCCATGAAGCAGAGTCCACCAGCTGGAGACCTTTGAAGATGAAAGAGAATGCCCCGGGGGGCTTCGTGAAACAAGAGGCCTGGAGAGGAAGCTAGCAGATGATGCTGTGTTCACCATGTGCCTTTCCAGATGAGACAGAAACCCTAACCATGTTTGCCATGTGCCTTTCCACTTGAGGGAGAAACCCTGAACTTCATTGACCTTCTTGAATCAAGGTATCTTTCCCTGGATGTCTTAGATTGGACATTTCTATGGACTTGATTTAATTGGGACATTTTCATGGCCTTAGAACTGTGAACTTGTAACTTATTAAATTCCCCCTTTTAAAAAGCCATTCCATTTCTTGTATATTGAATCCTGGCAGCTAGCAAGCTAGAACAGGTGGATATCTTAAGGTTCTAGAAATTAGACCCCAAGCTAGAAACTTGGGTTTGTAAAAGGAAGAAAGTCCTGGGAAAAATGGTGAATTATACTATGTTTGCTCTTTGCTGTTTCATTTTCATCTTTCTGGATTTTTCAATTTCTTTTTGTGTAAAAGAAAAAAAATGTACCCTTCCTACTGTTCATGCAATCCCCATCCAAATTCTACAAAGTCTCTTGAAATAAAAGGTTCAAATAAGTTGTCCATGCTAGTATCAAATGATCATTTGTAGCCTGTTTTCTTTCCGAAGGAGAAAAGGTCTTTATTCTACTCTTCTGTTTGATTGGAAATTTGGCTGGGACTAGAATTTTGGTTTGAAATTATTTTCCCTCTGAGTTTTGAAGGCATTGGTTTGTGGTTTTCCTGCTTCTGATGTACTGTTGAGAAATTCAAAACCATGCCTATTCCTGATCCTTGGCAGATGACTTGGTTTTTTGGCCATCTCTACAGAAGCTTATAGAATCTTTTCTTTGATGATTGATTCTTCTCAAATTTTGCAGTGAAATGCAGGGCATTTGGAGTCCTTGGAATTTGGAAATTCATGTCCTTTATTTTGGGGAAGATTTTTTTGAATAATTGAATTAATAATTCCTCACTTTTGTTTTTTCTTTTCCCTCTTTCCCTTTATCTATATTTCTTTTCTTTTCTCATAATTTCCTTTTTATCCCCCCTTCCCTTCCTTCCTTCCTTCCTTCTTTCTTTCTTTCCTCCCATATGGATGTTGGTTCATTGTGATTTGTTTTCTGTTTTTCCTCTTTTCTTTCATATTTTCAGTGTTAATTTTTCATCAACTTTTATTTCAACTCTTCCGTTGCATTTTTAGCTTTGCCCTTAAGGTTTAATTTCTAAGATTTCTGCTTTGTTCTCACACATTCCCTTTCTTTAGCATACAGTTCTTATTCAAGGATGCAATCTCTTATTTCTTTTGAGATAATTAATGATGTGTATTTTGTGGATTTTTTTCCTTTTTGCTGGTTTTTATTTCCTCCGAGTTCCATTTTTATATTTTTTGTTTGATCTTTATCTTTTCTTAGAGCATTGGTGATACTTTGTGGTCATATATGAATTGGGGGTTATAAACTTAGAAACCCTGAGCATGTGAGTTGGCTTGAAAGTTATGAGCTATACTGAGGGTGGTCTGTTGGGGACAACCCTCATGTCAGTTTCTTCAGTCTTTTCTCTTAGACCAGGCAGTTGCCAGTGTTCTGTGATCTCAAAGATAAGAGAGGGTTGGGGCTTCTGCATTTACTATGCCTAGCTTTACTTAAGTTACTTTAACTATACTTTATATTTACTTACTTTAATTTTATTGGAGTTAAGTTTACTTGTCTCCAGTACTTTTGTTATGGTTTCCCACTGTCATCTGTGCCTGACAAGCACTTTCTAACTTCCTCAGAAAGAAACATTCAGACTTCTTCCCCAGGTGTGAAGTCATCCTGTGATGTGAAGAAAAGATGGCACTCAGAGCTCTACCTGCTTCATTTATTCTTTTTAATTTGTCTTCTCTTTCTTTCACCACACTTCCAGGAATATTTGATGCTTTCAGTACCCGAGTATTTTGAGAATTCTATTATGTTCCTCAGGTTGGCCTTGAATTCACTACTGCCATTTTAAAATTTAGATTTCTTAAGTTTGCTGTATTAGTTACCACTTGTCCATCTGTTCATTTGCCTTGCAATTTTCAGTGTTTGTGTATTAGTCAAGGTTCTTTAGAGAAACTGAGTCACCAAGAGATATCCTGTAAATATGAAATTTTATAAAAGTGTCTCACACAACTTTGGGGATGCACTAGCAACAATGATGAAGATCTTTGATGAATGCCTCAGGAAGGCTGGCTGCCTGAAGTAGAGATGGAAGTTCTCTCTGCCTGAAGTGGAGATGAAAGTTTTCTTTCCTGACTGCTAAAATTGTCACCTCACTTTTAAAAGTCTTCAACTGTTGGAATTACATCTGGCTGATTGAATAAAATCCAACTGATTGAATTATATCCAGCTGATTGTATTGGATCAAATTGATTGGATTCTCTTATTGCAGAAGACACTCCCTCAGTTCATCATAGATGTAATCAGCCATAGATGCAATCAACTGACTGATGATTTAAGTCTATGAAATGTCCTCACAGTAATGGTTAGGCCAGTGCTTGTCTGACCAGACAATGGGTACTATCACCTGACCAAGTTGACACATGAATCCAATCATTATAGTCTATCCCTTGACAACTTGGCAGCTATACACATCACTGTAAACCGTACTTAATCTCTAAGTAGAACACAATAGCAGATACATTTTTGGCCTGACCATATTCATTTGTCCTGTGTATAACCAGAAACATATTAAATCTTTCCAGAATAGGATGCAAGTCCTTGGGTAACATTCACTCTTAAACTAGATATCCTATAATGTAAATACTATAACATGAACAATACAATTTATGTCATATGATAAAAGCATAAGAAATAGAAGAAAACAAGACATTTACTTTATGTACAAATGCAAACATACTTGTAACAAAGCAAGGAAGAAATACTCATACCTTTACAGCCCTTGTTTCTGTAACTGGTCACATAGTTCTAGTTCATATTTATTATTACCTTCTTCTACTACTGATTCCATGTTCCCTTTACCCTCATCAAGAACTTCAGCTTTCTGTGGTTCTTTGCCTATGGTGGCCCAAACCTTCATTCCTGAGTTTCTCAGCCATTGGTAGTCCTGCCTTGGTTGGGTTGTTGCAATTTTCAATTGACTTTAACCACACGACATGGTAGTACTAAGAGATGTCCTAAAGGATTTCCTGTATTCCAGGAACACTCTTCTTTACCCCCACTGTGTAGTTTCAGTTCTATTTCCCTTTGTTAGTCAGGATCAATCACCCCCAGACAGTATAGTAATCCCCTTCCTTGCTTGTTGATTCAGAAGCATGAGAATCCAAAAGTGGCCAGTCTTAACTTACAGTTCAATGGAATCATTGTTGTGTGTCCTGGTGGGTGCCCTCCTCCTTTTGTAACTAAGACTTGTAGACCAGAAGAACTCAAGTTTTCAGGGACAAGAAGCTTAAATCTTCCTAGTGGATCACTAGGGGTGATAGTGAGTGGTGTCCTTCCCATTTTCACTCCTTGATTCCTGGACCCATGAATCCTGGCTACGGAAGAAACAGCACCATGGAGTGGATGCTGATGCAGAACATACACAGCCTCCTAGGGAACACTGTCCCAGTCCTGGGACAAGAAACTATGTTCTTGCAGGACTACTTTGCACCATAATTGTGTCTTCAAAAGGCTGTTTCAGTGTTCTATCAGCCGCTGCTTCTAAATGATGGGGAACATGGTAAGATTAGAGAATTCCATGAGCATTTGCCCATTCCCACACTTTACTGGCTGTGAAGTGGATTCCTTGATCAGAAGCAATGTTGTGTGGAATACCATGATGGTGGATAAGAAAGTCCACAGATGGTAGTTTTGGCAGAAGCATTGCATGCACAGATGTTAATTTTGGCAGAAGCAATGCACGCACATCCCATATCCAGAGTATGTACCTATTCCATTTAGAACAAATCACTGCCCCTTCCCTGACAGAAGTGGCTCAATTTAATCAACCTGCCACCAGGTAGTAGGCTGATCAACTTGGGGAATGGTGCCATATAGGTCACTGAGTGTGGGTCTCTGCTCCTGGCATACTGGGCACTCAGCAGTGACTATACCCAGGTCAGCCTTGGTGAGTAGAAGTCCATGTTGCAGAGCCCATACATAACCTCCATCCCTATCACATGACCACTTTTATTCATGAGCCCATTGAGCAATGACAGGAGTGGCTGGGGAAAGAGGCTGAATGGTATCCACAGAATGGGTCATTTTATCCAATTGATTATTAAAACCTTCCTCTGCTTAAGTCACCCTCTGGTGTGCATTCACATGGGACACAAATATATTCATGTTTTTTGCTCACTCAGAAAGGTCAATTCATATACCTCTTTGTCACCAATTGTCCAGTCATGTTCCTTCCAAGTCCCTGACCATACAGCCAAACCATTAGTGACAGTCCATGATTCAGTATATAAATGCACCTCTGTCCTGTTCTCTTTCAAGTAAAATGAACAACCAGATATACTGTTCAAAGTTTTACCCACTGAGGATTTCTCTTTACCACAGCCCTGCAAGGACATCCCAGAAAGGGACAGCAGTGCTGAAGCTATCCACTTTCACGTGGTACCTGCATATCATGCAGAATCATCTGTAAACCAAGCCTGAGTTTTCTCTTCCTCTGTCAGCTGATTGTAAGGAACTCCCAAGAGCCCATAGCTCTGTGCTGGGAAGGAGAAGTTACTGTGGCATGAGTGGTAGCCATGGCATTTGGGCCACTTCCTCGTGTAACTTACTTGTGCCTTCAAGACCTGCTTGAGCCCTATCTTATATATACTATTTTATGATGGAGTGCTGCTGTGCAAGCCCAACTTTTTGGCTTGACGGGTCAGAAAATACCTAAGCTCGTGATCAGCAACTCATTTTTCATGGTAACTTGGTGGCTCATGGTTAAGAGTTCAGTCTCTACTAAGGCCCAGTAGTTTCCCAAAAGGAGAGTAGTTATCTTGAGATGGTAAGCCTTTACTCCAAAATCCTAAGGGCTAATATTGTGATTCTCCTAAAAGGACCTGCCAAAGTCTCCAGACAGTATCTCTCTTTGCCACGGATACTTCCAGCACCATTGGATCTGCTGGATCATATGGTCCAAGTGCCAGAGCGGCTTCCACAGCAGCCTGGACTTATTGCAGAGCTTCCTCTTGTTCCGGTCCCCACTCGAAACTAGCAGCTTTTCTGGTCACCTGGTAAATGGGCTGGAGCAGCACAACCAAATAAGGAATGTGTTGTCTCCAAAACCCAAAGAGGCTGTTCTAGTTTGCTAGCTGCCAGAATGCATTATACCAGAAACAGAACAGCTTTTAAAAGGCGGAATTTATTAAGTTGCAAATTTACAGTTCTAAGGCCATGAAAATGTCCCAATTAAAATAAGTCTATAAAAATGTTCAAATTAGGCACCAACAAGAGGTTACCTCCACTCAAGAAAGACCAATGAAGTTCAAGGTTTCTCTTTCAGCTGGAAGGGCACATGTGAGCATGGTAATGTCTGCTAGCTTTCTTTCCAGGCTTCCCGTTTCATGAAGCTCCACCAGGGGAATTTTCCTTCTTCATCTCTAAAGGTCTCTGGTTGCCTGGGCTCTTGTGGTTCTCATGGTTCTTTCCAAAATGTTTCCTTTTTAAAAGGATTCCAGTAAACTAATCAAGACCCACCTGGAATGGGTGGAGTCATATCTCCCTCTAATCAAAGGTTAATACCCACAATTGGGTGAGTCACATATCTTTGGAGATAATTTATCACATTTCCAACCTACAGTACTGAATGGCGATTAAAGGAAACTGCTGCCTCCACCAGATGGATCGGGATTAAAACATGCCTTTTCTAGGGTACATAATCCTTTCAAACTGGCACAGAGACCCACTAGGCATTGTGTCTCTTTTTTCAGTCATAGGATGGGCTGGATGCAACAGATTATCCTTCACCTTAGAAAGAATATCTTGATGTGTCCAATATCACAGGACACCTAGAAATTTCACTGAGGTGAAGGCCCCTGTATTTTTGTTGTATTTATTTCCTATCTTCTGCCATGCAAAAGCCTTACCAATAAGATTAGACTAGAGTAGTTGCTAGTTCTTGTTCACTGGGTCCAATTAACATGATATCAATATAGTGTTCCAGTGTGATGTCTTGTGGGAGGGAGAAATGATTAAGATCCCTGTAGATAATATTATGACATAGAACTGGAGAGTTGATACACCCCCAAGGTAGGACAGTGAAGGTATACTGCTGGCCTTGCCAGCCAAATGCAAACTGTTTCTGGTGGTCCTTACTAACAGATATTGAGAAAAAAACATTTGCAAGATCAATAGCTGCATACCAGGTATCAGCAGATGTGTTGATTTGCTCAAGCAATTATACCACATATGGAACAGAAGCTGCAATTATAGTCACCACCTGGTTAAGGTTATGATAATCCTCTGTTATCCTCCAAAACCCATCTGTTTTCTGCACAGGCCAAGTAGGAGTGCTGAATGGGGATGTGATGGGAATCACCACCCATGCATTCTTCAAGTCCTTAGGAGAGGCAGTAATCTCTGCAATGCTTTCAGAAATGTAGTACTGCTTGAATTGACTATTTTGCTTTATAGGGGCAATTCTAGTGGCTTCCACTTGGCTTTCCTACATTAATAGCCCTCACTACATGAGTCAGGGAACCAATGTGGGGATTCTGCTAGTTACTGAGTATGTCTGTTCCAACTATGCATTCCAGAACTGGGAAAATAACCACAGAATGGGTCTGGGACCCACTGGACCCACTGTGAGAATTTGCTAAACTGCTAAAATGCAATATGCCAGAAATATATTTGTTTTTACAAAGGGGATTATTGGGTTACAAATTTATAGTCCTAAGACCATGAAAATGTCCAAATTAAGGCATCAACAAGAGGATACCTTCACTGAAGAAAGTCCAATTGTATCCAGTTTCCTCTGTCAGCTGGGAAGACACATGGCTGGCATCTTCTGGTCCTTGATCCCAGTTCATTGCTTTCAGATTCTGATTCCAATGGCTTTCTCTTTAAGCATCTGTGGGTCCTCATGCAGCTTCTCTGGGGAAAACACTAGGTTTCATTTCTTAGTTTAACATCTCCAAACATCTTTTTCTCGGTATTGTCTCTATGCTCTCTGTGTTGGCTCTGCGCTCTCTCTATATTTTCTGCCGTTTATTCTTTTCATAGAGGCCTCCAGCAAAAGGATTAAGACCCATCTTGTATTGGGCGGGTCACATCTCCATGGAAACAACCCAATCAATAGGTCCCAGTCACAGTTGTGTGGGTCACATTTCCATGGAAACAACCTTATCAAAAGGTGCTACTCAATTGGGTGGGTCATATCTCCATGGAAACAGCCCAATCAAAAGGTCCACCCAACAACAGGTCTGCCCCCACAAGATTAGATTAAAAGAACACGGTTTTTCTGGGGTACTGAAAAGCTTCAAACAAGCACTATTTGTTATTCTTATCTCCTCTTTTCTGTGGCTTTGGTGGGGGAAGGAGAAAAATCAAATATGTTTTTAGTCTGCTGTCTTTATACACAGCTGTCTAAATATTTCTTTATATATATTTTCTATCATTTATCCAGGATTCAAATGCCAGGAGCTTACAAATAATTATTGTTTGGGAATATAGCATGTCCTGGGCATTCCAGGAAAATGGTCTGTTCAACATGTGTAGTTATTATAACATTATAACATGTTTCATGCTACTGTAAACTTCTGAAAAAATTTATTGGCTACATATTTCAGAATGTAGAGGTACCATATTTTCTGGACTTCAGTGGGAATTTCAGATTATACAGGTTTTAGTGATTCCTTCCTAAGAAGATCAAACTGAAAACTCAGAGTATCAGGCTCTTACTTTCCACTAGAGTTTGAGATTTATTTTCTTTCAGTTGTTTCGTTGTTATGATGAATATCTTTGTGCATAATGCTTTTCATATATTAGATTCTTCAGGCTAGGTTCCCAGGAGTAGAATTACTGGATCCAAAGCTATAAACATTTTTAAGGCTTTAGATTCTTATTGTCAAATTGCCTTCCAAAAATTATGGCATTTGCTTAACAGGGAAACAGTGGATTGAAATATGTTAATGTAGGCCAATGGGAAAAGGAGGGAATGAGGTAGTCCACAAAACCCATTTTAGTCCCTGAGCACACATGCATGAACACACACAAAATCTTGACATTTCTTCTTTCATCCACTTATGGTTCCAACTCCTTGGTTGTTATGACAGTAGCCAATCCCAGACTGGCAAATTGTGATTGGAAGAGCACTTATCATTTATTTAGATTGTCAAAAGAATAAAAAATTAAGAATTTTCTGAATGACAGCTCCCAGTTTTAGCACAACTGTGAAATATTCCAAACAAAGACACTTGTGAGAATCCTTGAGATGGTGTTCCATAGGCCTCCACACCATCAGAGCTCTAGCCTCAGACTTCTCTGTACTCTGGAGGTAGGGCCCAGACCCAAGAAAATACCACTTCTGAGATAAGAAAAGTGGGTTACTCAGTGGAAATCTGATGGTCTCTAAAGCCCATCTCTTCTTGCATTATGGAACATTTCCAATGTGTGTAGGCCATTTTACTTAACAATCATGACAGTTAGGTCACACATAGTATTTTGCATTATGCAAACATGTAATAGCCAACCCATCAAACTTGAAAGGAGAATAGTATCTAGGTACTAAGTTGAGGAACACACTTCCTTTACCATCTTGCAGTGGTCAGGTGAAGAGTCATTCGTTTTTGAGTAGAAATTCCCTTGTGTCCACGCACAGATGAAAATAGGTACTATGTCACAAAGACTTAGCCAAAGCTATACCTTTATTAATGTAATAATGGCTCCTGATTGTTACTAATCCATTTTCATGATGATATATCCTATGGTGCTTGTGAGGTGATGGTGGAGAGAAAGGTGATGGTACTTGTGCTAGCAGGGTCCTCATGGCTGAGCTGAACATGTTGGGGTAAACCCACCCTCAGGTTCTTTGACCAAAGTCTCAGGGTCTCAGTAAAAATACCTTTTCTTTACCTCAGAACCCCAGTCACCTCATAAAAGACTGCTGCTTTAACAAGGCTTTAAGTACACCTACCAGAGAGGTCCCTATTTGCTGAGTATTACAACCAGCCTTGCAATTTTCCTTAGTATTCTGTTGATACATTTGTATGAAATGTCTAGAAGAAAATAACTGAAAGTTAAATATACTGTAGAAAATAGCATGTTTTTTAGTATTAGGGAGATTTGAATTATGATTTATTTGTTTACCTCTAAGTGCTTTGGTTTCCACATATGAAATGGGAAAATAATACTTAGCTCATACAAATGTTATATGATTAAGTAAAATGATCCTTGTGGATGCATTTGGGACAGTGCCTTCACCCATCTTGTGCTTGTAGCTGCCAGTTACCTTTCTTCCCCTCAGAAGAGAAATAACTTTAATAGTGGGTGGTGCACAGACACCTTCCTGAATAACTTGTCAAGGTGGAGTTCTGGATCTTGGCTTTCATTTTTCTCTCTCTGCTTCTGATAATTGATGTGCCTCTAGGAATCCCCCCTTTCCTCTGCCATCCTTCTCCCATTTTTCTAAAACAGTGGTTCTCAAAGTGTGGTTCCTGGACTAGGGGCATCAATATTCCCAAGGAAAACAGAAATGCAAATTCTTGGGCCTCACCTAGACCTACTGAATTAGAATCTCTGGGGCTGATGCCCAGAAATCTGTGTTTAAGGCCCAGAAATATGTGTTTGAACAAGCTTTTCAGGTGATTCTGATGTAGGTTCAAGTTTGAGAACCACTGGTCTAAGGACTGGACTTTGTTAAAAATACCCATTTTCACATTTGGCCTGTGAAATCGGGTTCCATAGGCCTCAACGCCTATGGCCTCAAGACCAATTTGGTCTGTTGTCTGGACATAGCCCATTGTCTTGAGTCTGACACATAAGCTGAAATATCTATCTACATCCTGAACAGATGCCTACCCTGTAGAGAAACCTCTAATACGTTCCTGTGATAGTGTTTTATTCTTCTCACCTGTGAATGCCCAGGCACACCTGTGGTGTTTAAGCATTTGGCAGGTCCTCAGCATGTGGAGGAGGAAGTCTAGCTTTTTGCTCTCCTACAGCCTTGCATCTGGATTATGGGGCATAAACTTTATTGTATTTTTCCTTTTATTTTGCATTTTACATCCTGTCAGTCCTTGAAACAATTGTGTTTTGCAAAAATGGACAGAAGAAAACTCTTCAAATGTTGCTAAACACTTTAATCCTCTTGAGTGTTTTCTCTGATCGTAAGTTCAGAGCATATGCCAACCTTTTCTGTATCTTCCAGCTTCAAAATTCTTCCACCTGTATAATTTGGGAGAAAATTTTACTGTGCCAAGCAGGGTACCAAAAATTGCTATCACTGTAATCTCTAAGATCTGGATCCTGAATATTACTGCCAATATCTTTATCACTATATTTTTTCCTGTATCCAATGTAAGTTTAGCACACTACGTATTAATAAATACCTGTTGAATGCATGTGCTCAATGCATATCAGTCCTCTAGAGAGCCTCCAGGACTGTCTTGATCACCTGCTGCATATTTTGAATGCTACTGAATTGAGAGTTTCTTGGGTGGTTTGTGTTTATCTTGCAAGGAACTTTGCCAGGAGGAAATTAGACTTTATAAGGTCTTGGGTAGTTGGAGGAACCATAGCAGAACTTTAGTATTTTGGAGAGAAATTATGTTGGGCTTGACATCAATATCATGTAAAATATGAAACCTCTTTTTTGTGCAAGATTTTTTTGGAGATTATCAGGCACCAGGGTGAGAAACTTCAGAAATTGAACTGATTTTAATAGTTTTAGGTTTGGCCAGAAATGGAAATAACTGAGAGATTGCAATTAAGATTGCCGTGGTGTCCGGCGCTGTACATAAGATGTCTTCCCTCTGCTCTTAGGATCTTTGTGTTTCCTGTACCCATTGTTTGGAACTTTCTGCATAGATCTTCTCAGGACATATCTATAGAACATTTGTTAAGAGGCAGTATAGTACAGTGATTAAGCATGTGGACTTTGGAGCCAGACTGCTAGGGTTACTGTGCTGCCTCATCCATTTCTAGCTTGATGACGTTGAATAAGTAGCCAAGCCCTTCCCTGCCTCAGCGCTTCCTCAGTAACATGGAGATAGTAATACCAACTTTATAAAGTTGTTGAGAGGATGGAAATACTTGATTCATTAAAGTGCTTAGAACATTTCCTGGTACAAAGAAAGCCTTCAGTCATTGATATATATTAACTATTATGATTCATGTTCGGTTTCAAAGCTAATCCTTTCTGCAAGGCTTTTCTTGGCTATTCAATCCAAAGCAGTCATCCCTTACCCAACTCAGTCTCTATCATAATGACATTTTATTGTCTTCATGACACCTAGCACAATCTGACATTATCTGATATAGACATTTGTTCATCTGTTTATGTGTCTTTCCAGCCCCAAAGCATAAGCTCCGTAATATCAGGCATTGTATCTTTGGTCACTGGTGACTCTTCAGCATCTCAAATACTGCCTAGATCACAACAGGCATTCAGTAAAAATTTGCTAAATGAATTATAAGTTCCAGAGTTAATCCACTTATGATAAAATTCAGAGCTATTATCCTCCCACATTGTGAACAGGCAGGGCATGATCTGGGGCACCCAGGTCCCTTAGAGGCCAGCTTCTCTCTTGTGATTCCTGCGAAATTGGGTGGCTTATTGATGAACTTTGGAGCCTGGTTCACCACAGGATCTCCTAAGATCAGAGAGCTATATACAAGTGGTCAGGAGGTGCAAGGTGAAAAGGCATGATTCTAGTCCCCCAAGGATTGAAATGAAATAAAGTTTTTTTTTTTTTTTTGAGGTTTGGCTGTCATGCGTACTCAAGGAGATTGAGAGATATTTCTCATTCTGACTGTTCCAAAATATGACTGGTTGGTTACACCTGTCATGAGCTTTTGCTAGTCCAGGTCCCAGCACAAATCACAATGAATCTTTATGTGAGAAAAATTCCATTTCTTCAATGGTAAGCTTGACCAAGGATGCATCTCATTTGGAAGCTCAAATCAGCACTGGGCTTCTTTATTTTATACATCGATACATTTTTTTCAGTATACACGCCAGCCTGGGAGCACTAGATCCAAGACTATTTCTGGGTCAACCACTTAAAGTTACCCTTGTCTATATGGGTTCTACAATGATTTCTTTTCCAATCTCCTTTATTAGTCAGGTGGGGATAGGATATCCTATCCTACACTGAGGGAACAAACCCTGAATCTCTGTGACTTAATTCAGAGATGCTTATTATTCTTGCAAAGTCTGTAGCAGGTCCAGGCAATTCTTCAGGGCAGCTGCTAGTGGTGACTCTGAAAATCAGGCTGCCCTGAAGAATTATGTACAGGCTTTCCCTCCTTCAGCTCTCAAGTGATGCACTTTACCTCTGCTTTCCTTTCTATGGTGAGAACAGGTCACATAGCACAGCAACCTATAAAGCTCTGGGATGTATGATCTTCCATGTACTCAGCAATGGAAGGAGAACTGGGTTTTGGTAAACACTGGTTATATTTACCATAACTCCCAAAAGAAAATGACTTTTCTATTTTTGTGTTTCACTTATGCTTAGGATTTAGATAGAAATAAAAAAGGTAATGTCTTAAAATCTTGGGACATAAGCAATGACATGGAGATGGAATAATTATGAATATTAGAAAACCACTTAGAAATGAGAGTCTAAGAAAGAGATGTATTCTAACCACCCAGAAGACTTAGCTTAGCTTCTCAGGATTGGTAATAGAATACAGAGATTAAATATTCATGTCCTTAGATAGAGTTTTCCAAGTATTTACACAATTTTTCAATAAAAATCAAAATTACTATATGTTAGGCATTGAATTAGAAGGGATACAAATGTAGGTAGGTCAGAGTTCAACTCTAGAAAACGTATAATCTTGTGGGAAATACAGATTTATTAAATAATAAACTACACAACTTGGGAATTATAATATAGAGGCTTGCACAAAGTGAAGTGGTGGCTTGAGGGGAGAGCAAAGGCTTCAGGTAGGAGCTAACATTTACACTCAATCTTTTTTTTTAAATTTTTTATTAATTAAAAAAAATTACAAGAAACAAACATTCCTAACACATATATTCAGCAATTCACAATATCATCACATAGTTGCATATTCATCATCATGATCATTTCCCAGAGCATTAGCATGAATTCAGAAAAAGAAATAAAAAGACAACAGAATGGGCGGGCCACGGTGGCTCAGCAGGTAAGAGTGCTTGCCTGCCATGCCTGAGGACCTGGGTTCGATTCCCAGTGCCTGCCCATGTAAAAAAAAAAAAAAAAAGAAAAAGAAAAAAAAAAGACAACAGAAAAATATAACAAACAGAAAAAAAAAATTGTACAGGCCATACCCCTTACTGATCCCTTTCATTGATCGCTAGCATTTCAAACTAAATCTATTTTAACATTTGTTCCCCCTATTATTTATTTTTATTCCATATGTTCCTCTCATATGTTGACAAGGTAGATAAAAGGAGCATCAGACACAAGGTTTTCACAATCACACAGTCACACTGTGAAAGCTATATCATTATACAATCATCATCAAGAAACATGGCTACCGGAACACAGCTCTACATTTTCAGGCAGTTCCTTCCAGCCTCTCCATTACATCTTGGATAACAAGGTAATATCTACTTAATGTATAAGAATAACCTCCAGGATAACCTCTCGACTCTGTTTTGAATCTCTCAGCCATTGACACTTGGTCTCATTTCACTCTTCCCCATTTTTGTCGAGAAGGTTTTCTCAATCCCTTGATGCTGGGTCTCAGATCATTCTAAAGTTTTTCTCAATCCCTTGATGCTGAATCTCAGCTCATTCTGGGATTTCTGTGCCACGCTGCCAGGAAGATCCATACCTCTGGTAGTCATGTCCCACATAGACAGGGGGAGGGTGGTGAGTCTGCTTGCTGTGTTGGCTGGAGAGAGAGGCCACATCTGAGCAACAAAAGAGGTTCTCTTGGGGGTGACTCTTAAGCCCAATTTTAAGTAGGCTTGACCTGTCCTTTGTGGGGTTAAGTTTCATATGAACAAACCCCAAGACTGGGGGCTCAGCCTATAGCTTTGGTTGTCCACACTTGAGAATATCAAGAATTCAATTTGGGGAAGTTGTGTTTTCCCCCATTCTCACCATTCCCTGAAGGGGACTTTGCAAATACTTTTCCGCTCACTGATCAAATCACTCTGGGATTCATCAGGGCATCACCTGGACAAACCAACAAAATCTTATATACTATACAAAGTTCCATGTACTTAAGGTGTTCAATCAACTATCTACATAAGTTATATTAGGAGATGCACTAGTCAAAGTATAGATTTGTACCAAATAAACATTTTTTGCTTTAGTCTCACACATTAGTTGAAAATTTAAAATATTAAGTACCATCTATTTTCAGCACACTGCGGTAATGACATTCTTTTGTTCTTCCTCATGCAAAAACATTTTTTAAATTTGTACATTTAGTCACTATCATTATACACTCTAGGCATTCCTAGATTACACCATCTCAATCTTTATCATCTATCTTTCTTTGTGATTTCATTTACGCCCCAGCCCTCCTCCCTCTATCATTCTCATATGCAGCTTCATTCAGTGTTTTAACATAATTGCATTACAGTTAGGTAATATTGTGCTGTCCATTTCTGAGTTTTTATATTCAGTCCTGTTGCACAATCTGTATCCCTTCAGCTCCAATTACCCAGTATCTCACCCTATTTCTATCTCCTGATGGTCTCTGTTACCAAGGAAATATTCCAAGTTTATTCACTAATGTCAGTTCATATTAGTGAGACCGTACAGTATTTGTCCTTTTGGTTTTGGCTAATCACACTCAGCATAATGTCCTTAAGGTCCATTCATGTTGTTACATACTTCATAACTTTATTCTGTCTTACAGCTGCATAATATTCCATCTTATGTAAATGTCACAGTTTGTTTAGCCAACTGTCTGTTGATGGACATTTTGGCTGTTTCCATCTCTTGGTAATTGTTAATAATGCTGCTATAAACACTGGTGTGTAAATGTCCATTTGTGTCCTTGGCCTCGTGTCCTTTGAGTAGAGACAGCATATAGATGGGTCCTGTTTTTGAATCCATTCTGCCAGACTATGTCTTTTGATTGGAGAGTTTAATCCATTAACATTCAGTGTTACTACTGCATGGATAGTACTTTCTTCTACTATTTTGCCTTCTGGATTTTATATGTCATATCTAATTTTCCTTCTTTTTACCTTTACTCATAGTCTTCCTTTCTACACTCTTCTCTACACCTCTCTCTTCTGCCTTCATATCTGTCTCTAGTGTTCCCTTTAGTATTTCTTGCAGAGCTGGTCTCTTGGTCACAAATTCTCTCAGTGATTTTTTGTCTGAAAATGTTTTAATTTCTCCCTCATTTTTGAAGGACAATTTTGCTGGATATAGAATTCTTGGTTGGCAGTTTTTCTCTTTTAATAATCTGAATATATTATCCCACTGTCTTCTCGCCTCCATGGTTTCTGCTGAGAGATCTGCATATAGTCTTATTGGGCTTCCCTTGTATGTGATGGATTGCTTTTCTCTTGCTGCTTTCAAGATCCTCTCTTTCTCTTTGACCTCTGACATTCTGACTAGTAAGTGTCTTGGAGAACATCTGTTTGGATCTATTCTCTTTGGGGTACGCTGCACTTCTTGGATCTGTAATTTTAAGTCTTTCATAAGAGTTGGGAAATTTTCAGTGATAATTTCTTCCATTAGTTTTTCTCCTCCTTTTCCCTTCTCTTCTCCTTCTGGGACACCCACAACACATATATTCATGCGCTTCATATTGTCTTTCAATTCCCTGAGTCCCTGCTCATATTTTTCCATTTTTTTTCCCTATAGTTTCTGTTTCTTGTCGGATTTCAGATGTTCTACACTCAATCTTGAAGAATGAATGAGCAATGGCCAGGTAGATAAGAGAATAAGAGCCTTCTAGGCAAAGAGAACACTGTGAAAAGGCACAGATGTGTAAAACAATAGGAATATCAAATATGATTGGAGAATAAAGTGGAGGGTGGCAGGGCATGAGGGGTAACTGGAGTGGTAGGCTGGGGCTAGAGCATGAGGAGTTTTTTTGGCCATGTTAATGCATTTGGGCTTTATCTTGAAGATAATGGGGTTCTTTTGAAGGGGTTTAATGAGAGAAACAGTCACTAATTATACAGTGTTTTTGTTTGCTAAATGCTGCTGGAATGCAATATGACTAGAAATGAAACAGCTTTAAAAAAGGAATTTTATTAAGTTACAAGTTTTCAGTTCTAAAGCCATAAAAATATTCAAACTAAGGCATCCAGAGAAAGATACCTTGACTCAAGAAAAACTGATGTCTGTCACATGGGCAGGCATGTGGCAAGCATATGATGACCTTTGTTTCAGGTTCAGTTGCTTCTAGCTTCTGATGCCTGTGGTTTTCTCTCTAAGGGCCTTCACTTAGCTTTTCTCTGTGGGCCTTCACTTAACTTCTCAGGGACACAACTCCGGATTCTGGCTTTCGTAGTATCTCATGGGAAGACATGGGGTGGTGTCTCCTGGGTTCTGCATCTCCAATGTCCATGTCTAGGTGTCTACTCTCTCCTGGCACTCCAGGCACCTCCATATGTCTGCATCTGTGTCAGCTCTGAGCTTTCTCCAAAATATTTCCTCTTTTAAAGGACTGCAGTAAACTAATCAATACCCACTTTGAATGGGTAGAGTAACAAGTCCATCTAATCAAAAGGTCACACCCAATATTGGGTGTGTCACATATCCATAGAAATAATCTGATCAAAGTTCCTATCCCACAATGTTGAATCAGGATTAAAAGAAACATGGTTACCCCAACAAGATTGGATCAGGCTTAAAACATGACTTTTCTGGGGTGTATAATATTTTCAAACAGGCACACACAGTTTTCTCTAGTAGCTGGCAGAAGGATGGATCAGAGATGGAGAGACTGGGCAGGGAGACTGGAAAGGAGACCGATAAGCTGATTCACTGAGAGATGTTGAGATCCACGCTAGGGCAGTGACCCTGGGGATGAAGACAAGACCTCCTGAATATGGCATTAGGGTAGCATGTTTCACTCCTGGTACGCTTAGGCGTACAGACCAGGAGGGAGCATTGTGAATATAGGATCCTTCAGTATCTTTAAGAAGCTCTCTAACTTTGGGTTTCTAACTATAATGCATGCTTTTGGAACATTGTCCAGATCTCATTTATCATCTCCAGCAGCTGGAAGTGTTGACTGATAAAGACTCACAGATGCTCCCCTTATCCAGAATATTGTCCTCAGCTGATGGAAGCTCCTGGCTTTTAAGCCCCATCTTTGGGTAGCCCACAGACAGTGATGGACTAATATGGTAGCACAAAAATTTGGACCTAAAAGCAGGACAGCTTTGTATTGTAATTTATATCTAGAGCCCATTGTGTACCAAGTCACACATTGTTACCTAGAAGCTTCTTCTGCCCTATTCTGCTTCTCTTCTTTCTTTCCACCTAAGAGCACTTTCTTAATACATCATGTGCATCAGAATCCTTGTCTCAGACTCTTCTTCCAGGGAAAACAACTCAAAACACCAGGAAATAGTGGATATGGAAGTTAATGGAAAATGGTTTCCCACCCCTGTTCCCCCACACAGCTGCACATATGAGGAAGGAGAATTTAAAAGCCTAGCCCAAAGTAGATGTTATCAACATGGCGATGTAAGACATTCCCTGAAAAACCCTCCCCAGAGACTTAGTGAATGAAAGGACAAATTCCACTTGCTTAGAACTTTGGAGGATGATAGAGACTAGAGGATGGTAGAGACTGGAGAAGGGCTCCAGAAGTGCTGAACTGAAGACAAAGAAAAATATCATGTAGGAAATTTCTGTTCCAGAATGCCATTCTTTTCCCCTCCCCCACACTCAGTCCCATTCAGCTTGGGAGTCTCTCAGAAGCAGCAGCCTGGGTCCCTTCCACTTCACAGAGAGACTATAGAGTCACCTACAGCAGTGAGTTAGACCCCCACACACATCCAGGCTCAGGGACCCTAGTCTGCAGAGTCCCAGGGCAGAACACAAGCTGCTGATGAGTGCTGCATGCAAAAAGGCACCCAGCAGAAAGAAAGAAAAGAGAGAGACATGGCAGAACTGCTAGCAAGAACTGTTGTGCTGTCACTCAATACAATTTTTGTTGGGTGGACCACCTGAATGCAAAATGGACTTTTCTGATGTGACGTGCCTTTCTGGATTGGCCTCATCAGGCTCGCTGGGTAGGATACCCTATTGGGGAATAAACTAGAAACAGAAAAACATCATAAAAAATGGGGTGGGGCTGGTAAACTGAACCACCATAAGATAGGATAGATCCCAAAACTGAAAAGTATAAGGAAAATGGGCACTGGGTGAGGAAGAGAAATTAAGCAAACATAGGAGCTGAGGAGAAAATTCTGCACATACACACACACAAAACAGAACAAATCAAGATTCCCAGAGAAGGAACAGAGGAAGACTCTTTCTCCTGGAGGTGAAACAATGGCACAAAAAGTGCAATCTTAAAATTGCACCACATATCCAGGGCAAGAATGAGATGAAGATGAGCTGGGAAATCTGAACAGTTAAACAGGGGCTATTCTAAAGAGCTAGATAAATTGGGCCAAGCATCAAAGAAGATCCTTACCATAAAGCCAAACAACAATAAAACCATAGACAAGCCAAACAACAGTAACACCATGGAAAAGAGGGAGAAGTGGATCTTCAGAGTTAACTCATCAAGATAATCAGATGACTGGACTTCATCAAAAAATTCCAAACCATACTAAGAAACCCAGTCAAGAGAATGAATTAGAACTTTGGAAGAGACACAGAATTTGGAAGTATTCAAACAAAAAATGTTCAAACATTTTTAAATCAATTCAAGGAGATGAAGGAAGAGATGCATAAAGAGATAAAAGTTAATAAGAAGATGTGTCAGCATAAAGAATAATTTGGACATATAAAAAGAAACAGGGTGGTGCAATGGTGGCTCAGTGGAAGAATTCTCACCTGCCATGCTGGAGACCCGGGTTCAATTCCTGGTGCCTGCCCATGAAAAAAAAAGAGAAAAAAGAAAAGAAAAAGAAACATAACAAAAGTTATGGGGATGAAAGGCACAATAGAAGAGATTAAAAATACACTAGAGGCATACAACAGCAGGTTTGAAAGGGAGAAGAAAGAATCAGTGAACTAGAAGACAGGACAACAGAAATTATATGGTAGAAGAATAAATATTGAAAAGAATAGAAAAAATTTGAACAGTGTCTCAGGGATTTGAACAACAGCACTAAATGCACAAACATATGCATTAAGGGTGTTCTAGAAGGATAAAAGAAGGAGAGAGGGGAAGAAAGAATATTTGAGGTAATAATGACTGAAAATTTCCCAGCTCTTATGAAATATATAAATATGCATGTCTAAGAAGTGCAATATACTCCAAACAGAATAGATCTTAATAGACTTACTCTGAGACTCATGCTAGTCAGAATCTCAAATAGCAAAGATAAAGAGAGAATACTGAAAGCAGCAAGAGAAGTGATTTGAAACATAAAAGGGACCTTCAATAAGACCAAGTTCCAATTTCTCATCAGAAACCATGGAGACAAGAAGGCAGTGGTATGATATATTTAAGGTGCTAAAGAGAGAAACTGCCTGCGAAATTTCTTTATCTGGCAAAACTGTCCTTTAGAAATGAGGGGGAGTTTAAAATATTCACAGATAAACAAGACCTGCCCTGCAAGAATTGCTAAAGGAAGTTCTGAAGGTTGAAAGGAAAAAACAGGAGAGAGTGGCTTGTAGTAGTGTGAAGAAATGAAGATCATCAGGAAAGGTGACTAAAAGGGTAAATGCAAAACCCAGTAGTACTGTACCCTCAATATACAGTTCTACTTTTAATTCCTATAAGAACCAGAATACAACTGAACAAGCAAAAGGAAGATTTCCTGATAATGAATATGCAAAATATAAAGTGATAATGTGAGACAAAAAACATACAGAGAGGAAACAGGGATATAGGAGCAGAAAACATGTATGCCATTGAAGCTGAGTTGGTATGGTAGTTAGGTTCAGGTGTCAACTTGGCCAGATGATGGTGCCCAGTTGTTCTGTTGCTGTGGACTTGAATCATCAGGATGTGAAATTCATGCACGGCTGATTACATCTGCAACCAGTTAAAGGGAGTGTCTTCCACAATGAGTGAGACCTGAAAGGAGAGGTCAGAAGAAAGAGAAACAGCCTAGCAGAGCTCAGCAGCCCAGCAGAGCTCAGCAGCCAAGCAGACCTCAGCTTAGTGCTTTGAGTCAGCTCAGACCCAGATGTTTGAAGATGCAGAAAGGAAATGCCCCTGGGAAAGTCATTTGAACCCAAAAGCTGGGAGAGAGAGCAGCAAATATCACCATGCACCTTACCAAATTAGTAAATTTGTAACTAAATAAATCCCCTGTATAAAAGCCAGTCCATCTCTGGTGTATTGCATTCTGGCAACCTTAGCAAACTAAAACAGCCTCTTTTCAAATTAGTAGGCTATAGATGTAGGTTGTGTAATATAAACCCGAGGATGACCACAGAGAAAGTTTTAAAAATAAATATAGAAAGAGAAATGAGAAAGAGATCAGCAGATATATCACAAAAGATCAACTATACAGGAGAGGAGTTTGCAATAAAGGAAAAGAGAGAAAAAAAAAAACAAACCCATGTCATATAAAAACCAACTATCAAAGTGGATGAACTAACTAAATCATGTATAAAGTGATAATACTGAATGTTAATGGATTAAACTCCCCAATCAAAAGATACAGACTAAATGTTGGGAAGAGATTAAAGACTCTACAGTCACACAGGAAACTGCATTGGGAAGTTTCAAAGGGAAGGGCCAGAAAAGAATGCACTAGAAAACATCCTGTACCGAATATCAATACTGTCAGATTATCCCCATTTCACATTTGAGGAAGCAGAGACTCAGAAAGGTCAGGCAATCACTCAGTGCTACACAGATGGCAAGTAGCAGAGGCAGAACCTTGTGCCCTAAGTTTCTATAGAGTTTCCTAAACCACCCTCTTTCCTGTTGTACTCAGCAGATAGTAAGGAAGAGAGTCATGATCCCAAGCCC
The DNA here is from genome assembly GCF_023851605.1 of Tamandua tetradactyla. Taxonomy (NCBI): domain Eukaryota; kingdom Metazoa; phylum Chordata; class Mammalia; order Pilosa; family Myrmecophagidae; genus Tamandua; species Tamandua tetradactyla. Next base: position 53,359,885 of record NC_135341.1, on the reverse strand, counting down.
CACCAGTTTTAATGGCTGGCAGCCCCTAGAAATATTAGACAGTGCTGGGCAGGTGATAATATGTTGGGAAGACCCTGGGTTAAAGGGTGTGTGCCCTGCACTTCAAACCCAGCTTGGACACTCACATTCTTCATGCCTCCTTGACCTATCACTCTTAAAATGTTGAGTTTTTCATATTTTTTTTTACCAGTTTTGCTCACTTATGACCATCCTCCCTCGATTCTGAATCCATTCACGTCTCTACTCTCTCTAACCCTCTCCCTTTTCTCTCTCTCTTCTCTCTCTGTGTGTGTCTACTTCTCTATTTTTCTCTAATTCTCTCTCTGCCAACTGCCTTCTTTCTCCTTGTCTCTCTAATCTCCATCTCATCCTACTATCTTACTTTCCTTGTTTCTCTCTTTCTCTGTCTTTTACTGCTCTCTTCCCCCTACCCGCCTCCCACTTGCTCCCTCTCCAGGTTCATCCACAAAATCAAGAGCTAAAATGATATGTCAAAATAATCCATAGTGTCTAAGATGACCTGAAGTACCTCATCTTGTACATAGGCCCCCAACATTGACCAGGACCGGGTGACTTACAGCTAGCTGCCTGATTAAAACACTGAGGGAGGTTTCGCCTGGAGATGGTTTTATAGTGTTTACTGAAGGGGGAGTTGCATTTTTTCTCCATGCCAAAATGAAACAAAGCTTTTTGGAAATGGAAGTAAAAATTAAAAACCCAGCTAGCCCCTCTTAGTATTGTTCTGTGTGCCAGCAACTTGATGCTTTTTCAGAGTGGGAGGAAAGTAACTGCAAATGCCTCCTTGGCCCAAGCTTCTTCTTGGCCAGCGAGCTCCTCAGCATGGTGAGGGCTGCTTTGAATAGGAGACAGCAAAACAATGGGAAAACTGGGCTAGGAGCCTTCGACCCAGACGCTGAGGCTAAAAATGACTATACCCTCATGGGTAGTGTTATTCTACATAAACGGAACAGGAGGGAGCCAAAGGCTTTGTAAAGATGGCTTAGAAAAGGGGGAGACTGCCAGGGAACAAATTTTATCTATTTCTGCAGCCCACAGCCTTAGGAGCCATGGGGAGTGGGGTGGGGGGAGGTGTGTGGAGAGAGATAAGAAGAGAGATGTTATGAGCATTTGCAATTCCGTTTTGGAAGATAGAAGTGAAACCAGGTCTGGGAGAGGCCAAAGTTAACTAATCTCATCCCTCCTCTTTTTAGATGAGGTGATTGAGGTCCAGTAACTGCAGTACCTTCCCAAATTGCCCCTACAGAAGAAGCCAGTGTATTGAGGAAAGTATACTTTGGAACTTCACTCTTTTTCTATCACCACCCATATCTGCTTTGAAAGTAGAAATGAACATAGCCTTCTGTAACTTGATGTTTCTATCAAAAGGGGCCTAGAGCTCAGACCCATGAAAACTGGGAACTCCAGGGAGCAACTGGGTCCAATACCCCTAAGTGCAGAGTGCACACACATGGTTTGAAGTATTTAGATTCTCTTTCATAAGCTTGGTGGAGAAGATGCAGGAGTCTCTCACTCAGTTCCATTGCATAGTTTATCTTCAAAATACATACTCTTGAGCTATGTTTTTTTTTATTTTAATTAGAGAAGTTTTAAGTTTAAGAAAAACCATGTAAAAAATAAAAAATACATTTCCATATACCCCGATTGTGGACACTTTGTATTGGTGTGGTACCTTTGTTACAACTGATGAAAGAATATTAAATATTAAAATTGTACTATTAACTATAGCCCATAGTTGACGTTGGATGTATTTTTCCAATATACCACCCTTTTATTAACACCTTATATTAATGTAATACATTTGTTATAATTCATGAAAGAACATTCTTATCACAAAAGGGTTCATTATGTTATACAGTCCCATGTTTTATCTTTTAATTTTCATTCAAGTGGGATACATGACCCAAAATTTCCTCCTTTCAACCACATCACATACATAATTCAGCACTATTAATTACACTCACAATGCACTACCATCACTACCATCCATTTCCAAACCTTTATAATCAACCTAAGTGTAAGTTCTACATGAACTAAACATCAGCTCCCCATTCTCTACCCCCAACCGATCCCCTGGTAACTAACATATATTCTAGAATCTAACTCTATGTGTTAGCTTATAATAATTAGTTTATGTCAGTGAGACCATATAATATTTGTCCTTTGGGGTTTGGCTTAATGTCCTCAAGGTTCATCCACGTTGTTGCATGCATCAGGACTTCATTCCTTTTTATAGCTGTATAATATTCCAGTGGAGCAGCTGAAATGGGTCTATGACATCATGTGCACTCTGTCTGCAAGTCTTAAAGATGAAATGGGACCATAACATTGTGCCCTCTGGAAGTGTTAAGTCTCCGGTCCCTGCCATTTCATCTGCTCCAGCACGGCATCCTTGTTGTGAATTGCTTTCATAATAACTATCATCTGTCACCTCCTACCAGAGGCCAGCCTACATTCTATGATCTTTCATATCCTCACCATGTTTATTTTAGGTTTGCAGGAGTGATGCACTGCTTTGTTTCTCAGTGCAGATACTTGGGGGCTCAGAGAGGTAGAATCAGGCAGGCATAGGACCAGTCCTCCAGAGTCACAGACCCAGAGCTCTCAGGAACAGTTCTGTGGAATGTTGGTGCTGAGGACACTTGCAGGTGAGGGTGGGGGAGCATAGTCAGTGGGGATGGAAAGAGCCTTCCTTTGCCTTTGGCAGAGTGGGGGCAGAGTGGTGGCATTTGGCTCCCTCTGCTGAGGATAGAAGGGGTAGGGCTCCTGGATTTGTTGTCATTACCATGATGGTGGTAATGAATATTTATTGAAAAATAGCCCAAAAGAGAATGGGCCAAAACCTGAAACTGAGATGACTCTGGTCATAGAACTCTAGAAATTTAATTTCAATTATTGCTTCTTATCAATTAAGGGCATGAAAGGAATAGAGAGGCTTTCCCATCCCTTGTAAGTATATCCACCATCATACACAGACACACACATACACATACATGCTCATGCAGATACACACAGATGTATGAACACATACACAGACACACTTGCACAAACACATACAGAGATACATACAGACACATGCATACGTACACACACACAGACACACATCACCTTGTGGAGCTTATGAGAGAGCTAGATTGCACTGCTGGGGCAGCTAGGAGTTCTCCTTTCCTTAACTGCACTCCAAGCAGGCATCTCTGCCCTGGTATTGGAGCTGTCCTTTCACAAGGAAGGAGCAAGAGACAGTATCATGAGAGAAGATATTTTCTGTACCTTTTCCCTGCCTGGGCTGATCTCTGTTAGGGCAGGAGAAAGAAGGGAGAATTAGGTCCTCATGTTCCCTAGGGCTACATTATATGCCCAGGTGCTTGGCCTAGGCTTCTCATACAGCACTGATCAGTTTGCATTTAAAGGACCTGTTTCCAAGACTGTCTGCACCACTGTGCTGTGAGCTCTCACAAAGCCACAGACCAGACCTGATGCATTGTTCTCTCCGCACATGAAATCTGCCAGGTGCAGAAGTTGGAAGGAAGGTATTGTGGATAGAATTAGAAAATCCATTACCATGGTACCCTTACCGCAATTTCAGATCTAGCCTTCTACCTTGAAATTGCAGAAATCCAGTCCTAACCATGAACCAGAATCGCAGGGATCCAGAAATACAAAGGAATTCTTGAGAACAGGGAACTGAGTCAGAAAGTAATACGTATTTTGCAATAGGAAATAGATGTCTTTAAACCTTGAATGCTAATATAGGCCAGATCAGGGCATTATCTCCCAGTGAGCAGATGTGCCCTATGCCAGGGATTCTCAAACTTGACCATGTATCAGAATCACCTGGAGGGCTTGTTAAAATAGAATCCTGGGCCCCAGTCCTACGTTTCTGATACAGCAGGTCTGGGAGGGGGGAGTTTTAAAATTTCCATTTCTAACCATTTTGCAGATGATACTGATGCTGTAGACCCAGCATGAACCTCTACCCTAGGTCAATCTGAGGAATGCACCTGGTAGGGAGCATGGCTCAGTGGTCCCCAAATGTGGTGAATCTCCCAGGAAATCTGGGCATTTGGTCATAAACTATAAATATATACCCCACTGTTTCCATTCTACTTTCACTATTCTCTTTCTTGTAAAACTAACCAAGCAAAAACACCTGATCCTAAACTGTAACAGTCAACTCCAAAAATTTAGACCCCCCAAAACAAAAAACAATGTATTCTTATAAAATAGTTTTGCATGGCAGCTGGAGAAGCAACCCTGGCTAAGGACGATAAAGAACTCCAGGGAGGGCTAGGGTTTACCAGCAAGATCCCATTCCAAGGACATGGGGGCAGACCAGGTAATGCCACTGCTTGGAGGAAACCATTGCAGAAATATGGAAGCGTGAGGCTGAACTGCAGTCCACACCTGTTCTCTCTTCAGCACAGCTGCCTCCTAAGGCACGGATGGCCTCACCATCTGTGCCTTTAACGTGAGAAACGCATCTTAAAATATACTACTTAATTTAAAATTATATTTGTCAGCTCACTGCTGTGCCAATTCCCCCACAGTGGTGTTGCTGACAGAACCATAGTACAACTAGCCAGCTGTCCAGGGGGTCAGATGGTGGGCGATAGTGTGTATGTATGATGGAAAGCAGGGAAACTTTTATAGCCAGTAGTCACACCTTCATGTCCTCTGAGACTTTGGGACTCTCAGAGGTCCTGGGCTTCACAGAATTAGGCACTGATATTTCTGGAAAGGATGGAAATTCTGAAAGTTCTCTATGAACTTTTCCATCGTTTTTCCTACCTGCAGTACAGATTCTGTGGGCAAATGTTAATCAAATCAATATGTCTACCTAAACAAAACAGCCCACAAGCTACTGTTTCTAAGTCTTATGCCTGCCTGAAAGCTATCTGGGCATTCTGTGTCTCAGAGTTATAATGTACCTTCAAAAAGTCCAAATTATGCCTCAGTTCAGTCAGTTTGATTCCCTTCATTGTGGAAATGCGGATTTTTCACAGCCTGGGTGTGACAGACTTGTTCCTGCTGTGCTATGAATACATGCTTTTTCATTAGGCACCACCTTCCCATCAGGAGGTGTCTAAGGGTGTCATCTGAACTTTTCTGTTGTGGCTTTGAAATAAATTGTAACCACAATTTGTGCCAAAAAGGAGAAAGTGAGGAAGAAGAAAGGGAGGGCGGGGGAGAGAGAAAGAAAGAGAAAGAGAGCAGAAGAAAGGGAGAAAGGAAAGGGGGAAGATAAAAGTAGGGGAGAGAGAGACCCTAATTCTAGACAGACATGTTTTCTAAGTAGTGATCAGTTTCTAGAAAAAAACAAAAAAACTTCACAGTTAATTGTATGCTTCTCAAACCTAAGACTGAAAATGAATTTTCTGCAAATTTTTTTTTAAGTGTTTAGTCTAATTAATGGTTTGAAGGCTGGAGGACACCAGGTGGAGCTAAAGAGAAGTTTGTTTTATTTTGGATGAGGCAGTGACTGACTGGCTTACTCTGTGGTCTTTTACTATCTCAAAATGAAAGTTAAGACCCAGTACATCTTTGCAGTTTATGTTTCTTCTACAGAAATGGTCCATTTTTTTAGCTGCATCAACCATTGGCCCTTCAACATCAAACCAACTACATCCACTTCTTGCTTTTTCCTCCTTTCCCTTCCCTTCCCATTCTCTCCTGCCACCCTCTCCTCTCTTTCCCCTATTCTGGTTTAATAATTCTTTTGTTGGTTGGGATCAATGCAATTTGTCTCTTCTCCATAAAATAGTATTTCAGGAAGTAGCTATGAATAAAAGCTCTGGGGAATCTGAAAGGAAGGGTAGACTAGCTCATTCTCTATGTCTGAGTTCATTGCTCTTCACTGATTAGTATTATTACTTTGGAGAAATTCCTTTAGCACACTTCCAAGAGAATATTTTTGTAGCATTTCCAAGGAACTAGCAGTTCTTAGAATAATCTGAGTCTCATCTCACGAATAAACTTGTGATCAGTCCTTCTCTGAGAACTAGTTGTTCATCATGCAATAGTTTTACCAGATATACTACTATACATAAGCACTTTCAAGCTCAGAATGCACAGACAATAGATAAATACTAGGCTAAATTTTTAGATTAATTGGTGATTAATTTTTGCAAAGAGCTTTGGAGATGAAAAGTATTGCATGCCTCCACGTCAAATTAGCGGTGATTGAAGAGATTTTTAAGTCTATTTCTATGCTAATGTTGGTTTCTTCAGACTTCTCTTATTGCATTTCCAGAACAAAACAGTACTTCCTTGGAATTTTACATCAATTATTGGATAGATGAGAGAGAAAATCAATGATGTCGAAGAAAATAGCAATCAGTCTGATAGCAAACAAATGCACCCTCTCTCCTTCTCTTCTCTCTGGTGCATGCCTGAAAAGAATTTTGATTGCATTGGGAAAGGCGTTCTATTATTATATTATAGGCAAGCTGAAATGGCAAAAGAAATGGTGCTGAATGGATGTTTTGTTCATTATTGTAATCCACAAATACACCTTTTTTTCACAAATTGAATGAGATAAGGAAGTTAATTGAGCAAACTGGTTGCTGGATGATTCATCTCTCAGAGTCAAGAAAAACCTATCAGGAGGCATGGGAAGGCATATGAAGCCTCAGGAAAGCACCGCACAGAGTGAGTTCATAGAACATAGACCATGATGCTTTGGGGGACAGCATAGGTTGTGGAAACTCATAGACATGGAACTACTACTCTCTTAGTTAATTATTAGTTATATGATCTCGGGGTAGTTAATCCAGCCTCCTTGAGTCTCAGTTTCCTCTCTGAAAGGTAGCGCAATAACACCTACTTTGGAGGGTTGTTTTAAGTGGTAAATAAGGTAAAGGAGTTAAGTATTTGGCATACTGTCTGGCATGGTGATGTTTCCCATAGTGTTATCCTGTGTAATATGATACCTAGGGACAGTGCAGGCAGGCATTCCCCAAACTGTCACATGGGATAAGGACCTTACAGGATAATAGTGTTTAAGATATGTCCAGCGATAAAAATAACTAACAATTGCATCCTGCTTGGAATTTACAAAGCATAATCATTGTCATCTTGGTATCCCTACAACCTCCTCATAAGGAGGTCAAGGCAAATAGAATTTTTCCTAACCAGAGATGAGAAGGTCGAGTGATTTGTCCACTGTCATGAAGAGCTTAGAATCAGATCTTTTAATTCTAAGCCCAAAACTATTCTGTTGCATCCCTGCAGATATCAGTGGGTATTCCAGGGTGTAAAAGAAAAGTAAACAGAGGCAGGAGATCTTAATCCTAGAGCAGAGAAATCATTCCTGAAATAAGGAGAACACCACTTCTCTCATTCCTACAGGTCAAACTTCCACTGATTCATACACACACACACACACTCCTGAAGACAACCTGACAGCTAGTTTAGACCATTTGCCAAGTCTCCTTAATTCATTAAAAAGGAAGATGCCATTTCCAAAGGCTAATCTCCACTTTTTTGTGAAACAAAAGAAGAAAGTCTGATTCAGAGACTGTTAGAGGAAAGAAAGCCTTGCTTAGTTTATTCTAGAAGTGTGATAGTGGCATGCTAATTTGGGTATTAAGGTAATACGAATTTTATTTTCCTCCCACAGCTTTACAGTAATGTCTCTCTCACACTTTCCTTTCTTCTGGTCTTATGAAGCAATTCTGGTGATTGTAGAGAACTTATTTTGTTGGAAGGAGCTTTGTTCAAGACAAGTTTCCATAACGACAGACTTTTTATACATATATAAACAACACTGCCTTCTTTTAAAAAATTGCTCTGGAAACGAAGTTTGAGTCATTTTAGAACTAATAAATTTCTAGAATACTCTGAGGGTAGATAGAAGGGTTCTTCAAATCAGTGGACTTACAGGAAGTTGGGCTTCAGATTGCATCGTTAGTTCTCTGTGGTATCCCTGTTTGATGTAGGGTTCTGGCAACAACCTATAACCAGGAAGGCCAGAAAGAATACTGGCAGCTTTCTACCTTAAGTAACACTTCCATCTTCTTTCACCTCCTTGTTCTCTACTCCTCTCTTTCTCCTTTCTGTTTCTTTTTTATCTTTCTTCAGTGTCCTTTTCTGGTCTTTGCATTAGCCTGTTAAAAATATGCTTGGGCTCTTTCCCATAAATAGATCCCAAACTTTGCTTCATTCCTGTCATCTTGAATTGGGTGTAGAATCTGCATTTCTAATCATCTCTTACCAGCCTGTCCCGAGTTCTGCTGACAGTATAAGGAACAACTTGAGATCACACCAGGCATTGTTGGTTTGTGAATTCATATGATCTTTATAATTACCTTATGAACACATGCAGAAACTGAGGTTCAAATATAAGTAATTTGTTCAAGGTCAACTATTTATTCACTCATTCATTCCTTGAATCATTGAATGATTTCTTCTTTCATAGTGTATTTTTTTAGGGTCCAGGCTCTGAGAAAGGATAGGAAATATATAGAAGAATGAAGCGTAGTAGCTGTCCTTTAAGTGTCCTTATTATTTTGGCTTTCTACAGGTCATAACTTCAGGAACCAGGACTGAAACTGCATTTTCTACCTCCAGATCTTATTTTTTTTAAGTTTGTGTTTAGAAATAATTATAGACTCATGAGAAGTTGTAAAAATAGTATAGAGAATACCTGTGTCCCCCTCACCCTGCTTCTCCCAATGGTAACATCTTACAAAACTATAGTACATTATCAAAACTAGGAAATTGAAGCTGGTACAATATAGTTAACTAGACTACAGACCTCACTCAAATTTTACCAGTTTTTGTCTTATGCTCTTTTTAGTACAGCATGAAGCCACCATTGGACCTGTAAATGTTGCTTAGTATTGGCTCACAGCCCAAATGGCTGCTCATCAAAAACTGCGGAAGACATAAGCTGTGCTCTGGGTGAGTTTGCTATTCAAAAAAATAAAAACATAAATAACATGTAGTGGGCACTGTTGGTACTCTGACCTTTACTGACTAGACAATACACCTATATCCTAGTTACTATTAGCATTGGCTGTTATTGGCTTATAGTTGATGTTGTCCCTAGAAAATTGGCCCTTAGCCAAGCAAGAGCTGCCTGATCCAGAATCATAACCTGCAGCCAATGATCAACTGAAATGATGGTGAAAAAAAAGCCAATCCTCTTGCTTCAAGGTGGGAGCAATTCTATGATGCAATTCATGATTCAGAGCTCCCCTTTGGATCAAACTGAAGATTATCTCCAGCTGAGACCATGTCTTTGCTTGTCTTTCTTTCTCTTATCTCATCCTGATCCCATTACTCCTTTTCTCCTGAAACCCCCCCTGTAAATCATGTGTCTGAACTTCAGTGTCAAGCTCTGCATCTAGGGAACCGGATCAAAGCTATAATATCAGTTTATTTTGCTTGTTTCCTCACCTTTTCATTTTTGAGAAGAGCAGTTCTAGAAAATATTCCACTGCGCACACTGAAATACCCCAATGCAACACACTCACACAAACACACACATATTTACTTATACATCCTTGTATACCACACACATACATACTCTCACTCACATACCATCAACAAAGCTGCATGGCAGATATTTGTGGCTTGAAGAAGCAATCTTGGGTAACCATTTCAGATCCTTTATTTTGTTCATATACAAACAACAAATTAAACCCAGGATCAATGAATATGAATTTCATGTCAGATTGGGTTCCATTAGTTTGAGGGTATTACTTTGAGATAATCAATACAGTGCAATTTTCAAATCTAGCATTCCATCCTTAGCTGGAAATCCAAATTACTGTCTCCTTGCCTCTTCATTTATACAAAGTCAACTTTAAATTAGATGGATTGATCTGAACTGATCATTTGCTTTCCCTTCAGCAAAAAATAACATTAATTAGGTTGTTTCTTGGTTTAGCTGAATGATGGGAGTTAGTACTAACTCTTGAAGAAAGACTTCATTCTTTTAAGAGGTAACACTGAGCACATCTGCTCACTGTGAAGCCCTGGGCAAATTCACTTTACACCTCCCACTCTCCCAGGAAACAAAGATGAAATTAAGTAAAAGTGCTTTTATATGCTTATGAAGTACCAAAGAGAGAGGTGAGTCTCACTTTTCAGGACCTGAGCCCTGGATTTGAGTACTCCTTTCTCCTTTGTCAAGCTTCATCCCTTCTTCTTTATGTTTCTCTCTAACCAGGCCCTTGGTATCCTTTTCCTTACTGCTACCAAAACCTTATGTCTTTTCTATGACTTAAAAAAATATGTCTTTTATTAGAAAAGTTGTAGATGTACAGAAAAGTCATGCAGAAAATTCAGAGTTCCCATAAACTCCACCCCTTCACACAATTTTCCCTATTATTAACACATTACATTGTTGTGGAAACTTTGTGAGAATTGATGAAGCAATATTATTATAACTATATTATTAAATGTTTTCCATAGTTTATATTAGAGTTCACTGTTTATGTTGTATAGTCATGTTTTTTTAAAAAGTTTATTCTAGTAACATATATTCTAGTAACATATATATATATATATATAACCTAAAATTCCTCTTTAACCTACATTAAGATATGTAATTTAGTGGTGCTAATTATATTCACAATGTTTTGCTACCATCACTACCATTCATTACTAAAACTTTTCCATCATCCCAAACAGAAAATCTGTACCAATTAAGCATTAACTCCCCATTCCCTATCCTCATCCCAGCCCTGTTAAACTGTGTTCTAATTTCTGACTCTATAAATTTGCCTATTCTAATTATTTCATATCAGTGAGATCATACAATATTGTCCCTTTGTGTCTAGCTTATTTTACTCAATGTGTCTTCCGGGTGTTTCCATGTTGTCACCTGTATCAAGACTTCATTTCTTCTTATCTTCTGAGTAATATTCCATTGTATGTATATACCACATTTGTGTTTCCATTCTTCTGTTTATGGACACTTGGTTGCTTCCATCTTTTGACAACTATTATCAATTCCTCTGTGAACACTGGTGTACAGATATCTGTTTGAGTCCATGCTTTTGGTTCTTTTGGATATATACCTAGAAGTGGAATTGCTGGGTCATCTGGTAATTCTATACTTAATTGCCTTTGTAATTACCGAACTGTCTCCCCTGGTAGCTGCACCATTTTACATTTCTAACAATGAATAAGCATTCCTATTCCTCCACATCTTATCCAACACTTACTGTTTTCTGTTTTTTTAATAGTAGCCTTTCTAGTGGATTTGAAATGGTACCTCATTGTGGTTTTGACCTGCATTTCCCTAGTAGCTAATGATATTGAATGTTTCTAATTTGTTGGCAAATAATTGTTCAGGGTATCCTCTAATAATTATTTTTAACTCTGTGCCTGGGTAGTGGGCTGGTTTGAACCCATTATGTTAATGTTCTTTTAATCCATTCTCCAGTGGGGGAAGACCTATTTTGGGTGAGACTTTCTGGTTAGGCAATTCAATTAAGAATGGTAGGTCTTAATCTTTTTCTGGAGTTCTTTATGGAAAGGGTAAGAGAGAGGGTAAAAGCCAAGAAAGTTTACAGAGAAAGCACCACAGGAGAATAAGCAAGGACCTACAGGAGCTGATGGAGAGAACCCCTGAAACCAGAACCCAGGAGAGAAGGACCAGCAGATGTTACTATGTGCTTTTCCATATAACAGAGGGACCCTGAATGCCAGCAGCCTTTCCTCAGAGAAGGCATCTTCCTCTAAATGCTGTGCCTTAATTTGGACATTTTTACAGCCAACTTTAAATTTGTAACCTAATAAATCCCCATTGAAAAAGCCAGTCCATTTCTGGTGTATTGCATTCTGGCAGCTTTAGCAAACCAAAATGGGTAGTAATGGGCCCCCTTTCATTTTTGATTTTTGCTATTTCTATCCTCTTTCTTTTTTCTTTGTCAGTCTAGCTGAAGTTTTGTCAATTTTATTGATCTTTTAAAAAAACAATTTTTGCTTTCATTGATTCTATTGTTTTGTTATTCTGTATTTCATTTATCTCTTGTTCTAATATTTGTTCTTTTTCCTCTTTGTTAACATAAACATTTTAATATTTAGAGATATAAGTTTCCCTCTCAGCAGTGCCTTTGCTATATCCCATAAGTTTTGGTATGTTTTGTTTTCATTCTCATTTACCTCAAGATATTTCCTAATTTCGCCTGTGATTTCTTCTTTGACCCATTGGTTGTTTAGCAGTTGATGGTTTAATTTCTACTTATTTGTGAATTTTCCAGCTTTCTTACTGTATTGATTTCTACTTTTATTCCATTGTGGTCAGAGAGCATACATGGTATTATTTCAATATATTTGAGTTTATTGTGATTTGTTTTGTGACCTCATATATGGTCTCTCCTGGAGATTGATCCATGTGCACTAGAGAAGAATGCGTATTTTACTGATGTTGGGTGAAGTATTCTAAATATATATATATATTAGATCTCGTTGGATAATTGCATCATTCAAGTTTTCTATTTCCTCACGATCTCCTATACATTATTGAAAGTGGTATATTAAAGTCACCTACTATTAATATAGAAGTATCTATTTTGTCCTTAAAATTGGTCAATTTATGCTTCAAATATTTTGGAGCCTTGCTGTTAGGTGCATATATGTTTATAATTGTTATGTCTTCTTGTTATATTGACTTTTTTTTTTACCAGTATGTAGTTACCTTTGTAGTTTCTCATAACAAGTTTGACTTACAGTCTATTTTATCTGATACAAGTATAGCTATTCCAACTCTCTTTTGATTACTATTTGCATGGTATTTTTTCCATTTAGTTTCAACCTACTTGTGTCTTTGAGTTTAAGGTGAGTCTCTTGAAAACAACATATAGTTGGGTCATGCTTTTTTCTGCCAATCTCTGCCTTTTGACTTGAGAGTTTAATTTACATTTTAACTAACTGTTGATATTTTGCTCTGACATTTCTTTTTTGGTATTTGAGAATACTAAACCTTCTTTGTCCTTCATTTCTTCTATTAATGCCTACTTACAAAGTTATTTGATTATTTTGTGTTGTTCTATTTTGACTTCCTTCTGATTTATTTATTTTTTATTTTTTAAATGACTTTTTCCTTCTGATTGCTTTTTATATATATTTTTCATATAGTTACTTCGTGATTACCATGAGGCTTAAATTTAACATTCTAAATCTGTAGCAGCCACATTTGATTTGATACCATCTTAAGTGCAACAGCATATACATACACTATTCCCCTCCATCGCCCCACCACTTGTTGTACTTCTTTCAATGAATTTGAAATAAAAAATACTTTGGGAAAAAAAAATTTTTTCTTTATACATTGTATGTCCAAAATCATAAATTTATTACTTTTTTATGGTTTTGCATTTTAACCTATAAGAAGTAAAAAAGCATAATTACATATGGAAAAATATGATAATGGTAACATTTATAATTACACATGATTAACTTTACCAGAGGTCTATTTCCTTTTATCATTCAATCCACTGTCTAGTGTCTTTTCCTTTCAGTCCTTTAGCATAGCTTTGTGAGACAAGTCAAGTGGTGATGAATTCCCTCAACTTTTGCTTATCTTGGAATGTCTTAATTTCTCCCTCATTTTTGAAATACAGTCTTACCAGATATAAAATTCTTGGTTGTAAATTGTTTTCTTTCACCACTTTAGGTATTTCATCATGCTGCCTTTTTACCTACACAGTTTCTCAATGAAGCAAGTTGTTTTTTTCTCCTGCAGTTTTCAGAACTCTTACCTTGAACTTAGTATTCAACAATTTGACTACTTTGTGTATGGGCATGATTCTTTGTGATTCTTTGTGTATGGGCAGAGTTTATTCTGTTTGGATTTTGATGGGCTTCTTGAATGTGTGTATTCATGTATTTCATTAAATTTGGGAAATTTTCTGCTATTTGTTCTCTGACTATTCCTTTTCCCCTTTTCTTTATTTTCCTTTGGGTACTCCATAATGTATATATTGGTATGCTTGATGGTGTCCAAAAGGTCTCTTAGAATATGTTCACTTTTTTCTATTCCTTTTTCTTTCTGTTCTTGAACCTGGATTGTCTTGTGTTTGAATTCATTGGTTCTTTCTTCTTCTAGATCCAATCTGCTGTTGAAATCCTCTAGAGAATTTTTCATTTGAGTTATTCTTGTCTTCAGCTTCAGCATTTATGTTTGGCTCCTTTCTAAAATTTCTGTTTTTTATTGAGATCCTCATATTCATCATTCATTGTTTTCCTGATATCCCTTAGTTCTTTTTATGTATTTTCCTTTATTTCGTTCAGCATATTCAGGATCCTTTTTGTGAAAGTCTTTTTATGGGATGTCCAATGTTTAGTTTTCTTCACTCATGATTTCTGTTTTTTTTTAATCTTGTTCCTTTGGATGGTTCATCATTTCCTTTCTTTTATATATTTTGAATCTTTTACTGCATACCATACATTTTTACATTTTGAGGTGCTAACTCTGGGATTCAGTCCCTGAGCTGTCTGATCCTTAAGTTTGTTTCCAGCTAGTAATATGACAGAGATTTCCTTGAGTACCAGGAGCAAAAAAACCCAAACAAATCAACAAAAAGTTATCTTTCACAGTCTTTGCAAATTGGCTCTGCATTGGCTGGTGCTCTATTTCAGATCAAGAAAATCAGCCCTAGGTGAATATAAAATACAGTGCCCTCTCTGTGTTTACTGGGCCTATGTATTAGGCTTTACTTGTTTGTGGTCTTAGAAATTCCACTGTTTACAGGAATTTGAATGCCCCTCCACTTTGATTAAATACATTTTCTTCTTCTCTTGGGTGCTTTATTGTATGACTTATAGGAGTAATCCTTTGCCACAGACATCTCTGATTTAATTGTTTTTACACTGCTTCTGCTATCTGTAAGCTGCTTCTGCCTGCAGAGCAAATTCTGGGAAAATGAGCAGAAACAGGTCCCCTGATTGTTTTTCAGACCTGTCACCTAATGATACCTATGAACAGGAACCACAGTATGTTCATAGGGTTTATTCCCATTCTCTGGAAGAGGACCAGGTACACACAATGGGAGTGAACATTGTCTCTACACTTTGCCAGAGAGAGACTGGGGGATAGGTCAACAAGGATACCACAAGCTTCTCCTACCATTTTTAAAAAACTTCATTTTCTTGGTTTGGCATTTTCCCAGTTACTGCAGTCCTTTAACTGCCTTCTGGATTTCTAATGGAGATGCTTTGGATGTTTCTGTTCATTCTCCAGATATTCTTTTGGGGAACAGACCCTGGAGCATCTTGTACTGCCATCTTGTTCAACCAGTAGTCTCTATGACTTTTTTGACATTCTGTGTCCCTTAGAATTCAATTTCCTCATGAATATTGCCAAATGAAAATAAAAACATTATCTAATAATGCTATGATCTGGTTGGAATTTTAAAGGTACTTTAGTTCCCCCAGATGCACCTAAACTGGATTAAGCGCGCGCACACACACACACACACACACACACACGCACAAAATAAAATGTTTCTAGGCATCTGATTTTGGTTTATTTTACAATATGATTTAAAAAAATTTTATTTGTTAATAATTTTTTGCTATAGAAATTGTGGGTTTACAAAAATATGCATAAAATACATAAAATACAGAATTTCCACGTAGTTTGCATTAGTGAGGTACATTTGTTATAATTCATGAAGAACATTTTTATAATTGTACTATTAACTATAGTCCATTGTCAACATAGGAGTCATTATTGCAACAAAAATATTCAATAATGTCTATAAAATAAACCCCAAGAATTCTTAGCATTTCATTTAGTGGATGTTCAGTACTGAAGAATCACTCCCTTAACATCACTCTTCAGATTTTTTCCTCAATGCTGTGATCATAAGGCAGTTAAAGAATTGGTCAGATTCAAGGAAGGAGACAGAAAAGCATGGGGATTTGGAACCAAAACTTCTGGATTTGGAGGTTTTCTCTTTTGAGTTCAGTTTTCACTTTTTCTTGTTTCTGGAAATATACTCTTAATTCCTTCCTTCCCACTTAAAATCAGATATTAGCATCCTCCCTGAAGACCGCTTCCATATGGGGTGCAAAAAGCATCAAAATATAACAGTCCAGATTTCATATGTTATAAAAATATAGAATTTATTGAAGTTAGTTATATTTCAGAACACCAGAGGAAATAAAAAGATTAAACTTCTACCCAAGATCCTCCATTTCTCAAAATTTATACAAGTTGCCAATAAAATTTGTTCAGGAAGCATAGTCTAAGCAGTTAGTTGTTCAAGGAACAATTCAGTGTCTGAGTCTTCTAGAGGTTATTGCTGCCTGTTTCCTGAGCTTACCTGGTAAAATCTCCACAGAGTATTGGTTACATCTCATTAGCAAAACTGACGCTGAAAATTCACATATTATTCTACTGGGTTCAATTTGGACATTTGGTACTTTTCAGCTTATGGAAACTTTGAGCTAAAATCACGAATGTTTTGATGCATTAGGATGCTATTCCTTCACAAAAATAACAACAGCAAGAAAAATGTTTATTCTCTGTTAAGTTCATGTGTCAGCTTGGCTAGGTTATGGTATCCAATTGTTTGATAAAACAAACACTGACCTAATTGTTACTGTGAAACTATTTCATGGTCTTAAATCACTAGTAAGTTGATTGCATGCACCTATGGCTGATTACATCTACAATCAACTAAGGAGATTGCTTTCAACAATGAGAGAAGTCGCATCCAATCAAATGAAAACCTTTAAAGGAGAACTGATGGTTTTAACAGTCAGAAGGAAGAATTTCTATCCCTACTTTAACCAGCCAGCTTCTCCTGGGGAATTCATCAGAATCCTTCATCAGAGTTCCTACCTTGTGGTCTGACTATGAAATTTGAACTTGCTCATCTCCTACAGTTGTGTGTGTAAATTCCTATAATGTATGTGTGTATATGTATATATATATATATATATATTTTATACTTTCAGTTTGATTTTCCTAGAGAATCTTGACCAATACAAGTACCAGCTCAGTGAATGGCACCCCTGTCCTCTACTTACACCAGCTTTTTTTTTTACCTTGTAGCTCTTCTGTCAATTCCCATGTCTAATCCCTTACCAATTCCATTTCCATAATTCTTTTTTAATCTTTCCATTCTTCTACACTGCCACTGCCCCCATTCTAACCTAAGGACCTGTCATATCCTTCCTGGATTACTAAATAAAGTCTTCTTGAGGCCATTCTTGCTCCTTTCCAGTCCATTTTCCTCCCCTCCACAGGAGTGACATATAAAACTGCAGATCTGGGTTTCAGGTTCAGGTTGGAAGACTGATATGTCTAGCTTTCTTTGCTCCTCAAAGTCCCCTGAAAGGACTAAAAGGGAGATTTTAACAATAGTAGTTTAAACATCATAGTACTAAAAATCAAGGAAAGAGGAAGTTAAGAAAATCCTGGATGATGTGATCAGTTTGTCATATACAGAACTGGAGAAATTGCAGCCCAGAATACTCAAGGGGAAGCCAATGCTCTCTAAGGGCAAATAGAAAAAGCTCTTAGCTTGGGGTCAATAAATACAGAATGGCTGAAATACAGTGATCACTAGAATTATTAATTTAAAAACTGAAATTATAACAGCTGAGGCTCCTGGGATGTTTCTCTCTTTCCCAGTTCCCCTCAAACACTGAGCGTATGATGCTGGCACAGTCCTGGAACCACTGTCTAAAGAAAATAGGCAATCTTTCTAAGAAGGTGTCCTCCTGTGGTTTTGGAGATCTGAGCAGATTGAAAGTTAACTCTGAAGTGAACTCAGCAGAAATTAACATTAGAAAGAGAAAATAAGGAAATCAAGAGCAAAGTAGTTCCACCCAGGAAAGGATTACAATATGAAACCCAAGCCCATTTTCCTTGTCAGTATGAGGGGCTCAGCCTGTAGACAGCTCCCTTCCTCTGAGCCCTACAGGGATGTCTACTAGTCCAAAAGCTTCTACCTCCTGGCTTACAGCCTGCCTTCAGCTGCCCCACTTAAGAAGAAGCCTCTTAGGCCAATGGACCTACCCCAGTGTAAGGAAATTCAGCTCTTTATTCATGAATATGCACTCTCAACTAAGAATCATCAGATTTTAAAGGAAAACTAATAGTACTAAAGTCAGAGGAAGGATCAAGATGAAAAAAACAGAGCAACTATTCTGTAAGAAACAGAAATAATTGGGGAATAAAAATGAATTTAAAAGTTCTAATTAGTGTCCTTAGAAAGTATTCAGGGTTTTTAGAGGGAGATTTAGACAGATATTCACTAGTATTAAAAAATTTAAAAAGAACAAGATGTTATAAAAAGGATGAGTAGGTAGTAAAAAAAGGAATCCTGTAAACTAAAAATGTGTTCCCTGAAATTTTTTAAAAAGCCAAAAAACTCGAAGGATGAGAAAATAATAAATAGAGATGCCAGGGTTAAAGACAAAAGCTAGAAGGTAAGTCAAGGAAATCTCCCATAATAAAAACCAAATTAAAGGGATATTTCCATCAACAGTGGAATGGATAGAAATGGGAGTATGTTTACATGTGAAACAGCATACAACAATGAGAATAAGCACACAACAACTATCCACACTAACATGGATGAATTTCATGAATATATTTGTGCAAAAGAAACCAGGTACAAAAGAATATATGGTGTATTATGCCATATATATGTATACAGTTCAAAAACAGGAAACTGCTCTATGGTCAGGTCAGTTACTTTTGGGGATATGGTGACATGAAGTGGGCATGAAGAGTTTTGGGGTGTCAGCTATGTTGTCTTTCTTAATCTGGGTACTGGTTACTTAGTTCAGTTTGTGAAAATTCAGTAATTTGTACATGTGTGCTTTTTTCTATGTATATTATACTTTAATAATTATTACCAAGAAAAGAGAAAAAAATTACAAAATTTCATTCACTCCAATTTATCAATTTATCCCTAATGATTCTGGGTTTGTACTATATTCAGAAAGTCCTTCTTTACTCTGAGATTACAACTTTCTTTTTCCTGATGTTTTCTTCTAGTACATTTCTGGTTTCATTTTATTGTATTTTTGTTTAAATTGCTAATCCAACAAGATTTCATTTTATAAATCATTATTTTAAAGACTACTTAGTATCTCACCAATAAATGTGTAATGATATATTTAATCATCCCTATTTTTTGAAATATATGTTGCATCGGTTTTCACTATTAAGAAAATTTTAAAATATAAACAGTTCTAGTAATAAGGAGTTTGACATTCATCCAATAAGAGTTCCAGGAAGCAGAAGATAGAGATAATGGAGTGGAAGAAACCAATGGAAAATAGAAGAGACTTTTCAGAGCTGAAGAAAGAAATGTCTTCAGGATATAATGGCTTAACTCATACTGAGCAGGATTAGCTGAAGAAAAAAGACCCACAGTTAGAAGCAACCAACTTAACAATGCTCCAACAACGCTCCAAATTTTAAAAGAAGAATATCCTTAAAGCTTCTTTAGACATGAAGCAGGTTGCTTGTGGCCCAATGAGAATCAGGTTGTCAGGTTGCCATCAGATTTCTCACTGGCAATAGTAAATAAATATCTTTAAAATTTTGAAGAAAATGAAGAATCTCAAATTCTGAGTAAGTCCCCAGCTATTTTTTTTCTTTTCTGAGCAAGCAAGAACTCAAAATATTTACCACCTATGTAGTCAATTTGAAAATAGTGATGTGAGTTTTCCTGAAAAGTAAACAGGACTATAAGAGAATGATTTGACATATATGAAATAGTAGCAGCTGAATTTGGTAGAGTGGAGAAGCTAGAACACAATAAAAAGAATCAATTGGACGTATATGATGCTGGGAACCTTCTTTAAGCAGCAGGGGTTTGATGACATCTGTAGTGAGTATGTAAATGTGTATAGTCCTGTTCAGACATACAAAGACAGTTTCTTTATTTCTCTGTAACTGGTCTAATATTAATAATGAGCCCCACAACCATCCGTCGCTAGAGATACAAAGTACACTTGTCAACTATCCCTTTTTAAATTTATGTTTTAAACTATGTCCTTGATGTAACTCAGTATTTTTCTAGAAATAGGCCATTCTCATCCTTCTTTTCTTTCCTCTCTGTCCTTCCCATGACAGTATTTGGGTAATTTTTTAGGGAAGGCTTATGTGTCCTCATGGTGTTGGGGAAAGATCCTCAGATGCCTTTATTGAAGTTCCTGTGTTTCTTTCAGACTTTTGCTGGCCTCTGTCATGAACTGAATAACTTGGATGCTTCTTGAGTCACTGGGATGTGTCTTCTGCATTATAGCTGACCCTCTTTGGCCTTCCAGGGTGCATGGTTTCACCTGAAGTTGAAGTCTTACTACAAAGTCCTGGTTCTCTATAACCTCTTTGCTCTTATCCCAGACTTGGTTCACCATTGTTCTTGTTACTTCCATGTCTTCTCAAAATGACACACAGGTGTTTTAGGTCTCCTGCTTACCATGCATAATTTATGAGGAATCAAGACTGCCGCTTCAATCCATATATCTAGATAATACTCTCCACCCATATTGCACCATTACTCCTGATCCATTTTGGACTTTGTGGTAAGCTTGATGGAGAGTTTCTCCTAAAGCATTGCCACCTTTCTCAAGCTATGAGATAGGAAGTGGGTGGTTAGCCTCAGTGGTCTCAAGCATCCTTGTACTAACTGAAAGGTTACCACTATACACAAACTCCTTGCCTAGAATGAAGCCAAGACACATGTTTCCCAGTTTTCTTCTCTATTTTTTCTCTTCTCCATACTCACTTGGAAAAATTGGGCCTTCCTATTTGGTTAGGATTTCCCTTTTCTTATGTCTTGAGTTCTCTTCTTTCCTTTGGTTTGTGATACAATTCAACTCCCAGCCTTTGAAAGTTCAAGAAATATAAAATACTCTTCTCCGTTTAATATGACTATTACCTTGATAGGAACTCGAAAGTTTTATTTTAATAGTTAAAAGCTGTGTATTGACTTATGTGTTCTATTTGGTATCTATTCTTTTTTTCACTATGGTAACAAATCTTATGGCCTCACCTTAATCAAAGGGCAGCTAACAAATATGCTGCAAAGTGTTTCCTTGACCTCCCAGTTTCAGGGTATAGCAATTATCGTAAGTTTTCTCTGTTTTTTATATATATATATATATATATTGCATGGCTCCCGCTAGATCATGCATTCTAAGAGGGAAATGCTGCTAAACACAGAAATTTCAAACTTGCATTATTCTGCATCATTGCTATTCTTCTATGCAAAAGGATGGTTAAGCTTGGGGATGCAATCCTCCTGTATATGTGTGTCATGTGGTGAAGCATGGGCTGAGGGAGGTGACAGGCCCCACTTTCTACTCTTCAGTATTTGGAAAGCTGTTTCCAGAAGAGTGTCTCATTGGACAAGGATACAAAGAAGCCCACATTTTGGCTCTGCAATATTGGTGCCACGAGAACATATCATTATCCCTAGGCTGCTTCTTTGTCATTTGGTCACTCTATATGTCCTTTCCTATACATAGTCCTATTTAATTCTCAACTTTATTATTGAAGCCACAAAGATAGCAGAGCAGAAACTAAAACCATATTCTGGTCGTAAAGTATTCAACACAGGACTGATTCGGGGGGCATCAGTAACCAGACACACAGTGTACACCAGTCTGGAATGGGTTGAACGGATGAGAATTCCACACAGAACTGTAAGTCTCCCAAAATATGGAAGCCAGAATCCCTCCTTCAAGCACAGCAGGCTGGTTACCCAAGGGGAAAGGAAACATTATTAGTAGCAAGAAGTTATCTCAGTCAAGCTCCAATTGCAGAATTAATGAACAAATTTGGACTGCTGAAAACAGGGCCCATGCACAGATAAACCAGGAACTGAACAGCTTTTAAAAGGGGGAAATTTAATAAGTTATAAACTTACAGTTCTAAGCCTTAAAAATGCCCAAACTAAGGCATCCAGGGAAAGATACCTTGACTCAAGGAAGGTTGATGGTTCAGGAACACCTCTGTCAGCTGGGTAATCATGTAGCTGGCAGCTGCTGGTCCCTTGCTTCTTGGCTCTTGCTTTCAGCTTCTGTTCCTTTGGGGATTCCTTACTTTGCTTTACAGGGCTGGCTTTTATTTCTTGGCTTCCATTGGCTCTCTCCAGGTTCTTGCTTGCTTAACATCTCATGACAATGTCTACTGGACTCCAAGCATCTCTAAACATCCGTATCTCTGTTCTCCACGTGTCGGCATCTGTGCCAGCTCTGTTTTGAAATTTCAGTCTGTGCTGTAATTTCTGTTGGCTCTGAGGCTTCTATCATTTCTGACTCTCTCCAAAATGTTTCCTCTTTTGAAGGATCCCAATAAACTAATCAGGAGCCCCCTGGAATTAGTGGAGTCACATCTCCATTCAAACAAAGAGTCACGTCCACAACTGGGCATGCCACTTCTCCCTGGGGATAATCTAATCAAAAGTTTCTGCCCTACAGTGTTGAATTAGGGTTAAAAGAAACAGCTGCCTCCACAGATTGAATCAAAGTTAAAACAAGCCTTTTCTGGGGTACATAATAGATTCAAACTGGAACAAAGTGGTCAAGACAACCCACCTGGGACAGAGCAGCCTCTAATAAATGGTGTTTGGAGAACTAGGTAACAATATGCAAAAGAATGAAAGGGTTTCCATATGTCACGCCCTATACAAAAATTAACTCAATATGGATTAAACACCTAAACATTACAGATAAGACCATAAAACTTTTAAAAGAAAGCATAGGGAAATATTTTATAAATCTTGTGATAGGAGGTGGTTTCTTACAGCCTACACCCAAAACATGAGTAATGAAAAAAAATAGATAAATGGGATCTCTTCAAAAATTAAACACTTTTGTGCATCAAAAATCTTTGTCAGGAATGTAAAAAGGCAGCCTGTTAAATGGAACACCATCTTTGGAAACCACATATCAGATAAGGATTTAAAACTCAGAATATATAAATAGATACTACAACTCAACAACAAAAAGAGAAACAACCCAATTTAAAAAAATGGGCAAAAGACATGAACAAGGGGGGTGATGGTGGTGCAGTGGCAGAGTTATCACCTTCTATGCCGGAGACCTGGGTTCAATTCCTGGTGCCTGCTCATGCAAAAAAAAAAAAAAAAAAAAATATGAACAGACATTTTTCAGAAGAGGAAATACAAATGGCTAGAAGGTATATGAAAATATACTCAACTTCACTGGCTATTAGGTAAATAAAAATCAAAATTACAGTGAGATATTACCTCACACCCACCAGAATGGCCATTATCAAAAAAACAAAAAATGACAAGTGCTGGAAAGGATGTGGAAAAAGAGGCTCACTTATCCACTTTTGGTGGGAATGTAAAATAGCACAACTGCTCTGGAAGGCAGTTTGGTGGTTCTTCAGGAAGCTAAAAATGGAATTACCATATGATCCAATAATCCCATTGCTAGCTATATATTCAGAGGAACTGAAGGCAAGGACACAATGGGCCTTTGCACACAAATACTTATACTGGCATTATTTATAATTGCTAAAAGATGGAAACAGTCTAAATGTTCATTAATCAACAAATGGCTAAAGAAGCTGTGGTATAAACCTATGATGAAATATCACCCAGCTATAAGACAGAATAAAATCATGAAGCATGTAACAATGTGGATGAACATTGAGGACATTATGCTGAATGAAATCAGCCAAAAACAAAAGGACAAATAGTCTGTGATCTTACTAATATGAACTAACATCAATGAGTGAACTTTTAGAGTTAAAGTTAAGAACACAGGTTGTCAGGAGATAGAAATAGGGTAGAAATTGGGCATTTGGTGCTGAAGAAATATAGAAGGTGCAATAGGACTGATTATAAAAATTCAGAAATGGATAGCACAATACTATCTGATGGTAGCACAATAATATAAGTACACTAAATGAAGCTGAATGTGAGTATGGTTGAGGGAGAAGGGCTGGGCACACATATGCCATCGGAAAGAAATATAAAGGATAAAGCCTGAGATGGTAGATGGTATGTGACTGCTCTTACAGCAGTCACATATATTCAGGAGCTGTAACTGTTATTTCTAAATTTTGAGATACTGGAGCTCTTTGTTTATAACATGGTCATTCGCAGAAACTTCAGGTATTTATGTGACACTGAGACTCAGTTAGAGCACTGAAGCTATGAAAGTCAGCATTATCCCATTCAACAACTGTTAAAAAAATTGATCAGACTTTGACTAGAGATATGAATGAATCTGATCTGGATAGGACTAAGACAAATCAGAATATTAGATAAAGGATGTTACTGTCCATATTTTAAAACCTCAATTTCTGTGTGAGACCAAAGGGAGAGATGTTTGTATTAGGTGCAAAATTTAGATTTGGGGTAGCACATTATCTAATTTAACTTGTACGGTCAGTTAACTTGAACACCATGATTACATGGAATCTTCAATAGAGCATGAGATCTTTTTAGTTTGTACAGGTTAGTGTGATGCCTTGATAAATCCCAGAGTAATTTGGGGGGAGAATTGAAAAAGTATTTGCAAAGTCCCTCTGCCAGTTTGCAAGTATTATGTACCCCAGAAAAGCCATGTTTTATCCTGATCCAATCTTGTGGAAGCAGACCTTTCTTTTAATCTGGATTCAATACTGTACCTTGGAAACTTTTAATTAGATAATCCCCATTGAGATGTGACATACTCAATTGTGGATGTGATTTTTTGATTACATGGAGATGTGACTGCATCCATTCCAGGTGGGTCTTGATTAGTTTGCTGGAATCCTTTAAAAGAGGAAACATTTTGGAGAGAAACTTCAGAGCTGACAGAAATGACAGATGCCTCAGAGCCAACAGAGTGAGCAGATGGAGAACAGTTGCTGCAGAGAACAGAGATATGGATGTTTGGAGATACTTGGAGACCAGCAGACATCACCTGGAGATGTAAAGCAAGCCAGAACCTGGAGAGAGCCAAGGGAAGCCAAGAGATGAAAGCCAGCCCCAGAGAAGCTAAGTGAGGAACCTCCACAGGAACAGAGGCTGAAAGCAACAAAGCCCAGGAGCAAAGAACTACCCAGCTGACATAAGTATTCTTGACCCATTGGCCTTTCTTGAGTGAAGGTGACCTCTTGTTGTGCCTTTATTTGGACAATTTCATTTCCTTAGAACTGTAACTTGTAATGTATTAAATTCTTTCTTTTAAAAGCCATTTTAGTTCTGGTATTTCACATTTCCACGGCTTGCAATCTAAAACAGTCCCATTTCAGGACTAGGGAGAAAGAAGAAAATATTAAACGTCCTTATCAGGGAAATTCCTGATATTCTTGCAAGCAATGGGGACAACCAATTCAATAGGCTAAGCCCTCAATCTTGGGGTTTGCTCCTATGAAACTTATTCCTGCAAAGGATAAGCTAAGCCTATTCATCATTATGCCTGAGTCACCCCAGAAGACCTCTTTTGTTGCTTAGATGTGGCTTCTCTCTCTCTAAACCAACTCTGCGGTAAATTCTCTGCCCTCCCTGCTATGTGGGACATGACTTCCAGGGGTTTAAATCTCCCTGGTAATGTGGGACAGGACTCCCGGGATGAGCCACGACCTGGCATCATGGGATTGAGAAAGCCTTCTTGACCAACAAGGAGGAAGAGAAGAATGAGACAAAATAAAGTTTCAGTGGCTGAGAGATTTCAAACAGAGTTGACAAGTTATCCTGGAGCATAATATAAATATCTCTTTTTAGTTTATGGTGTATTGCAGTGGCTACAGGAAAGTACCTAAAACTGTTGAACTGTGTTCCTGTAGCCTTGATTCTATGAGATGATTTTATAACTATATAGTTTTTACAATGTGGCTGTGTGATTTTGAAAACCTTGTGTCTGATGCTCCTTTTATCCAGTGTATGGGCAGATGAGTAACGAAATAAAGATAAAATAAATAAATAATAGGGAGTAATAAAGGATAAAAAATTGGATAGATTGAAATACTAGTAGTCAATGAGAGGGAGGGGTATCGGATGTATGAGTTTTTCTTTTTCCTTTTATTTCTTTTCTGGAGTGATGCAATTATTCTAAAAATGATCATGGTGCTGAATGAACAGCTACGCGATGATATTGTCAGCCATTGATAGTATGCTATGGATGGACTGTGTGTGTTTGGAGATTTCTCAATAAAAATATTTTTTAAGTATATATAAAAAAAAATTGACAAATTCTGTTAGCAAAATATTTATAGTTGGGAATTTTGGCAGATTTAAAATAAAATATTAACTTTGGTTGATTAGTAATGGCTGCTTGGAGCACTGCTGGGAAATCTGCATCCAGACTCATTTGGTATGAGAGGAAACTATATTTTGATTAGTAAAAATTAGAGGTTCAAGTAATATGCTATGTTTTCCACTCATGACTTTCAAAAATAAGATAATTAAATATTAATTGAAAATATGAGTTAAAGTGTACTAATTTCTTAGTTTGAATTATCTTACTTAGACACTTATTCAGAATAGCTGGGGTGCTTCCCCTTATTGTGTAAGTGAGTTCAGTTTAATCTGTTGAAGTAAGGACAGGTGATTTTGGAACCTGTTGAATCTGGAAGAATGCAGAAAGACAAACCTGGTAGGAATAAGGAGGTTGGGGCCTGAGCTAGTTGTTCCTTCTCTGCCCTCCAGCATTCTCTCCCCTTCTCTGTATTGTCCTGTGCTCCAGAAGTCTGGACTTTCTTACTGTCCTCTGGCTTCCAGTTGATTCTGATTAATAGGAAACCCTGTCAGAAAACTGGATAACAGTTGAGAAAGACCAGGTTATTTCTACCTCCCTCCTCCCTCTCCACACCAAGATATCTGGCTGTAGCTATGCCTTCCATGACTACATGTACCCCTCCATAGTCTAGCCCTCTCTGAGTTCCTGTAACACTATATTCTCACCTTTTCCTATGAGCCCTAGAAGTTAGTAATGGCTTAATGTGCTTGCTATCTATGCATGCTTCAATATCCCTTACTTCTTTACTTCACTTTTCCATGCCTCTGTAAATGGTCTCTTTAGAAAGTCTTTTCATATGAACCATCCACTTGAAATAAAATCTGAATTTCGATGGGCTCCTGGTTCATTCAGTGTTTGGGACATCTAGATGGTGAATGAGGGCCATGGTGAGTCAGGGAGAGACTAAAGAGACCCTGGAGGGCAGCCTTTATCTACTTCAGTGCTTTGTAAACAGCAGTCCTCCTTCCTTGTCCCTTTCCAAAGATTGCATAAGTGATATTTCCCTTGAAACAATGTGGGGAAAAGAAAGAAACCTGGGAATGTTATTGCCCCAATATTTGGACATAGAACTCTGAATGATAGCAATATTATTTGTTCTCAGAAGGAGAATTTGACTCTGCAAGTTTGGCCATGAAAGTAGACCCATTTATACCCTCAAATATGATCGCTTAATCAGATATCTTTAGGGTGGGCTTAATTGAAGTGATTTTCCCTGGCTTCAAACCAGCTGCCGGAGCTAGCCTTTAAGAATGAACTCAGCAATGAAAGATGGTGAATTTCTCATCCAAAGCTATCCAGAATCCATGACTCTTATGCCTAACTGCCCTTTTATCTCCATCTCACCCCAATGGCTCCCCACCTTGTTGCTAAACATCCAGGATTGTGCTGCCCTCCTTTCACATATACCTTGTGGAGTGATTTTGGAGTGGCCTTTCTGGTTCAAGGTGCCCTTAATGTTGGTTTTCATGTGGATAATAAAGTTGGGTGCAATCTGCATAGACCAATCTGGCTCAGTTTTCATGCTCTAGATTCAGTGTAAAGTCCGTGAGAGAAGGGCCATACCATGTGCATCTTCCAAAGACCTCAGGGAGTTGACACAAGGGTGACTTCAGAGATCTTGTTGTGTATATTTTCAGCATTTTACTTGGGATACTGAAGGCCTGGTTTTAGTTGTTGCTGCATGACTATGGGCACATTAATTCCCCTCTTTGGTCTGGTTTCTCCATATGCAAAATGACTGAGTAGGATCTGTTGACTTCCAACACCTTTGTCATTGATGATATTCTGTGATTCTTTGCATTGAAGCTGAATGAGGGCTAATGGGGTGGGGGTGGGGCTATCAAAATTCAGCTTGGAGAGGTTTCATGGGAAATATGAGCTTATCCTTGGAGTAAAATTGCCCAAAGAGCACAGACAAATGTGTGGGCAGGAATGACCTCCATGATCTGCTCTCTGCTGGCAAAGTCAGTCCTTAGTTAATGAAGGGAAGAGAGAGCACAGAAAACTTAAATCCACAGACAATTTTCAAACCTCTTCTTCAGCAGTATTTCATCTCTTCTCTGATTCCATGGACTTTTATTTTTTTTACTTTCTCTTAAGACCAGAGCTGCTAACAAGGAAAAAATTGACTGATTCAAATTTCATCTTCTTTAATTTTCTCAGCACAGACTGAGATAGAAGTGCTAATGAGCATTGGAAAGACAACAAGAATTCATTGGAGGGGTGAGAAGAAAGGCCAGAAAGGTCAAGGCCCTGCTAAGCAATGGAATTACAGAGCAAAGGGTTGCATAAGTCAGGATGTGCAATGTGCTGTAATATACAACCTCCAAGTCTCCCTGGCTTAATACAGGGCAGGGTTATCATTATTCATGTCATTGTCTAATTTGGGGAAGGAGGTGTGCTCTACTCCATGCAGTCTTTCAGGGACCCAGGTTTTTCCATGCTCTGAGGCATCAGAGCTTCCACTGGATCCTCTGTATCTGGTTTGAAGATGAAGAAAGAGAGAGTGTGGAGGATTGGAAGTGAGGACCTGTGGTCAGGCTTGGAGGTAGCATGCATAACTTCTGCCCACATAGAACTCAATTGCATAGCCCTCTAGATCCTCAGGGAAAACTAGAAAATGTAATCTAGCTGCCCTCCCAAGATTGAAAGAAACAGGGCTAGTGAATATATAGCATTGTCTTTGCTAAGAGATCCTTTGTCTACTCTGGTTGATCTTTCTTAGGGAGCTCAGGGCTCTGAAATGGTTAAAGAACTTTCTTCAGCAGCACCTGTGTTCACCCATACCCTAACTCATTGCTCTCACTACATCCCTTTTTATGCTGAATAGAGTTAGTTCCCAGCACCCAGAACACAGCGCCTCTAAGTCAAGGAAACTTACTCTGATGGAAGGAAAAGGGAACAAAAATAATGACTACTTTCCTATAGTGTAGTGATTAGGAACTGGCTTTAAGCCCTTCAGATCTGATTTGAATCTTTGTTGCATCATTCACCTTTCTGGGTCTGAGTTTTCCCAATTGTAAAACAAGAACTAAAAACCCATCTCAAAGGTTGCAGTGATATTGAGGGGGTAGTGTTTGCCATAGTATGTAGATCTAATGGCCTATTAATCTGTAACTCTCAGTGGACTTAGAAGGGGATGAAAACTTAGTGTCTAACCCCATGAAGTCCTAGGTAGTTGTCTCTTAAAGAAGAATGAAGTTCTTTTGTGCTATCCCTTTCCTGCTAACTGACATCCAGACCATGAATCAGTTATGGCCCCTTGCTATCAAGAATATAGGGATAATGGTAAAGAATATCAGTTTCTCCCTCTCTGGAACAAAAAACCAGTTAGAAAGGGAGGGGAGGCACCCAAAAGTCTAATTCCATCATCCTTTCAACATCAAGGGACCATGTGGGTGTTTGCGCAGCTACTTTGGGAAAGGGTAGAATTGGTAAGTCATTAGGATTTTTTGAAACTTTAGAGCCTAAAAGACCTTGTGAAAATCTTTTCCTCTGACTCCCATGGCAATAAAATGAATAAAAAATACCTGCTATATTATCCCAAGCAAAAGTCTCTGTTATAGTTCGTATTACCCCAAGATGGCAGGATTCACAGCAAGAGTTCTGATCACTGTTAAAAGTAAGGGGCAAATGACTTAGGAGCATCAAACAAATATGTTACTTAGTGGTTACTATGTGCCAGGCACTTTCAAATTGATTTTTTCCTTTCCTCTTGGCAGACCTGTGATTTGAATCCAGGGCCAGTTGGCTATAGAGTACAATCTTTTTCCACATGCTGACTTAGGGTTGCATAGAAGTTAGCATTATTATAATCAAGTTCATGTGATGAAACCTAGGACACACTTGTGTCTGTTACATCACATGGTAAATTGCATAACCCTAGTTACACTGCAGATTAATTAAGCAGTTGTGGTAGAGAATTGTCCCCAACAGTTTTAAAAAGAAATGTTCAGTATTTCAGTTCTACTCTAATAGATAAACTCGACTCAGAGACCTTGGTCTTGTGAGTGACAGCAGAACTGCATGTTCAGAGTTATGCCTCTAAGACTCCAGACTCTTTTTTTCTTAACATATGATCATTCTTTTCTACATATATAATCAATAATTCACAATATCAACACATAGTTGTATATTCATCATCATGATCATTTCTTAGAACATTTGCATCAATTCAGAAAAAGAAATAAAAAGAAAACAGAAAAAAAATTCATACATACCATGCCCCTTACCCCTTTCTTTCATTGATCATTAGCATTTCAATCTACTAAATTTATTTTGACATTTGTTCCCCCTATTATTTATTTTTATTCCATATGTTTTACTCGTCTGTTGATAAAGTAGATAAAAGGAGCATCAGACACAAGGTTTTCACAATCACACAGTCACACTGCAAAAGCTATATCATTATACAGTCATCTTCAAGAAACATGGCTACTGGAACACAGCTCTACATTTCCAGGCGGTTCCCTGCAGCCTCTCCATTACATCTTTTTTTTTTTTTTTTTTTTTTAAAGAGAGAGGGAGGAAGGGAAGGAAAGACAGAGAGAAGGAAGGAAGGATAGAAGGAAGGAAAGGAAACATCTTTAAACATTTTCTTGTTTTATTGTATTTTGTTTGTTTGTTCGTTTTTTACATGGGCTGGGGCCGGGAATCGAACCGAGGTCCTCCGGCATGGCAGGCAAGCACTTTGCCCGCTGAGCCACCGCGGCCCGCCCTCTCCATTACATCTTAATGAATAAGGTGATATCTATTTAATGTGTGAGAATAATCCCCAGGATAACCTCTCTACTCTGTTTGGAATCTCTCAGCCATTGACACTTTATTTTGTCTCATTTCTCTCTTTCCCCTTTTGATCAAGAAGGTTTTCTCAATCCCTTGATGCTGAGTCCCAGCTCATTCTAGGATTTCTGTTCCATGTTGCCAGGAAGGTTCACACCCCTGGGAGTCATTTCCCAAGTAGAGAGGGGAAGGGCCATGAGTTTGCTTGTTGTGTTGGCTGAGAGAGAGAGGCCACATCTGAGCAACAAAAGAGGTTCTCTTGGGGGTGACTCTTAGGCTTAATTTTAAGTAGGCTTAACCTATCCTCTGCTGGGTTAAGTTTCATATGAACAAACCCCAGGATTGGGGGTGCAGCCTATTTAGTTGTCCCCACTGCTTGTGAGAATATCAAGAATTCTCCACTTGGGGAAGTTGAATTTTCCCCCTTTCTCACCATTCCCCTAAGGGAACTTTGCAAATATTTTTTAATTCACTGTTCAAATCACTCTCGGGCCTCAGATTTTTGAGTGAGTTTAAGGAGGATTGGTAAAGTTCTAGCAAGGTCTGTGGGGGGGGGGGGGGCAGGGAGAATGAGCCAGGGAAGCAAAGAATAAAACAGGATCTGTACTTGACAGGTGAATCCTAGTGTCTTTTTGAGTAATTTTTTTAACCAGAGCATGCAGAGAGTACTCAAAAAGAGAACTCATTACCCAATGGGCAGACCGCCATCCTTTCTGTGATGAACTAGATAGAGGTAGCTCCAGTAGACAAAATGTATCCAGACCCAGGGTCTTAGGGTCAGGGTGGGCTGTGGGTTCTGAAGTAGAGATTGACCAAAGAAAGGTAGTCCTCCTCACATTCCCTTCTCCAAGAGCAATGATAGGTGAGTGTCTGAGGACCCCACACAGACTTTTTTCCTACTGATCCCAGAAAGTGGGGGAAGGACAAAGGCTAACTCTGATTTGACATTTCTCCTGCTCTCTCCTTTCTTTCAACCTACTCAGGACTTCAGAAGTACAGGAAATTGCTTTATTAACCAAGTGGGGAATTTAATGAACCCACTGATATCAAAAGAAAGACCTGCAGTATCTTTATCTATGTAATTAATTAGCCTATGTTTGTGAAGTGTTCTGAGCATGTGAACTGCCATGATATCTTGTGTTATTAATTATTATTATGTGTGGGAAGCATAACTGGATTTCTTGACCTCCATGCACTTAACAGCTCCTGTTTAATTTGCATTAATTGTAGCTTTATTTTTTGAGCAGCATTGATTCTCTATAGGTAGTGATTTATTGAGACTCTTTTTAAATGCCTTTCAAGATTTTTCTTTAGAAAATCAAGTCTTGAAAATATGTTTATGAGTATGATTGGCAGTGAGGAGTGACTGAAGATCTGATAGGGACAGGAGTATATGGCTGCAAGGAAAGCAGGTTTTCAGATGATGTATCTGCTAGTATTAGATTAAATTAAAAGGGGAAGAGACTGGACATGGAAGAATCCTGCTTAGATGTGAAGTAATAAAAATCTGCACTAGGGTAGTGATTTGGAATTGGGTATTGCACGGTTGAAAGAAGAATTTATTACTTTAGGAACTTTCGAAGACAATGTCTAAATGAGCAGAGCCATGGTAGAGCAAAACTGTAGGTAGTGTAACTACCCTGAGTTAAAAATAAAAAGAAATTTGGGGAGCTGGAAGCAGCCTTGCTATGGATAAATACAAAAAGAATTTGGAGGAAGAAAGAGCACCCAGATAAGAGTTCATAGGCTCTAGGACGAAATTCGCTGTGGTAGGTGTGTGTGTCTGTGGGGTTGGAGTGGTTATTTCTGAGGCACTGTTACACACAAGCATGTCTAACAGTCAGATTTAAGTCACTTACTAGTGGATCCTTTGATGCAATGCAACATCCTCCTGTTTTTACTTCAAATTAAAAATCCACAATATAGGAGTATCATCCTCTTTGGAGGGTGTTTTGGAGAGGTTAAAGTGTCTACCCTGGGTCAACAGCAGGCAAAGAGAAGTATACACTGGAAGGAGATTCGAGTTAGATAGAGAGCTGTCAGCCAACATGGATTTATGTGACTATGAGAACAAAAGCCACAAGGGAATTCAGTAAATATAGGGTATGGATTTCCCATAGCATATGGATGGGCTCAAGCCAATTTCATTTAACTTCCTAAACCAAAATGACCCAGTTAATATATAGGTACCAGAAGGAAGGATAAATCCTAGAATGGAGATATCTTTCTAACTTTAGGATCATATTGTAGTACCTTATGATCAAGATGGAAGCCCACTGCCAAACTCTCTTCAGCTCTGCCCCTTGATATCCAGTCATTATTTGTCTACTATTTGTAGAATTGTCACCCATATCTCAGTGGAACAAACCATCTTTTCAGAGCTTTCTGAAAATCCTTTTCTTCTAGAGCCACTCAGTTCTGGATCATTCTGAGCTTTTAATGAAATGAGACTCAGAACACTGTCCAAGACTACTTTGGGTTCTTTGGTTCTTAATGAACACAGAAGTAATGGAGCATGGAGTAAGTTCATTTCCCCCAATCTCCTCAGAGACCAAATATGTTTTTACTATCCTAAAACCCATTACCCATTACCCAGGAGATCTACATGAAGAAATACAGACATATGAATGAAATCTTCCAAATTGCTACCTTCTTTCACTAACTCCTCTTCTTTTGTGATCTTCATAGCCTTTCCTTTTTTTTAGAGTGTGTGTGCAAGTAGGAGATATCAGTGGAGGGGTGGTGAATAAAAGCTGTACAGCTTTTGTCACTAAAGAGTTATGCAATCAGTGGCAAGTGACCTAGCCTCTCCTTCTCTGCCCAGCTCTAATATTCTGTCAACTATTTAGTTTTTCATTAGATTGCCCTGTTTAGCTGCTACCATTGACAAAATGCTCAGGCTGTCTGGTCATTTCATCTGCCAGAACAAAAAGAAAAAAATTAACAAGTGCTGTCTTGTACAAATGAAACTGATGCAAATCCTGTACTGTCATTAACTTGTACTAACTAGGGGTAAGACTACATTTACTATCTGGCTTCTGCTACTGCCCTGTGAAATGGCTTGAATGTTGGCATCACCTGTCTTGTGGGAGATATTTCTCTTTCCATGGGAATTGTCAGGTCAACCCGAGCATGCCAAACCATGTCAAGAATCCTAGGTAAAGATCACAACATGTCTCTAAGAAATATTTTATTCCCAGTGTTTCTTTATCTCCAGGATGCAAATGGCTTGAAGACAGGAGCCATCTTCAATAAATTTGAATAGTGCCTTAACACCTACGGATATTTGTTGAAAGTTAAATAACAACAGTGATCATGTAATAATGATGCCCAGATCACTTGGGAGAAAATATCAAGTAGCTTGGAATTTTCCTATTACTGACAGTGTAGTCCAGGAGCATCCTGAGGTGAATTTAAAAACCTCAGCAATTCACATCACATTACCCAAAAGAAATACATCTTTTGGCTTGGAGTAATTGTTCAACTTATTGGTGGTTTACTATGTGATTTGTTAGTCTTTGTTGGAATCTTCCAGGTCTGTAAGAAAGAAATTGTACTTGAATCATAAATAATCTCAAAAGAGGAAAAGTAATCTAACCAGCACCCCCAGCCAGTGCCTTTCTCCTTTTTCCTCATCTAGTTATTTTTTCCAACTGTTTTGGTTGCTCTGAAGTAAATTATTACTGTATGAGCTCAATTTAAAAAGCTTCTATAGAAGACAAGCTGCAATAAGCTATTAAGAAAATAACCTATTTCAGTTTTGAGTAAAAAGGAAAAAAATGATCTCCAGTCAAGATGCATATATTTTTTTCCCATTGAACAAGATCATTCTCTATAGTGTTGATGAAGAGGAACTGCAGCCTTCCTATCACTTCTGCTTTACTCAGACCTGCCCCTCAGCTTATTCCACAATATCCTGGAGGAAGTTATCAAAGTCTTGGTTAAAAGCTTTTCTGATGGGGACTTTAATGATTGATTTGGAAAGAGCCAGGGATAGTGGAAGTGGACACGGCTGTCCCCCACCAAGATCTGTCGTAATGTACAGAACACAAACATTTTCCTTGTGATTACTACCTAAACATTACTAGGACATCACTGGGTTTGAGGATTCATTCATTTACTCATTTATGGTCTGCCGAGTGCCAGATGTTTTGCTCGATACAATCTTGCCCAAAAAGGACTTTTTTGTTTTACAGATATAATAACAAAGACAGACAAGTGTTTGTGCAGAGGCAGGGGTGGTGGTGGCAGTGGAATCACTGTTCAGGAGACCCTACCCAGTCTTAGTGGGGTCATGGAGGCTTTTTGGATGAGGTGACACCTGAGTTGCTTTCAAAGACAGATAGGAATTTGCCAGTTGAAGGAGGTGGCTAGGAAAGAGCCTTTCATTTTAATGCCTATCTTCTCCCTGCCCTTGAAATTTCAGTAAAATTATTTCTCCCTACACTTCTATACCTTATTAAAGTACAACGAAAGGGACTTCCAAAGGCCATTTCTATTTCTCTGGCTCTACCACCAGTTCTAATTTATATCAAGCAACTACAATGGAGTTGACACTGGATTGGGTGCCTTATAATATTTTTCTTAATTTTACTGCCTGAAGTAAAAGAGTCACAAAACTGCTAATTTACAGAGCTTGGTCTGTCTCCTAAAATCTAAGCTTTTCTTTTAATAGCATACTGCAAATTAAAAAAAAAAAGAAATTATTCATGGTCTCAGTAGACAAAATGTTCAGCCTGACCTCTCTTACTTTCCATTGTGACAAGCCTGCAACAGATTGACAGTGTTTTGCCTGAATAGATAAGAACCATTATTATATTTATATTTGAACAGTGACATTCATTATGCTTGCTTTATCTTTTTCAGTATCATCAGACTTTGCAATGTATATTTTCACAGTCTATTTCCATTTCTTAAAGGGAAAAAAATTCCAACATTTCTGTATTTTCATATTATTCCTCTGTGGGCTCCAAAAGAAAATTGAATCCCTGAGCCAGTTACTAATAGACTTTAATAGACATTTAGTTGGGTGAGGCCAAGGCAGTATGATTGAGCTTTCATAGTCTCTTGCTCTTACATATCCAGGAGACATAGGAAGCTGGATTCTGACATGTCTGTTCAGGGCTTTTTCCCTCTATTTGTGCACCAACATTCAAAGAAGAATGTTGGGAAGTTTGATCTGATCTTTGTTCCTAGACTGGTGCTGAGGCTAAGACCACTATCTATTTATGAAAATGTTTTACCTTCTTCCTAGGCTACAATTCCCAACCTCCTTGCAGTTCAGAAGAGTTAAATGACTGAGTCCTAACCTAATGATTGTGGGTTTGAATCATTTCCAAATTTGGCTCATAAAACCTCCCAGATGAGTTCCTCCATGCCCTTTACTCTTCCCATCTGCCTGGAATGGAGTTACTTTCAGAGTGGCCTTAGAAACCATGTGTTGAAGATGGCAGAGCCATGATCAGTGACTCCCTGAGTGACTAAATGGAATAATCAGTTCTCTTCCAAGAACTGTTGTGTGAACAAGAAATAAAATTCTATTATACTTGAGCTATTATTTATTTAAGCCTACTTGTTACAACAGCTGGTGTTACCCTAAATGCCAGATTGTCATCCCTACAGACCTTATTGTCCCAAGCTTAATATCAGTTTCTGAATATACAGTTTACATTGTAGAGAACCCAGCAGGGATAAGGTCTGAGGACATTGCGAGGCTTTAAAAGGAACCAAGGCACATAGATTACCTCTATGAACAATCAAGCCTGATCTCTAATTTATCTGCTTTGAGTACCTTATCCCTGGAGGTCTTTTCAAGCATGGGGGAAATGTTCTGACTTTGGTTTTACAGCATTCTTTTCTCTATATCGATTTATTAGTATAGTTTGTTCTTGCTGCTGGGTTTCAAATGAGGTTTCTGACCACCAGAGCCTGCCATCTTTTTACTGTTACTTTCATCTTTCATCTCTTAAGGAATTGTGCATTGCAATAGAATCATTAGCTCTGGTTGTCTTCAAAATGCTACTCTGGATAGGGGAGTGATGAGCATCTCTAAAAAGTCAGAGATGCTAAATGGAAGATGTTGTTTAATGAACTTCTGTTTGAGGAGGAGAGCAAGACTATTCCTTCTCTTACTCAGGATAATCAGAGGAAGGTACTAGCAACTACCTGGTACCAATGAAGTGCTTTTTGATACTTTTCAACATTAGTGTTGAAAAATATGTACACAACACTGTCAACATTTTAGAAGTCTTCCTAAATCTGAGGGTTGGGAATATTTCTCATGTATGGCTTTCAGAAAACTGGGCTCCTTCTACCACTGCTGCTGCAACCAGACTATAAGCAAACAATAAGCCAGGAAACACCTCTTATTGGGTAAATCCAATTCTCACTTTATTAAAATGTCACAGAGGATGACCTAAAGGAAATTGGTAGTGTGACTCATGAATCTTTTACTGTAGACCTCAGGGTCTGATGAATAGGTGAAATGCCTACCTGCCAGCTCTATAACTCTAGATTGCTATTTCCTTGTTATTACTTCAGAAGAGAGAAAGCTCTAGCAGGAAGGATGTCTGTGTACTACACAGTAGTACCTAGATGTTCTTGTCAGGAACATCCTTTATGCTCTTTATTTCAGTTTGCTAATGCTGCTGGAATACAATATATCAGAAATGGATTAGTTTATACAAAGGGGATTATAAGGTTACAAATTTACAATTCCAAGGCCATGAAAATGTCCAAATTAAGCCATCAATAAAAGGATACCTTCACTCAAGAATGGCCAATCACTTCTGGGTTTCTTTGTCACATAGGAAGGCACATGGCAACATTTGCTGGCCCTTTTCTCCTATGTTTTGTTGCTTGCAGTTCCTGGTTCCAGTGGCCTGTTGTCTGAACTCCTCTCTGTCTCCAAGCATCTGAACTCTCTGCTCTCTGTGTTGGCATTGAGCTCTTTTAAGGACCCACCTTGAATAAATGGGGCCATGTCACTATGTGAATAATCTAATCAAAAGATCCCACCCATAGTAAGTCTACACCTACAAGATTGGATTAAAAGAATGAGGCTTTTCTAGAGTACATAATAGTTTCAAACCCGCATACCCCTCTTCCTTGTTCTGAACACTGGGAGCATGGTGGAAGTGGGTAAAAATAGGACCATTCAGCATTTGGAGATTTTGAAGGTTAACACAGATTTTATGGATTATGACTATTATATGCATACTTCTCAGCATTTCTAACCTAGCATGTCAGCATCCAGAGTGAGTTAAATTGGATTTTATTGCTTTAGCCGAGGCATCAGACTTCTTTTTGTGGGTATTTATAATAGAGAAAACTATGATTCTCCAGTTATTTACCACTAACAAATCGTTTACTATTATTTGTAAAACCATTTGTCTCCTTTCAATAAAATGTTCCCTGACACCATCTCTGAGGTACCAATACAAGCTAGAAGACTTAGAAGAGGTCACAGCTACACCACCTCTTTCAAAATATTGTCTAAACAGAACATCTACACAGAGGATCAATAAAGAAATAGAGAACCTGAATATTACTATAAATGAACTTGACTTAACAGACATTTATAGGACATTACATCCCACAACAGCAGGATACACCTTTTTTTCAAGTGCTCATGGATCATTCTCAAAGATAGACCATATGCTGGGTCACAAAGCAAGTCTTAACAAATTTAAAAATATTGAAATCATACACAACACTTTCTCGGATCATAAAGGAATGAAGTTGGAAATCAATAATAGGCGGAGTGCCAGAAAATTCATAAATACATGGAGGCTCAACAACACACTCTTAAACAACAAGTGGGTCAAAGAAGAAATTGCAAGAGAAATTAGTAAATACCTAGAGGCAAATGAAAATGAAGACACAACATATCAAAACTTATGGGACGCAGCAAAGGCAGTGCTAAGAGGGAAATTTATTGCCCTAAATGCCTTTATCAGAAAAGAAGAAAAGACAAAAATGCAGGAATTAACTGTCCACTTGGAAGAACTGGAGAAAGAACAGCAAACTAATCCCAAAGCAAGCAAAAGGAAAGAAATAACAAAGATTAGAGCAGAAATAAATGAAATTGAAAACATGAAAACAATAGAGAAAATCAATAAGACCAGAAGTTGGTTCTATGAGAAAATCAACAAGATTGATGGGCCCTTAGCAAGATTGACAAAAAGAAGAAGAGAGAGGATGCAAATAAATAAGATTAGAAATGAAAGAGGAGACATAACTACTGACCTCACAGAAATAAAGGAGGTAATAACAGGATACTATGAACAACTTTACGCTAATAAATACAACAATTTAGAAGAAATGGACAGGTTCCTGGAAAGACATGAACAACCAACTTTGACTCAAGAAGAAATAGACGACCTCAACAAACCAATCACAAGTAAAGAGATTGAATTAGTTATTCAAAAGCTCCCTAAAAAGAAAAGTCCAGGACCAGACGGCTTCACATGTGAATTCTATCAAACATTCCCGAAAGAATTAGTACCTACTCTCCTCAAACTCTTCAACATAATCGAAGTGGAGGGAAAACTACCTAATTCATTCTATGAAGCCAACATCACCCTCATACCAAAACCAGGCAAAGATATTACAAAAAAAAGAAAACTACAGACCAATCTCTCTAATGAATATAGATGCAAAAATCCTCAATAAAATTCTAGCAAATCGTATCCAACAACACATTAAAAGAATTATTCATCATGACCAAGTAGGATTCATCCCAGGTATGCAAGGATGGTTCAACATAAGAAAATCAATTAATGTAATACACCATATCAACAAATCAAAGCAGAAAAATCACATGATCATCTCAATTGATGCAGAGAAGGCATTTGACAAGATTCAACATCCTTTCCTGTTGAAAACACTTCAAAAGATAGGAATACAAGGGAACTTCCTTAAAATGATAGAGGGAATATATGAAAAACCCACAGCTAATATCATCCTCAATGGGGAAAAATTGAAAACTTTCCCCCTAAGATCAGGAACAAGACAAGGATGTCCACTATCACCACTATTATTCAACATTGTGTTGGAAGTTCTAACCAGAGCAATTAGGCAAGAAAAAGAAATACAAGGCATCAAAATTGGAAAGGAAGAAGTAAAACTATCACTGTTTGCAGACGATATGATACTATATGTAGAAAACCCAGAAAAATCCACAACAAAATTACTAGAGCTAATAAATGAGTACAGCAAAGTAGCAGGCTACAAGATCAACATTCAAAAATCTGTAGCTTTTCTATACACTAGTAATGAACAAGCTGAGGCAGAAATCAAGAAACGAATCCCATTTACAATCGCAACTAAAAGAATAAAATACCTAGGAATAAATTTAACCAAAGAGACAAAAAACCTATATAAAGAAAACTACAAAAAACTGTTAAAAGAAATCACAGAAGACCTAAATAGATGGAAGGGCATACCGTGTTCATGGATTGGAAGACTAAATATAGTTGAGATGTCAATCCTACCTAAATTGATTTACAGATTCAATGCAATACCAATCAAAATCCCAACAACTTATTTTTCAGAAATAGAAAAACCAATAAGCAAATTTATCTGGAAGGGCAGGGTACCCCGAATTGCTAAAAACATCTTGAGGAAAAAAAACGAAGCTGGAGGTCTCGCGCTGCCTGACTTTAAGGCATATTATGAAGCCACAGTGGTCAAAACAGCATGGTATTGGCATAAAGATAGATATATCGACCAATGGAATCGAATAGAGTGCTCAGATATAGACCCTCTCATCTATGGACATTTGATCTTTGATAAGGCAGTCAAGCCAACTCACCTGGGACAGAGCAGTCTCTTCAATAAATGGTGCCTAGAGAACTGGATATCCATATGCAAAAGAATGAAAGAAGACCCATCTCTCACACCCTATACAAAAGTTAACTCAAAATGGATCAAAGATCTAAACATTAGGTCTAAGACCATAAAACAGTTAGAGGAAAATGTTGGGAGATATCTTATGGATCTTACAACTGGAGGTGGTTTTATGGACCTTAAACCTAAAGCAAGAACACTGAAGAAGGAAATAAATAAATGGGAGCTCCTCAAAATTAAACACTTTTGTGCATCAGAGAACTTCATCAAGAAAGTAGAAAGACAGCCTACACAATGGGAGACAATATTTGGAAATGACATATCAGATAAAGGTCTAGTATCCAGAATTTATAAAGAGATTATTCAACTCAACAACAAAAAGACAGCCAACCCAATTACAAAATGGGAAAAAGACTTAAACAGACACCTACCAGAAGAAGAAATACGGATGGCCAAGAGGCACATGAAGAGATGCTCAATGTCCCTGGCCATTAGAGAAATGCAAATCAAAACCACAATGAGATATCATCTCACACCCACCAGAATGGCCATTATCAACAAAACAGAAAATGTCAAGTGCTGGAGAGGATGCGGAAAAAGAGGCACACTTATTCACTGTTGGTGGGAATGTCAAAGGGTGCAACCACTGTGGAAAGCAGTTTGGCGGTTCCTCAAAAAGCTGAATATAGAATTCCCATACGACCCAGCAATACCATTGCTAGGTATCTACTCAAAGGACTTAAGGGCAAAGACACAAACGGACATTTGCACACCAATGTTTATAGCAGCGTTATTTACAATTGCAAAGAGATGGAAACAGCCAAAATCTCCATCAACAGAAGAGTGGCTAAACAAACTGTGGTATATACATACGATGGAATATTATGCAGCTTTAAGACAAGATAAACTTATGAACCATGTAATAACATGGATGGACCTAGAGAATATTATGCTGAGTGAATCCAGCCAAAAACTAAAGGACAAATACTGTATGGTCCCACTGTTGTGAACGGACATTCGAGAATAAACTTGAAATATGTCATTGGTAACAGAGTTCAGCAGGAGTTAGAAACAGGGTAAGACAATGGGTAATTGAAGCTGAAGGGATACAGACTGTGCAACAGGACTAGATACAAAAACTCAAAAATGGACAGCACAATAATACCTAATTGTAAAGTAATCATGTTAAAATACTGAATGAAGCTGCATCTGAGCTATAGGGTTTTTTTTGTTTTTGTTTGCTTGTTGGTTTGTTTGTTGTTGTTGTTTTTTACTATTACTACTACTTTTATTTCTTTTCTTTATATTAACATTCTATATCTTTTTCTGTTGTGTTGCTAGTTCCTCTAAACCGATGCAAATGTACTAAGAAACAATGATCATGCATCTATGTGATGATGTTAAGAATTACTGAGTGCATATGTAGAATGGTATGATTTCTAAATGTTGTGTTAATTTCTTTTTTTTTTCTTTCTGTTAATAAAAAAAAAAAATATATTGTCTAAAAACTCCAGCTTTTTAGACCCCAATCTAAAATTGGTTATATCCATTCATAAACTCTCACAGGGGAAATTGGGCCAGCCCCCCCCAATAATTACCCTTGTATTTAGGGCACCTTGAATTGTCTCAACTTTAGAGGTGCCTATTATGGTTATATTAGTAACAAGAAGTCCCTGAAGCTGATAGAAGTCACATTGTACTTTTAACTCCATCAAGGACTATGTAAGTCAGGGTTCTCCATGGAAACAGAACCAACACACACACAAATACACACACATGCACACATCACACACACATGTACATACTATGAGATTTATTGTAGGAATTGTCTCACACAAATGTGGGGATGGGCTGAATTCTATAGGACAACCTGCTAGCTGGGAACTCCAATGAAAGTTTTTAATAAATGTCCCAGGAGAAGTTGACTGGCTGAAGTAGAGATGGAAATTGTTCTGACAGCTGAAATCATCAGTTCTCTCTTTAAGGCCTTCAACTGATTGGGTGAGAGAAGTTTCACTCTTCTCTTATTACTGTAGACAGTCCCCTCAGTTGATTATAGATGTAATCAACCATAGATGCAATCAACTGACTGATGATTTAAATCCATGAAATATCCTCACAGTAACAATTAAGCCAGTGTTTGCTTTACCAAACAACTGGACACCATAATCTAGCCAAGCTGACACGTGAACTTAACCATCACAGGGACAAAAATATCTGTTGTACATTCCATTATGAGGTTCCAGTTTCCCCCTTGATGACCTGGTTTTAGGGTCTATTTTTTAGGTTCCTGCAGAATTTGGGGAAAGTGAGAAACTCTTACT
Organism: Tamandua tetradactyla; assembly: GCF_023851605.1. Taxonomy (NCBI): domain Eukaryota; kingdom Metazoa; phylum Chordata; class Mammalia; order Pilosa; family Myrmecophagidae; genus Tamandua; species Tamandua tetradactyla. Next base: position 53,316,722 of record NC_135341.1, on the reverse strand, counting down.
TGAATGTATAATTCAGAGCAAAACTGAAGCCACAGAGAACTAGATAACAGGTTATATTAAATGCCTTTAATTCTGAATAATCAACATGTTTTGATAGCTTCTAGCTAGAAAAATTTGTGGGTTTTCTTGTTGACATTCAGTTGATTTAGTCATATTTGTTAGAAATCACCATCAGGAGGTACATGTTCTTTTGTTTTTATGTGGCTGCATGGTGCCCCCTTCTCCTGTCCCTACCTTCAGCCCTTCTCTCAAGGCATAGGAAGTAATGGGGAGGTTTTTTTTATTTTGTTTTGTTTTCTTAACCTATGCTTTCTTGGGACTCTTAGAAATGAGGTCCTGTACCGGTGAAATATTTTGACACTAAAGAATAGAAACCCCCAACATAAACTGGATCGAGGAAGAAGGAAACCTTAGTTTACATAGATATAATTTGTTCTGGCTCTGGCTTCCTCAGGATTTTCTAGTTTATTCCTCCTTTTATATGTGGGCTTTGTCTTCAGGCTAGTGTCAAGATGGTCAACAAGATGCAACAGTACTGAGAGGAAGAAGAACTATCTTTCCTGTGGGTTTCCCTTTACATTGAGAAGAGTTTTTCTTAAAATTCCATCAGAATGCCAGTATTTCTCATTAGCTAAAATTGGGTTACTTGACCACTCCTTAATCAATAACTGATACGGTGGTGGCATTACCATGGCAGCTTAGACTAATTATTTTGGGTGAAATGGATATTGGAGAATCAGTCACTATTACTACTGAAGGCCCTGTATCTGTGATGATACAAGAAGATGAATTACATAGATTATTTACTCCAAGATATTAAAAACATTTAATAATTGATATGTAACATAAAATAATAATGTTCCTCTTTACTTCTACAACTAAACTATATATAGCATATATACACTAAATTATATCTCTATGTATGTATATTTATACTGCTATAGTATGTATTATATATACTATATTATATTGATATGTCACTATATAGTATACATTTAATTTATATATATTATATTTAACCTAGATATTATATAATCTAAAACCTCTTGCAAAGTATCATATAACTCAAATCCTTCATTCCATTAATGTAAAAATTTCCTAATTGATTGTTGGTTTTTAGAAATTGTTGGTGTACTCTTTTGGTTGGTGTGGCATTCACTAGATAATGGTGCCATCAGAGCTGCAAATGCACCAAACTCTTCCAGCAACTTTCCTATTACATTGACAGTCACTAGGAGAATGGGATTCTTGTCAGAACCTGAGTGGGTTCTTGCCTTTGCCTGCAGCCATTGTGGGGATAGGTCAGGCAGGGCGGATGGTACAAATCTCCTTGGCCTAGATGTTACCTGAGGGGACAGAAGGGGCTTATGCAGTTACTTTTTCCCTGGGATGTCCAGGGAAAAATTTTTCTCCAGGACTTGGTCACAATGTTCAGGAGATAGATTGTCAAATAAAGCAGAGCTCCCCAAACCCACCCGAGGGCTCTGTGCTGACATCTCTCTAGGTCCATGGGATCTGACCTTCTCCCCTGAAGCTACTCCCACCCTGAAGGGTTAAGAATTCCTTTAGGCAGGTACAGACAGATCTTCCTCAGCTTGACTGAGGAACCTCCTACCACCTGAAAGCTTTTGAACCAGGAGGCAGATTCCTAACATGTTTAAATAAAACAACGGGTAACCTGAGCAGTAAACCTCTCCCTCCCCCCCGAAAAAATATATGTATATTTATGGACCTTGCTACAAAGTGTGATTTCAGAGATAAATCTGATGTAGTAGAATTTGTATCATTAATTAATCCTATCATTTATGGAGTTTTAATGTTTACTGGCCAATATGGAAATATTTAAATGTTTGAATAGCTTCTAATGGCTTGGATCTACTGAATATTAGCTGTGTTAACACTTTTCCTCCAACCATAACATGTGACCTCTGGAAGGGGTGGGGGAAAGTTGTTGAATTATGTTGTTTGAAGCTAAATAAAAACCTTAATAATTATATATTGGGACTGTGTGTGTTTTTATGGTTGAAGGATGGACTGTGTCATCTCCTCACCCTTCATCAGAGCAGATTCTCAGCTCTGTTCAGTGTGGAAAGTGAAACTATTAACTTGACCATTGACTAGTAAGACTGATAGCTCCAGAGTATTTCACGTTCTTCCCCTCCACATTGAAGGGAAAGCATCATTTGCCATTCTTGCATTCTTATTTTTATTTTCTTTCTTTCTTTTTTTTTAAGTAACATTTTCTCTTTTGCTGGGGAACTCAAAAAGTAGACCTTATATAGAAATGTGAACTGTGAAATTTATGTATTGTAATTTATGGCCAATGTGCTTTGAAGGTGAAAAACACCCTCTAGTCATACAATGTTACTATAGCTTCTGTCTGTCCTTTTATCCACTTTTTTCCCCCTGGTTTGCTGGCTGACTTGAATAACCAGCAAGAGAGATCTGAAGAGAGAAGGAGAAATGAAGAAGCACACTGGAAAAATTCTTCATTTATTATTAACTTAAAACCCCAATTGACTTGCTTTCCCCGGGGCTGGAAACTCCAATGGGAGCCTGGAATTGGTCCAGTTAAGCTCCAAAATTCAGAAAAACAGATTGGTGAAGTGGAAAGGTTACCAAACTGGGAGACAAAAGAGTTGAATGCTATCTGTAATTTTCTGAGACCCTTAACTTTGCTATGCCTCAGTTCATACTTTAGACACTTTGTTCTCTATGTTACTTTTTGTTTCTTGCCATTTTAGGGTTTTCTTGTCTACTTTTTGTGAGACTTAAAAATATAAACAGAAAATGCCTTAGGACTATGTTTTGGTTATTTTTTGTTGTGTAACAAGCCGTCACACAACTTTGCTCACATAACTGTGTTTGTATCACTTTTGCTAATGTCTGTTTAGCCAAAGAAGTTATATGGCCAGTTAATAATTGATGGGTAAAGAAATAAATTCTATTTCTCGAAAATGGTGAAAAAAATTTGCCAATTTTGTGTTATACCTCAGACTGCATTTTGAGAAACTAGAAAACAATCATAATGGCTAACATTTTTTAGTATTTAGTTTGTCCAGGATATTATGCTAATTACTGAATTTACATGATCTCAACGACATTTCATCGTATTGTTCCACATCTTTGATGCTTCTAGTAAAAAAAAAAAAAAGAAAGTGTTAGAGCCCTGTTCTGCCTTATGCAGCAGATGTGATACAGAAAAGTTTCTTGTAAATAGAAATTTTGTAGCTTGAATTATGTTTTTAGCACAATAGGGGAGTTGGCTATTTCAGGGAACTCTGTTGTGAATTCTTTTTGAAAATAAAGAATTCTTTTGTAACACCCAAAATCACCTCCTGGTTTAGTTGCTTGGTAGGTCAAAGCAAAGGGATTTCAAATTATAGACAGCACGAAGGGCTCTGCTTCAGAGTTGAACTGCCCTAGGTACAAATCTTACTGGCTGTGTGATCTTGGACAAGTTACTCAACCTCCCTAAGCCCTGGGCCAGATTATTTCACAGAAATTCAATGAGTGAGTAGAGTGTATTTTTTCACATTATCAACTGGTAGAGTTTTCTAAAAAAAGTCACCACCTGTCTCATGGTTTCCCACTATGGAGAAGAACCTTTTGAAATATTTGTTTTTTCATTTTGAATTAGCTTGGCTTGGTTCTCTTTGTCTTTTCTTCCAAAATCTCATGTAAAGCTTTATAGCCATTTTCATTCTTTGATCAAATTCAGGAGGGTGGATGAGGAAATGAATTCATAGCTCTGTAGACATCATGGGGTACAAAGTCTGTACTAAACCAATTTAAAATAAATTAGCTGCGAATAAGGCGGGTGGTGCGTAACACAGTATATTTTAACCTGATCAGCAGAGAACAGAAAAACAATTAACAAATTGGGTAGCCATCCAGCATGTCTGAGGGCCACTGACCACAAGGAGGCCATCAAAGGGATTGCCACCAACTTCGGGTCACTGGGTGAACCTGCAGTGTCAGCAAAAAACCGTGTCTTGGGGTGGCCAATCTCCCAGTGCTATGAAAGCATGGGAAGGAATTTATAGCTGGTGAATTCCAAAAGCAGCTCTAATTAGCCCCAAGAGGCAATTGCATAAGAACTACTGAGAACATTGCAGACTCATATTTGCTTCCTTCTCTGGATTTTATATGAGAGCCGGGTAATGAATGTTCTTTAACAGTAGGAGCTGAGAGACCTTAACACTAATAGCACTCAGGAGGATGCAGCCTTCTTTATTTGCAATCCTGCAAAGATCAGTTGGATACTAGTTAGATACTATTGTTATTGTTAAATCTTGAAATTACATGCCCTCCCCCCTCACCAATTTGCATTATGGATTAAATCAGAAGAAAGGTCCACAGAGGAAGAATTTTTCCCCAATTACCTCCCCCTACCGTTACCCCACTCAATGAAGTAATGAACAATAAATGGACATTGATAGGTTTGGGATTTTTTAAAGGAGTGATCCATTAAAAAGAAAAACTTTTGGAAACAGGTTTTATTTGTATTAATAAAGAATAATAGTGTCTCTCTGACATTTACAGATTAAAATACTGTTTCTGAAGGAACTGATTTGTGCTATAGATACAACTATTGGTTCTGCTTTTCCTGAGTCTCTGTGAAAAGGTACTCAGTACATTCATTCTCTGGTTGAATTTCGGAGGGTGGCTCAGAAAATTTCTTCCTCCCTCCCTCCCTCTCTCCCTCCCTCCATCCATAAATACATGGAATGTCTAATAAGGGCAACTACTTTTCTAGGTGTTGGTCATGTAGCAGGGAGCAGAAAAGATTTGGGTGCAAATTATTCTTGGATCTTCCCTGAAACCAGTGTCCTCTAAGTGTTGCTGGTTAGACTGGAAATCCACATAGGGATCATTACAGGTAAAACCGGAGATTCACTTATATCCCCATACTTGCCCTTCCTGAACCAAGTGATATATTCCAAGATGAGACAAGAGTACAAGCTGGAATTCAGTCTGTTTTTTTTCTCAAGTCTTGTAATATTATATATTTAAACATAGGCAGTTCAAAAAGGATAGAAAAAAACCATTGCTTTCATGGCAATTTGGTTCTGACCTTGACATGTTAGCCTATCCCTGTTACTACATAACATTAATGACAGGCCTTATCCAGGAGGTGTGGCTTCAATGACTTCCTTTGGAATAGCCCCATAGGAGCTTCTTAAGATGTTGATTCTTGGGCTCCATATGAGAACTTCTAAGCCAATGTATCCAAGAAGGGAGCTAAAATTCTGCCTTTTTAATAAGGATTTCTCCTCTAATAGAGTAGATCCACAAACTGCTTTTGGGACCTGATAAAGCAGTTCTTGGCTAAATATCTCAAGCAGGCTGATGTATCCTTTGTGCCCCTCATGTGATCATGAGGGCATACGTCCTCTGTTCCTTTGACAAGAGAATCTCACTTCCTGTGGAGCAGAGAAGGATACATTAGTTGGGTTTATGCCTCTAGCTCATCCAGTCAGATGCTGGTTTTTATTTTTCAGTAAGAGTAAGAAAAATCAATTGTAGCTCATGGGTTGTGCAGTGGTACACTGACCAGCTGGCCTACCATCTTCTGCTAGTCCCAGCTGTGTACTGGTTCCAGTTCTTATCAAAATTCAGTCCTCAGCCTTTTCTTTTATCAGTCCATAGCCTTTTCTTTTATTCTATTAGTCATCATAGAGTCTTCCAAAAGATTCCTTTTTGGCCAAAGTCAGAAAGAATTGTTCTGTTGTTTGTAACCAAAGACATAGGAAAGAACATGAAATCTTGACATGTGGTTGGCGTTCTGGCTTTGGGTGAATGTCATATATGGGGAGGAAATGAGGATCTTTCTGTTGCATAGTCCATGAAGGGAAAGTCTCCCCTGCCCTCCACACCATCTCCAGATATGGAGTATTGTGTTTCTTCTCTATCCTTGGGCAACTACTGTGAAAATGTATTTGTATGTCTGTTTCTCTTTCTAGGTTGTATTTGACAAGGACTCTGTCTTATTCCTGTCTCTGGTTCCCAGGGCTCAGCAAAAGGCTTGGAACATAGGCAGCTACATGTGTGACTGTGAAACGAGATTGCACATAGGACCTGAGCTGTGATGTAGGGGCTGGGCCTCAACTGGGACCCGAAGTCCCTCACTGTGAGCCCCACCTGTGCTTTCTACCAGTCCTGCACTTCCTAGGTGAAAATAACTAGGTTTCAGATGCCTTTAACTGGGCCATTATCCTTAGTTTTCAAAGCCCTGGTGTCTCTTATTGGCTTAGGAGTTTGTATGTTTCTTGCATTAATTTCTCTTATTCAGGATCAAGTTTTATTTTTTGTCCCTCCTGTGTCTATTCTGTGTTAATGGCATGGTAGACAAGAGAAAAATATCCATCTTTAAACTCCACAGGACCTCTAGAAATAAAACTTTCCAATTAGCATTCTTTCCTTGGCAGCACAACTTTGTGATTAAAGAACTTCATTGGCTTTGGAAAGTTTTAGAATTAAAACCGAGTACTAACAGAGACCCAGGGGCAAGACCTCATGAATAGAGGCCAGAAAGGAAAGAGGAAAAGCAGATGGAGCCAATGAAAAAGAGAGAGACTGCCATTTCTGGAGAGGCAAAAGAGGACAAAAATAGCCTGCTGAGATAATTTGCTTTCCGGCAAACTAGTCTGGGGCAAGTTATGTAGCAGGAGTATGGCCTGAGTATCAGGAAATTCTATGGAGCTCGTCTTTGTTCCTGCTTTGTGAAATGCCACTGAATCAATCAAGCAAAATTGCTTCCTCTAGAAACTCATTTCATGGACTGGATGTGCTCTGAAATACTGCATCTCAAGCAGATATACTCGGACCATCAGAGGTCGGCTTGGTAGGATGGGTAGGTTGAATGTGACTGGACTAGATTCCTCTGTAAATCCGCCTGCTCAGATTTACATCATGACACAGTCCAATTCACCTGTCTGCTCCAATCTACTGCAGCTCCATAGTACTCTGTGGTCTCTCACATCCATGCTTTTGCATGCAATATTTTCTTTGTCTTGGAGTGTCTAGAACTACTTTTCCCCTTGACATAAGTTGTGTTCCCTAGAAGCAGAGACAAACACGGGATTCACATGCATATTATTTATTAAGAGAATGGTCTCTGGAGAAGGATTAGGAAGGAAGCAAGAGAAGGCAGGGAGAGGGAGCTAAGTGAGGCAGCAGTATCAACTAATTCTACAGGGAACTCTAGAGTGTGATTTGTACTATAAAGATGGTTTCACCTTGAAGCAAGAGTCCTTTTGAACCCCACTGTCAGTCACTGGAGGTGGACTGTCCCTGGGGGTGAGGGAGGTATAATTTCCCAGGGGATACAGCTCCCTGTGGCCAGGAGCACTTGTTATGAGAATCAGTAGCTGTGAACCTTTGCAGCCAACATTCACAGCAGCTGGACGTGTCCTGGTAGAGGAGATCTGGGCTGGGCACCAACAGCATCCTCTATCCCCCATCTGCACCTTGCTGAATTCTGTTCATTTATTTTTTAAGGCTTGGCTCTGGCCACATGTTCTTTGGCCACTTCTTTCCTCTCTGGCTGGATTAGGTGTGCCTCCTGGACTATCTAGCCTCCACTAATGCAATTAGCTCACTGTGTTGTTAATGGATCTACATGAATATCTCTCCCTCAGTTTGTCAGGTACTTGGTGGCATAAAATCACCTTTCAAATCTCTATTTATTATGCCTAATAAAAGTATGTACAGCATAATAGGTGTTTCATAAAATTGTGTTGAGTTAATTAATAAAATCTTGGTTCATCTGTTGGTTTTCTGTGTGATCAAGGTCATTTACCTAACTTTTGTAAGCACACATTTCAACTTCAATAAAATAGGGAGTAATATATGACTGCTGGTTTTTTTAATATTATTGAGAGGGTTAAACCACCCGTTCCATCTAGCCATCAGGCAGGATAGTCATGGAAAGTGTCCCTCCTGGGCTGCTCTATCTCTTTGCACATTGGCCAGTTCTGACAGGTCATTTTTGTTTGGGGCTGAAATCTGTCTATCAGTAACTACCCCTATTAGGTCCTAATTTTGCCTCCTGGAGCCACTCAGAACAAGTCTGCTCCATGTTTCATGTGACAGCCCTCACAGATTGTTTCAGGGATTGTTGCTGTCTCATCTGCTGTTCTCACCTCTTGCTGACAGTTGCAGCCAAACCTTTGAAGTTTGTCTCCTTCCTTCTTCTGTTGTCATCATTTCCCTCAGTTACCTAAACAAGATAGAGGGAAGCTGAACTTTTTTTTTTAATTACCAGAAGAATAGTCCTTGTAAAGGTCTTTTGAGAATATATATATCATTTTTTTCTGTTTTTCTAATCCTGCCAACCCACAGAGGAAATTTCTTCTTAGAAAGACCCAACATTCCTCCATTCTTCCTTAACAAAATCTAAGTGATTAGTGACATCATATCCAGGACTGACTTTTTACTTTTCTGAATAGAGTATGATTATATTAGGGTGAGGAGGAAAAACCACTGCACCAGGGGCTACAATGCCTGGAACCTACTTCTAGTCACCTTAATTAGCTGTATGACCTAAGGAAATTTATCTCTTGGTTCTGGAGAGGTTACTGCGGCTTTCAGGGAGTAAGAGAAGTAAAGACAGATGGAAGTGGATAGAATGAACAAATATCAAAGGACCAAAATTGAAAAGATTTGATGATGTTTTGGATGAGGGGAGAAATGATGAGGGAGGGAGAGGAATCAAGGATGACTTCTGGAGCCTGTAGGAACTCTAGCATGTTGGGTAGAGGGGAAGACCCTACAAGGAAAATAGGAGCAGCCAGGGAGGGAGTGCGGAGACTGGGAGGTTATGGAGTCACGAGAGCCCAGGAAAGACACCAGATGAAAGGAATGGTCTTCACTGTGGCTAAGATTTCAATGAGATAAAGACTGAAAAATATCCATGGAGAAGCCATTGACGATCTTAGAGCCTTTTCTTAAGCCCATGATGGGAGTGGAAGACAGAGTGGAGTGAATTGAGGAGTGAGTGGGAGGGGAGCATATGGGGACTGCAAGGATAGTTAACGTTCTGGAAAACTTTGGCTGTGAGGAGGAGGAGTTAGTGTTATAGCTACAGGAAATGTGGGGTGGAGGGAAGATATTTTTAAGGTGAGGAAGATTTGAGCCTGTTTAAGTGATTTGGGGAAGGATGTGACTGAGAGGAATAAGCTGACTCTATAGGACAAGACAAAGATGAGGTATTCAGTCCCCTAAAACCATACCAGAGAAGGGATCAAGAATGCAGAAGGATAGACTGTCCTTGGCAGGAGAAGTTTCAATGCCTCAAATGTCACATCAGGAACATGTATTGCTATGGGGCTATGCTCTTACCAGGTCAGCTGCTATTTATTCTCCCATCCCTACCCACAATATCTGCTAGATAACTTCTCTCTGGACCTCAGTTCAGGGTAGCATGAACTCAAAGTGTTCATTAGAGGGAGCAGGTTAATGTCCCAGGACCTCATAGGCAAGCCCTAACTGTTTGGGACTAAACCTCTTGCCAACTCTGCTAACACAGTGTCTGAGCAGTCCTGGTGCTTCTTCCAAGTCATCCTGCTTACTTGCCCTTTCAGGAGTCCACTGTCACCTATTTCCCAACTTTGTGTGGTGCTAACTCACAGTGGACTCTCTCTCCCTCCTCTTGGAATAATTGGACAAGCTACTATTGCAGTGTATGTGATAGTCTCATTTCCCCTGATATGGCCCAGGCTCCTGAGTCTAAGTTCACAATGAGTCAGCATTCTCTACTGTTCTTGGCTAAACCAAATGAAGTTACCTTTCCCATGTGCCTAGTTTACAGAAGGGCCTAAAGAGGACATCTTCTTCAAATGTACTAAGTAGCTTTGAGGGCCATTTAATTTAAGTTCAAGGTGGTTGACTGGATTCTATCGGTGTTAATGAAAGCTGATCATAGCGTCATGCTAAAAAAAAAATCAGAGAAGCAAATAAATGCTAATTAACTAAGAGCTTTAATATGGTCATATGTGTACATGGATAACTAGCTACCTAACGGCCTAAAGACAGAACCACAGACTTTCTTAAAGCAAGGAGAAGTTGCAAGTCAATAAAACATTCCATTCCTGTGCCACCCTATGCTCACTCATCCAACCCAATGATGATGAAATGCACACTGACAGGAGCAATAAAGAAAAATAATAACATTATCACAGGATCAATGTCTATTGCTGGCTTCATAAATAAAGGACTTGGCTTCCCGTTGATGTTTAATTTTTGTAAATGCCTCTGGAAATGTAAGTGGCTGTAGGAAAACATTATCCTGAGATAATGTTCAATTTCTCCCAACATAAGCTCTTAAACCTTGGACGTGTGCAGTTTTCATTCTGGGACAAATTCAGGAGAACAAATCTCTTTGAAACAGACTGTGGCAGATTTATTTTAAATAGGCTGGCTTTAGTGTTGCAGGTCTAGGGGATGGGACAGTACAAGGCACTTGGAACTACAAGGGATCCTGCTTTCTCTGTGCCTTTTTCTGGGGTATCAATCAGCAAAATGGGAAGACTTTATCTTCTTTTTCCATGTCCCACGGCTGATGCTGCAGCATGTGCAGCATTTTAAGTACAGGGGTACAAGGGCGGAAGTCCCAAAGGGCCTGCAAGTCTCTCTAGGACATTGTGATATCCTAGCATTTTGTTCTTCATACCTTTCTTTATCTCATCCCTTTGGCATTGACTCAAATCCCTGGGGCTGCATAATCAGCACCTGGCTTGAATAACAAAGAAACTCCTAATTGCCCAACTCAGTAAAGCCTTAGAGTACTTTGAAGTCAGACTCATAGATGTTAAAATTGAAAGGAAGTTTCCTCAAGAGATTTTCTAATCTAGTTGGACTCCTTAATGCTTCCGCAGGTAAGGTATAAATGCCCCATTCCTAAAAAGTTTTGTACATGGAGGTAATTAGAATAGAGGGCAGGGAACTGCTACCTAAATCTTCTACTCTTTAGGGCAGCAGCTCTCAAACTTGAGCTTGCATCAGAATGACCTGGGGGCTTGCTAAAACACTCTTTGCTGGGTCCAAGCCCCAGAATTTCTGATTCAGTAAGTATGGGATGGAGCTGAGGACTTTGCATTTCTAATGGGTTCCCAGTTGACAATGATGCTGCTGGTCTGGAGACTATACTTTGAGAACTGCTTTTCTGGAGTTCTCTCTCTGCTTAATGACCCAGAAGCTGGGTTGTCTCAACCAACAAGTGTCTTCCTCAATCTATGGGCTCAATACGCGATACAGAGCTATATGATACTTTGTAAAGTATCCTAACTAGGATGTCAGGATTCTATTCCAGCTACACCAAAGCTATGTGGGTTTGAAAAGATGAGGGATTCCTCACATATCCTGACCTCTGACCTCAGATCTTTTAGCTTGAGAGGAGAACTGTCACCTTCCTGGGAATTTGAAATAGAAGGCAATTTGTGACAGCCTTTCTGTCATCTGAACAGCTGGGCTTGCACTTGCTGTAGTAGTAACTCAGTGCCTTCTGGACCTGACAGTAATGAATGACAATGGGTTCCACTAACATTCCATCAAAGTCTGCATGGTGGAGTCCTCAGTCACTGAGCCCAGTGCCCTAGGGCCCTTCCTGTGAAGGCATCTGCTGGATTGGGAGACATTTGAAAAGTTGGCAATTAAGTGGCAAGAGTGGTGGTGGAGGGAAAGGGACATGCAGCGTGGGGGTGGAATCTTCAATACTTAGCCTAGAGAGGTAGCGATGAGGTTATGGGGGTAATTGGGTAAGGAAGGAAGGTTGAAGAAAAAGGGAAGGATCTTCAGTCCTAAGAATTCTGGACCATTATCCCACCTCCCTTTTCCATTGACACAGGTATCTAATGAGAAACTCCACTTGTCTTTAGAATGCAGCTGCAATCCCGACCCACTTGAATCAAAGCAGCAAGAACACTTAGGCTCTTTTCAGGGTTGTGTATTCTAAATATTCTTGTATGTATTATATTTTGTGTAAAAGATGGAAAAGAAAAATACTGAAAATTTCAAGTCATTGTCTTCCTTACAAAGTTTTGGCAAGCTTTTTTTTATCCCTCTCTGTTTCAACTTCTATCTTTCCCCCTTTGTACTTTTCTCTGGTTCCTTCTTCTTTGGTTCCTCTTTGAGAAATGCAGATTTCTCCTCTTCTGTCTGCCTTCTTTTCCAGTCTTTGATTTTTGGGAGCAGGCTGTGCAGGCAGTTATGAAAAGCAAGGTCCAGTTCCTAGAGCCATTTCTCTCCCACGCGGCTTGTATTTCAGCCAAAACAAAACCCCTCACTTCTATTTTGCTTACTTTAAATGTTACTAAAGTATAACATACATACAGAAAAGTGTGCAAATCATACATTTTCAACTTGATGAGTTTCATAGAGTGAACACATGATGACTAGAACCCAGATCAAGAAACATAAGATGACCAGCATCCCAAAAGCCCACTCTGTTCCCCTTTCAGTAAAAGTTCCCCCACCCCAGGGATATCCAGTATTCTGGCTTCTAACACCACAGATTAATACTATTTTGCATCTGGCTAGTTTTGCTCAATGTTGTTTTGTGTGAATAAAAAAAAAAGTGAAATTCATTCACTTTGTTACTTGTAATTGCTCATTTTCATTGTGCTCTGTATGTTTGTTTGTATGTATAATGAACATATTACACTTTATTCTGTTGATGGGTGTTTGGGTTTTTCTAATTTGAGGTTGTTTTGAATTGTACTGCTATTAACATTCTTTTACATGCCTTTGCATATCCTCTTTCTCTTGGATTTATACATGGGAGTGGTTTAATAGGATAGGCATATATTCAACTTTAGTAGATGCTATTAAACAGTTTTCTAAAGTTTCTTCATCAATCTATATTCCAATCAGCTAAGTTCAAGAGATCCAGTTGCTTTGCAGCTCTGCTGACACTGGATGTTTTAAATTTTAGTCATTATGGTGGGTGGGTGTTGATAGAACATTGTGAATTTAATTTGTGCTTCTTCAGTTGTCAGTAAATTTGGGCACCTTTGAATGTTTATTGGCCATTTGAATACCCCTTTTTTTGTGAAATACTTGTATTTTGCACATTTAAAAACTTAGATTATCTGCCTTTGTTTATTGCTTTGTGGGAATTCTTCATAACTCTGGATATGAGTTCTTTGATAGTTATACTAGTATAATTGTCTTCTCCCATGCTATGGTTTGCATTTCTACTCCATTCTATACTTTTGTCAACCTGATAATTTAAACTCTATTTGGTGACTTTTTCTCCAATCCCCTTTCTCCCAGAGTATTTTCCACTCCCCTGTCCTCCCACAGTTTCTGTCCAAACTTCTCTCATAGAACTTGCCTCTTTTTTACTTACAAAGATCCCCATGCTTGCCTTTCACCCCTTGCTGCCCATGGGTTTCTTAGGAACAAAATGCCTCTAAAGGGAACCAGTGGCTGCCTTTTTTGTGGAGGTTCTGGGTATTTTGGTAGCTTTTTTTTTCACTTTGTGCTGATCTATTCCCTACCTTTCTACTTTGCATTACTTTTGTAATGAAAACATACCCACCAGGGATGAGTCCAGAACCAGCATCAAGAGATTGAGAAAGCCTTCTTGACCAAAAGGGGGAAGAGAAATGAAACAAAGTAAAATTTCAGTTGCTGAGAGATTTCAAACAGAGTCAAGAGCTTATTCTGGAGGTTATACTTATGCATTATATATATATATATATATCCGTTTTTAGTTTATGGTGTATAAGAGTGGCAAGAGGGAAGTACCTGTAAACTGTTGAGCTGTGTTTCAGTAGCCTTGATTCTTCAAGGTGATTGTATAACAATATAACTTTTATAGTATGACTATGTAATTTTGAAAACTTTGTGTCTGAGGCTCCTTTGATTCAGTGTATGGACAGATGAGTAAAAAAATAAGGATTAAAAAATAGCAGGGACTAAAGGGTAAAAAATTGGGTAGATTGAAATACTAGTGGTCAATGAGAGGGAGGAGTAAGGGGTATGGGATGTATGAATTTTTTCTTTTTTCTTTTTCTGGAGTGAGGCAAATGTTCTAAAAATGATCATGGTGATGAATACACACTAGTGATGATATGAGCCATTGATTATATAATATGGTTGGACTATATGTGTATAAGATTTCTCAAAAAATATATATATATATATAAATATAAAAATATATATATATATATGAAATACACACACACATACACATCTTACCTTGGAGAAAAGAAATGCATATAATTATTGTAACCTGGTTCCTGTCCCATCTCCAACACTGTGTGTTGGACAGAAACTTTCATTTTAACATGCTGAAAAATGAATTCCCCTGTTTTTTTCTTCCCACCAAGGCTGCTTTTTTTTTTTCCTGATCTCTGTGCTAGGTATGTGGCAGCAGTACTATTGCACAGAAATCAAGGATAGCAGGAAGTCACTCTAACTTCTACCTTTTCTTTCACATCCTTCTGCTACTTCCAAACCATCTTTCCTAGTTTTACTGTCTAGTCTACTTGCCTCTTTCTGTTCTCTTGGAAAGTTTTAACAGCTTCTTAAATGGTTCTCTTGTGTACCTCACCCCAATTTACCTTAACTGCTACCGCTAGCACTTAAATTTTGTTCTTAACATTTTATCTCTCTGTTCCAAAGTTTCCATGGCTCCAAACTAATTCCCTCAATGAGCTATAAACTCAGGCAGGTATTTTAATAGTCTCCATGTTCTTACCTCAAACTCCCCTGAGTCTTATTCTTGCCTTTCTGGAGGGTGGGATCAGAGTGAGAATCCTGAGACTGGTCGCATCTCAGTGTGATGATGGGATAACTGGACCAGCCATTGGGAGCTCAATGAAGGATCATAAATGGGCACCATTCTCTGGGGCTAGGGCCAGTGCAAGGGGTCCTCATATATTTCAGTGAACTCTGTCTGGGGGTGTGACCTGTGGCAACCATAGCCATTTTTCCTGATCTTCTCCTAACCTCTCTGTTGGAAGACAAGGAAGAAAAGTGAGGCAAAGCCCAGAAGACTAAGGTAGCAGCGATGCCTATATGGGTATCTCAGTTCTCTCTGAACCTGCTTTCTGATAAGCTGATGTTAATGATACAGTTAGCTGCATTTATCCATATCTTAATATACAATTATGGCTGTTTTACATAATCTAAGCATTTTATAGTCGTTGCATTTAATGATCTCAGTGTCTTAGATACAGCATTGAGTTAGAAACAACCATCACATTTTAAAAGAAAAAACTGAGGCTGAGGGAGGTGAACTTCCAAGTATAACAGGATGTCCTGGGATCATATGAATCATCTACTGGGTGAAGGTGCAGCAGGAAAAATTAGAAAAGGTCAATTCCAACGTCAGCTGGTACATTTCTGGGAGGAAAGGTATTTCCTTATGTGAGTGTTCGGAGCGTGACCCACTAGACTTCTGTGGAGTGTCCCAGCTATCCTTCAAGGTCTTTCTTATAGTAGCATCATCCCAGCCTCAGTCAGCATGGTAAAATCCTGAGACTTTCCCTTATGTGGAAACCACTGACAATCATGTCCAGTGCCCATCCTCTGAAGATCGGAGTATGGACATGGCTCCACTCAATGTCTCCTAAATGAAAAGGAAAACCTAAGGTTCTCTATCTTCCTACTCCACTGAACACACAGAACTCAATCAAGAGGCCATACCACATTTAAATGTCTGAAATTAAACCTGGAGTTGAAGCAGCGGCATCTTATTGTTTTTAATTAGTGCAGAACATGAAAACCTCTTTGGAGAATCATTATTTTACTTCTATGTGTAGAAGGCCAAATTGCTTCCCTACTTCTTGGATCCAGGAAAATGACAGGAGACTCTTAGCCCTGCCTGTCAATCAGACATGGGGCTGTCTTTAACTTCTGCCATGGTTAGGGCATGGTGTCAGATTTAATTCTAAGGGATGCTTCTTCAGGGTCCCAGTTTTCATAGTTCTCAGCTGTACTTTTCTTAATAAAAGAGTAAGAGGCTCAAAGATGAGTAACTATAGTTACCATTTATTAAGCACTTTCTGTATCAGTTAAGTTTTCTTTTTTTTTTGTAGTGAACAATCAAAATTGGTTGGAGCAGAAGGTCAACTTATTAAAGGATGTTAGATTGTGTATAGACTCACCAGCAAAGCTAAAGAATGAGGCTTGGAGGCTGTGCAGCCAGGAGCAATGCCTGAGGTCTCACTGCAGAATTTTTGGTAAAGGTGATATCACAGCTGCATCTTGGGCACAGCTGGAACTAGTAATACTGAGCATTGGATGCCATATTTCATTTTCCCTGCAATAACAGTGGAAGGTAAATACTATTGTCTTCATTTTACAGATGAAGTAACTGAAGTTCAGAGAGGTTAGGTAGCTTGTCCCCAAAGTTAACTGGAAACTCTAAACTGAGATTTCTGTGAAGGAAGGGACTATATTGGTTTTACTTTTCACTGTAAGCTCAGTACAGTGCCTGATTCATACTAGTACTACATATAGTTATGGATAAATAAATGGAGAAAATGGTGAAGGATAATGTTTATTGTGTATTGTGTTCACCTGACTTGAATAGTGCCTACCCCTGTCCCCCCACTGCCTTTGGTACCACATCCCATGTCTCTGGCTGAAGGATTGAGCAAGTGACTCAGGTTAAGGCAATCATAATATTGTATCTTCTTGATTACGGCGATTGGTCTCAAAGTTGGAAGAATGTGAATTTGGCCAGATGACGCACTCTATGGAGAAAGTCAAACTGCAATATGAAAAAATAAAGCCAATGTGCAGAGAGAAGACAAGGCAGAATTTATTATTCATTTTTCCCTATATATATTCATATATATATAATAATATATTAGCAATATTGTCTCTTATAAGCAAATATTTTGCTTTAGCGAAGAAAGGTAGGTTGAAAGTGGTGACTTGTCTCAGGAAATGATTTTAATTTTGTATGTCAACTCCAGTGCCCCATTGGATGTATGTACCTCAAAAATTGAATCAAAGTCTACGTCTATTCAATACGATTTCTTTTCACCTTGGCAAGCCTCCATCCATCTTACCTTATCCGTTTTTGAATGGAGTGTACATAACTGCATTTTCTACATCTCTAAAGCTTTGCTCATTGAGTTTCTCTGGGATCTGTTTGTTTTTGCTGGCTCAAGGCCACGAGGGTGATGGAGGTTGGAGGAAAGCAGGTTGCAAGGTGGATAGTACAGGTTCTGGCGCCCAGGGTAGGTTTCATTTAGGGCATCTGTGAGCACTTTCCCCCTGATAGCAGACTGTTATATAGAGCTATTTTGGTGGCCAAAAACAAAGCACTCATTTTGACTAAGACTAACTCCAATAATGGGGATTATTGTGAAGTTTCAGTTGTTAATGAGAGACCCAGGCTTCTTTCTGGAGCATAACCATGGAATGGGACTCTGTGCACTCTGGAATGCAATTTGGGAATTAAATGTTTACTTTACCCAAGGTAGCTCTTGCCTCAGGCTGTCTCCACACGTCCTTGTAGTACTAGGATTTCTTTT
This sequence comes from Tamandua tetradactyla, assembly GCF_023851605.1. Taxonomy (NCBI): domain Eukaryota; kingdom Metazoa; phylum Chordata; class Mammalia; order Pilosa; family Myrmecophagidae; genus Tamandua; species Tamandua tetradactyla. The sequence continues at coordinate 53,299,224 of NC_135341.1, read as the reverse complement.
TTAACAGGACTCAGTTTTCCTCTGTGTATTAGTTAGGGTTGTCTAGAGAAGCAGAACCAACAGGAGATATTTGTAAATATGGGATTTATAAAGGTGTCTCATGCTACCATGGAAATGAAGATTTCAAAATCTGTAGAGCAGGCTGTGAAGCTGGCAGATCTGATGAAGGGTCTCGACAAACTCCTCGGGAGAGGCTTGCTGGCTGAAGAAGCAGTGAAAAATTCTCTTTTTCTTTGATAGTCTTCAACTAATTGGATTATCTTGTTTGCAGGAGACATGTCCTTAGTTGATTGCAGATGTAATCAGCCACAGCTGCAGTCAACTGACTAATGATTTAATAAACCAGCCTTGCAATTTATCAACCAGCCATGAAATATCCTTACAGCAATGGTTAGTCCAGTGCTTGCCTAACCAGACAACTGGGCATATCACCTGGCCAAGTTGACGCCAGAACCTAACCATCATACTCTATTTCTACTCCAGCTCCAGCACTGATAGCAAGACCCTATCCCTTACTACTTCCATAAAGCACTTGCTGGCCTAGAGATTGTCTTCCTAGGGTTTAGTATCATTTTTTAGTCCCATCAGTTCTTGTAAGGGGACTAATATCACATGGTAGGAATATGGGGACTTGTTGCAATTAAACTCCTAGGTCTGTTTCCTCTGCAGGGGCTGCAGGTGGAAAGAAGGCATTCTGAAGCTTCAGTTATGCCTTACAAATGATTTGTTGATGACTCTAGTCCAAAAAGTATCTTGGGTTACTTTATGAAGGCATCACGATTCATGAGTGTAGCAGGTACTTGTCATGTACCAAGCCACAACCTCTTGGATACCCTGATTCCCTGATTCTTGTCTATTGCCAGAAGTTTCTTGAAGAAGTCAGAGAGGTTGATGTGACACATCATGGAAGACCTCACATACCACATGTGTACAAATGGCAATCACTTGAACTTTCTGGGTATAGAATTGGATGAATGTGTTAGTCTTAGATGTCCATCAGGAACAACTGCAGAGCTGGCCCACCTGAATGAGACTGTCTGGAGTACCATCTGGGCTTCTGGAGTTCTAAACAGCAGTCAGGAATGAAACCCAGGAACTTGGAGGCTTTGAGAGCTCTGTTGATACTGACTAGCAAAGGGCCCTGTTGATATTGACTGGCAAAGGACCCAATGTAATCTCTATCTGTAGTGAAATTCCACTTCAGTCTCATAGGATGTGTGGGTCTTCTCATTTCAATGCTTGCCAAAGCCTCAGGAACACCCTAGATCCACACATCAGTACATCTCCTGGGGATCTGAGCTTTGCCTATCTCTATACTTGATGGATAGAGCTGCTCAGTGCCCTTGTCCTTCCACATCCATCTCTGGACCCAGCTCTGTATCTAATCCTTTCAACTCCAAAGCTTTGATGAGTAAGTTTCCATTTTCCAGGCCCCTGGATGCTCCTATATTTGGCTGAAGACTTCTTTGAGCATCTCTCACATTCCCAGGATGCTCAATCTCTGTGCCTTTGTTGTCCTCCCTGGGTTACTGGCTTTTCTTTCCTTCTACATCATAAGGAAAGCAGCCTGCTGCTGCTCCAACCTATTGCTGCTTGCTTTAGTAATTTTGCTTTCATAATGAGGCTAATTGTAAGTTTTATTGACAGACTTATGCCACAGGAACCTTTCTTGAATCAATTAAAATAAATTTATCTCACCATGATTAACTTTAATTAAGGGATGCTTGCGACATCCAGCAAGTAACCATTCACATATGTTTCAATTAATATTTGTACCCTCTTTTGTTGACAAATGATCTATTGTACTTAAAATTAATTAAATGTTAGCATGGTCCCAATTAACATTGCATTAACAATAAAAGATGCTTTGATTGTTAATCCTAAGCAAAATCTGTAACAATCTAGCATTTACGATGTGCAGCATATGTTATTTGAATATGTGAGGCCTGACCTTCTCGCAAATATAGTGGACTACCCTGTCAAGATGTAAGGCTATATTTAAAGCCATTCAAAATCTTGAAATATTTGGCTCCAAGACTTTAGATAAGCAGAAATTAATAAAGCCTTGTCCATCTAGAAATAGTCATCTTTCTCTGAGTATTCTGATAAACTAAAATTTAATGTCTCTAGATTATCATTACTTCATATATAAAACCTTTTGATTTTATTCAATATTTTATTTCTGTCTTCTTCATCCCTAATAGTCTCATTCCTCTCTATCTTGAGTGTTTCTTTACCTAAATGCTACTGTGCTATAAATTCCAAACTGCATCCTTCATTTCTCACCCAACTTTTTGTTTTTGAGACCCATCTAAGTAGCATATTCTATTACTCTGTCATATGGCAGATATTTGCTTATATGCATATGCAAAAATTGTTCTTTCATGCTCATGTTGATAAGCATTTGGATTATTTTAAATTCTTTGCTTTCACAAGCAAGGCTAGGATGGATATCATTGTGAACCTGAATTTAGATACCTGTCTGGAAAGCAGTCATTGGGTCTTAGGATAAGTACAAATGGTATTCCAGAATTGATCATACTTTAAATAGGAGGAAAAAGAGATCTAAGTAGTTTCTCTGAGATTAAGTTTCTAGCTAGGCTTGATCTCAAATGTTCTGAATCTTGTCAACTATTTATTCCACAATATCTACCACCTCAATTTTCCTAAGTTTACTGGAATTTTCTAAGGAAAATTTCTCCAATATCATTGTTTTATAGTGCTATAGCTTGGAATGGTTCTCATTTAAGTTACCTTAGTTAACCAGTCAATATTCAGTATATAAGTTGGAGATGACACTGAGACATATACAGTGATTATCAGGCAGTGGCATTGGAAACGTAAGCTCAAACTGTTCTCGCCAAAACATCTACCTTTAGTATTGGGCAAAAACCTATGAAACCAGTCATATGTTTTAGAGTAGGTGATAGAGATATAACATTTATCAACTTGAGCTTCAAAGTCTCTCACAAAAGGGGATAAAACACTGCTTCAGTGATCAAAAAGCATAATTCTGAAGTTTATCTTTACAAGTAAGCTTGCCCTGAAGGGTGCAGATGTGTGTATCTTTAAGAGATATAACGATAAAATGACATACATCCAAGATTTTAAGTAGTCTTTTGAACTTTATATTTCTTTTGGGTGTTTGGATATTCACCTGCTAAAATGCTATCCATGGATAAAATATTCTCCTTCCCTCTCTCCTCTGCCTCAGTTCACATTAATTCCCCAAGTGTTAATTGAGCAACTAATTGTGTCCAAACCTGGATTACAGGCACAATGTATAATCCCTGCTCTTATAATGCAAGATAGTTGGTGAAAAGTGACAAATTTAGGTCCTAAGCAAATTATTGTGGGTAACCAGAGGAGAAAGCCCCTGAATTAGTGAGGGTGAGTGTTAAGGAGGAAGGTAATATTTGAGCTGGACTTTAAAGAATGTGTAAGAGTTGGTTAGGCAGGTAGGCATCATAAGGACAGAAGACAGCAGAGCCTTTCTCCCTCCTCTTACATATATATTCCTACCCCAATTTCCTCTACCCGTACAATAACCTCATGTTCAGAAATAATCCAGTATCCCCCAGGGAAGAAGAACAAATGTTCTACATTGCACCATGCTAAGCATACCCCTCTGGTACTTGTGCCTGTGAAATGCATTTCACGCCTCATCTGTTCTCTAAATGAGATGTGAAAGCAGTTTACACCTTCTTTACATTTGTGCTGTTTTACAGAACAGTGTAGATACAGCTCCATCCAAAGTAATGAAATGAGATCAGTCATCCCTTTCTCTCCTTGAACTGAATCCACACAGCTCTTCAGATCCTCCCTGGCCAGTGGTGACTCTCGGGCAGTCAAAAAAAGACTGTTGAGAGGGAGGGTTTGGTGTAGGGAACAGCTGGTATTCAGTTCCTCTTATGGGGAGGAAATGGCCTTCCTTTCTAGCCAAAACTCTTTACTAAGATATAATTTACTTATAGTAAAAATGCAGAAATCTTAAGTGTAGAGCAAAATGAATTTTAACTTTGGCATACACGTGTGTAAACAAACCCAGATCAGTTTATAGAACATATATATCACCTCTGAAAATTATCTCATGACCATTTACAGTCAATAGCCTCCCTTCTCAGAGGTAACCACTTCCCTGACATTTGTCACTGTAGATAAGTTTTGCCTATTCTAAAACTTCATATTAATGAAAACAAAGTGTGTACTGTTTTGTGCCTGGCTTCTTTTGCTCAAAACAATGTCTGTGAGATATCTGCTATGAATATTCTTATTCTAGCTTTTGTAGACATATACACTCATTTTTCTTGGGTACACATCTAGGAGTGGAATTGCTGGATTGTAGGATATACATATTTAGCTTTATTAGAAACTATTGAACAGTTCTCCAAAATGATTGCACCATTTTACATTCCCACTAGTAGTGTATGAAACTTCTGGTTCTTTTGTTGATTCAAGGTAATAATATTGCTTTGGAAATCACTGTTGCAATCTCATTTAGGGAACACAAGGGAAGACAAGATTGAGTATTTTGAAAGAGAACTAAAACATGAAAAGAGTTCTTATGTGTGGATCTTTATTGTCTCAAAAGATATCTCTTGGAGGTCCTGGTTTTGCGTAACACGCACTATATTTAAAAGTGTATGACTTTCTTGTCTCCTTTAAACATATGCCTAGATGATGTAATAGCAGTGCTAGGAATTATATTCCAATAACAAACAAGTAGGCCATTTGCCTACCATCACCAATACTAGGCTGATAATGTTTCTAGTTTTTGCCAAACTGATAAATAAATATATCTTACTTTTTGTATTAGTTTGAAAGCTGCTGGAATGCAATATACCTTAATTGGAATGGCTTTTATGAAGGAAATTTTATAAAGTTACAAGTTTACAGTTCTAAGCCTATGAAAATGTCCAAACTAAGACATCCAGGTAAAGATACCTTAATTCAAGGATGGTTGATGGGTCTAGAAGCCCTCTTTCAGCTAGGTAGTCATGTGACTGGCACCTGCTGGTGCCTTGATTCTGGGCTCTGTTGCTTTCAGCCTCTGTTCCTGGAGGTGGGGGAAGTTCCTCATAAGTCTTTCATCTCTTGGCCTCCCTTGGCGCTCTCCAGATTCTGGCTTGCTTAACATCTTATGGCAACATCTGCTGGGCTCCAGGCATCTAATAAACACCTGTGTCTCTGTTTTCCAAGTGTTGGCATCTGTGTCAACTCTCTCTCTGTAGTTTCTGTTGGCTCTCTTCAAAATGTTTCCTCTTTTAAAGGACTCCAGTAAACTCCATCTGGTCAAAAGGCCACACCCACAATTGGGCATGTCATATGTCATATCTCTGTGGAGATAATTTAATCAGAAGTTTCCATCTGATGGTATTGGGGTACATAATAGCTTCAAACTGGCACACTTCTGTTTTAATTTTTGTGCTTTTGACATTTAATGGCATTGAGCATTTTCTTTGTTTTTTGATTTTTGTATTTTTCCCTTTGTGAATTGACTCTTCATGTCCTTTGCTCATCTTCTTGAGTACTTGTCTTTTTCCTGTTGATGGTTAAAATGCTTTATATTAACAATTACTGGCTGAATGCTTTTCTCTCATTTTATTGTTTAACTTCCTTTTTTGATAAATGACTGTAATTATCTTTAAAGATGTGAGCTGCTTATCATAAAACATTTAAGCAATAGAGAAAAGCTCTAAGAAAGATGAAAATCCTTCCATATCCCACTTCCTAGAAATAAAGCAAAAAGAGTAAAACAGAAATAATCAATAAAAATCTAATGAATATTACTTCAGACATCTCTCTATGCAAATATAAGATAACTAAATAGGTTTATAGACAAATAATTGCCTTAAAATTGCAATTTTATTTGCAAAAAATAAGTTGCAATTGACTTGACTGCACTTAAGGTAAATATATCTTCATTATAAAATAAGTTGGTCCTAAAAGGATCTGTATTATGATAAACTTTGTGTTTGAAATAGTATTTGAGCCTTATAATTTAACTTTGATAGTTTCTTTGGAAATCTTTACCAGGAAAGTGGGAAAAATCATCACTCATACTTTTCCCCCTGTCTTTCCTCACTCTTCTAGTTTTATCAGTTATTTCAGTATTTTAATTTTGTCACTTTTTAAAAACATTTACTGCTTTCTCTCTAACTGTAATTCCCCCAGTGGCTAATTTTTCTTCCATTATTAGATTATTAGCATTTCTTTTACAATGGCGTTTCTATTAATATTTACTTTATGTTGATTTATTGCTTTTTATGTAAATTTTATTTTATAATTATTTGTTTTGGTAGGCTCACAGATGTTGAATTTCCTGAGTACTTGCATATTTCAGAACATTTCTCAGTTGCCTTTGTACTTGAATAACATGGAAGGTATGTAATGGTTGAATCACACACTGTTTTACTCAGAACATTATGGATATTGCACCATTGCTTACTGGTATTAAATGTTGTTTGGATAAAGCTGAGCCGAACAAGAATTTCACTAAACCCTCCCAAACACACATTCATATAGCCCATAACCCTGTATTTGACTTCCTCTTTCTGTCTAGTGCTCATCTGATTCTTTCCTTTTGAAATATATGTGTACTTTTAGTGATTGTTCTAGAGATTATAACATATATTTTTGATTTACAAAGTCTGATATTACTTGGAACTTTTATCTTATTCTGGACAATGCAAAGACCTTAAAGTTTTAAATTCCATTTAACCTCCTATCAATATATATACATATACACAATTATTATTGTGGATTTTAATTCATTATACATTTTGAACCATATACTATATATTATTATTATTGTTGTTATCATCTACAGAAGATATTCATTTAGGTGGACCCACATATTTAGCCTTTTGTTGCTCTTAATTCCTTCCTGCATCTCCAAGCTTCCAAATGGAAATCATTTTCTTTCCTTTTGATGAACAGCCCTTGGTATTTTCTTAAGTGTGGTCTGGATGAGCTACTGATGAATTCTTTCATTTATTATTTGCTTATTTTATTTTATTTCACCAAGTAAAATTCTCCAATTATAATTTTTTTTTTTATTAATTAAAAAAATTAACTAACACAACAATAGAAATCAATCCATTCTACATATGCAATCAGTAATTCTTAATATCATCACATAGGTGTATGGTCATCATTTCTCAGTACATATGCATCGATTTAGAGAAAGAAATAGCACTACAACAGAAAAAGAAATAAAGTGATAACACAGAGAGAAAACACAAATAAAAATAAAAAGTACAAAAATATATAAGAGAAAAAAAACAAAACAAACAAACAAACAAAAACTATAGATCAGATGCAGCTTCATTCAGCGTTCCAAGATAATTACATTACAATTAGGCAGTATTGTGCTGACCATTTTTTTTTTTTTTTTTTAGACGTCATACCATTCTACATATGCAATCAGTAATTCTTAACATCATCACATAGATGCATGATCATCGTTTCTTAGTACATTTGCATCGGTTTAGAAGAACTAGCATTATAACAGAAAAAGATATAGAATGTTAATATAGAGAAAAAAAATAAAAGTAATAATAATAAGAACAAAACAAACAAAACAAAACAAAACAAAAACCTATAGCTCGGATGCAGCTTCGTTCAGTATTTTAACATGATTACTTTACAATTAGGTATTATTGTACTGTCCATTTTTGAGTTTTTGTATCTAGTCCTATTGCACCGTCTGTATTCCATCAGCTCCGATTACCCATTATCTTACCCTGTTTCTAACTCCTGCTGAACTCTGTTACCAATGCCATATTCCAAGTTTATTCTCGAGTATCGATTCACATCATTGGGACCATACAGTATTTGTCTTTTAGCTTTTGGCTAGACTCACTCAGCATAATGTTTTCTAGGTCCATCCATGTTATTACATGCTTCATAAGTTTATCCTGTCTTAACGCTGCATAATATTCCATCGTACGTATATACCACAGTTTGTTTAGCCACTCTTCTGTTGATGGACATTTTGGCTGTTTCCATCTCTTTGCAATTGTAAATAACGCTGCTATAAACATTGGTGTGCAAATATCTGTTTGAGTTTTTGCCCTTAATTCCTTTGAGTAGATTCCCAGCAATGGTATTGCTGGATCGTATGGCAATTCTATATTCAGCTTTTTGAGGAACCGCCAAACTGCCTTCCACAGTGGTTGCACCATTTGACATTCCCACCAACAGTGGATAAGTGTGCCTCTTTCTCCGCATCCTCTCCAGCACTTGTCATTTTCTGTTTTGTTGATAATGGCCATTCTGGTGGGTGTGAGATGATATCTCATTGTGGTTTTGATTTGCATTTCTCTAATGGCCAGGGACATTGAGCATCTCTTCATGTGTCTTTTGGCCATTTGTATTTCCTCCTCTGAGAGGTGTCTATTCAAGTCTTTTTCCCATTTTGTAATTGGGTTGGCTATCTTTTTGTTGTTGAGTTGAACAATCTTATTATAAATTCTGGATACTAGACCTTTATCTGATATGTCGTTTCCAAATATTGATTCCCATTGTGTAGGCTGTCTTTCTACTTTCTTGATGAAGTTCTTTGATGCACAAAAGTGTTTAATTTTGAGGAGTTCCCATTTATTTATTTCCTTCTTCAGTGCTCTTGCTTTAGGTGTAAGGTCCATAAAACCGCCTCCAATTGTAAGATTCATAAGATATCTCCCTACATTTTCCTCTAACTGTTCTATGGTCTTAGACCTAATGTTTAAATCTTTGATCCATTTTGAGTTAACTTTTGTATAGGGTGTGAGATATGGGTCTTCTTTCATTCTTTTGCATATGGATATCCAGTTCTCTAGGCACCATTTATTGAAGAGACTGTTCTGTCCCAGGTGAGTTGGCTTGACTCCCTTATCAAAGATCAAATGACCATAGATGAGAGGGTCTATATCTGAGCACTCTATTCGATTCCATTGGTCGATATATCTATCTTTATGCCAATACCATGCTGTTTTGACCACTGTGGCTTCATAATATGCCTTAAAGTCTGGCAGCGCAAGACCTCCAGCTTCGTTTCCTTGTATTCCTATCCTTTGAAGTGTTTTCAACAGGAAAGGATGTTGAATCTTGTCAAATGCCTTCTCTGCATCAATTGAGATGATCATGTGATTTTTCTGCTTTAATTTGTTGATATGGTGTATTACATTAATTGATTTTCTTATGTTGAACCATCCTTGCATACCTGGGATGAATCCTACTTGGTCATGATGAATAATTCTTTTAATGTGTTGTTGGATACGATTTGCTAGAATTTTATTGAGGATTTTTGCATCAATATTCATTAGAGAGATCGGCCTGTAGTTTTCTTTTCTTGTAATATCTTTGCCTGGTTTTGGTATGAGGGTAATGTTGGCTTCATAGAATGAGTTAGGTAGTTTTCCCTCCACTTCGATTTTTTTGAAGAGTTTGAGGAGAGTTGGTACTAATTCTTTCTGGAATGTTTGATAGAATTCACATGTGAAGCCGTCTGGTCCTGGACTTTTCTTTTTAGGAAGCTTTTGAATGACTGCTTCGATTTCTTTACTTGTGATTGGTTTGTTGAGATCATCTATCTCTTCTTGAGTCAAAGTTGGTTGTTCATGTCTTTCCAGGAACCCATCCATTTCATCTAAATTGTTGTATTTATTAGCGTAAAGTTGTTCATAGTATCCTGTTATTACCTCCTTTATTTCTGTGAGGTCAGTAGTTATGTCTCCTCTTCCATTTCTGATCTTATTTATTTGCATCCTCTCTCTTCTTCTTTTTGTCAATCTTGCTAAGGGCCCATCAATCTTATTGATTTTCTCATAGAACCAACTTCTGGCCTTATTGATTTTCTCTATTGTTTTCATGTTTTCAATTTTATTTATTTGTGCTCTAATCTTTGTTATTTCTTTCCTTTTGCTTGCTTTGGGGTTAGCTTGCTGTTCTTTCTCCAGTTCTTCCAAATGGATAGTTAATTCCTGAATTTTTGCCTTTTCTTCTTTTCTGATATAGGCATTTAGAGCAATAAATTTCCCTCTTAGCACTGCCTTTGCTGCATCCCATAGGTTTTGATATGTTGTGTTTTCATTTTCATTCGCCTCGAGGTATTTGCTAATTTCTCTAGCAATTTCTTCTTTGACCCACTCGTTGTTTAGGAGTGTGTTGTTGAGCCTCCACGTATTTGTGAATTTTCTGGCACTCTGCCTATTATTGATTTCCAACATCATTCCTTTATGGTCCGAGAAAGTGTTGTGTAAGATTTCAATCTTTTTAAATTTGTTAAGACTTGCTTTGTGACCCAGCATATGGTCTATTTTTGAGAATGATCCATGAGCACTTGAGAAAAAGGTGTATCCTGCTGTTGTGGGATGTAATGTCCTATAAATGTCTATTAAGTCTAGTTCATTTATAGTAATATTCAGATTCTCTATTTCTTTGTTGATCTTCTGTCTAGATGTTCTGTCCCTTGATGAGAGTGGTGAGTTGAAGTCTCCAACTATTATAGTATATGAGTCTATTTCCCTTTTCAGTGTTTGCAGTGTATTTCTCACGTATTTTGGGGCATTCTGGTTCGGTGCGTAAATATTTATGATTGTTATGTCTTCATGTTTAATTGTTCCTTTTATTAGTATATAGTGTCCTTCTTTGTCTCTTTTAACTGCTTTACATTTGAAGTCTAATTTGTTGGATATTAGTATAGCCACTCCTGCTCTTTTCTGGTTGTTATTTGCATGTAATATCTTTTCCCAACCTTTCACTTTCAACCTATGTTTATCTTTGGGTCTAAGATGTGTTTCCTGTAGACAGCATATAGAAGGATCTTGTTTTTTAATCCATTCTGCAATCTATGTCTTTTGATTGGGGAATTCAGTCCATTGACATTTAGTGTTATTACTGTTTGGATAATATTTTCCTCTAACATTTTGCCTTTTGTATTATATATATCATATCTGATTTTCCTTCTTTCTACACTCTTTTCCATATCTCTCTCTTCTGTCTTCTCGGTTCTGACTCTAGTGCTTCCTTTAGTATTTCTTGCAGAGCTGGTCTCTTGGTCACGAATTCTTTCAGTGACTTTTTGTCTGAGAATGTTTTAATTTCTCCCTCATTTTTGAAGGATAATTTTGCTGGATATAGGAGTCTTGGTTGGCAGTTTTTCTCTTTTAGTATTTTAAATATATCATCCCACTGTCTTCTAGCTTCCATGGTTTCTGCTGAGAAATCTACACATAGTCTTATTGGGTTTCCCTTGTATGTGATGGATTGTTTTTCTCTTGCTGCTTTCAAGATCCTCTCTTTCTCATTGACCTCTGACATTCTAACTAGTAAGTGTCTTGGAGAACGCCTATTTGGGTCTAATCTCTTTGGGGTGCGCTGCACTTCTTTTATCTGTAATTTTAGGTCTTTCATAAGAGTTGGGAAATTTTCAGTGAAAATTTCTTCCATTAGTTTTTCTCCTCCTTTTCCCTTCTCTTCTCCTTCTGGGACACCCACAACACGTATATTTGTGCGGTTCATATTGTCCTTGAGTTCCCTGATACCCTGTTCAAATTTCTCCATTCTTTTCCCTATAGTTTCTGTTTCTTTTTGGAATTCAGATGTTCCATCCTCCAAATCACTAATTCTATCTTCTGTCTCTTTAAATCTATCATTGTAACTATCCATTATTTCTTCTATGTTTGCTACTTTATCCTTCACTTCCATAAGTTCTGCGATTTGTTTTTTCAGTTTTTCTATTTCTTCTTTATGTTCAGCCCATGTCCTCTTCATGTCCTCCCTCAATTCATCGATTTCATTTTTGAAGAGGTTTTCCATTTCTGTTCGTATATTCAGGATTAGTTGTCTCAGCTCTTGTGTCTCATTTGAGCTATTGGTTTGTTCCTTTGACTGGGCCATATTCTCAATCTTTTGAGCATGGACAGTTATCTTCTGCTGCTGGCATCTGGGCATTTATTCAGATTTCTCTGGGTGTTGGACCCAGCAAAGTTGTAAGATTTTTCTGTGAAATCTCTGGGATCTGTTTTTCTTATCTTGCCCAGTATGTGGCGCACGTGGCACACGTTTGTCTCAAGTGTTTGGAATGGGTCTCCCCCAGTCACCGATCTCCGTGGCCTGGGGCTTTCGGATCCAAATCTCTCCATTGGTTCAGGGGCCACGCGTGGTGGGGGCGTCAGCTGCCGTGGCTTGAGGGGATCATGTGGCTGGTTGCGGGCCGCAGCGGGCCTGGGGGATTCCCCACCGGACCAGGAAGCCTCCCGTGGGGGGGGGGCTTCCGCGGCTTGGATAGCCCTCCTATCTGAGACTCGTATCCGCGGACTCGAAGCAGAGACTCGAAGCCGCCCGCAAAAGAGGGGTGCCACCTGCCTCGGCTTGGGAAACTTGCTTCTCCAATACTCTCAGCCGACCCGGAAAGGGGGGAGGGAGTAGCTCGGACCACCGCAGCTGCCGCTGATCGGGAGATCGCACGCCGCTCGGGGGTCTCACAGCAGCCGAGTCTTGCAGTCAGTCTAGCCAGCCCATACTTTGGATAGCCCTCTGATCCGGGACTCATAGCCGCGGACTTAAAGCCTAGACTCGAAGCCGCCCGCAAAAGAAGGGCGCCGCCTGCCTCAGCTTGGGGAATTTACTTCTCCGATACTCTCAGCCGGCCCGGGAAGGAGGGAGGGATTAGCTCGGACCGCCGCAGCTGCGGCCGCTCGGGGGTCTCGCCGCAGCCAAGACTTGGAATCAGACTTGCCAGCCCAGACTTTGGATAGCCCTCTGATCCGAGACTTGTAGTCGCGGACTCGAAGCCGCCCGCAAAAGTGTGGCGCCGGCCGCCTTGGCTGGGAAGCTTGTCTCTCCGAGTCTCTCAGCCAGCCCCAGAAGGGGGGAGGGATTAGCTCGGACCGCCGCAGCTGCGGCTGCTCGGGAAATCGCCCGCCGCTCGGGGATCTCACTCACCGCAGCTGAGTTTCGCAGTCAGACTAGCCAGCCCAGACTTGGTTACGCTGTGTGTCCATTCCCTGCTGTAGCCCCGGGAGTTGTTTTGTACTGTTTCTGTTCACCTATTAGTTGATTTGGAGTCGGAGGAACTAAGACGCATGTACCTTACTAAGACGCCATCTTGGATCCCTCTGTCTCCAATTATAATTTTGCTGAATATTGAATTCTAGATTTACACTATTACCTTTTGGAACTTTGAAGATATTACTTTGTTGTCTTCTGATTCTCTTATTTCAGGTAAGAAGTCAGTTGCCTATCAATCTGCTGCTCTTTAAAAGGCTTTCAATTTTTTTTTTTTTTTTTAGCTTTTATCAGTTTTACCAGGAGATACCTTATGTTATTATTATTACTCTGCTTGGGTTTCTTAGGCTTTTTAAATAACTTGATATTTTTTCATTAGTTTTGGAAATTTCTCAAATAATCTCTTCAAATAACTTCTGTCCCATTCTTTGTCATTTCTTTTTCTGGGATTCCATTACATGCATGACAGTCTTTCTCAGTCTTTTCTAACTACCATCCCCCCCTTTTTTTTCTGTATTTTTGTCTTTTTCTTTGCTGATGTTTCACTTTGGATAGTTTCTTCTGACCTTGCTTCCAGTTCATTAATTCTTTCTTTATTAGTGTGTAAACCTGTACATTAAGTTATTGATTTAGGTAATTGTATCTTTTAGTTCAAGAATTTTGATTTATTTCTATTTTATATCTACTACTTCTCTTCCAAAATCCTCAATCTTGTCTTTTATCTCCTTGAACATTGTATGGATGATTACTTTAAAGTTTGTGTTTGGGAAAGTGTTATTTTATACCCCTGTAGGTTGTTTATATTGCATCTTGTTTCCCTTGGTTTTTGTTTGGGTTTTCTTGCCTCCTTATTTCTGTTTGCTTTTAGTTACTGAGTATTCAAAAGGAGAATTTGTTTGGATGACCTACTCTGCTATTATGAGGAATGGAAGCCTAAGTCTCTAATTTGTTTTATTTTTATTCTTGAGGTTCAGTAATTTCATCAAGATAGAAGTTGCTAAAGAATAGTCTACACTCAATTTTTCCACTTACCTCAGAATGGGCAGTCTGTCTTTATTCCAAGCAAGTTTGCTTCTGCTATTGTGAATATATAGTTTTTGGTTCCTTTTTCTTTGTTTGTTTCTCAGAATACCAGTTATATATTTGTTGATTCTCCTTGCTTTTTATCTTACCATCTCCTTAATGATCCTTTAAATAGCTTTGTTCTTGTTCTTGTTATTTTGGCTTATTACCTGAATCCTGTCAGCCAGGAACTTCACTGTGTTGTTTTGTTTTTTCGGGCATGGGCAAGCTCTGAGCATTGAACCCAGGTCTCTGGCATAGCAGGTGAGAATTCTGCCACTGAGCCACTGTTGCACTGACCACTGAGTCACTGTTGCACCATCCCTTCACTGTATTTTTTTCTTCTTATTCTTCATCTTCTTTTTGGCATGAGCAGGCTCCAGGAATTAAATCCGGATCTCCGACATAGCAGGCATGAACTCTGCCACTGAGCCACCCTTGCCCGCCCCTTCACTGTATTTGTAGTGCTATGTTTTCAATATTTTTATGCTTCTAATGCTTTATTCTCTAATGTTTTCATTTTTATCTTCTATTTCTACCTGAATTTTATAACTTGCATTCTGTCTCCTTCTTTAATCTTATAATCTCTTTTGAAATCTTTTAAACCTTTACTTCTCTTTTAGAGATCTTTTTTTTTTTTTTAAAAAAAAGGAGTTCCCTGTGATTCTTTGAGTCTCTGAAGAATCACTTGTGTGAGCTTTTCTCTTGTTTTCCTATGCTTGCTTTTAAATCTGGTGTTACTTTCTTTTTTATTTGTTTTTTGTTTCAACACATGGACCTGGAGCTGGTCCCTCTTCATTTATGGTTTATCTTTATGTGGGGTGAGCTAGTTATTGTGGATAGAGATTTGAGGTGAGAGTTGAGCCAAAAAATGTCAATTGCTCAGATTCACGGTTGTGGCTTTAAATACTTTTTCATTTAACTTGTCAACTGCCTTACCCTGGGCTTAGCTTTCCCTTAGTTGTTGAAGGTCATTGGGCAGTATGAGAAAATAGTTTACTTCACTGGCTCTCTGGGTTATGACCTGGCATTTGTTTTCTTCCCACCTGCTTTCTTTTTGCTTGACCTCTGAAAGTCTTGTTTGGTTAGGAGTCTCAGGCACATTAGCTTGACTTGCAAAAAGAGGATATGTGTGCTTTTCTTGCAACATCTGAACTATAAAGTAGGAAGACCTGGGCAGGTGCATGGCCCAAATCTATAGGCAGAGGTTGATTTCCTGAGTGACAGATATTCCATCTGAGAGGTCTCAGCCTGTAGAATCATACTGGAACTTTGCTTATTACAGGAGCCACTGTGGGGTGACAGGGAATCCTTGAAAAGCTCCTTCCATTTAGGCCCAAACCAGCTCCTTGAACGGACTTTTTCCTTGCATCAATTCACCAAGGACCTACTCTGGTTTTTGTTTTTTCCTTCATAATATCCACCTTTCATTGCAGATTCTGGGTTCTCCCCTTCCAAAGCCTGGTTGTGACAGAAACTCAGTCTTTTCAGCTCCTCCCAAACAAATGCCCAAACCTTTATTTTAAGGGCTTTACTCTTGACTCCACTGGGCAGAAAATATCTCAGTTAACAACATGAGGAAGTGATAAACTCTAAATAGCCACATAATACTGATGCTAGGGTTATAACCTCTGATTTCCTGGGGAAAATTAATGTAAAATTTTCCTTGGCTTTATTATAGGATAGTATAATGGGTCAGAAGCTGGGCCCTAGGTTCTAATCCTGGCTCTACCACTTTCCACTTATGTGGGGATATGAAAAGAAAAGGCAGATATGAAAACTTGAATAATCCCTCCTCTGTGATCAGAAGTAGAGCCTATATGCTCTATCTAGAGATAGAGATAGACAGAGGGAGGGAAAAAACATGCTGAGAGAGAATTCAAAGATGGCTTAAAGTTTCTAGCACAGATGATTTGGAAATAAGTATGTCTTACTGAATAAAGTCTCACATTCTTATGAAAACCATCATATACAAACACTTCTGATAGTAGAGTGATGGTGGAGAAGTTTGTGGGGGGCAATGATGAGAAAACTTATTTGGGAATTAGGAGACCCAGGTTCTGCTCCTACCCTATCCACTATCTGGCTACCCAACTGAGAATAAAGCTGTTAACTTTTCTAAGGCTCAATCTCTTTGCTATTAATATGCTTGGCTTGCTGACCTTTTCAGTAAGGTAAAGTCTGTTTTGAGGTCTAAATATTTCTGCTTCCTACTGGAAAGGCAAATCAATAATTTGTTTTTCTTTTGAGTTCTTGAATGCTCAAAACAGAGGAAAAACACCTGCTTTAAGTGTTATTCATGGACTTTGCATTTCCTTTAAGGGGATCTCAGAGCCCTTAAATTTCTCTTAGTTTCCTTTGAGGTCTTTCGTCTCAGAGACTGTCACCATGTGTTCTCAATCTTGTCCACACTTTACAGCAGGCATGTGTAGGTGGAGCTCAAGGTTAAAAATAACTCAAGAGAACTGGCACTTCTTTTATTGCAACTTCTTATTCTGAGGAAGCTCTTAAATTGCCAGCATTTTGCTTTGTCCTTAAAAAGAACTAGAAGCAATGACAGTGGCAACTAATAATCATTGCATGTCTCCAAAACTTACCCCTAAACCACCTCCTCAAGACACATAGCAGCAATGTGATAAGAATTTTCTATATACCTCAAGAGTATAATGATTGTAATGGAATCCTTATTGACAATGATTACAAATGATTTCTCAGCATATGGGTCATATGCTGAGAAAGAGAATGTAATCTTAATGAGCTGTTTAGAGTATGAATTCAGCAAACTGATTATGTAGCTTCACCATTGTAAATGAAAGAGCAAGTTGGCCCCACAGCTAGGGCAAGACTGGGAAAGGAATATCCAGTGTCATCCATCTTGGGAAAGCCAGCTCAGTTATTTGGCATTTCCTACTAGCTGATTTCTAGTAGTTTAATTGTTGGTGACCTTTGAAATCCCAGGCAGAGCTCCAGAAGGAAGGGATGTCAACTGAGGGGCTTAAATGGGAATCACTTTGTTATCCTATATGACAGAAGAATTTCCCTTCAGATTACTTTGAAACTCATCCAAATATCTACATAGTAGAATGGATTAGACAAATAATTTTAAGTGGTTGAAACAGAATTATGGACATCTTACTTAATGGTGCTTTTGAAACATCTCTGCTTTTGAAGTCATCATGAAATTATTCTCCCAACTTCTGTTCCAGATGGCCATCTAAGTTCACAGGACTAATTCTTCCAGTTTTTCAAATCTCCATCAATGCGACCTAATAACAAAGAAATTCCTTTGACAAGGATATAAATTAGCAAATGGTGTTATCCCAAAGCTTCTGAGATTTTTGGTAAAAAACAGTGGAGATGAGAAGGAAGGATTGATCAGTTCCCATTTACACCATCAAGAGGAGAAACTCACCTAGGAAGTTAAGACTCCTGAGAAACAAAACAAAACATCCAGTAAATTTCTTTTGACTGGATCAACAGGACCTGGGAATGATTATTGGCAATCCATGTATGTGTGGGGCAAATTACAATCATGTTAGAGTTTCCAACCAAGGCTTGTAAGGCCTATTCAGAGTGAGAATAATCCCAAGGGGCCACCTCACATGACCTTGGATGTGAATGATGAATTGAAAGTGATGGAAATACTAGGCTGGTTAGGAAGTGGGTTTTGTTTCAGCAGACTTCCTTTTTTTCCTTTTTTTTATACCAGGTATATTTTTTTCCCTATATACTACCCTATTATTAACACCTTTTATTAGTTGGTATGTTCGTTATAATTCATAAAAGAATTTTTATACTTGTACTATTAACTATAGTCCATAGTTTACATAGGTTTCACTGTTTTACAGTCCTATGTTTTATCTTTTAATTTTTAATCTAGTAACATATAATGACCTAAAATTTCACCTTCTAACAGCATTCACATATATAATTTAGTGCTATAACTAGACTCACAATATTGTTCTACCATCACCACTATACCTTTCCAAAACTTAGCAATCAATCTAAGTACAAATAATGTACAACTTAAACATTTACTTCCCATTTTTATCCCCAACCCAGCCCATGGTATCCTATTTTATTAGTCAGGGTTCTCTAGAGAAACAGAACCAACAGGGGATATCCATAAATATGATATTTATAAAAGTATCTCATGCAACTATGAGGATGAAGAGTCCAAAATCCATAGGGCAAGCTGCAGGCTGGCAACTCTGATGAAGGGTCTAGACAAACACCACAGGAGAGGCTCGCTGGCTGAAGAAGTAGTGAAAATTCTCTCTTCTTTAAAACTCTTCAACTGATTGGATTCTTTCATTTGTAGAAGACACACCCTTAGTTGATCATAGATATAATCAGTCACAGATACAATCAACTGACTGATGATTTAATAACCAGCCTTCTGGTTTATCAACCAGTCACAAAGTATCCTTTCAGGAATGGTTGAGCCAGTGCTTGCCTGACCAGACAACTGGGCACCATCACCTGGCCAAGCTGACACTTGAACACAACTATCACACCTATATTTTAGATTCCAACTTATGAGTTTGCTTGCTCTAATTGTTTTGTATCAGTGAGATAATACAATATTCGTACTTTTATGTCTGGCTTATTCACTCAGCATAATGTTTTCAAGGTTCATTCATAATGTCATATATATCAGGACATCATTCCTTTTTTTGGCTGAATAATATTCCATTGTATGTATATACCACATTTTGTTTACCCAGTCATGGTTAATGGATGCTTGGTTTACATCCATCCTTATCAATTGTGAATAATGATGCTTTGAATATGGGTGTGCAAATATCTGTTTGAGCTCCTGCTTTCAATTCTTTTGGGTATATACCTAGTAGAGAGATTGCTAGGTTATATAGTAATTCTATACTTGGCTTTCTGAGCATATATCTTTTTGTTTGTTCAGGTGGGCATGTGGAGATGGGAGAGAAGGTTCATAGATGGGAGAAAATTTTAGCCCAAAAGGATATTTCTGCTTAAGTCTGACTCCTTTCATCTGTATTCACCAAAATGTTCCATGCCATCCCTCAAAAGTCAACCATTTCTCAATAAATACAAAGCTTTCCTTTTTCTTTCAGTCTTTTCCTGCAGATTTGAATGGAGGCATTTGAATGCAAAGATTTAAATATAAACTTCAACAGTACCTAAGTCAATTCCTAAAGCTAATAAGATGTAGACATCCTACCCTCATGTAAGAATGAGTAAATAAAACCTTTATTAATATTTGTATACATAGTATTTATAACCCTTTATATATACACACTTCATTTTTGTCTATCTACACAATAACGCTATCAAAGTTAAGAAAGCCAATTTGGGGAAATATTCTCTTTAGAACAAACTGTTATCAACAGGATAAATAAAAATAATAACAATAATATCTCAATAGGATCAGAGAAGCCATTAAATAAAATATAAGTAGAGAGACATGAAAGGAGAAGTCTGAAAGCAGAAAAGAGTTCACAGAGAAAAAAAGCTATGATTGGAGGAGAAAAAATATTTAATGAAGTTTGTTGCAGAATGGCTTCTGTACTAACCTGAATAATTTACTCAGTGCATATTTCATTTCTCTTAAATTTATCCAGATAAAACTGAGATAACGTATGATCTTATAAACATAAAATAAAGAGCCCCAATCGTTGGGTGTTGTGAACACAGCAGGAAGAGCTGTGTGAGTCCTTGGCTGGGCTAATAACACAGAAGGCAACTCCTTTCCCATATGATGTATGCACCTTGACCATGGATTGGCTATATGAGGACCATGATTTTTCTCATCTGTAGAAACCAGGGAAGTGTGGATACATTAATTAAATGCAACAATATCATTATTTGACTATAGATCAAACCTCTTATAATATTCTCTTTCCCTACTCTTGTTCAACAAAACGGGTCTTGATTTCCACTGGTCTTTTTTCTTCAATGATGTAACATCAGGCATGAGAATTTGTTTTTCAATGGCTTAGATAGTCCTAAAAATAATCAGAGGGATGAGATCTAATTATTCTTAACTTCCTTGTCTTTGATAAGGGGACAGATGTTGACTAATAATTAGAGTGATTATATAAATTATTTTCCAAACCAGAACCTTTGTAAGAGTGAAAATAGGAGCTGTTAATAATTATATTAGGACAATGGACAAAATGGGATTAATAGGCCACCTACATATAATCATAATCAAAACATGTATCTAGCAAGGTTTCACTGATTTATTGCACATTTCAAGCTGAAGTACACTTAATATCTAAAACAACCATGCTATATGATTTTTGTTTTAATTTCTCCCTTCTGGGGAAATAAATATATAACATTCTATTGAAAAATGTCCTATACAGGCTGACACATGCATTCTTTTCCTATCCTTCCCAGATAAGACAATTACAAATAGGACTTAAATAAATCTGTTATGTATAAAAACATGATCAATGCTTGCCCTCACAAAAAATGGTTTTAGGAGCCTGGTAGTTACTGGGGAAATATTTCTGAAACTTAGAGAAAAATAAAGATGTTAAAATTTTGTGAAAGAATGTAAAATATGTGGGGGATAGATGCAGGATGTCAACTATACTTACAGCAAAAGCAAAAATGATGGGGGAGAAAAGGACAGACATACATTTCCTAAGATAAAAAAAATAGATCAACAACAAAATACTTAACAACAAAGTGTAGAGATAAGAAAAGATTCACTGGGGGGCCAGCTAAGATGAATGAATAGAGCCCACTTCCAGACAGAACATAATGATGTTTTAGCATTTTAGGGATAAAGCAAAAGCAATCCAATAAGTACCCATACAGAAAGAAAAGGAAAATAAAAAGTAAGCCATCATTTATTTATTCAACAAATATTTGTTGAGTACTGTGGTAGATTGTATTATTTTTCCCAATTTGCTGCCCTACCTCTAAAGAGGATCAAAACATCCCAGCTTGTTGCCCTGTGATTATGAACCCATTGACGTCAGGTTTAGCTATGTGACTTCCCTTTGGCTAGTGGAACATGAGCAGAAGTGTATGGTGCATCTGAGCAGATATTGGTGAGCTTTGTATATGGTTGTGATATTGGCCTTCCTTTTGATAGAAGAAAATGCCCTGATAGGATTTCCTTTCTCATTCTGCATTCTAAGATAAAGAAAAAACAAACAAACAAAAACAACAAAAAACCCCAGAACTTTGGCTACTACAGTGAACACGTTATGTGATTGAGAAATGAACTCTTGTTAAGAGCAACTGAGATGTTAGGGATTGTTTGTTATGCAGTAAAACCAAATATAAGCTGATTAATACAAATAATACAAGTGTCTATGATGTTCCAGTTATTCTGGTTAGTGCTTGAAATTTAGTCAACATGATCCTTGACTGCATTTGGCAGCCTTGAAACTTTAGATACCAAAAAATAATGGATCAATATTTTGGGGATTTTAGGACAAAGGCAAGATAAATATATTCTCAAATATGTAATGATCTAGTAAGTATGCCATCCACATATTCTTATGGAAATATATTTGTAAACATTTATGAAAAAATGGAAATATGAATCAAAATGAGCCTTTAAGAATGAGATGGTAATGAACATTGAAAACATAGGCTCACTTCAATTAGTTTATCCATTCATTCATCAAATATTTATTAATACAGGTAGTACTATTTTCCTAAAGAATTCAAGAAAATCAGCTGCAAAATTATTAGGGACTAATAAAAGAACTTCCTATAGTGGCTTGTTACAAAAATACACATAATACATCATTAACTTTCTTGCATACGTGAGGGTATGATTTGGAAAGAGATCTCTGTTATCATAGCAACAAAGTCATATCATTCCCAGAAATTCAGTTAACAAGAAATAGTGTGCAAGGAAGACTTTACTAAGGGATATAAAATGAATAAGAAGATTTATTAATGCAAAATATATTCATTTTCACTAAATTAACTTATACATTTAATGGGAAGAAGAAATTGAGGTTTAGAGAGCCTGAAAAACATACCTAAAGCTACAGGACCAGCAGGAAAGGAAGGCAGAATCTGAAACCTAGTGTCCCCACACCAACCTGTGCTCTTTGTATGATTTCATGTGACATCCAACTAACAAGAAAAAATATTTGCAACGTTTAGAATAAAGGTAATTTTGAGATGTAAAATTCCATGACAGAAGCTGATCAATGTGTCCTGACTATGCAGGAGAAACATAAACTCCATTCAGGACTTCTGAAAGGCCTCTTTTCCATCAGCTCCTTGTTGTACTGATAAACCCATGTGTCACATTCACACCATCTGGGTGTGGGTAGGAAAACTACCTTCAGTGAAAAGATTTCTCCCTCAAAATATTCTGGCTGTATCTCCAGACTACAATACTCCTTCTCTGATGAATTCCAGGGTAACTGTCATGTCCTTGAGGGCCGTTACTCATTTTTTTTTGCCCTTATTTTTGGTCTTTCTGGTGTTTGTTTTGTAGCTTCTGTAGTCACCGAAGGCCATGATCCATCAAGCTTGCCCTCCCTTCTCTGTGTTTGCTTTTGATAATGTAGGCCAGCCATGTCCTAATCTATATGCTTATTTAATATCATTCTATACTATCTCCACTGTCACCTTGGTCACTTCCAGTGCTTTCTGATACTCTAACTGAAAATAGTAGGGCTCTTAATACCTGATATTATAAATCTTTTTAAAGTTCTCAATAGGGCAATCTGGAAAGCTTAATATTTACTGACTTAATCTTGCAGTTGAATACAGCTTCCCTCTTACAAATTGTGGAGACAAAGTCAAAAGAAAACATAAGTGAGCATCTTTCTTTCTCCCCTTCTACAATAATTTTTAACTGGGCACACTTCCCTTATAGCTAAGTGTGCACGTGTGATTAAATTATGGACAGTGGGATATAACGGGCATGCTATAATTTCTGAGACATGTCCTTAAAGTGAAGACTCACTCCATTTTCCTCCTTCTTCCATCCTGCTACTTAGTATGTGGATGTAAAGGTTAGCCGTTTTTGCTACATGGATCAAACATCCTAAGAGTGGCAGAGCAGCAGGATAGTAAGACCTGGACCACAGATGAATTTGCAAACCAGACATTTCTTACCAACTTGTACTTTTAAATTAAAAAGAAATAAACTTCTGTCCAGTTTGAAATTCTTTTATTTTTGGTGACTATCAACTGCAGGCAAATTTACATCCAAACACAATCTACCATTCATATATATCTTCTAAACTTAGCTGGTTCACCCCCAATGCTGTCTCCTCAAGAGAAGATTCCTTTCCTTCTGGCACAGTGCCTTGAAGGTTAAGGAGGGGGATTTTGTGTGCTTATTGCTATTGGTTCAGAATGCTAGCCCCTCAGTGTCTATCTGTCCAGTGCACACTGACATAATCACATTCCCCAGATCAGTAGATGCAATAGACGTTTACTTCCCTGTTCTTTTGGGACACTTGCTACATGATTATATTCTTCCTTCTACACTGTGCACTCCTCCAAGGAAGCCATTCTTTCTTCCTATTGCTATAGCCCCTGTATCTATTGTACTGCCCAGCTTAGATGAGGTACTCAGGAAATGTGTGTTGAATGTATGAATGCAATAGAGGACATATAAATATCCAGTCAGATGGATAACTCTGACTC
The DNA here is from genome assembly GCF_023851605.1 of Tamandua tetradactyla. NCBI lineage: Eukaryota > Metazoa > Chordata > Mammalia > Pilosa > Myrmecophagidae > Tamandua > Tamandua tetradactyla. The sequence goes on along the minus strand of NC_135341.1, from coordinate 53,275,548 downwards.
CATCTCTTTTCTTCATCTTATATTGGTCCACAGGAACCTATGTTAAAGCATAAACCTCTGGAGTCAGGGAAAATGTCTTTGTAACTCCCTTGGCAGTATGGACAGCTCTCTGTTCTGTGGCTAATGATGGAGGTGGGTAGAATTAATCTTTGGGCCGGGAGAGAAGCAGCAAAACCAACATCCTGACCAGTTTCTATCGGGCACAATAAGGGAGCTTTCTGTTATTACTTCATTAACTTCAAGATTAGCTTTGTGATTATGAAGTCACTTTATTCCTATACAGTTTGTCTCCCACTGCGTTGTAATAATTTCGTTGATTCTAAATTTGAGGTGGCCTTTTAGTATGAATGGTTTATTAACAAAGTGGTGTTACCAAAGTGTAATTAAAAGCAGACATCAATATTTCAAGTAAACATTTTAGTCATATTTTTCAGTGCTCCTAAATCAGTGATTCTTTACTGTGTAATACCCTAAATCTTCAGAAGCTCCAAAGTACTATCCCCTACAATGCCTTACCAACTCTTCTAGTTAAATGAAAAAAATTGAATTGTGATTACTCTCGGCCATACCTTGGTTACCTGAAAATTATGTATATATCATATTCCAGAGAAAAGCTCCATGGCTTCCATCACATTCTCAGAAGTCGCTGACTGAAAGCAGATTAGCAACCACTGTGGCGCTTACCAGAGCCACAGATGCTAACCAAACCTTTATCTCCTGCCTCCCCAGTGCTTGTTGTCCAAGTTGTGGTCTTACCAGAAAGTAAAGAATTGATATTCAGAGTGCACATTATCTCGTTTTAACCATTTCTCAAGTTTGCCATTTATATCAACAAGCCCTACTGAAAGAGAATTGAATCAAATACTTTATAAACACGTATTAGGCCAGTACAAGCACTTCATCTTTAGTAGTTCAGAACCTCATCATTTCTCATGTGGTTTATCTTAATATTTCCAACCTTCTTTCTCTGCCCACTGTCTCATCCCTTACTGTCTTGATTCCTCACTCTTGCCAGAGTGAACAATTCCAAAAGTCAAAACTGAAAATATCCCCTGGGCTTACAATTTGATCCAACCTGCCTTTCTAGTGCTTTTTGTCTTGTACATATCTATAGTTAAGGCAGGTGGAGCATTTCTCTTTTCAGACCTCTGAGCCTGCCCTTGAATATCCTTCCTACCCTTGCTTGCTTGAGAAACTTTAACTCATCCTTCAAGATTCAGTCTCATCTCCATCTTCTTTTGGATGCCTTTTAGTATATCCAGACTTAAGATGCATCAGCTCTGCTCCTGTAGTACCTTGTGTGTATCCTTATTAAAATTCTGAGATTTTGTCTATGTTTCCTGTCTGTCTCCTTTAGGAGACTCTGAGAACTGTCTTCTGTTCATTTTATCTTCAGCATATGAGTGAAGTCTAAGATCATTAGACAGTGAACTACAACTTTGCTATTTTGAATTGATTAAATCAGTATGTGTGATAATTTATGTAAATATACTGGATTGAAACTTCTCTGAGGGGGTGGGGTCCTTTTAAGCCTTATTTTCCCCCAGGGGCCACCACCATGCTCTGCACTTGGTGAATACTCAATGAAAGTATGTTGAATGATTAGGTCTTTGCCAGAATTGATGAAAGAAAAATAAAATTGCATGAGATTCTTTAACCATCAAAGAGAAAAATATTTTTAAGTACTTTGACACTATTAAGACCTTTATTTACTTAGTTAAATTAGGATTTTGAATATATGAAATACTTATCAGTTAATTGCCATAAGTCTACAAAGCTTTATTGGCTTTTATTATTTTTCATAATTGGAAACGATACAATGTCACTTCTTGAAAAATGGTCTATATTTCAGGTTTTTCACGTAAGTTTTCCTTCATTTATTCTTTTATTCGTTCCGAAATGGTGAGGGTCTGCAGTCTGTTGGTGTGTTCTCAGTCTGGCCTAGATCATGCTCTGGCCTGTGGACTACTACCACAGTCTCCTCTCTATCCTCTCTATTTATCTTCTTGAGCACTTCAGATTGTAAGAACAGCTAGAAATATTTACAGAGTCCATGGTATCTCTGCCTGGAGGTTCTCAATCCAAAATAATACCCTCCTCTTTGCTTGTCTTTCATCTGCTTCAGGTTTCGGTTCTTATGACATTGGGAGGAGATTTCTCTGAGTCTCCCAGCCTGGATTTTGCGCTACTCCAAGGGCCTGCTGCTTCCTCTGTTACCCTATACAATAGGCATTGTTTGCTTGCCTTTCTCCATGTGGAACTTTACCCAGTTGGTGACAGAAAACTTGTTTATGTTGTCTCTCTGGGACTAGCTCGGTGCCCATTTATAGTAGCCTTTGTGATGGAATTAAGGAATGAATCAATGTGATAAGAGTAGAGGTAAGAAGATGTGGTAGCTTGGAGTTAAGTACCTCAGAAAAGCATGTCCTTAATCTTAATCACTTCCTATGTGTTTAAACCCATTGTGAGTAGGATCTTTTGGTGAGGTTACTTCAGTTAAGATATAGCCCAACTCAATCAGGATGGGTCTTATTCCTATTAATGGAGACTGTAGAGAAGGCCACAGAGAGAGAAGCCACAAGGAATAGCCCAAAGGTAGAAGTCAAGTGAATTCAAGAGAGAAGGGTGAAGCCACTATCCTGTGCATTGCAATGTGACAGAAAAGCCAAGGACCAAGGATTGCCAGCAGCCATCCCCAGATGCCACAGTCTTAGGGAGAGAGATTTTTGGGGAGACATCTCAATTTTGAACTTTCAGACTTGAAACTGTAAGCCAATAAATTCCTATTGTTTAAGCCAAATCCATTGTATGGTATTTGTTTTACATCTGGAAAACTTAAACAGGAGACTAGTATGAATGATGGATAATCAGGGCTTGACTTTGGAGGCATGGGGGTTGGATGGAATGGAGGATTTTTGGTTTCTGAGAAATAGAATTAAGATAGCAGCTATTAACTAGATATCAGGAACAGTGGAGAAGAGAGCATCAAAAGTGATTGTGGGGCAGGCCACGGTGGCTCAGCAGGCAAGAATGCTTGCCTGCCATGCCAGAGGACCCGGGTTTGATTTCCAGTACCTGCCCATGTAAAAAAAAAAAAAAGAAAAGTGATTGTGATGGTTAAGTTCAAGTGTCAGTTTGGCCAAGTGATGGTGCCCAGTTGTTTGGTCAGGCAAGCACTGGCCTGTTACTGCAAGAATATTTTGTGGCTGGCTGATAAACCAGTAGGCTGGTATATTAAATCATCAGTCAATTAGTGGTATCTATAATCAACTAAGGATATGTTTGTGGCAACGAGGTAATCCAATCAGTTGGATTTGACCAGATCAGTTGACAACTTTTTTTTTTTAATGGTCAAAACTTTTTGTACTGTAAATCCTTTTCTCATTCCTAATAGATTTTTTTATTAATTAAAGAAAAAATAAATTAACACAACATTAAGAAATCATTCCATTCTACATATGCAATCAGTAATTCTTAAAATCATCACATAGATGCATGATCATCATTTCTTAGTACATTTGCATCGATTTAGGAAAAGAACTAGCAAAACAACAGAAAAAGATATAGAATGTCAATATAGAGAAAAAAATAACAATAATAATATAGTAAAAAAAAGACACAAACAAACAAACAAACAGACAAACAATAAAAAAACCCTATAGCTCAGATGCAGCTTCATTCAGTGTTTTAACATGATTACTTTACAATTAGGTATTATTGTGCTGTCCATTTTTGAGTTTTTGTATCTAGTCCTGTTGCACAGTCTGTATCCCTTCAGCTCCAATTACCCATTATCTTACCCTGTTACTAAGTCCTGTTGGTCTCTGTTACCAATGACTATTCCAAGTTTATTCTCGAATGTTGGTTCACATCAGTGGGACCATACAGTATTTGTCCTTTAATTTTTGGCTAGACTCACTCAGCATAACGTTCTCTAGGTCCATCCATGTTATTACATGCTTCATAAGTTCGTTCTGTCTTAAAGCTGCATAATATTCCATCGTATGTACATACCACAGTTTGTTTAGCCACTCGTCTGTTGATGGACATTTTGGCTGTTTCCATCTCTTTGCAATTGTAAATAACGCTGCTATAAACACTGGTGTGCAAATGTCCGTTTGTGTCTTTGCCCTTAAGTCCTTTGAGTAGATACCTAGCAATGGTATTGCTGGGTCGTATGGCAATTCTATATTCAGCTTTTTGAGGAACCGCCAAACTGCCTTCCACAGTGGTTGCACCATCTGACATTCCCACCAACAGTGGATAAGTGTGCCTCTTTCACCGCATCCTCTCCAGCACTTGTCATTTTCTGTTTTGTTGATAATGGCCATTCTGGTGGGTGTGAGATGATATCTCATTGTGGTTTTGATTTGCATTTCTCTAATGGCCAGGGACATTGAGCATCTCTTCATGTGCCTTTTGGCCATTTGTATTTCCTCTTCTGAGAGGTGTCTGTTCAAGTCTTTTTCCCATTTTGTAATTGGGTTGGCTGTCTTTTTGTTGTTGAGTTGGACAATCTCTTTATAAATTCTGGATACTAGACCTTTATCTGATATGTCATTTCCAAATATTGTCTCCCATTGTGTAGGCTGTCTTTCTACTTTCTTGATGAAGTTCTTTGATGCACAAAAGTGTTTAATTTTGAGGAGCTCCCATTTATTTATTTCTTTCTTCAGTGCTCTTGCTTTAGGTTTAAGGTCCATAAAACTGCCTCCAATTGTAAGTTTCATAAGATATCTCCCAACATTTTCCTCTAACTGTTTTATAGTCTTAGACCTAATGTTTAGATTTTTGATCCATTTTGAGTTAACTTTTGTATAGGGTGTGAGATACGGGTCTTCTTTCATTCTTTTGCGTATGGATATCCAGTTCTCTAGGCACCATTTATTGAAGAGACTGTTCTGTCCCAGGTGAGTTGGCTTGACTGCCTTATCAAGGATCAAATGTCCATAGATGAGAGGGTCTATATCTGAGCACTCTATTTGATTCCATTGGTCGATATATCTATCTTTATGCCAATACCATGCTGTTTTGACCACTGTGGCTTCATAATATGCCTTAAAGTCCGGCAGCATGAGACCTCCAGCTTCGTTTTTTTTCTCAAGATACTTTTAGCAATTCGGGGCACCCTGCCCTTCCAGATAAATTTGCTTATTGGTTTTTCTATTTCTGAAAAATAAGTTGTTAGGATTTTGATTGGTATTGCATTGAATCTGTAAATCAATTTAGGTAGAATTGACATCTTAACTATATTTAGTCTTCCAATCCATGAACATGGTATGCTCTTCCATCTATTTAGGTCTTCTGTGATTTCTTTTAACAGTTTTTTGTAGTTTCCTTTGTATAGGTTTTTTGTCTCTTTAGTTAAATTTATTCCTAGGTATTTTATTCTTTTAGTTGCAATTGTAAATGGGATTCTTTTCTTGATTTCCCCCTCAGCTTGTTCATTACTAGTGTATAAAAATGCTACAGATTTTTGAATGTTGATCTTGTAACCTACTACTTTGCTGTACTCATTTATTAGCTCTAGTAGTTTTGTTGTGGATTTTTCCGGGTTTTCGATGTATAGTATCATATCATCTGCAAACAGTGATAGTTTTACTTCTTCCTTTCCAATTTTGATGCCTAGTATTTCTTTTTCTTGTCTAATTGCTCTGGCTAGAACCTCCAACATGATGTTGAATAATAGTGGTGATAATGGACATCCTTGTCTTGTTCCTGATCTTAGGGGGAAAGTTTTCAATTTTTCCCCATTGAGGATGATATTAGCTGTAAGTTTTTCATATATTCCCGCCATCATTTTAAGGAAGTTCCCTTGTATTCCTATCCTTTGAAGTGTTTTCAACAGGAAAGGATGTTGAATCTTGTCAAATGCCTTCTCTGCATCAAATGAGATGATCATGTGATTTTTCTGCTTTGATTTGTTGATATGGTGCATTACATTAATTGATTTTCTTATGTTGAACCATCCTTGCATACCTGGGATGAATCCTACTTGGTCATGATGTATAATTCTTTTAATGTGTTGTTGGATTCGATTTGCTAGAATTTTGTTGAGGATTTTTGCATCTGTATTCATTAGAGAGATTGGTCTGTAGTTTTCTTTTTCTGTAATATCTTTGCCTGGTTTTGGTATGAGGGTGATGTTGGCTTCATAGAATGAATTAGGTAGCTTTCCCTCCACTTCGATTATGTTGAACAGTTTGAGGAGAGTAGGTACTAATTCTTTCTGGAATGTTTGATAAAATTCTCATGTGAAGCTGTCTGGTCCTGGACTTTTCTTTTTAGGAAGCTTTTGAATGACTGATTCAATTTCTTTACTTGTGATTGGTTTGTTGAGGTCATCTATTTCTTCTTGAGTCAAAGTTGGTTGTTCATGTCTTTCCAGGAACCCGTCCATTTCATCTAAATTGTTGTATTTATTAACGTAAAGTTGTTCATAGTATCCTGTTATTATCTCCTTTATTTCTGTGAGGTCAGTGGTTATGTCTCCTCTTCCATTTCTGATCTTATTTATTTGCATCCTCTCTCTTCTTCTTTTTGCCAATCTTGCTAAGGGCCCATCAATCTTATTGATTTTTTCATAGAACCAACTTTTGGTCTTATTGATTTTCTCTATTGTTTTCATGTTTTTATTTTCATTTATTTCTGCTCTAATCTTTGTTATTTCTTTCCTTTTGCTTGCTTTGGGGTTAGTTTGCTGTTCTTTCTCCAGTTCTTCCAAGTGGACAGTTAATTCCTGCATTTTTGCCTTTTCTTCTTTTCTGATATAGGCATTTAGGGCAATAAATTTCCCTCTTAGCACTGCCTTTGCTGCATCCCATAGGTTTTGATATGTTGTGTTTTTGTTTTCATTCGCCTCAAGGTATTTACTAATTTCTCTTGCAATTTCTTCTTTATCCACTCGTTGTTTAAGAGTGTGTTGTTGAGCCTCCACGTATTTGTGAATCTTCTGGCACTCCATCTATTATTGATTTCCAACTTCATTCCTTTATGATCCGAGAAAGTGTTGTGTATGATTTCAGTCTTTTTAAATTTGTTAAGACTTGCTTTGTGACCCAGCATATGGTCTATCTTTGAGAATGATCCATGAGCACTTGAGAAAAAGGTGTATCCTGCTGTTGTGGGATGTAATGTCCTATAAATGTCTGTTAAGTCTAGCTCATTTATAATAATATTCAGATTCTCTATTTCTTTATTGATCCTCTGTCTAGATGTTCTGTCCATTAATGAGAGTGGTGAATTGAAGTCTCCAACACATATGGTATATGTGTCTATTTCCCTTTTCAGTGTTTGCAGTGTATTCCTCATGTATTTTGGGGCATTCTGGTTCGGTGCATAAATATTTATGATTGTTATGTCTTCTTGTTTAATTGTTCCTTTTATTAGTATATAGTGTCCTTCTTTGTCTCTTTTAACTGTTTTACATTTGAAATCTAATTTGTTCGATATTAGTATAGCTACTCCTGCTCTTTTCTGGTTGTTATTTGCATGAAATATCTTTTCCCAACCTTTCACTTTCAACCTATGTTTATCTTTGGGTCTAAGATGTGTTTCCTGTAGACAGCATATAGAAGGATCCTGTTTTTTAATCCATTCTGCCAGTCTATGTCTTTTGATTGGGGAATTCAGTCCATTAACATTTAGTGTTACTACTGTTTGGATAATATTTTCCTCTACCATTTTGCCTTTTGTATTATATATATCATATCTGATTTTCCTTCTTTCTACACTCTTCTCCATACCTCTCTCTTCTGTCTTTTCATATCTGACTCTAGTGCTCCCTTTAGTATTTCTTGCAGAGCTGGTCTCTTGGTCACAAATTCTCTCAGTGCCTTTTTGTCTGAGAATGTTTTAATTTCTCCCTCATTTTTGAAGGACAATTTTGCTGGATATAGGAGTCTTGGTTGGCAGTTTTTCTCTTTTAGTAATTTAAGTATATCATCCCACTGTCTTCTAGCTTCCATGGTTTCTGCTGAGAAATCTACACATAGTCTTATTGGGTTTCCCTTGTATGTGATGGATTGTTTTTCTCTTGCTGCTTTCAAGATCCTCTCTTTCTCTTTGACCTCTGACATTTTAACTAGTAAGTGTCTTGGAGAACGCCTATTTGGGTCTATTCTCTTTGGGGTGCGCTGCACTTCTTGGATCTGTAATTTTAGGTCTTTCATAAGAGTTGGGAAATTTTCAGTGATAATTTCTTCCATTAGTTTTTCTCCTCCTTTTCCCTTCTCTTCTCCTTCTGGGACACCCACAACACGTATATTTGTGCGTTTCATATTGTCATTCAGTTCCCTGATCCCCTGTTCAAATTTTTCCTTTCTTTTTCCTATAGTTTCTGTTTCTTTTTGGAATTCAGATGTTCCGTCCTCCAATTCACTAATTCTAGCTTCTGTCTCTTTAAATCTGCCATTGTAGGTATCCATTGTTTTTTCCAGCTTTTCTACTTTGTCCTTCACTCCCATAAGTTCTGTGATTTGTTTTTTCAGTTTTTCTATTTCTTCTTTTTGTTCAGCCCATGTCTTCTTCATGTCCTCCCTCAATTTATCGATTTGATTTTTGAAGAGGTTTTCCATTTCTGTTCGTATATTCAGCATTAGTTGTCTCAGCTCCTGTATCTCATTTGAACTATTGGTTTGTTCCTTTTTCTGGGCCATATTTTCAATTTTCTGAGCGTGATCTGTTATCTTCTGCTGGCGTCTGGGCATTTAATCAGATTTCCCTGGGTGTAAGACCCCTCAGGTTGAAAGATTTTTTCTGTGAAATCTCTGGGCTCTGTTTTTCTTATCCTGCCCATTAGGTGGCGCTTGTAGTGCTCATCTGTCTGCGGGTCCCACCAGTATAAGATGCTGTGGCTCCTTTAACTTTGGAAAACTCTCGCTGTAGGGGGGGGTTGCCAACCGAAGCGGCTTGGGGGAGTACCTGTCCAAATTTCCCAGTCGGCCCAGTGCACCAAGCATGGCGGGGGGGCGACAGCCGCCGCGGCTTGGGGGAGTGTCTATCCACCGTTCCCAGCCGTACCGGGAAGCCACGTGTTTGGAAGGGACCCCAGTCTCCATTCTCTGCGGCTTGGGGATATCCGATCCAATTCTCCCAGCTGGTCCGGGGGACTGTGCCTGTGGGGGGGGCGCCAGCTGCCACGGCTTGAGGGGACCGCCTGTCCAATTCCCCCAGCTGGCCCTGGAAGGAGGGAGGGAGGGACTCCGGCCGCCTGCCACCCCGGCCCAGGGAAGCCCACGCCCCTCGGCGATCTCACCGGAGCGGGTTCTCCCAGCCAGTCAGCCATTCCAGAATGGGGTACGCTGTCTTCTTGATCTCTGTTGTGGCTCTGGAAGCTGTTCTGTATCGTTTCTACTTCTCTAGTAGCTGTTCTGGAGGAGGAACTAAGACCCGCGCATCTTACTAAGCTGCCATCTTCTCCGGAAGTCAGTTGGCAACTTTTAAGGAAGAAGAGAGAATTTTCTCTTCTTCTTCAGCCAGCCAGCCTCTCCTCTGGAGTTCGTCAAGGAACTTTATCAGTGTTCCAGCCTCACAGCCTTCCCTGCAGATTTTGGACTCCTGCATCCCAATGCCAGGTAGCCTGTCCTGTGGAATTCATCTAGATCCTTTATTGGAATTGCCAGTCTCATGGCCGGCCCTAAGGATTTTGTACTCTTGAATCCCCAGTGTTGCATGAGACTTTCATAAATCTCCTATTTACAGATATCAACTGTTGGTTCTGTTTCTCTAGTGAACTCTAATGAGTACAGTGATGAAGATTTTGGCCTGGTTTAGAAGAAACTGATGGTGGTAGGAATGGAAATATGGCAACTGAGGGAACTGAGGGTGGGGTTGGAGTGGATGAGATATCAGTTTAGGGTACAAACAATGGTTTTATAGAAGTTGATTTGAAAAGTACATGGTACTATCATCATTTAACATATTTTTGACTATTTTCTGCTATTAGAGGTTTCATCCTTCAGTTGAATGAAGATTTTCAATATGTAATATAGACCAACTTTGTTATAAAACTTTCTTCCATTTTTATTTGAGACTCCTGAATGAATATGTTTGCTTTAAGGGGAGAAATAAATATTTGAAAGGAATAAACAGTTGAAAAATTAAAATATGCATAATTTAAAAGCTGACTGTCTTTTATTTTGTTGATTGCTAAATTATGTGTTCATTGAATACTGATTGCATTTAAATATCTCCTTTAGTATTTCTAAGGGAAACACATTTTCTTACTTGACTTTTGTGTATATACTTTACTTTTTTATTGTTCCCACTTTATTTTCTATATTTTGAAAGAAAAACTATTTTTCATAAATACATATGCTCATTTTAAAATAAAAATACAGTTAATAGGACATGCAAAGAAAAGAAAATAATATAAAATCCCACCACCCAGAAACTACTGTTTATAATATTTTATAAATGCAATTATAGATATTTCTTTCTTAATATATACAGCTAGAAAGGGGGAGGGGGTTGACGGAGGGAGAGAGAGAAAGAAGATTGTGATTATAAAGCATATGCTATTTAAAAATTTTTTTTATTGTGAAATGTAACAATATATGCAAAGAAAAAAAGAAAAACCAATAATTTTCAAAGTACATTTCAATGAGTAGTTACAGAACAGTTCTCAGAGTTTGTAATGGGTTACTATTCCACTATTTCAGATTTTTCCTTCTAGTTGCTCCAAAACATTGGAGGCTAAAAGAAATATCAATATAGTTATTCAGCAGTCATACTTATTTGTGAAATCTTATTTTCTCTGTTATAACCCTTCCTTCTTTGGTACTTCTCCCAGTCTATAGGGATCTTTAGGCAATGCCAGTTCTGTCTTTTTTATGTTGAGAAGGGGTGTCGACACTAAAGAATAAGGGGATGTAATTTTAGTTAGTGATCTTGGAGAGGCTGGTACCTCCGTGTTTCAGGATTTATCTGGTCTAGGAACCCTTGGAAATTATAAGTTCCAGGTAATAAAACTTAGTGCATGAAACTTTTATAGAGTCTCAGTTCAAGCCCTCAATGTTCTTAAGAGCTAACAGGAGTGATATTGGTTGGGATTTAGCAAACCAGGGCAATTAATGCTATCTAACTGAAGTTTGCATAAAGGTAGCCTCCAGAATAGCTTCTTGACTCTGTTGATCTCTCTTAGTCACTGATGTCTTATTTTATTACATTTTTTTCTTTTCCCCCTTATGGTAAGGAAGGCATTGTTGATCCGATAATGCCAGGGCCAGACTTACCCTAGGAGACATGTTCCGTATTGTCAGAGAGACTTTTACCCCCAAATATCATGTAGGGGAGAGGGTAATGATTTTCCTTGCGGAGTTGGGCTTAGAAAGAGAAAGGCCACAAGAAAGATTTCCTGGAAATCAAGGGCCTGGAAGTCCCCAATGGTTGAGAGGGTACCCAAAGTTTCCCAGATAGGAAAGTTTTATAGCTCCATTTTTTTTTTTCAGACTCTCAAGGAACTCTACCAATAATTTTTAATTATTGGCCCACCATAATCTGAGATATATCTGGATATTACATTAAGCTGTACAGAATATAAGGCCTTATTCCCCTTCTGGACTTCAGGAGTTTGGGTTGTTTAAATAAGTTATCCAGACAGGTTGATTTAGATCATGTGTTACAGAAAATTTAGGTTCTAGACACAATAAACCTCTTTGCCTTTGGCTCATACAGTAGATGGAAGTCTAGAATATATGTGCTATCATTTTTTATCCTGTATTCTGATTTATCTTAGTCCAAGCCAGACTGATTTTGTTTGTATCTGTAATTGAGGCCTGATTTCTTTTTTGGTTATTTTAACTGTTATTGCATGTAGCTATGATAACTTTCAGGACTGCAATACTCCATTTCTGGGTCTTCAGTATCATGGTGTTACTCAATGTTCCAGGGAAATACCAGCTGATACACATATAGCTTATTTGTCTCAGAAACAAAAAAATATACTTACAATTTCAGACTAAGTGTGGCCCCCATAAGGGTTTATAATTTAGGCTCTAATTTTCTTATCAGTATTTTCTGAACGAGACCTTAGCATATTTGTTCTTTTGTTTCTCACTTATTTTGCACATCATCCCCAACATTTATTCAGTTTCTTGCATGTCTCTCAATGTCTTTCCTTTTTTTTAACCACATCATATTACATTGTATAAATGTATTACAGTTTGCTATTTTGTTTCTCAGTCATTGTACCCTTCAGCATTCTCCATTTATTGTGCATCATGGATAATGTCCAAAATAAACAAACCATGTCTTGAGTATCCTCATTTGGATGTACAATCAGCAGCACTCTCAATTTTAGACAATTTTCATTGTCCCATAAAGACAAAGAACCAACAAACACAGCCTCACTAAATATCCCTTGTCCCTCTCCCCCAAGTACTGTTGATGTCTTCCTGTTAACTATTGCCCATAGCAGGCAATTTTAGTTTTGTCCCATACTGGTCTACTGTTGACTTATTTACAATTATAGATTTAATCAGTGCAATACATGACACTGTATATCCCCTTTCAATCTTATTCACCATCAGTATGGAAATGTTACTTATAATCCCACTAATGAGTTACCATTTGTGCCAGTTTGAAACTATTATGTACCCTGGAACAGCCATGTTCTAATCCTGAGCCAATCTTGCAGGGCCAGACCCATTGCTTAGGGTTCAAACTTTGATTACTTCCATAAAGGAAATGTGACACAACCAATTGTAGGTACGACCTTTTGAATAGATGGGGATGTGACTCCAACCATTCAGGGTGGGTCTTGATTAGTTTACTAGAGTACTTTAAATGGGAAACACTTTGGAGAATCGCAGATGCAGAGGCTTGGAGAAAGTTGCTACAGAGCTGGCAGAGACGCAGATATTTGGAGTGCTAACAGAACAGATGCTTAGACATGGGCAGAGTCCAGCAGACATCACCATGTGCCTTTCCATGAGATGCTAAGCAGATCAAAACCCAGAGTTGTGTCCTGGGGTTGCTAATTGAAGGCCTACACATGCTTAGAAAGGAAACCATTGGCATCAGAAGCTAGAAGCAAGGGAACCAGGAACAGGGACCAGCAGATGCCAGCCACGTGACTTCTCAGCTGATGGAGGTGTTCTGGATGCATTGGCCTTTCTTGAGTGAAGGTAACATCTTGTTAGTGCATTAATTTGGACATTTTCACAGTCTTAGAACTGTAAACTTGTAATTATTAAATTCCCTTTTTAAAAGCCATTCAGTTTCTGGTATATTGCTTTCTGGCAGCTTTAGCTGCATTTAAGTTCAACCTCGTTGGGTGACCTTTTCCCCTCTAGCTTCTGTATACCTCTAGGTCTGCTGTATTCTAAAGTATAACCTCTAATATTATCTTTACCAGATTATGATATCGAAATCATACAGTATCTGTCCTTTTATGTCTGACTTATTTCAGACACATAATGACTCAGCATTATGTCCTCAAGTTCATCCACATTGTCATATACTTTGATTACCTCATTTCATCTTACTGCTACATACTATTCTATCATAGGTATATAACACATTTTGTTTACTCCTTTTATGTTGATAGGTACTTGGATTGCTTCCATCTTTTGGCAATTGTGAATAGTGCCACTATGAATATTAGTGTGCAAATATCTGTTTGTGCCACTGCTTTCAGCTCTTCTGGGTATATACTGAGTATTGGTATTGCTGGATTATAAAGCAGCTCGATATTTAGTTGTCTGAGCAACTACCAAATTTTTCCACAGCAGCTGCATTATTATACATTCCCACCAAAAGTAAATGTATTCCAATTTCTCCACATCCTCTCCAACATTTGTAGTTTTCTGTTTGTTTAATAGCAGCCATTCTTTTAGATATGAGGTGATATCTCATTGTTGTCTTGACTTGCATTTCCTTTATAGCTAATGAAAATGAGCATCTCTTCATGTGCTTTTTAGCCATTTGTGTGTGCTCTTGGGAAAAGACACGTCTATTCATGTCCTCTACACATTTTATAATTGGGTTGTTTGTTCTTTTTTTTGTTGAGCTGTATAATTTCTTTGTGTACACAGGATATCAAGCCTTTATCCCATATGTGGTTTCCAAATATTTTCTCCCATTGAGTTGGCTGCCTCTTCACCTTATTGACAAATTTCTTTTGAGGCACAGAGCTTTTGATTTCAAGAAGTTCCCGGTTATCCATTTCTTCTTTTGCCTCTTGTGCTTTAGGTGTGAAGTTTAAGAAGCTACCTCCTATTATTAGATCTTGAAGATGTTTCCCTATGTTTTCTTCTAGAAGTTTTATGGTACTGTCTGTTATATTTAGGTGTTTAATCCATTTTGAACTAAATATATGGTGTGAGGTAGGAGTCCTCTTTTATTCTTTTGGCTATTGATATCCAATTCTCCATGCCCATTAATTGAAAAGACTATTCTGTCCCAGTTCAGTGAATTTGGGGACCTTATCTAAAATCAGTTGTCCATAAATTTGGTGGTCTATCTCTGCATTCTCTCTTCAGTTCCATTGCTTGACATTTCTACCTTTGTGCCAGTACCATTCTATTTATTTATTTTTATTTTATTTTTTTAAATACAAAAAACACCAAATAAACACAAACATTCCTATTTTGATCATTCCATTCTACATATATAATCAGTAATTGACAATATCATCACATAGTTGCATATTCATCATCATGTTCTTTTCTTGGAACATTTGCATCTATTCAGAAAAAGAAATAAAATGAAAATAGAAAAAAAAGATTATACATACCATACCCCTTACCCCTCCCTTTCATTGATCGCTAACATTTGAAACTAAATTTATTTTAACATTTGTTCCCCCTATTATTTATTTTTATTCCATATGTTCCACTCACCTGTTGACAAGGTAGATAGAAGGAGCATCAGACACAAGGTTTTCACAATCACACAGTCACATTGTGAATGCTATATCATTATACAATCATCTTCAAGAAACATGGCTACTGGAACACAGCTCTGCATTTTCAGGCAGTTCCCTCTAGCCTCTCCATTGCAACTTGAATAGAAAGGTGATATGTACTTAATGCATAAGAATAACCTCCAGGATAACCTCTTGACTCTGTTTGGAATCTCTCAGCCATTGACACTTTATTTTGTCTCATTTCACTCTTCCCCCTTTTTGTCGAGAAGGTTTTCTCAATCCCTTGATGCTAATTTACAGCTCATTCTAGGGTTTTTCTCAATCCCTTGATGGTGAGTCTCAGTTCATTCTAGGATTTCTGTCCCACGTTGCCAGGAAGGTCCACATGTCGCACGTAGACAGGGGGAGGGTAGTGAGTTTGCTTGTTGTGTTGGCTGGAGAGAGAGGCTACATCTGAGCCACAAAAGAGGTTCTCTTGGGGGTGACTCTTAGGCCTAATTTTAAGTAGGCTTGACCTATCCTTTGTGGGGTTAAGTTTCATATGAACAAGCCCCAAGACTGGGGGCTCAGCCTATAGCTTTGGTTGTCCACACTGCTTGTGAGAATATCCGGAATTCAACTTGGGGAAGTTAAATTTCCCCCCGTTCTCACCATTCCCCAAAGGGGACTTTGGAAATACTTTTCTATTCACTGATCAAATCCCTCTGGGATTTATTGGGGCATCACTCTGGACAAACCAACAAAATCTCATGTCCTACTCAAAGTACCATTCTATTTAACCACTTGTTTTTAATATATCTAGGGAGATAAATTTCCCTCCCAGCACTTTCTTTGCCACATCCCATAACTTCTGATATGTTTTATTCTCATTATCATTCATCTCCAGATATTTACCAGTTTCTCTAACAATTTCTTCTTTGACCTATGATTATTTAAAAGTGTAATTTAATCTCTCTATATTTGTGAAAGTTCTTGTTCTTTGGTGATTGTTAATTTCCAGCTTCATTTCTTTGTGGTCAGAGAAAGTGCTTTGGATAATTTTAATTTTAATAGATATATGAAGGCTTATTTTTTGTCCCAGCATATGATCTATCCTGGAAAACATTCCATGTGCACTAGGGAAGAATGTATATCCTGGTATTTTGGGGTATAAATGATTTATATATGTCTATTAGGTCTAATTTATTTATCACATTGTTTAGGATCTCTACTTCCTAGTTGATCTTCTGTCTGGTTGTCTATCTATAGTGGAGAATGGTGTATTGAAATCTCCTACTATTACTGCTGAAATTCCTATAACTCCCTTCAGTTCTGCCAATGTTTGCCTCATGTACTTTGGAGCTCCTTGATTGGGAGCATAAGCATTTGTAATAGTTATTTCGACTTGGCTAATTGTTTCTTTTATTAATATTTAGTGTCATTCTTTGTCTCTTATGATGTCTTTACATTTAAAGTCTATTCTATCTGATATTTGTATTTCTACTCCTGCTTTCTTTTGTTTATAGCTTGCATAGAATGTCTTTTTCCATCAATACACTTTTAATCTATTTGTGTCCTTGGCTTTAAGGTACATCTCTTGTAAATAGCATATAGATGATTTATATTTTTTAATACATTCTGCCAATATGTATTTTTTAATTGGTGAGTTTAGTCCATTAATGTTCAAAGTTATTCCTGTAAAAGCAGTTCTTGAATCTACCATCCCATCCTTTAGTTTTTATTTGTCAGATCTATGTATTCTTTTTCCTTTCTCCTTTTTCATTCTTTAAATTATCCTTATTGGTACTCTTCAAGTCTGTTCCCTCCTCCAGATCTCCCTCTCTTGTCTTTTTTTTTTCAGCTTATAGGATTCCTTTTAGTATTTCTTGTTTCTCTTATTGTCTAATTCTCTTAGTCTTTGTTTGTTTGAGTATTTTAATCTCTCCCTCAAGTTTGAAGGACAGCTTGGCTGGATAAAGAACTTCTGGCTGGAAGCCCTTCTATTTCAGCTTCTTAAATATATCATACTACTGCCTTCTTGCCTCCATGGTGCCTGTTGAGTGGCCAAATTCAGTCTTATGTGTTTTACCTTGTGTGTAGTAGATTGCTTTTCTCATGCTGCTTTCAGGACTTTCTGCTTCTCCTTAACATTTGACAGTTTGATTGATATGTGTCTTGGAGTAAGCCAATTTGAATTCATTCTATTTGGGGTTCATTGGACCTCTTTGATTTTCATATTTATGTCTTTTTATAAGAGTTGGGAAGTTTTCTGCAATGTTATCTTCAACTAATCTTCCCAACCCTTTACTCTTCTCCTTCTGGGACACCAATAATTCTTATATTTGCATGTCTTTTATTGTCCATCATTTCCCTACAATCCAGTTCCATTTTTGCCATCTTTCTTGCCATTTTTTCTTTTGTGCACTCTAGTTCAATTGTTTTATCTTCTAGCTCACTTATTCTTTTGCTTCTTTGAATCTCTTATCATGTATCTCTAGTATATTTTTTCTAATTTGATTTACTGTATCTTTCAGCTTTGTTAGAACTGCTGCCATTTTTCCACTTAGTCTTTCTAATTTTTCCTTATGCTTTAATAGTGTCTTCCTGATATCCTTTATTTCTTTATAAACATCCTTGAGTAGTTTTCCATACTCCAGGTCCCCTTGGGTGTTTTGATTTGGTCATTTGGCTGGGCCATTTATGCCTGGATCTTCATGTGCTTTGTGATTTTCTGTTGCGTTCAGTGTATTTGATCATCTTAATAAGATTATTTTGTAAGTTAGTTTCCTTCACTCATCTAAAATTTTGTATTTACTTTGTTTTGCATAAAACTTTTGCACATGGTTTTTCAGTAATTCCCCTCCAACTCAAGGCCCAGATCTCATGTAGGGAGTACAATTCTACTTGAGGGTCTATTAAAAGCTAGGCAGGGATGCATGGGTAGGTGAGTGGCAGAACGCCCACCTGCCATGCAGGAGACCCAGACTTGATTCCTGGCCCATGTGCCCCAAAATGATAGAATAAACAAAAATAAAATATAAACACACACCACACACGCACATACACACACACACACACACACACACACACACACATCTCAGCAACAGTAGACCCTGAAGTCAGAAGGAGATACCCCAATACATATGGGGAATCACCTCAGACTGGTGCCCACATAAGAGAGTAAAATTTTTTTAAAGTAAAAAATAAAAAATGAATAAATAATATTAATATAAAATATGTATAAAAGCAAAACTATAATAAATTAAAACTATTGAAAGAATATATTAAAAAAAATAAAGAAAACTTAGGCAGATGTTTGCCAAATTGAATTTAACATTTGCTCCCAGTAGGTGGCCCCCCTGAGGAAACCCCTACTCTCAGCCTACCCTTCCCCAATTGCAGCGTCTGGCTGAGAAGATGTTGTGTGCAGTGGGAGTGGGTGGGTGGGCTGCTCCTGGTACGTGGCAGTGGGACAACCAGTCCTGGCATGCAGAATAGGGGAGCTGATTGCAGTTCTCTGTGCCTGGTGGATCCACCATTTACCATGCCCTATAAGGTGGCTATTTGTTGGAGTTTGGTAGAAAACTGACCCCAGTGCTCAGGGGTATGGCTTTCACAGTGGACAGCTAGGTATACCTTTGGGCTCCCCACAGGCACTGCTGGCTATGGAGCTGCAGGGTGGTTTTCCCAGCCAGAAGCTGGAGATGGCTGGAGTGGAGGGATGATCAGTTCCCTCAGATTTGCACTTCCTCGCACTGACACTGCCCACATCCTGGTGGCAGTCACGGCGGATCAGATCCACCCTTCTCTACCTGTCCCAATCTCATTGCTTCTCCCCTCCCTTTGAAATACTGCAAACTTTTTGATCACTAATGCCCCCAACACTGCTGTCCTAGTCATTTTTAACCTATTCCTTATCTTGTTCTGTGGAGCAGGGGTGAATCCAGCCTATCCCCACTCTACTATCATCCCAGAAGTCAGCACATGCCATTTTACTAAACATATTAAATATAATCCTTTTTTAAATTTAGCTTATATGAATTTGAAGTAAAATTAAAGGAACCAGTAATCTCATAATTCTCACAGTTGCTTAGACTAAGTTTTATATTTAAACGAATATAATGCTAACCACCAGTCCTTTTATTATGGCTTCTCCTTTCCTATTGTCCATATTTTGATATAGCTCTTTCCTGGCAGAATCCCATCCTTTCATAGTTTTGCAAGAAAATCCATAAGTGCATGATTTTCTAAGTTATTGCATGCTTATGAATGTCTGTTGGTTGCTTATATATTTATACTGTTGAAATACCTATGCAGTATTTTTTTCTTAAAACACAGGAACTGCTTGTCACTGTTTTGTGGGTTTGATCATATTGCTTTGGATAAATCTGAGGATCAGTTCTTGTTCATTTTCTACTTAAATGCTGGTTTGTTATTTCCTTTTTAACCATTTTATTGTGAAGTACAACAAACATATAGAAAAATCCCTAAAACACAAAATAACCATCTAACCATCCCTCATTTAGATCAAGAAATAGAATGTTGACAGCATTCCATTCTCCAATGCCTTATCTGGATTTTCAAAATCCTCACAACAAAAATGCCTTTTCATGGAAGGTTCACCACTTTATATTTCTGACATTTCCCAGGTCTTGTGGAATTCTTTACTACCTTGTTGGTTCTTCAATGCCTTTCATCATATTTTTAAATAGTATTTTGTCCTGCTTTTCTATTAGTTGTCTTCAGAAGGACATTACCAGGAATCCTCAAAGTGGTTATTTAACCCTGAGCTTCAATAACTTAGGATATGAACAGGACATTTTTTTGTTGGGGGTGGGAATCACCACCCTTTTATCTGAAAAAGTTAATGTTTAATTCTTTATTTCTGGAAATTTTTCTTTAGTTCAATATTTGAATTCTTGTGGTAGCATATTTAGTTCCTTGGGCATAATTTTGTATTGGATGAATTTCCTGTATCTTCTATATCTATCACCATCTCTGCCATCAATTTTCAAAATGCAACATACATACAGAAAAGGCCCAGGTTTTCAGGATGATGGCTTGTCACAAAATGAACACATCCATGTAAACAATTCTCATATTAAAGAAATTCAACATTACCAGTTTCCCTAAAGTTCCTTCTTAAATTTCTAACATCATAGATTAGTTATGCTTGATTTTGAACTTTATATAATTGGCATTACACAGTGTGTAATCTTTTGTTTCAAGCTTCTTTTTACTCAACAATAAATGAGCGAGATTTATCCATGTTACTGTATATAGCTGGTTTTCACTATTATCACTGCATATTATTCCATTGAATGATTATATTATAATTTAATAACTAATAGCTAATGGATATTTGGGGTGTTTCTAGTTTTTGACTGTGATGGATGGTGCTGTTATGAACATTCTAGTACATGTCTTTTAATAAATGTTTACACATTTGTGTTGTATGCTTTTTTAAGAGTCGAGATACTAGATCATAAAATATGTGTGTTCAAGTTTAGCTGATACCATGAAACCATTTTCCAAGGTGATTGTACCAATTTATATTCCTACCAGCAGTGTATGCTATAAGAGTTCCAGCTCTATCTATGTCACTACCCCCAGTTGGTTTTGGTTCCCTTTCTCATTTTAGTCATTGTAGTAGATGTTTTTTAATAATCAACTTTAGTCATTTATCTCCTATTTATTTCCTGGATTTCCTTTAATCTATATTCTTGAGTACAAGACTTTGCTTTTCTGGGTCTCAGTCTTTTTGTCTGTAAGTATATAGTTCTGAATGTTGAAATGGTGTTTTAAACAGCATTTTTTCCCTTTATAAAGAGAATAAAATTTTTCTTTAGTTCAATATTTGAATTCTTGTGGTAGCATATTTAGAAAATTCTCTTTATTGGTCTTTAAATAGTTGGTTTCTGCAATTAAGTATTACAATGTAAATTTCCTTCCTAGGAACCACAACCCAAATCTTCTGACTTGATTTTCAGACAACCTGGGAGAGATGACAAGTAGCACTGTAGTGCTGGTCTTTTGTCTGATCATTCTAGCAACAAGAATCACCTGGTGGTGTTATATGAACTTTAAGTACACAACTTTCTTTGATTTAAATCTGACCTGAAAAAAAAATGCTAGTAAGAGAAGAATTGTTAGTGTTGGGTTTGAATCCACATATTAAGAATGCTTCTCATTTTCTTACTTCTTAGCTTTCCTTAATAAACTATGTTGACAATGCACAGCCAGGCTAGAGAGGGACATGTTCAAGACTCCAAAGAGCTGTGCAATGATTACTTACAGCTCCATCTGTAATAGAAAGTAAGCTTTCCAAAGGTAAGCAATTGGTTCACTCCCATGGCCCACCTTGGAGCCCTGAGTTTGCACAATGTCAGGAAATTGCTACTTGATTGTTCCTTAGCTGAAAATAGCTCAGGCTATTTATGTATTCCTACATTCATGTTTATAACTTCCAGAGCTGTCTCACTGTTGGTGCTGTTGCTGATCACAGTGACAACAAAGAATAATCTAGCAAGTTTTTATTTTGCCCATTAAAAAAATTTGTATTGCATAGTTTACATAGTTATCTCCATACATGCCTGAAACAAAGAATATTAGTAACTATAGTGATACAAGGCTTCATTCAAGGTGGTTTAAAGGTAATTCTGAGGGATGAGCTTTAAGGATGGGGAGAATCCAGATGAGAAATACTCAGTTTTTCTCTGTGTGAAAAAAAATGTCTGACCATCCAAGGTCCAGAGAAGAGGTGGAACTTTCTGGTAATCCTTCTGAGGGCCTCACATTTACTTGAACTGACTGTGTTTGTCCTATCTTGGGCCCTCAGCCAAACTGGAGAAGTCAACTTCATGGAAGGATGGCATTTATCGTAAGTAAATAGATTGTTGGCATCTCAGCTGGAGGTACTTAGAGGATGGATTATTTGAGTCTTCCATCTAAAAAAGGAACACTGCCCCTGCAGCATTTGTACTAAATGCTTTTATGGGGATTTTCAATAAGTCTAAGAGACCTGAACCAGTATTCTTCCTTGAAACCCCGCAGAAGTGAGAATGTGGGAGGTCTTCGTCTCATGAGCCCAACACCCAAACCAGATACTGCTGGCAGAATGGATAGGTAAAATACCCATGCATATTTAAGATCTTGGTTAAACTTTATCTTGCAATGTCTGTGTGTCACATGAACATCATAGACACTGACCCTGGTGTTTCAAAGCTGGTGAAAAACTGTGTGTCAGGAGTGTCCAGGGGCTGGGATTCAAGGGACCGAGGAAGGATTGCTATGGCTTGCTATGTCTGTGTATGACTTCAGAAGAGGGATGAGAACACAAACACAAGGTAACTTTTGCATAGGCTTTGTGTAAAATCACATCTGTACTTTTGGTGCATGGGGTTGTTGCCTATAATTTCACTGGGGAAAGCACAAAGAAGTGTCACTTTTGCTCCTCCTTGGAAAAACACAAGTTACTCTTTCCTCCAGGGTTTGCTAACCATTGTACTATATACCATGAGGGAACACATCTTAATTACCAGTTATTCCTATTCTCTGAATATGGTGGGGGGGAACTATAAAAATCTGCTGAAGGAGATAGTTATGCATTTAAACCTCTTTAATGAGTGGGTTTTATTGTAGTTTTGATTGATTAATTATTTTCTTTATTAGAGAAATTATGGATTTATGTATATATCACATTTTATTTATCCATTCATTTATTGATGGACACTTGGGTTGCTTCCATCTTTTTGCAATTGTGAATAATGTTGCTATGAACATCAGTGTGCAAATATCTGTTTGAGTCCTGCTTCCATTCCTTCCAGGCATATACCTTGTAGTAAGGGACAAATGATTGTTCTATACTTAGCTTCTGAGAAACTTCCAGAATGTCTTTCACAGTGGCAGCACCATTTTACATTTCTATCAGCAGTGAATGAGCATTGCTATTCTGTGCATCCTCTTCAACACTTATTTTCCATAGTTTTCAATCAGAGCTATTTTAATGAATGTGAAATGGCATCTCATTGTGGTTTAAATTTGCATTTCCCTGATGGCTAATGATGTGGAGTATCTTTTCATGTGCTTCCTGGTCATTTGTATATCTTCTTTGGAGAGATGTTCTATTTAAGTCTTTTAACCAATTTTAAAATTGGGTTGTTTGTCTTTTTGTTGTTAAGTGGAATAATTTCTTCATATATTCTAGATATTAAATCTTTATCAGGTATGTGGTTTCCAAATAATTTCTTCTATTGTGTAGGTTGTCATTTTACTTTCAAGATAAAGTCCTTTGAGGAGCAAATGTTTTTTATTTTGATGAGATCTTATCTTTTTTTTCTTTTGTTGCCTGTACTTTAGGTATAAAGCCTGAGAAGCCATTGCCTAATAAAGGGTCATGAAGCTACCTCCTTTAGAAGTTGATAGTTCTAGCTCTTATAATAAGGTCTTTGATTCATTTTGAATTGATTTTGTTTATGGTGTGAGGTAAGGGTCCTCCTTCTTTTTTTTTTACATATGGTGGAGGTCTAGTTTTCCAAGCATCCATTTCTTGAAGAGATTGTTCTTTCACTATTGTGTGTTCCTTACTCTCTTGTGAAAAACCAGTTGGCCATAAATGTGAGGGTTGATTTCTGAACTATCAGTTTTATTCCATTGGTCTATATGGTTGTCCTTGTGCCAGTGCTATGCTATTTTGCTTACTATGGCTTTGTAGTAAGTTTTAAGATCAGGACGTGTGTTACTACTTTATTCTTCTTTTTTCAAGATGGCTTTAGCTATTTGGGGCCTCTAGTCCTTCCATATAACTTTTTGTCCAAACCAAACTATATCCATTTTTATTAAAGATACTTTTCATAAACAACATGGTATATCAGGCAGGACATGGGCACAACTTTTGAACTCCCTTTTCAATGGACTACCAAAATCAGACAGCACTATAAAACCCAATGAGGGTTTCTTGAAGCAACCCAACAGCCTTATGGAATGCCTTCAGGAGTTTCCTGAATATCATAAAAGGATCTTGGACTGACTGAATGAACAGCAAGAGCAGGACTGGTTTGTTGACTAATTGTCAATGGACACCATTTTAATGCCCACAAGCTATTTTGGCTGCTTGTAGTAAGTTCTTCTACAAATTATTTCAGGAGTTTATTCAGGAAACTTTGGTGCAGTTAGATGGTGTTAGTAAAATGTCCTTTTTTTATTTAATTGAGTTCACATATACAGCAAAATTAATGAGACAAGGAGAAGAAGCCAATGATATATGGAAAGCAGCAGAATTTCTACAAATACTAAAAGCCATTGAAGCCCTCGAAGTCAGGAACAAAGAAAATTCTGCTCCACTGGAGAAAAATACTACAGGAAAAGTGAGGGAAAAAAGAGGACTACAGAAACTTCAAATGTTATCACTGAGTCATTGCCATCTGCCAAATCAGAAATAGTTGAAATCAGTTGTGCTAAAGGCACAATTGAAGTGGAAGATGAAGGCGTCAAAAAATAGAGGAGATGTCTTCAGTCAAGCAATCCATAAAGTACATTCAGAACACAGGTTCCTCTGATGATTCTGCTTTAGCACTGTTGGTAGATATTACCAACAAGTACCATCAAGGTGACAGAAAGTGCAGATTAAAGAAGATGGCTGTGCACAGAACCTCACAAGCAAACAGGTAGAAGGAACACATGAAATCACACTCTTCTGAGAGTTTCAAGTGTGAAATATGCAATAAAAGGTATCTTTAGGAGAGTGCATGGAAATAGCACCTTAATTTTTATCACCTTGATATAAGTACAATCAGTAAAAAGCAAAGAACTGGGGGAAAAATTCACATATGTCAGTATTGTGAGCAACAATTTGTACATTTTAAAGAGCATCTTCGAAAACATACAGGTGTAAAACCTCTTGAATGTCCAAATTGTCATGAATGATTCACTAGAAATAGCACACTTTAATGTCATCTGACTGCTTGCCAAATTGGAGTGGTAGCACAAAGAGGAAGAATGAAGCTTTATGAATGTCAGGTCTGTAATAATGCGTTTAACAGCAGTCCCAGTTCAAAGGTCACTTGTTAATACTCACCAGAGATGCAACCTACCATTGTGCTTTATGTGATTTATGGTTTATGCAAGGAAACAAACTAAGGAGGCATTTCAGTGATACATATTTCAGAGCATCCAGTAACTGAAGAAGTGGAAACATGTGCAAACTGAACCTGTGACATCAATGACTATTGTAGAACAAGTTGGGAAAGTGCAGGTACTGCTTCAGGTCCAGATGGATTCAGCACAAGTGACTGTGGAGCAAGTCCATCCAGATCTGCTCCAGGACAGCCAAGTGCATGATTCACATATGAGTGAGCTTCCAGAACAGGTCCAGGTGAGTTATCTAGAACTAGGTCGAATTCAGACTGAAAAAGGTACTGAAGTACATGTGGAGTTGATGCACATTGAATAGGTAAATCAGGCACCAGTGGAGGTATAAACTGAGCTTCTATAAGCAGAATTGGATCAGTTGACCCCTGAAATCATGAACCAGGAGGAGAATAAGCCTAGCCAAGCAGATGCTGCTGAGGCTGTCAGGAAAGAGAGTTTAGAGACCAAACCAACAATGGATTCTCAAGCTAAAGATTTTAGGGAATGAGGACAGAACAGCTATGCCAGTTTTAGAGTGAAATAACAAATGAATATTGTCTTAAATATATGTGTTGGGTTTTTGTACTGATTATGGACAGTGTGACTGTCGTTAAGCTAACAGAGATGTGGATGAAATTTAATTTCCTGGCATGCTGA
Source organism: Tamandua tetradactyla (assembly GCF_023851605.1). NCBI lineage: Eukaryota > Metazoa > Chordata > Mammalia > Pilosa > Myrmecophagidae > Tamandua > Tamandua tetradactyla. Next base: position 53,249,915 of record NC_135341.1, on the reverse strand, counting down.
ACTGTTTTTTTTTATTTTTAAACAAACTTATTTCCCCCACTTAATGCTACGGAGGAGGAATCTTTACCTTAAATAAATGAGAATCTTTGAGGAATGTATTTTTGGAAAATTAAATGGGTTATATTATTATATAAGTTGAGTATGAATGTGTCTATTTGCATTATGGTAAGGCTTCTCCCTTCTCTCATTCCCAGGCCATATGCTTCCTCAAATTTTTTCTGTATTATAAAATCAAATGTAAAATCATTGGAAAACAAATTTATGTATTCTAATGCATGTCAGAAAATTTAATATATAGGAAACACAAGATTACATGAAGAAAAATGCATTGTTACTACACTTAAATTTTTGCTTCTGGTTTTCTTTGAGTTTGAATAACATTCTTGTCTACTCTGATAGTCAGATGCCATCTCTGCAATAGGAGTAGGGTGGTGGCGGCAAAATTTCTAGAATGTTAAAAAAATATCCACACCCATGTGCCTTTTCAAAACCAGCACATCTTCTATAAAGCAGCTGTGCTTTTTTTCAAAGTTCATGTTGTCAGAAGCAATGTAGAAGATGCTGTAGCACTTTATATTTTTGCTTATAAATGTCAACGTCCAGGTTTTTTTTTTTTCACTTAAGTTAGCTCGAGAAATTTTATTTAATGGCAGCTGAAGGGCCATTTTCAATTGGGAAAATTCATTTACATCTGTAATAAACTTTATTTTGTTGAAAAGTAGTACTAGTATTTTACCACCACATGAAAAAAAAAGTTGAGCAACATTTAAAAATTAATCTATTTTAAATAAAATACAGAGAAAAACATGTATATAATATACAAGGCTTTGCTTTGAGTGGAATATTTTCCTCTCAATCCTTATCATAAAGGTCTCATGCTATAACCGTTAAAGCCATACAAATAAGAGTGCTAAACTATGGACTTGAAAGTAGGTATGTAAATGTTTTTAATCCATATTATTTGGAAAATAAAATGTAATAACCACATGAAACAAACCAATATGCTAGTTTCTTTAGCTGTTAGATATAGGGAGATATTTACATTTTTGAAGTAAACTTTAAAACTATGAAGAAAAAAAACCTCAATGAAGTCTTCATTTGGTGCTCTGAACGCAGAAAGTTTAGAGTGAGGGTTGACATTTCACATTTAGCATGTTGCCTGACAACTTTTGTGAGCTGACCCTGACTTTCAGGAAATGAAATGAAAATGACAGAATTATCCAACTTGAAGATCCACAATCTAAGCAAGGGCTCACTGCTTTTTTGAGCAATGCCATCTCAGTGACATTACTGGAAAGTCTATTTTACTTGACATTCTGGCAACCAATCTTTTGGGTCAGGTCCCAACAAGTTTCTGGGTTTAAGGGAGTCAGGTCTATGGTGAAGGCTGAGATGGAGAAGAGGACATGAGGACATAAAAATGAATTTTAGTTTTTCTATACCACAAGGTATTTTTCAAGGTGGCTTATGTGTGTCAATGTCAGGGAATACCATCTTCTCGAAGTAGAAGAGGAAGTCTCTCAAAACTTAAGGGAAAAGGTGTTTTTTCCCAGATCAATCCAGCTTTGGAGACATTCCATTAGTGACATTTGCCTCTTCCCCCAAAATACAACAATGAAGTGTTCTGTGTGCTAACAATATAGCTTCATAAAAGTAAAACGAAATTCTGAATTTTAATAAAACTTGATAAAAAATAGTATTTCAAATTGTACGGTCCCAGGGGTATATAGTTATAAAAAATGCACCCACTTCACTTGGCATCCACAGCAACTGCAGCTTTCTTCGCCTTGTCTGTTTTGGCCCTGCCAATTTCTGCAGGGTTATTCCCACTTGCCAGCATCAGCTTTCCTCTTTTTCTCTTTGGGTACCTTCACTTCTTGGCAGGAGGCTTTTTAGGCTTGGGTTCTGTCTTTGGAGGAGCAGGTTTGGTAAATAACCTTGCAAATCTTCTCTGTGGTTTATCTCTTACCTTGGCTTTATCTCCTTTAGTATCCCCCTCGGCCTTTCTCTTGGGCATGGTGGTGATGAAAGTAGGACATAGGAGCTTGACGTAGTGGTGCATGGGCTTTGGTCAGTCCAGGGATTGTTCTAGTCTCTTCGCACTGCTCCCCTTTCACATAAATTTGATATGTGCCTTTTCCATTTCTACAAGGAAGATTATTGGAATTTTGATTGGTGTCGCATTTAATCTATAAATTGGTTTGGGTAATACTGACATCTTAATGCTATTTAATCTTCCAATCTATGAGCATGAAATGTCCTTCCACTCTTTTTCAGTCTCTTAATTTTTTTAAAAATTTGTCTGTGTGTGTAAAAGTCCTTTACATCCTTGGTTGTATTTACTGCTAGACATTTTATTTTTTTAGTTGCTATTGTGAATGGAATTTTTTTCTTCTAATTATTCATTGCTTGTGTATAGAAACACTACAGATTTTTGGGTGTTGAACTTGTACCCCACCACTTGCTGAATTCCTTTATAATCTTTAGGAGATTTGTTGTGGATTTTTCAGAATGTTCTGTATATAGGATCATATCATCTACAAATAGGGTAAGTTTTACATCTTCCTTTCCAATTTGAATGCCTTTTATTTCTTTTTTTGCCTAATTGCTCTGGCAAGACCATCCAAAAAAATGTTGACTAGCAGTGGTGACAGTGCACATCTTTGTCTTGTCCCTAATCTTACAGGGAAAGCTTTCAGTCTTTCATTATTAAGTAAGATATTAGCTGTGTTAATTGTAGGCTTTCATATATGCCCTTTATCAGGTTTAGAAAGTTTCCTTTTATTGCTGGCATTCTAAGTGTTTTTATCAAGAAAGGGTACTGTACTTTGTCAAATGCTTTTCTCTGTGTCAATTGAAATTATCATGGTTTTTTTTTCCCCTTCATCCTGTTAAGGTAGTGTATTACATTAATTGATTTTCTTATGTTGAACTACCCTTGTATATCAGGGATAAATTCCACTTGATCATGGTGTAAAATTCTTTTAATGTGTGTGGTAGTTAGATTCAGTTGTCAACTTGGTGAAGGTACCTAGTTCTGTTGCTGTGGATATGAGCCAATGGTACGTGAACCTCATCTGTTGTTGATTAGATCTGCAGTCGGCTAGGAGGCATGCCTGCTACAATGAATGATGTTTGACTTAATTGGCTGGTGCTTAAATGAGAGAGCTTAATGTAGCACAGCCCAAGCAGCTCAGCATACCTCATCTCAGCACTTGCCGCTCAGACCCGACCTTTGGAGATGCAGAAAGAAAATTGCCCTGGGGAAAGTTGTTGGAACCCAGAGGCCTGGAGAGAAGGCCACTAGAGATCACCCTGTGCCTTCTCAAGTAAGCAAGAACCTCAGTGGAAAGTTAGCTGCCTTTTCTCTGAAGAACTAATGAAATGAATCTCCTTTTATTAAAAGCCTATCCATCTCTGGTGTGTGACTTTCCAGCAGCTAGCAAACTAGAACAATGTGCTTTTGGATTTGGTTTTCTAGTATTTTATGGAGGATATTTGCATCTATGTTCATAAACGGTATTGGTCTATAGTTTTCTTTTCTTGTGGTTTCTTTATTTGGCTTTGGTATGATGGTGATGTTGGCCTCCTAGAGTAAGTTAGGGAGTATTCTCTCCTGTTCAATTTTTGAAAAGAATTTGAACAGAATTGGAGTTAACTGGAGTTAAGTTTTGGAATGTTCGGTAGGGTTCCCCTTTGGAGTCCTCTGTTCCCAGGCTTCTCTTTGTTGGGAGGTTTTGATTACTGATTCAGTCTCTCTACTAATAGTTTGTTGAGATCTATTTCTTCTTGAGCCAGTGTAGGCAGTTTGTGTGTTTCTAAGAATTTTTCCACTTCATTTAGGTTATTTAGTTTATTACACAGAATTTTTCATAGTATCCTCTTATAGTCTTTGTAATTTCAGTTTGATAACCAACTTAACTTCAATAGCATTGAAGTACTTTTCCTCTACTCCTCTGTCCTCCTACCATTTTTTTTGTGCTCATTACCACTTATATCCTTGTACATTGTATGTAAAAATACGTATCTATCACTACTTTTTATGCATTTGCATTTTAAAATCTGTAGGAAGTAAGAAGTGAAATTACATACCAAACAATACAATACAATAATACTAGCTTTTTTTTTTTTTTTTTTTTTTTTATTAACATGGACAGGCACCAGGGATTGAACTTGGGTCTCCAGCATGGCGGGCAAGAAATCTGCTGCTGAGCCACGATCGCACCATCCAATACTGGCTTTTATAATTACCCAAATGGTCACCTTTACCACAGGTTTTATTTCTTTGTGATACTTTGAATTACTGTCTAGTGCCTTTTCCTATCAGTCTGAAGAACTGCATTTAGCATTGCTTGTAGGGCTGGTCTAGTGATGATGAACTGCATTAGCTTTTGTTTATCTGAGAATTTCTTAATCTCTCCCTTGTTTTTGAAAGAGACTCTCCCCAGATATAAAATTCTTGGCAGGCCATTGTTTGCTTTCAACATTTTAAATATTTCAACCCATTTTCTTCTTGCCTCCGTGGTTTCTGATGAGAAATCAAAACTCAATCTAATTGGGACTCTCTTGTATGTAAAACATTGCTTTTTTTCTTGCAGCTTTGAGAACTCTCTCCTTTGTCCTTTGAATTTGATAGTGTGATTAATATATGATGGAGTATATTTTTCATGTTTACCCTGTTTAGTATTCTCTGGGTTTCTTGGATGTGCATATTTATGTCTTTCGCTAAGTTTGAGAGTTCTCTGTCATTATTTCTTTGACTATTTCTTCTGCCCATTTCTTTCTTTATTCTCCTTCTGAGACTCCCATAATATGTTTATTGGTATGCTTGATGGTGTCTTAAGGTGTTTGTAGGCTATTTTTGCTTTTTATAATTCTTTTTTCTTTCTGCTCCTCAGTCTGGCTCATTTCAATTATTTTGTCTTCAAGTTCTCTGATTCTTTCTTCTACTAGCTCTAAACTCCTCTTGAAACTGTCCTGGGCATTTTTCACTTCAGTTATTGTGGTTTTCAATTCCAGTAGTTCTCTTTGGTTCATTTTAAAAATTTCTCCATCTGTATTGAGATCCTCATATGTTCAAGTCATTGTTTTCCTGATATGCTTTAACACTTTCTGTATATTTTCCTTCATATCCCTGAGCATTTTAAAAATCATTTTTTAAAAGCTTTGTTCGGTATGTCTATGTTCTCATCTTTTTTGTTGGTGTTTTCTGTTCTTTTTATCCTCTTCCTTTGTATAGACCATCATTTCTTGCTTCTTTATTTATCTTTTACGCTTTTGTTACTTACTATGCATTTTAATATTTTAAAATGTTAACTCTGGGTTTTATTCCCTCACATGTCTCTTTCTTGTAACCAGCTGGTGATAAGACAGATGTTTTTTTGAGCTTCAACCCTCCTATCAGGAAGGTCTGCCCAGTGTGAATTCAATACACAGGGTTTTCTTTGTCTTTTCCTGGTCTTTTGCTTGTTAGTTGTTTTGGAATTTCCATGTTTACATAAATTTGATTGTCACCCCTGTTTCCCAGGAGATAGCCCTCCCTCTCATGGGTGTTTGACACCTATAGGCTTTTGTCTTAAGCTGCCCACACGTATAGTTTTTTTATACTACTTTGGTTGTCTCAAGCTGCCTTTGCCTGGAAGGCAAACTCTGGGAGTCAGTCTTTCTAGCTCATGTAGGGCTAGGGACCCATGAAGTTGGTGTAGACTGTCTCCTAAGTGCTTCTGGAGCAGATCAGGAAAGTCACCAAAATCTTCTGTGATGTCTCCCCAAAGCTGATCTTTTCTGGGACAAATGTAGCTCTTCAGCTAACTTTCCTCCACAGCCAGCCCTGCCGTAAGTACTATATCTTTAAATCTCTACTGCCTCCACCCCTGTCCGGGGAGGGTTGAAACAGTGGCTTCCCTTTGAGCTGTGCCTCCAGTCATCCAAATTCTCTAATCGAAAGGTGTGGTCAGTAATCAGTCATGCCCATCTGTGTTCTTGGGTAAGAGGAATTTTATATCCCTTTCTGACCAGCAGTCTAGCCTGGAACTGGACTCCATTGTGCCCACACATGAGAGTGGAGGTGGGTATTGATAGCCACTGCGTAGAAAGAACAGTTACTGTCTTTACTGTAATTTATCAGCCTTTTCCTCCTGTTCTTCCCTGGATGCTGTACAGTATTATTCCAGCCTCTGAAGTTTCAAAATAGTTGTTTCATAGTTTCTATTTAATAGTTTTTGGGGTTTTTTTTGGTGGAAGATCTGGGTCCCTACTCTTCTGTCTTCCCTGGAGGTTGGTTTTCTTATGTTTTGTTAAAAGTTACATGGGGGCGGGCCGCGGTGGCTCAGCGGGCAAAGTGCTTGCCTGCTATGCCGGAGGACCTCGGTTCGATTCCCGGCCCCAGCCCATGTAACAAAAACGGAGAAACAGAATACAATAAAACAAGAAAATGTTTAAAAATGTTTCCCTTTCTTCCTTCCTTCCTTCCTTCTATCCTTCCTTCCTTCTCTCTGTCTTAAAAAAAAAAAAAAAAAAAAAAAAAAAGTTACATGGAACACCTGTACTTCATTCATTATCATATTTCCTTTCATATTGACTACATCATATATTTAATAAAACAGTTAAGAAGGAAAGACATGTTTGTGAAGTATTCTTGGTAGAGTATTCATGGGCCCCTTTGAAGTAGGCTGTGGCAGAATGCTAAAAATCTTGAGCTCCCAGTAGCCTGATGCAGGTGAAATGGACTAGCACCTTAGTGAATCCTTTCCTTAGGTTATTAGGCCAACTGCCACAGGACATAGTGGAATCTGTGGGAGCAGCTGCCTTCAGGAGGCCACAGGTGTGTGAGGATGGCTCTTTACTCATAATGCTCCACTTCCAAGTGCCCATTTACATCTGAAATATATTTAAGCTTTTTCCCCCTGATACCTGTGACTGTAGGCTGATTGAACAGGTGAGTTCAATGTGCAACCATAAAAAGTGGAAGAGAGAATGCTCAAGGAAGATAAAGGCTTCTTAATGAAGGCAGTGAATTGTACTCACTTTTTAAAGACTGTGTGAACATCCCAGGGTTATATTAAAATGTTTCTTCATTTGAAGGAGATATATTTTTGTACCTTGCTGGAAAAAATCTTAGCATTCTTTCTTTTGGATATTTTAATTTTAAATAAATGAATGGAGAGCAAGGGTATCCTTGATTCTAGACACTGTACTTATTATGGGAAACTGGTTGCCTCTGGGGAATAGAAAGAATACCTTGGTGTAATAATGAATTTCAAAACGGTGTGCACCCATGACATTTCAGGAAGGCTAGACATGACCTTTTCTATTTGGCATGGCATGGTCTTTGCCACTCTTTCTAAAAATAGAAGATGGATTCAGCCCAATCATCAGAATCTGGTGGTTGACTAGGATCCTGTGTTGAAGGAGGTCCTTTTGGGTATCCACTTTCAGCTACTGAAAGTGTCACTCTCTCGTGAAGTCTCAATTTCATCCTTTTATTTAAATTAGTTTTACCTGTCCTTCTGCATCTCTTGAGCTTATCTCCATGTGCTGCCCTTATGCATCTGCCTTCATGGAAAATATGATAGCTCACAGTATTGCACAGGATCTGGCTACAACTGCCCTGTCAGAGTGGCATTCTTTGTAAAGAGCTAAGAAGCTAATGAACATGACCCAGGAGATATAGTTATTTTTTCCCCAGGCCTGCTTAGTCTCTTTGGCCATCTTTGGCTTCAGATTAGACACCACAGACATGCATGCACTCACACTAATGTGAGCACACAGGCACAACTGCACACACACTCCAGCATAGGCATAGGTGCACACCCAGACTTGATTCTGATTTTAATTACTATTTTTCACATTTCAAAATTGTCTTGCGATGTAATATGGGCTAAAATATTTGGGAGCATTAAACCTACTGGCAAATATAAATATGAAGAAACCTAGAAAAACATAAAATCTAATCACATGACATTTCTAGTAGACACTTCTGAATAAATTGAAGAATATAGCTTAAAAATTAAAGGATGAACTCATATTTGCATGCAATTCTAAGCAAAAGGAAACAGTTGATGTCAGAAAAAGTAAAATTTTATGAAAAATAATTAGATCTTTCCTGAGATAGAGTCCACCTTATTGACATGAAAATATAACATTTGCAAACCTTTTAAATAATGAATTACACAGAAATGCACAAAACAGAAAAAATCCAGAAATATAAAAATCAAGTAGTAATAGGGAGCAATATTTTAAATATTAAGTAGATAAAACAGAAAAAAGAAAAATCAACAATTTTAATAGACTTTATTTAATGGTCGTATTTTGAATCCAAGAAAGAAGTGAATGAAAACATAAGTAGGAGTTAATACATTTAAAAATGATGAATAGATACTAGATTTTTTTTTCTTTTCTCTTGAAAAGATCAGGACCAATAACAGACAAAACTCTCATAAAATTAATCAGGGAAATGAAAATCATTGTCATATAATTTATTAGAAATGATCATTGAGATATAATTATTTACTTGCGTGTGCTTATAAATACATATAGAATAAAAGTAAAATTCTATGCTAATAAACATAACTACAATACAATATAAACCAATACAGGTAAATGGACAAAAGAATAATTTTATGGGGCAATATGAAAAAAATAACTGAATATAGGAGAGGTAGGAAAAAGCTGACTATATAACAGAAATTATGAAAAAATGTCTAAAAATAATACCTGGAAGGATGTCAGACCCATATAGTTTTAGGAATTAGTTCTTTCAAATCATTATGGAACACAATATTCTTGTGCCTGTTGAAGTGTTTGAGCACATAAAGGCAAGTGTCTCCATTTTTTCTTATGACTAGCGTAATTATACAGAACTACAGACCAATCTCTCTTAGAAATAGAAATGCAAAATTCTAAACAAATGATAAATGCATGAAATCTAGTATACTGAAAGAATAATATGTTATGACTAAGTAAGTTTTATTTCAGGAATTTAAAGGTGATTCATTAATAAAAACGTGTTAGATACTACATTATTTTAGCAAGGGAAAAATGTATGACTATCCCTGATTAAATTATAAGTAAAATATGATTAGAAGAATAATTCCTGTACATAGTAAAGATATATCAGACCAAAGCACTCTGCATTATGCGTAAGGTTTTAAAGGTGAAAAAATTTTAACCCTTAGAGTATATTTGGAAAATATAAGCACATATTCATGTTATTTTGATGTAAAGAAGATCTTAATCATGATAGAAATCATAAAGGAAAATTTGATGGATTTTAATACATACCATACATATAAAATTCTACATATGAAAACCATGCCTACCTGAGACTTATAATAAGCATATCTAAGCATTGTGTCTGCCTGTCTGCCTCTATATCTATCATCTATCTATCTATCTATCTATCTATCTATCTATCTATCTATCTATCTATCTATCTATCATCTACCATTTATCATCTGTTCATCTATCTATTAACTATCTGTCATCTACTATTTATCTTTCTTTCTAATTGTCTTTCTATTTCTCCATATAGGATTCTGTCTAGAGGGGTGCTTGTCCAAAGGTAGTGTGCAGTTATATCTTGTGACTTTTTAAATCTGTATTTTTTCAAAAATATTTAAACTAAAATATATTATGTCCATAATAAAATTAATACTTAAAAAAAATGACAAATAGTGAGGTGAAGACAGTTTTCAGTTTGCCAGTCATCAGGGTAATCAGTACTTACTGATGCACTAGGTAAACACTGAAGTCTCAATAGTTTAGCACGACTAAAGTTTATTTCTCTCTCATGTCACAGCTGGATACAGTTGAAAAGCCAGGCTTTCTTCATATTACAGCCATGCCTTCTGGAACATATCACTTTTAAGGTTGCCAAAAGAGGGAAGAAAGCAAGCTGGAGGGTCACTTTGGACTTTTTAAGGACTTAAATTATTTCACCACATCTCTAAAGTTAGAACTCAGCCGTATAGCCCTAACCTAACTGCAAACAGGGGTAGGAAATATAGAGTAGCCCATACAGGTTTAATGAGCATTAAAAGTCTCTGCCAATACAAGAATATGAATGGAGCCAATGTCTCCAGGACATTGCATTGCATTGTGAACTCTTCAGGACCAGGGGTAAAGTTTACTACATTGAAATAATGCCTTTGCAATAACACCATTTTCTGAGAGTTGGTAGGAGAGTCTTGAACTTGCCTTTTCATTTTCATATAAGGTTATCAACCTGATCCATTTATAATAATAATAATTAACAAACAGTATATCTGCTTTTGAAGTCAGAGAATAATTCTTAACTCTAATTCTTAACTAAAGATTAGTTGAAAGAGTGCTATTTGGAAGTGAGTATATGAGAGTTTGTGTTGAAAATTTTATTTTTCTTGGATCAAGCAGGACAAATTGAAATGCTCCATAGTTTTTATATTATTCCTTTCTTTCTCATCCTTCATTCCCTCTCTTTCCCTAACCCTCAGGATTGCTTTTGATAAAATGAACTTTTTAACAATGTGAAAGTTAGGCTTTCATAGCTTTTTTGAAGCAGTTCTTGAATCAGGCAGCATCCCATCCAGAAAGTAGCAGGGAACTCCAAAGAAAGGGCAGGGTTTATATAGAGAGGTTTTTACAACCAGCAAGGAAGCTATTAGTATAAATGATTATGTTGGCTGTATTTTCCTTATTTGGCTAATACCAAGCCACAGGGGTAAGGACACACAAACTAAATTGGAGCTGGCTGACTATGATTGGTTGACCTCAGGTTCTGGGGTTTGGGAAAGCTGAGTGCTTACAAGAAAATGTAACTGAGTTTTAGTTCTTGCTTTGGGGCTTAGCATGAGGGCTCCATCTTGGGCCTACATGCATGAACACTTTTGTGGGTTTGCACTTTGTTTTCATGCCTGAAAATCCTAATGAAACCCATTGCTGCATTTGCAATTAAGTTGTTGAGCATAATAGTCTCTCTCGGTGATCCATATATGAACCTCCAAATGAGAAATTTCTTTTAATACTGAGCTCTAAGAAAAGCTTAGCTTATTCTGACAGATGCTATATTTTACTCATTCATCTATTTTTCTTCATGCTTTCATTTTTGCTTTAACAACCAAGAAGCTCAGTCAAATTGTTGGTTCAACTAGCACAATGAAGATTATGGGTTATGCACCTGTGTTGCGCTATACTTTCTCTCCCCTGCTGATTTTTCATTTGGATTTATATTTTTTGTCTTGACTTTTTTTTTCCTTTATATTTTACCCTTTTTTATGATAGAAAGATAGATAGGTGGTTAGAATAATATAGCAAATGTTAAATCTTCATGAAAATGGGTATCTGGGTGAGGATAAATTCAAGTGATTTGTATGGGGTTTGCACTTTTTTTTCAACAGTCCTAGTAAGTTTGAAATTATTTCAAAATACACTTTACTATTTTAATATGTGTTTTAAAGTCACCTTAAATCCTATGTGCTGAAAGGAGGAGTTATAAATTCACTAGGGAAATCAGATTTGCAGCAAATTCTAGGAATGATTGTTGAAAGGGCTCTGATGATACAAAAAGTTGGGGTCATTTAGTTGCAAGGCCAAACTTTAAAGAAATCTATCAATTTCCTGAGTGTTCTTGTGTGCATATTTTATTAAAGACCAGCCTTGGAAAATAGGATGTTTGTGAGAGTTAAAGAGAAGTGTGACAGCCAATTTAATAAGGAGTGAAAATAAATTATAGAGAGTTCTTTTAGGATTCACAAAAGGATTTTGCATTCTTTTACTGTGGAGGGCATGCTTTATATCTCATTTATGTATTGCTTCACTAATGGGTGGGTAAATGAAGTACGCTGGCTAGACTGTTAATATCTCTATGAAGATAATATTCATGAATCAAAAATGTAAGATTTGCCCATTTCTCAGAATATAGAATGTTTTAGAGCAGTACTAGATTATAGACTTTGACCTGGTTTCCATGGCAACACATTCATTATTTTATTTCATTCTTTCCTAAGTTACCCAATTTAACTGTCCTATCCTTTTTATCATACCTCCCCCTCATTAAACACTTACCAGATCCTTTTCTGTTGCTGTGTAGGCTGTATAATAGCTTTCACAGCTGCTTGCTGAATGAAATGGGAAACACACACAAACACACACACATATTTTGGGAAGGAGGTTGGGGAGGAATTCAGCAGTATTTTGGGATCAAGGGATGCAAGTGGCAGGTTTGGTTCTATATATATACACACACAGTGTATTCTCCTGGCACATTTTACATGGAAGTGTGCCCTGCCTTGTGCACAGAGATGCCATGTGTCGAGTTGATGGAGTCTGGTTTCTCCTGACAGTATGACAGGCTATTAATCACATGTGACTAAAATAGCACACAGAGGAGGGCACTCTTGTTTTTTCTTTCCCTAGTTGAAATGGGTGATTTGCTAAAACTCACTGTCTTTGCATTTTTCTGTTTCTTTTCTTTTTTAGTCTTTGTCTTTGAGTCACTTCTTCACCTTTATGTGAGGATTGCACACTTAGAAATGCAAAGGTTAGTATCTTAGACCAGTGAGGTCATGGGGACAAGTCAGCCAAATAGGATTGCATTAAAAAAATGAAAAAAAAATGCTTGTTTCATATCAACTTGTTTCTTCTTAAGACCCATCAAGAGATTAATATAGCTTCATAATTATTGACTTAATGGCTTTTTCTTACTTAGGGGAATAAAGTAGGTTATAGTTAAGATTTTAGGCATTTTTAATGCCAGTTCATGGTGACTGTTAAAAATTATCTTGGTAAATGTTTATAGGTGTATTAACAGCAGCAAATTCATGATGTTTCTTTACATGTTCTAATCCAAAAAAGGATAATCACAGTGCTATTCTGTGGAAAATTTCTGTTTGTAATGTAGTGAGATCTCAGGGGTCAGAATCTGCTATCACATGCCTTGCCATGGTTGAGATTGGCCTGGGCACTGAATATGCCCAATCTGCTTTCCTTGATGAGTTCTGGCCCTTGGAGGGTAGATTTGTCTCTTTAGCCCAAGGTGTAAGATTTTGTCACCTTTGCTAGTTATTGTGCCTCATGTTGGAATACAGATATCCAGAACTGGGTCTGCAGTAAAGAGGTTATGGGTGGGGGACAAGATCAAAACAGGAGAGCAAAGTTCAACCATATTTTAAGCATGGGTCAACAAACTTTTTCTGTAGTGAGACAGATAGCTTTGCAGGACATATGTTATCTCTTGCAACTACTCAACTTGGCTGTTGTAGCAAGAAAGCAGTCACAGACAATATATACTGAATGGCTATGACTTTGTTCCAATAAAATTTTGTTTACAAACTCAGCCAGTAGACCAGTTTTAACCTTCAGGCCATAATTTTCTGACCCTTGTTCTTTAGAATGGGACCAAATACATAGTAGGAACTGAGATGTGGGGTTAAACAAAAAGGATGGAGTTGATCAAGGAATCTGGCAAGAGGAAAAGTGAGAAGTAATAATAAAAATGGAAAATAATGTGATATCCACTGTTTGCCTGAAACTCTTCTAAGTGTTTTAAGTTATTGGATCTTCATAACAACAACCCCATGAGGTAAACACTACTTTACTGGCTGGAAAACCAGTTATAATGTTTCCAAGGTCCCATAGCTTGTCAGTAGCCAGGTATTGGATTCAAATCCAGGCAATCAGGCTCAGAATTCATGCTCTTAACACTGTAGTATATTACCCTATATTGTGGAATTGGCAAGTAAGAGGTGGTCCGGAGGAATTCTGGGGGTGGAGTTCATATTCCTTCTGTAAACTTTGTATTGTTTCTGAGTATACATAAGTTGGCTGTGTTTGAAAGTTCTGAATGGAATGTACAGGCTGTCCAATGAATATATCTGGTACCAAACTGTATTTGAATGGGGTTGGAGAAAGACAGAGATTGACAGAAAATCTCCATTATTAAAAAATCAAATAGTTACCCTTGAACTCAGTAAGACACAGATCAGTTTAAGACCATAGATGGCCTCTTGAGTCCCCTCCTTGATTTCATCCCTATCCTGTCTCCTCCTAAAATTATGTATTATTTTTATTTTAAATTAATATTTACCTTCCTTTGCTTTATAGTTTAATGACATGTACATGTACTATAAATAGCACGTTATTTAGTTTTGTCTGTTTTACCTTTTATATGAATGGAATACTACTGAATGAGACATGATTTTTCTCTCTTAGCATTATACCTTTGAAGTTCATCTTGTTTAATTGAATGGTAATTCATGCATTTCCTTTGCTGTATAATATTTGATTGTATAATATATTTATTCATCCTGATGAATGACCATTAGGGGTAAGTTGGGTTTTTTTATTTACTGAAGGTGTGGGTTTACAGAACAATCATGTTAAAAAAATATGAACTGTTTCATGAATTTGTATACCATCCTTATGCAAATCTTCTCTGTATTGTTCCAATTTTAGTATATGTACTGTAAAGTGAACACTGTTTTAAGTTTTAGTCTATTTGGATAAAGCTATTATAAACATTCTGTACATGTGTGTCGGTTTGAATCTGTGGTGGACCCCAGAAAAGCCATGTCGTTAAATCCTCATTCAGTATTGCTGGCTGGAGCTTTTTAATTGTTCCCACGGAGATGTGATCCACCCATTGTGGGTGATAACTTTTGATTAGATGGCTTCCGTGGAGTTGTAACCCCACCCATTCCAGGTGGGTCTTGATTAGTTTACTAGAATCCTTTAAAAGGGGAAACATTTTGGATAAAGTCCTTTCAGTGCCACAAGGATGAGAGCCCACACAGCCAGGGCCCTTTGGAGAAGGAAAATGCCCCTGAGGGAGTTTCAAGAAAGTAGATTCCTGGAGAGAAAGCTCGCAGATGCTGCCATGTTCACCATGTTCTCCATGTGCCTTTCCAGTTGAGACAGAAATCCTGAAGATCATCGGCCTTCTTGAACACGGTATCTTTCCCTAGATACCTTAGATTGGACATTTCTCTAGCCTTGCATTAGCTGGGACATTTTCACAGCCTTAAAACTGTGGACTTGCAACTTAATAAACTCTCCCTTTTAAAAGCCATTCTGTTTCCGATATATTGCATTCCAGCAGCTAGCAAACTAGAACAACATGTTTTATCTTAATGCACACAGTTGCAAGACTTTTCTCTAGGACATATTCTTATGAGTGGAATTTCTTGCTCATAGGAACTGTACACATTCTGCTTTAAGAGGTAATACTGAATTGTTTTAGAAAATGGTTGTAACAATTCATGTTTCCATCAGCAGTGTGTGAGAATTTGCTAGTTCGGTGGATACGAAAGAGTATCTCACTATGGTTTGAACTTGAATTCTCCTGATTACACCTGAATTTTTTTCTTTTAGGGTTTAATAATTTGCCTTTAGACTTTTCTTTGTGTGCACATGAAATAGACTTTTGCATTGTTGATGGGAAAAATCTCACCATGAATATCTTATTTTTCTCCCTTATCCTGTCAGGGTTGGTGGATGAGAAGTACCCTAAAAACAGAAATATCCTCTCTGGATCTGGGTGGACAAATCTGTGCCTTCACATTACTCAAAATTCTTTTCATCCCCTTGGCTTTTGGAGGCAAAAAACCCCAGTTTTATTCATAACCTAGCACCATGATGAACTAGCAGAAAGAACTTAGGCAAAGTTGCCTAACCTCTTGGAATCTCAGTTTCCTCAAAAAGAAGATGGAAATAATAGTACCTCTCTATGCTGAATATTGACAGTTAGTTCTAAGTTTCTCCTAGTTTGATGTGGGCTGGGAGACTGGAAATTATATTTTCTGGAGCCAGAACCAGGATTTAGATCCTGCTAATGCAAAACTTTCATGTAGCCTTGGAAGGCAGAAGAGGAGGAAAAACATTTATTGTCTTCTAGTTGTGTTGACTACCCATGTGGACATAAAACAGGCAGCATGTTTTCATTAGCTTCCAGTGAGTTTCTAGGGAACCCCTCTTCATTGTAGCATATGAGTGAGATTGGCAGGGACTTCTTGTGAGCCTAGTATTTCTGATTTCCTTAAAGCTAGCAGGGATTCTCACTGGTCTTTGTTTCCCCAGCCCTATATTTAGTAATTCCTGTATTAAATCCCTTCCTGTTAAAATACGTAGAGGGATTTCTGTTCTCCGACTGCTATACACTATTTTAAGCTACCTAACGTCTTTGGACTGTTATGAAGATTAAATGGAATAATTCATATAAAACAACTAATATGAGTTTGACATGTAGTGGATGTTCTGTTTCCTTTTCCTACCTCCCTTAAGGAAGAAGATTATCTTCCACACTGTAATGTAGAAATGGAAACAGAATAGAGAATGTAAAGAAGCTTGTCTCAGATAGTAGATTAAGAGACCTTGGATGAACCATTATGTGAAACTTGGTTTCCATGACACCCAGGCTGGGCCTCTTAGCCTCTTTAACAGTGTCAAACAAAGAAATTCCCAAATGTTTGGAAGCAAGTTTTGTATTTGTTGGCCAGGTTCAGTCTCCCCCAGGTGTGTTGGAATGCCAGCCTCCCTCCCTCGCTGTGATGCTGACTTTCTTTAGGTGTTTAAGCTCATAAAAACATTCCTACCAAGTTTTCCCTAGGTCAAGACCCTGCTATACCTTCTAGGAAATTTTCTGAACAATTTTCTAAGTTGAATCAATGAATAGAAATCACCTCCCTCCACAGTGTTAAACTTCATTTGGGAGGTAACCAGTACAGCTCTGGCTTTCTGTTCGTTTTCCCACTGAGCTCAAACAGACTTGAAACAAACCACAAAGTATGATTGGTTAACAATGAGAAATACTGGTAGGCCTGGGCTCATTTCTAAAAGTTCCATTGCAACCATGTTTTGGCATTTTCAAAGTCCTTTATGAACTACCTCAGAAAAGCTAGGGGTAGCTTTGTCAGGGAGTCCAGCAGTAAGATAGTCTCATTCCAAGGAAGCAGAGGAGTGGGTTCTTCAGAAATGTACAGAGATATTACGAAGAGAGGGACACTCACACAAGGAGGCCATGAGAAGAGCTAGAAATAGATGGTGGGCTTTGTTTGTATCTAATCTCTTTCCTCCCAAACCAAGCAGCTCGTCTTAGAAACATGTCACACAGGCAGAAGGACCAGTGGCCATAGGCCTGTCAGTTTACCCTTTTGTGTGTCTGCAATTGTAGGAAAGCTTATTACCAGGGCAGACCGTGTTTCTCTTAGGGCTCCTGACTCCCAAGCCTAATACCTCCAAGGGCCTCTCAGAAGCTTCCTAAGACTGACTCAAGGGCTGCAGAACCAAGCTGAAAATGTTAGGGATGTTCATGTGGTAGGCAGAGTGAGGATGAGATGATCACCAGCTATTTATTAGACCTGTTATATATTGAATACTTGCTTTGTTTTGGCACTGTGTGAGGTGCTAGTGTTATAGAGATTCATGGCATAACCTCTGCTGGAGACCAGTAGGGGAGATAAAATGTAAATAAATAGTCCCAGAACAAGGAGGAAATGATAATTTCTTCTGGAACTATCTGGAAAACATGTCAGGACCAGAGGACTTAGTGGGAGAGATGGTGATATCAGGGATTGGAGACCTGGTTGGTTTGGAGTCTAAAGTTGGAGAACATTTGTAGTTTGGGTCCCTTGCAAGCAGGCCCTGAAATAAGGATTTGGGTAAGTAGTTTATTGGCCAGTGATCTCTGGAAGCACAGTAAGGAAGTGGGAAATGAGGCAGGGACAAGAGGATGACTGGGCAAAAGGGGTTCAGGCCTACAACCATGTGCTAAGCATATCTTAGATTTTGTTCTACCTTGGGGTGAGGGAGCCAGGATATTTACCCACCAAGACCTGTTAAACCTTAGTGTTGAGGGTGGCTCCCTGGCACCTCTAGATTGTCCTGAACACAGGCTGAGCAAACTCCCAGGACCAGAGCATGGTGCCTATGCCAGTGACCTCTGAGGTAGGCTGAGAGGGCACAGGTAGGGCCCTGACACTTTCTACTACATGAACTAATAGAAGGAATAGAATGAGTCCTAGAGCTCCTTGACTCAGGCTCATCAGCCATGAAATGCTATACCCTTCAGGTCTTGTTTTACTTTTCCCATCTGGTTTATGCTGTCTAATGGAAGCAGAGAGGATCAGGTTATCCAAAGGGTCCCCTCCTTCCTTCACTGTGGCCATCTATGACAGAATGAAGCAAAAATAAAAATGTATATGGATTATTTGTGTTAACTGGGTTGTGTATGTTTATAAATTCACATTTATATACCTATAGATGTGTGGGATGTGCATGTTAGAACAGTTTGTGTATTTGTGTGTATATGAATTTTATGTGATTTCTCAGTAAAATATTACAATGAAAAAGGGAGAAGAGACATTCTTTTGTACTCACACCACATGGCTCTGTGAAACCAACAAAAAATCGTGGGTTCTCTGCCCAATGTGCTCAAAAGACCAATTCCTGAAACACCAGGGCTTCGAAGAGAAAAAGAGTTTATTGCTAGGTGCAAAGTAGGAGGTCAGAATGCCTATCAGCCTAAAAATCTGTCTCTCCAATCTGCAGTAACTCTGATGGTTTTATAGTACCAGAAGTTGGGCAGCTTTTAGGATAATGAGCCTAATGGCTCAAGATGGCGAGGTTAGTGATGCTTTGAAATTGAGGTGGATTAGTTTCTGGGCTGACTCAAGGCCATTAATTAATAAACATTAGGTACTGCCTTTAGTGATCATAAGACTAAAGTTGAAAAATAGGACTAAGAGAGTACAAGTGAGGGTCTGTCACAAGGTGTTTACAATCACAAGGCAAACAGTATATAGTTATACAGTCAGAATCAGAGATCAATGCAGCTGGATTACAGTTTAGAGATTTCAGGTATTTCCCTCTGTCTATCCTAATACATCAGAAAGTAAAAAGGAGTGTCTATATAATGATTCAGTAGTCATAATGATCCCATAAATCCTAGCTTCTTAGTTACAGCTCTGCTGTTTTATTTGGTGGACCTGTGCTGCCCAGTTTATTTCAGTTCAATGTAAGTCAGAAGCAACAATGTTTGCTATGTCTCCTGTGCTTTTTTTCTCCCCAGATAGATATTTATTGCTTAGTGCTTTGAGGATACCTACTTTACAGCGGAGACTAGTGAGATGCGTTTTGATTTTAGAGCCATCTCTAAATTACCTCCATCTTTTCCTACTCTCTTTTAGAGCAAGATCCAAGGGTGGACATTTTTTATACCAAAAGAGAATATTATCATGGGCGATTACAGTGAATAAAATGAAATACATTTGGCCTTGCTTTTCAAATCTCTTTATAGACTTCCTCATTTGTAAAATGGACATGATAATGTCTATTTCAGAGGATGATTGTCAATATGTGATGAGATAATGTAGCCTTTAATGTCAGGCTGGCTTCAAGAAGATACTGAGAGATCCTCTGATTCCAGAAACACATGAGAATTTTGCCCACTGGGTGTGTAGGAGCACAGAGTTAAGACAATAAACAGCTTAACTCCAAAGACATAGAGTCTAAAGGCACAACAGTGCAAAGAAAGAGAGCTCTGTGAGCAATATAAGTCCATCAAGTCTGCCATAAAAATGTTCGCATTAGAAAGATTTGACCGAAAAGTGAGGTTGATGGAGGGTGGAAAGGGCTAACAATATGTATGGAAGACCCACTCTGCCAACTGTACTAAAGGCCCATGCTACAAGCAGAATTTCACTTAATTTGCATGCTGTTTTGCTATGGGAGGTAGTGTTATTCATATTCTAGAGACAATGTAGCTTGAAGAGTAACTTGTCCGATATCGCAAGTGGCAAAATAAGAATTTGAGTGCAGGTAAGTCTGACTCCATCACCCTCTTCCTCTTGCCAAGTATGCTGCTGCCTGAAAATGCCCTTCTTCTCTCTCCTACTTGTTTGTTCTTTCTCCCTAGGACCTGTATCATGTGTGTTCTTTTCCTTGAAGAATTCCTAGACCTACCCAAGTAGAATTTACTACTCCCTTTGTTGTACCGGCATCAAACTTATGCATAAGTCAAAGGTGTGCTTAACTCACTGCATTGCCATTATGTATTCGTCTATCTATGGCAGAAACTAATACTCAGCAGATATCAGTGTTTTTTTCTATATTTCCTGGTGTCACACACAGTTAATATGAAGAAATGTAACTGGTTTCTGGCCAGTGGGGTGATCTGACATGTACTACTTCTGGCCCTGGCCCTTGAATCACCCCATATGATCCTCCAGCCAAATCTTTTTGGCTTTGAAGATCATGTGTCTCAGATGATGTAACTACAGGATAAAGGAAGGCTATGAGACCCACATTTGGATGAGATATGTGCAAGAAAAAAACTTGTGTTAAGTCACTGTAATTTTAGTTCTACTGGAGCAGCTGGCATTAATGACCTTGGTTAATACAGTATCTGTTTTTCCTGTTATTTATGAGATCCTTGTGGATAGGAACCATTTTATATTTATTTGGCTTTTTTTTTTTTTAATACTTAACAAAGGTACAGTAGCTAAGAAGATGAGTAGAGGACACTTTGTGTGGGGTCAGTTCTCCCACTGCTACAGTCTTCAAGGCCCAGTGGCACATTCTCATTCCTGCTTACATTGGGGTAAGAGGACCCTTGGGTGACTGCTGCTTTATCAGCCCAGGAATGTCACAAAATCAGCCACTTAGGGGTTGGCTGCCCAATTGTTTCTTATGTAGTTCCTGCTTCAGTTTTCCTTTCCCTTCTTGGAAGGGTTTTTCTGTAAAAAGATTTTAGCAGAGTACTTGGCTTTTGCATTCAAGGTTAAAATGCAATTATTCCTGCTTTGTGTTCCTTCATTGACTCTATCACTCTGGTTCTGAGAAGGAGGGAGGGAGCAGGCAGGCTCATTGCCCTCCCAAAGGACATGGTTTGATGTCCAGCTTGATGAGTAGGTTAGGATGCATAGTTTGTAACTTACCCTTTTTCAGACAGAACTAATGAGTTCATGGATGGAGGAATTTCAGGCTGTGCAACTGGATGTTCTCACTGATTACAAATATCAAAATTGATTCTGACTATATTTTCTGTGTACACTTTAAGAATTCCTCTAAAATTTCCAATTTCCTAGTGTAATGGTCATAAAATATGAGTTGGGGAGAGGACCAAGAGTGGTGCTGACTCTATTGCAAGTGTGTTTAAAATATTATTCCATTTCATCCTACAGAGTAGTCCTAAAGAGCTTGCATGTCCATTTATCGGATGAGGAAAAGAGATTCAGTCACATCTGTTAAATGTGCAAAATCCCACAATTGGCACACATTGCAGCCTGACTGGCTCCCAAATTCATGTTCTTTCTTCTCTAGCATGTCCTATGACCTTGTTCCTCATTATCTACATTGCGCTCCATTTAGCTGCTTGGTGTTCTGGAGTACAGTTCCACCAGCAGGGGCTGACCCACGTGACTCTCCTTCTCTGACCTCCATTTGCTCCCTCACAGAAAGTTGTTGCTAGAACTAAAGAAAACAGGTGAGCACACTTTCTCCTCCTACTTCCCTTCTCCCTCCTCTGTCATCACAGTGGGATGTAGTTCCCCCCAGAAAGCTACTGCTGCTGTTCTGAGTGGAAGGTAAAAAGTGGAGGCTGCTTTGTATTTTCCCTCCCATTGAGAATCAGAATTGGTTATCTCAAATTAATGAACCCCATCCTGGTTACAGAGGGGTGAAGAGACCACCTGGACTGGGATTGATCATCCAAGAGGTATTGGGTTCTTCCAAGAACAGAGAGTCCTTACTTCTTGTCCTTAGAAGGAAAGTCTGAGCTTTATCATGGAAGAATAGGTACAGCTTTTCCAAAGTGCTGAAGTATTACTGTAAAGAGTCCTGGTGAATCCTGCAGCCTGAATAGGACCCATGTACAAGAAAAGGAATGGAAGTTGACATTTCTCTATGCAGTTACTCTTTGACTCTCTATTTACCAGATTCTTGATATTCCTGTAGTCAAAATTTTTACCTGATTTAGTAGTGATGTAATCGATTGGATTGTAGAGCCAGAGAGACTTAATCTCCATCATGACTCAGCCAATTATTAGCTTACTTGGTGTGTATTTTGGTCAAGTCACTTCATAGAACTCTTTGTGGTCTCCCTTGTCTCATATGTAGTAAACAGCACTTTGAACAACCAGAATTCTTGGGATATAATAAAAATGCAAATTCCTTTAATTTTATTTATTTATTTTTTGTCCCTTACTGATCTTTTAAACTTTTTTCACTGTGAGAAGCCTTTTCCCTTCCACTCAGTGAAAGCTCAGCAGACCCATTACTTTCCTGCTCACGCTTAGAAATCTGTGGCCACTTTAAGTAAAAAAAGGAAAAACAAACAAACAAAACAATTGTAATTCTGAAAAGAAAAAAGTCCAGCTCTAGACATTAATCGACACTTCAATCTTTATTTAAATGTAACCTTTCCAACCCAGTTAAGGCCTACGTGTATTTGGTGGTCATTTGCATCTGGGGGAAGAAGTGTGATAGTCTTCTTGTTATTTCCTTCCCCAGTCTTTACTCCCTTCCCCTAGCTTGCTAACAGATGTTTTGTCTTTGCAAGGATGGAAGTTGTTGGAGGACAGAGGGGAAAAGAGGTTACAAGAAAGTTCTTGCAAAACTGACACCTGGCATTGTACTTCCCTGATTCATTGTCCTTCCTTGGGCCCACTTTCTCTCTCTCCAGGGATACTTTCATGAGCTATTTTGGAATTCCCATTGCTTGAATCCTTCTTTTGCAAAGTCCTTGACCTGGGTCAATCCCTAGCTATTGGATATTCACCTTAGGTCTTTCCTGCTGGTATCTTTTATCATTCTAGGCTTTGGAAAGAGCCTCTTGTAGGCAGACTCCTAAAATAATCCTCAATGACTCTTGCCCTTGTTTAATTTCCTCCCTTGAATGTGATTGTGTATCACTTCAGTGATTATGTTATATGACTAATAGGGATTTTACAGATGCAATTAAAGTTAAGCTTTAGAGTTAATCAACAGGGAGAATTTCCTGGTGGATCTGACCTAATCATATGAGACCTTTAAATCTGAGTTTGGAGGTCAAAGGCAAAGGTAGTCAGAGATATGAAACCTAAGAAGAATTCTCCATTGCTGGCTTTGAAGGATGGGTCCACATGGCAAGGAATATGGGTTTCCTCTTGGAGCTGAGAGTAGCAAGGAAACAAGAAGCTCAGTTTCTGACAACCAGCAGGGAAACTGGATTCTCAGTCCTATAGTGGCAAGGAATTGAATTTAATCAATAAGCTTATAATTGGCTTCTTTCCCAGAGTCTCCAGAAAGAAACAAAGTTAGGTTGAGTGTTTGACTTCAGTTTTATAAGATCCAGAGCAGAGAACCCAGTCATGTTGTCCCTAGACTTGTAAGATAATAAATGTGTGATGTTTAAGGCATTTGTTACATAGCATTAGAAAACTAAAACTAATAAGAGGAGCCGGTGCTTGTTCTTTCATGCATGTTGTCCATCTTGAGTTTATGGAGAACAACTTTTGCCCTGACCATATCTACTGATGCATATCTATACCAATGTACTGAGCTTCAGAATGCATTAAATCAACTTGTCAGATTGTGCCTTCTATCCTCCAGTTTTGTTGGAGTAGGAGTCAGATTTCAGTCCATTGCATATCCACAAACTCCAGGAGACACATATTAGATGGTCTGAATGGCCAGGTGAAGTTGCCCCTCATCACGGAACTTTAGTCTCCATGTATGAGTGAGTGAGGGGAATCCATCAGTCTGCCAAATTTTCTCCAGTCCCTGCAGGGTCCTGAAGGAGGTCCTTTAGAAAGTTTGAGGGACTTCCCCAGGAAATATATGGCTCATCTTGTTTTCTTCCAGGGATTGAAAGGAATGAGGATGGCAAGCACTATCAGGGCACAGAAATGAGGGGATGAAGGGTTAGGGTCTCAATTTCCTCCTAGTTTTGATGGCTTTGGTAGGCTGTAAGTAGGCTTTTCACAGACAGCCTCAGCTTATTTATGTCTTCAGTTACCTGGCCTGAGTGACAGAGTCTCCAAAATGACCAGAGCTAATCAGGATGGGAGGTTGGCTGGCAATGAGGAAAGCTAGTTTAGCCAGTTAAATTGGCACTGGATAGTCTCTAACACTTACTGTTGGCAGACCAGGGGAGTTTCCTGAGGGGGTATTCAGAGAAAAACTTTAAAATAGTAGCTCTCAAATTTTGGCTTGTGTCATAATCACCTGATACTTGTTGCTATACAGATTGCTGGGCTCTATCTCAAGAGTATCTGATACAGTGGGTCTTTGCTGAGGCCTGCAAATTTGTGTTTCTAGCAAGTTCCCAGGTTGCTGATGCGGCTAATCCAGATTGTCATTGCTCTGAAAGTATCTTTCTTACAAAACCCCCTTTTCTTCCCATATCCTATTTTATATATATATCTTTTAATTGACCGCAGAAGCTAAGCAATAAGGAAACGGTTCTCAAACATTTCTTTTTAAATTCAGCATTTTGTCTGGTATCTAATTTTGGTATGCACACCTGTTGTATCTTAATGTCTCATTCAAAATTTCATTTTAACGTCTTGTTTTATGTAAAAAATGGGAAAACATTAGCTACTGTTCAGGGATATTGTGATCATTAAGTAAGTTGCTATGCTATAAGCAAACTAGAAGAAAATAAATGCTAGTACTTTCTTCTGTGTTCCCTTCCCACACCACTGCTATGACTATTTTGAGTGGGATCTTAGAATTTAAAGATCAACTGAAATAATGATTAAGAGTGACTTTTAAAAGAATTAGTTTTGGGGAGGGTAAGCCTTTGAGAGGACATTAAGAGGACCTCAGATGTAGATATTTTTCTGGGGCCACAATGACAATTACTTTGGAAAATAACCAACCTCAATCTAAGAAGTGACTACAAAGTTCTGAAAGTTATTTTGCATTCCACATCATCCCCTAAATTAACTCCCAAGAGATTTCCTCAAAGGACCCTCTTTAATGTTCAGCACTGCCCTTTTCTGAGCATACAAGTGGAAGAAGGCAAGCACTTAGCCTATGCTTCAAAAAGCCATGACATGGGTCAAGGTGGCAAGCCATCTGCAAAATATCTAGAAAGGCAGATTTGTACCGTCTTCTTTCTTTATGGCCACTAATTTATTGGCAGAGAAATGTGAAGTAGATTTTTAAAAAAGAATCATCATATTGCAGAAACAGATTTAAGGAAGATGGATTTGAGAAAGAACAGAATTTGCTATAAGAGAGAATCCAGGTTCTTAAAAATAAGGCGTATGGCTCATGCTGCAGACCCTGTAGCCTCCCTGAGAAAGGCGTAATCTTAACTATAAAGAGTCACACCACCATCAACATTTATTGAACAATTAATTTGTGCAAAAATCCTGTGCTGCATGCTTCTTTTGATTTGCCTCGTTTAATTTTTTAAACTAAATGTATGAGTTAGTTACTATTATTCCATTTCTACAAGAGGGAAAGAGACCTAGAAATATAAACAATCTTCCTGCGGTTGCACAGTTATTAAGTGGTAGAGTCAGAATTTGAAACTGAGGTCAGTCAGACTCTAAGTTATGGAAAAACTCAAATTGAAATCATGGATTATTGATCAGAAAAATTTACTAACTCTGTTTGTTAGGTGTGCTTTATCAGCCCATGATAAAGTTTGGTCAGGTGAATTTGTTCTGATTTGTGGAATATTAGCAGACCTAATGTGAGTAAGGGCTTAGAAAGCATCTGTGTCCTCTGGCTTGCTGTCTTATGCCTGGGCTAGTGCCATGAGGACATGCTCTACCTTGCTGGTTCAAGAAAGATGAGAGACACAGGAAGTAGAGATTTGCAGAGCCACCTGGCTGACCCAGTTTAAAGCAGGCACCCTCAAATTGCTATATCATGAAGCTGAAAGACTCCATATGATCCCTGTGCTGGTTTGAATCTATTGTGTCACACAGAAAAATCATGTCCTTTAATCCTCATTCAATACTGCTTGGCAGTATCTTCTTGCTTGTTTCCATGAAGATGTGTCACCACGCACTCAAGGTGGGGTTGCTTGCTGGAGCCCTTTAAGAGGGGACCATTTTGGAAAAAGCTTCAGAGCCATGAGAGCCACCAGAACTGACAGAGCCAACAGTACTGATAGAGGCCCAGGGAGGCCATTGAAGAGAACGCTAGCAGATATCATCATGTGTCTTTCCAGTTGGGAGAGAAACCCTGAACATCACTGGCCTTCTTAAACCAAAATATCTTTCCCTGGATGCCTCAGATTGGATATTTCTATAGCCTTGCTTTAATTTGGACATTTTCATGGCCTTAGCACTGTAAACTTGCAACTTAATTCCCCCTTTTAAAAGCCATTACATTTCTGGTATATTACATTTTGGCAGCTTGCAAACTAAAACAGTCCTTATATCCATGACAATAAATGATCATTGTCTTGAGCTTCTGAATTTTGTGATGTTTTGTTAGGCTGCATTACTTGGCAATAGTCAACTTATGTAGGAAACAAAGATCAGAATGGGGAACTTTACATAATTTCTGCACAATAATTTCTCTGGCCATTCAAAATGGGGTAAGGGGTAGAAGGATATTTAGAAAGAAGGTGGACAAATGGTAGTATAATAATTCTCCCAACAGATAATCTCCCAAGCAGAGAAGCTAAACTCCACTTAAAATGTGAATGAAGGAGACTTAGAACATTATTTCTACCTCTTGCAGGAAAATGTTTAGATGGAGGGAAAGACTGAGTAAGTGAGCAAGAGAGAAACAGAGAAGAAAGATGATGGACTTGCTGAGTTCAAATATCCTGGCTCTGCCACTTAGCTGTTTCTTACCTGGCATAAGTTATACAACCTCATTGAGTTTCAGCTTTTCTATCTGTAAAATGGGGAGGTTAATGATATTGTCCTGCTCACCACATACCATTTTGTCCTCTCACGCTTTGGTCCTGTCTTCCTAGTTGGAAAAGTTTCACTTAGAGCTTGTACTCTTTCTACTGTGTCCTCAAGATGAAGGAATCCTAAAGAGGTAGGATTAGGGAAAGCTAGGTTTGAAAAGCACAAACCTTTCAGGAGTTTTCTTTTTTTAAAATTTTTTGTGTCCAAGTGTATGGAGATATAGAGGTCAGAAGGGCTAGCTGGACAGGATGAGGCAGCATAATTTATTTGTTCTGGGTTGGTTGCAAAGTCTTGAGTTCAGATTATGTCATCGCAGGGGGAAGATAGGGAATCCCAGCCTGTCAGAGCTTAAAGTGCCTGACATAGTATTATAGTATGTATGACTTTTCTCAACTTTGAGTAATATACGGGTTCCAGTTCGACATATTGGGGTTGTGATTAAAAGTTCAGACTCTAAGCTCTGGAATTTCTTTGTCCTGTAACTTGGGACAAATCATTCAGTATTTTTGAGTCTAAGTTTCTCTATCTGTAAAAACAGGATAATAGTAGTTTGTCCCTTATACTATAAGGTTTTTTGTTATTATGAAAATTACATTAAGCCAAGAATATTATAAAGCCATTAGTACAGCGCAAGCCACACATGAGCACTCACAAATGTGAGTTTGAGATGTTTTACTTTTCTACTCCCATCCTTTCCTTTTGGATGTAAGTAAACTGCAGTTCCCAAAGTGAGCTGACCTGCTGAAGTCATAAGCCTGTCAGTGTCAAAGTCACGAGGAGACAAGAGGAAATTTTTGTAAGTGATAAGCATGTAACGCATCCCCACCTGTTCAGGTTTTGAGATGCAAAGAGAAAAGGTTAGAAGTATAAATTCTCAGTATTGAAAAAGATCCAGCATCTAGCCAGTCATTGTTGCGAAAATATGCTCTACAGATTCTGTGATAACCCAGATTAACCTGTTAATACCGTCACTGACAGGGAGCTCATTACTTACTGAGTCAATGAATACCCTCTTAAACAGCTTGTTAGGAAGCTTTTCCTCAGTTAAGCCTTAATATAACTGCCACCTCTGGAATCATGCAGAATGAATCCAATGGTTTATCATGCATAGTCTTTGAATATTTGAAGGCAGCTCTTGTGTCTCTTACTCTCACTGACTCTTCCATCCCACACATTTATTTAGCAAGCATGTATTGAACGGTGAAGCAAGGTTTTTTGATGGCAAGATATGGAAAACTCAAACAATGATTTAATTAATTTATTCATCTATTTAACAGACTTTTTATTGAATTCATTTTATGTTTCAGGGACTGTTCTAGATGCTTAGGATATAGCAGTGAATGAAATAGAAACTCTGCCCACATGCAACTTACATACTAATATGGAAAGATGAACAATGAACAAATGAATAAACCAATATATATGTTTCGATCAATAAATATATAATAATTCAAGTGATAAGTGCTATGGATAAAAATAAAGCAGAATGAAGGGAACAGAGTGTGCAAAGTGATGGGGTATGTGTGTATGGGATCATTTCTGGAAAAGTCCAGAAATAGGACATGATTTAGGAAAGATCTGTCTTCTTTCAGCTGTGATTCTTTCAGGTTTGCTTTGTGTTAGTCTGACTTCTCTTAGGGTAGCATTCTGGTTGCCAGTGGACCAATATAACATGCCTTCTTATTTATATCCAAGAGAGATTGAGCATTTGTTTCTACAAAAAGCAAACAGAAATCCTGAGTTTCACTCTGATAGAATCATCCTTGAAATCTATGTTCAGTGGAATACCACTCACTGATTAACTTAGGTTTTATAAGTTCCCATTATTGGATATGAACTTTTAGGGGGAATGTGTCCACTTATAATGCTAGAGGTGTGTTCATTGTCACCCAAAGTGTATGACTGTCATGCAACAAGGAAGGATGGATTCAGTGATGGGGAAGCAACCACAGCATCCACTACAAATAGTCTATGTAGGCACTCAGAGGTTATATAGATCTATAGAATATAGCCCCTGACCTTATGGAGGTCACAGTCAAATGGAGGGAAACTGTGAATAGATGATTCTGTAGTAGGGTTAATAATTCAAGCTGGTCTAAGGCAGTCCTCTGCTTCAGAGTGGAGAATAAGGACATAAGGGTCTTAGAATGGTCATTCATTCTAAAATAGTCAATATTCAGTTCCTACTGTTTACTTTCTCCCCAATAACATTACGTGATGTCACAGTGTTCTCTTACTGTGGGTTAAATATAATTCTCCACCCCATGGAACTTGCTTTGACTGATGAGATATTAACAAACCTGAAGTTATCAGAGACTTGAAACATGCCTGTACATTTGGGCTTCTGTAGGTACTCTGCCATCCCCATGAGACTTGTACCAGGAGAAAGAGGAGAGAAACTGTTGGAGCAGAGTCACCCCAACTGGGCCACCCCAGTGGTGCTCAATGTTAATCAGCTGATTCCCAACAACCTCCAGATCTTTGAGCTGAATGAATGCTTGTCAAGAGAGCCACTGAGGTGTTGTGGTTGTTGGTTACACAGCATTATTGCAGTGATAACTGACAGATAAAGGCTTGTAGGACAGTCTTCGTTGAGACAGAAAACTTTCTAAATTATTTTAGCTTCCATGTAACATAGCAGGAGGTATGTCTGGCATACTCGGTCATAAAATTTTGTGCATGAGAGATCTCTGCAAATCAGGAAGATAGAGGGAGAAAAGTCCAGGGGAATATGGGGAAAAGGCAAGAGAAGGAAATGGGGTTAGAGGAGGCAAATGGCCAGAAGGGTGGATGGACTGGAGTTAACATCATTCAGTTACCCAGTGGTTGGGACAGGTCTCAGTCATGGAGGGGATACAATGTTGAGAGAAGAGGCCTGCCATAGGGTGGCCCTGCAGAGAGAGGCAAGGTGATGGTAGGGCTTGATTTAGACATGGCAGAGACTCTGAGGGGTCTCTGAAAGGGTTTAGTAAGCCCAGGGGAGGACCAGTCAGTTGGAGAGCACAACTAGGTCCTGAACAAACTGAAGGTGGCTAGTCCCCAGGTCAGACCAGCCAGAGACTTCACAGGAGAGATACTGTTAGGAGGCCTGGACTGGAACTGGCTACTCTCTGTGGACACGACTCCAAGGGGCATCCCAGCCCTGCCTCTCCATAGCAGAAACAAGAGAATTCATAGGACACTAGGTCAATTCAAGGATTCTCCCCTTCTCTCCCCACTCTCCATATTGAGGCTACACAAGGCCACAGCCTGCCTATCCCAACAGTATACCCAGAGAGGACTGGATGGAGCCTCTAGAAGGAACTTCAGAAATCTCAAGAGTCTGGGTATTTTCACCTAAAGAGACCAAGCACCTAATTAAACAGACTCTTAACATTTGGAATCAGACCCAAGAGTAACAACTTAAACTACATTAAATTTTCTTCTGCTTAACAACAGGGAAATAGTTTGTGTTAAAGAATAGATTGGCTAACTACTGAATGAAAAAGTCACATTTTCTTTATACACAGGAGGATACCATGGATGGATTTCTTACCCTGCTATAATTACAACCCAGTGTGGTGAACTTGGAAGTGCTGGTAGGCTTCAGGGTGGTGGAG
Organism: Tamandua tetradactyla; assembly: GCF_023851605.1. Classification (NCBI taxonomy): domain Eukaryota; kingdom Metazoa; phylum Chordata; class Mammalia; order Pilosa; family Myrmecophagidae; genus Tamandua; species Tamandua tetradactyla. The sequence goes on along the minus strand of NC_135341.1, from coordinate 53,219,482 downwards.
AAGCTACAAAACAATGGAGGCAGGTGGGGCAGGGAGTCCTGAAAATTAGTCGTTCATTATAAGCTGAATCTTACAGGGTAATAGCATGTGCTCTGATGAAGAATCAAGGCAAAGGGTGATTTGAGAGGAGGAAGCATTGTGTGCAAAGGCCTGAGATAGGTGGAGAACTCATAATTCCTCCAGCTGACCCACGTAAGATTGCTTTCAAGTCTCCTCTTAGCTTGGACACTCCAGTGTATAGAGTGCTTTTGCAATATGGAATTAGGGAAGGCATGCATGCATATGCTGGCAAAAGCAGGGACTCTCCCTCCCTTCTCTTCCCTCCTCTCAGCCAAAAAGATTTTGTGAGTCCTCTAGGGATTTTGCTTTACTAGTAAGAAATGGTAGGAATGTGGGGCAGAGGTGGGCGGGAAAATCACATTCCCCGAGGATATGGAAAAGTACAAGGCCCTTCACACACATAATTTCATTTAATGCTCACAACAGCTGTATCCTATTGGCATTATTATCTCTAATCCATCAGCACACTCTCTTAGCTCTTAAATTCAGAATATGACCAGACTGAAGCCACTTCTTACTACCTCCATCACAGCCCCACTTGCCTGTTTGGGTCAAGTCACAACTCTCTCTCACTTGGACAATTTTAATAGTCTCCTAACTGGCCTCCCTATACCCACCCTTACTCTCTTCTCCACCTAGAGGTCAGAGGGCTCAATATGATACATTTAAGTCTGATCATGGCACTCCTCTATGCAAAGCCATCCAGTGGCTCCATGTGTGACTCATGACAGTAAACTCACTGTCCTTCACACAGCCTATGAGGCCTACCATGATCTGGCTGGCCTTCTACATCCCAGCTGTCTGCTAGTGTCTCCAGTTCCATTGACTCAAGACACTTTGACTGCCTCATATTTCTTCTCGTTCTTCCTTGACCATGACAAACACAATTAGGCCTTGAGGCTTTTACACTTATTTCCTCTGCATGGAATGCTCTTTCTCCAGACATCTGTATGGCTCTCTCCCTCTTTCCCTTCAGGTTCTTACCAGGGTGGTCTTCCCTGACAAATGCCTGTAAAACATCATCTTACTCGCATCATACGTCATTCTTTTACCCTGTGTTATTTTTCTTCTTAGCAATTATTACTACCTGGCATGGTCTAAGTTTGTTTATCCTTCCACTAAAATGAATGTTTCATGAGACCAGGGACTTTGAATTTTTCTTTTTTGTGGTTGTTTCTTTTGTTTTGCCTTAGGTGCCTAGAGCATTGCATGGCTTACATAGGTGCTCAATAAGTATTTGATGAATGTGGCCTAGAGAGGTTAAGCAATTTGCCTAGGATTACACAGCTAGTAAATGATAGAGCTAGGATTGAGACTCAGGTCCTATTGACCTTGGGGACCATGCCCTTCTCAGCATCTTGCCTACTGCTTAGGTATCAGAGCTAATGGAACAGCTAAATATGTTCTTGTGACTGATTTATTTATTGAAACGGGTACAGTAAAGGATGCAAGAGAGGTAATAAAAAAAATCCTCTACTTTGGGCAATTTTGACTTTAGTGGAATGTATAACCTCAACTGCCTCTCTATAATAAGAAATCACAAGGCTTACAATTCTCTCGTCTATGTTTCTGTCTGTTTGAGGATCTTTAATTAAATTCCATTTCACTTGATATTTGTCTTGTACCAAAAAAAAAAAAAAAATTGGAATCAACCATAAAAGAAACTTACTTGACTGCTACTGTTTTTGTGCTTACTGAAGAAGCAGAGAGAAAGGAGCTCATGATAGATTTAGCCAGTAGGGAGACATCTGAAGGGATGTTATGAAAATGTCAAGTGCTCTGTCAAGGCAGGCTAAGTACCATGGTAGCACAGCCCTGAGCTTAGCCCCACCCTCAATTTTTGGCTTACATTCAAACTGCTCTATAAGGCTCAGCTGGTTTGGGGTACATTTTTTATCTCCTTGTGGCAGATTGTATTTTCCAGAGTTGGCTGCATATATGGTAGGTTGAATCATGCCCCTATGAAAACATGTTCGAGACTTAACCCTTGAACCTGTGAGTGTAAACTCACTCATGAATGGGAACTTTGAAGATCATATTTGGATGAGGCCAAATTGAATCAGAGTGGGCCTAGTCCAAGATGACTGGAGTCTGTATAAGAAGAGGAAATCTAGGCAGATGATTGGGCAGGAGTAGCAGAAGCTAGAGGAGGAGATAGAAGGAGACAGATCACCCAGTGACAGAAGCAGGGATGGATTGCCAAAAAGCCACCACCAGAATGCTAAAGACTTAGAGAAAGCATGACCTGCCAGTGCCTTGGTTTTGGACTTCTAGCCTCCCAAACTGTGAGACAATAAATTCCTATTGTTTCAGCCAACAAGCCTGTGATGTTTTGTTATACCAGCCCTGGAAAACAAAGATAATATCCCATACCACATGCTCTTTCACAATTGTGACATAGACATGCTCCATTGAGAGCTGACATAGATTTTCTCTTCTTTTGAATCTGAGTGGGCCAGTGTAAATGATGCTATGCAACTTCTGTAGGGGGCCTATCATGGTGCTTTGTAGAGACTATATCATTAATGAAAACTTGTTAAGTGGATAGGTTAATAAATGAACTTCTCTTCTAAAGGAATAAAGGCAGACTCAATTTCATTTTCTCCAGTCTCACAAATAACTTGTCTATTACCACAGCTATTGTTTTGTAGAAAAATTTTATAGTTGACTAAGAACTGGCCAGAAGGAAAGAAATTACCTTACAGGAGAGGGCCAGTTTTTTGTACCCCTATATCAGTTAGTCATTGGTTATAGCCGGGGGTGTGTTAGGTGACTCCAGCTCAGCCCAAGGCAATTCCTCAGAAGAGGGAGGCTTGGCAAGTTACTTATAAGCAGCCAGTATTTCTGTTGGCTGGGAGTGGGAGCATTTGCCATGTAAATAGAGCTAAGTAGAATGCAAATAGTATCTATTACAAAGATGGGTTATAAATTAATCCATGGAATACCTTTCATCTCCCTTCTTCCCTTGAACTTTCTCAATATCCCCTCCTACCACCAAGGGAATTTTTCTCTATTTCTGTTCTTGGAAATGGGCTATGAATTGAAAGTCTCTAGACAGCTAGTAATGAGATTCAAGAGGCAAAAATAGACTACATTTTGGAAAGAAAGAAAAGAATGAACACTTGCCCTTATATTTGATTTTATGTTTGTGCCAGTAATACATAATTTAAAAAAGCAATATTTAAATAACCTAAACCATAATTTTTGAGGATTAAGTTAGAAGAGTTAAAAATCAGAAAAGTTGAAAATGGTAGCAGGATAGGGGTAGCCCTTTAGAAGTCAGGTCTCTGTGCATATGCACATCTAACTGGAAACCAAATAATGGGTATTATGATCACAATGTCAGTCTGAAAGATATCCTTAGTGATATAATTTCCCTTTTAGTAAACAAAGTCAGTAGTTATAATTTGAAAATTATATATTTTCCCCAATTATACTCACCTCCATTGATGAATGTATAGTAATAAAGTAAAAATATCAAATAAACAGAGTAAAAATACCATCAAACAGAAAATAGGAGAATAAAAAATCACTGGTGAGAATTGGCAAGGTGACTGGAACCCAGTAGAGACCTGTGTGTCACTTGAGTTCTCCTGGAAGCAGTCTCTGAGACAAAGTTAGGAGTTCAAAAGATTTATTGGGTGTTGGTGGTGAAGAGCCTGTGAAAAATAAAAGATGGAGGGAGCAGGATTGGGTAGGGAGAGCCTCCAACTGTGTTATAAATCTCACTAAGTCTGACCAACCCCAAAAGTAGCTCCAGAGCAAGGACTGCTCATGAGAGGAGTTCTGCATTGGGCCAAAATGCCCAGGTCCTAGAAAACCCACCATGCTCAGTTGCTGACTGTGGGCTGCCCTGGGAGAACATGGCCTTAGCTGGAAAACTGGAGGAAAATAAAATGCTCAGCAGCTAGAAGCTGACTGATAACTGCACTTCTTGCAACTAACTAAATGGCAAGCGCTTTCTTGATGGTAGATCTGAGCTGCCTACCTCCAAGTCTGCCACAGCCTCGAAACTGAGATGATTGTTCACAGCTGGGGGAGTCTGGTGGGAGGAAGAATCATCCTGAGATAGGAGTTCTAAAAAGCCTGTACCCTCTGACAGTGACCCTGCTGGGCTGTTTTCCTTCCCCATTGAATGCTTTTGTATCTGTTTCCTGCCAATGGGGAGTTAAGGTCCCCAATCAAGAGTTTGAGCCCCAAGAAGCTGAGTGCTTCAGGACTCTTGGCCAACACCCATTTAATCCATTAGGCACGTTGACTCAGATGGGAGCAGGCAGCCCAGGGAGGAGTGAGGAGAGCCTGGCTCACCTCCCCTTCCCAGCCTTACCCTTATGGGGCTTATCTACTGTCAGGGGAGGCCCTTATAGGGCAATGCCTTCCCTTTACCCATCGTCTCTGGCCAACTGACAGGCACTGGAGGAATTGCATCCATAATGGCAGTGGATTGAGGGCATCAGGAAGCTCTGTAAGCAATAAAGAGGGACTGAAATGCTAGGTGTGGGGGTGGCAGGAGTGAGCCTTTCCCACAGCCTTTCCTTTCTCAAATTATTTACCTGGGATTGTGTACTGTGAACACAGTTACAGGATTGGATAGGTCTGGACACTTTGAATCCTGTAGGATTTGTCTGAGAAAAACTTTGATGACTTCCTGCTGGCTGGTGAGAGCAAAACACTTTTTGCCTCTTAAACTGTGGAAAGCACAAGGAGAGGTCAGGTGAAAAGCCTTGTCCCGGTCATGAATCAAGAGAATTATCTTTCTTGCTTTATCTTTTGAAAAATGCCCATGCCATTTTCCAGGAATCCTGAAACAAAAGTGTGGCTGACCCTTTTATGATGTAGGGATAGAGTGTTGGCCATTTGAAATCAAAAGATTGCATCTGAGCATGGGAATTTACAGTTTCTAATTGTGGGATTTGGGCACGTTTTGTAATTTTCTTGAACCTGTTTTTCCTTCTCTGAAACCAGGATGGTTTTGAAGATAAAATAAGATCCTTCCTTTCTTCCTTCTCTCCCTCCCAGCCATTTTAGGCTGAGCAATTCAGGACGTGCAGTGACAATGACATGAAATTCACCACTCCAGAGTTACAGCTTCTCGATTGCATCATGCACATAACAGAACAACAGCATTTTAAATAGACACCTCTGTGCTCATAATGAATGCTTCTTAACACGTTTACATCCTTATCTCAAAATTAGCTTCTTGTTGGCTCCAGAAGATTGCCTGAAATTTGTCACCTAAGGAGCAAAAATAAAATTGGGGCCTAAGAAAGAATGAGAGAGAAGCAGCAAATATGGGGCCATCATATTTATTTCGAAAAAAATAATCTTGTGGACTGGATAGCAGTGCTGATTTGTAGAATTTAAAGACAAAAAGCGTCAATCTTAAAGTATGGTTTGGATAGTGGCAATAGTTAAAAGGGCTTGCAGCTGAACAAAATAGATTTTCCAACTAAGAGCTTTGTCCTGTGAAGAAGAAAAGGAAACTAATAAAATATAAGAGAAATATGGCTTGAGAAAACCATATCTAAAGTCTGTGTGAGCTTTCAATAACTCGGTATAGATATCATGGTGTGTTGCAGGGGACCCATGGCTCTCTGCACTAAGGAGGCAGCTGGGGTGAGGGTCACAGGGCCAGGTCTCCATTTGACTTGCACTATCTGCTTAAGATGCTAACTGAGATCCATGCAAATATCTGAAGAGGAGTCTCATGTAACAATGTGTATTGTGGCCGTGACATGTATTGCTCCTGAGTTTGGTCTTGAAATTAACTGGCACATTCCTGCTTTAAGAACTTTGCACTTACTCTTTCCACTGTCTGGTTTGCTTTTTACCAGTTGTCCACATGAATAGTATCCTCATGTTAGAGTCTGGTTTGAATAATGCTGATAGGAAAAAAGCCTTTACTCAAGTGTTGTTTTCTCAATGAAGCCTTCTCGACTACCTTACTTAAAGTGACACCTGCATATACCACAGTCTCTTCCTCTCCCCTTCCTTGCTTCATTTTTCCTCCATAGCATGTTTTATCATATGACATGCCATAATATTTTACTAGAATGTTAGCTGCTCAAATGATATTTTTTGACCATTTTGATCACTGTTACATTCCAATATATAGTAAAGTATTTGGCACATAGTAGAGATTCAATAAATATTTTTTAAAGAGTGAAGGAAAGGGCTTTGGTAGCTTGTCAGATTTTTTAGCCCCAAAGAAGGATTGCAAGACTTCTAGAAAAGCACTGCACTCAGAAAGGTCACCAAGTTACCACTTAGCCCCCTGTCTTAACCAGTCTCCTTGATTCCTGCCTTGTCATTCAAAGGATGCACAGCATTTTTTAAGGTTAACATGAGCTTCCAAGATGTCCACACTGTGCCTTTTGTCTGGCATCATATAACATTTTCCTACTTGCAAATGCCTGGCTGAGGCCTTTTCTGAAACCTATAGATATTTATAACATTAGAGCTGGAAGGAGCCTGGAAAGTCAATTGGTCCAGTCCCCAATTCTATAGGTGGTGAAGTGAGAGCTCAGGTAGCTATCATGATTTGCCTGATGCCATGCAATTCACTGGATTAAGCTGGACCTGAAGAAGAGGAGAGAACTAAAACTTTGCGCTAAGTCTTCACATATGACCCTCACAAAACACATGTATCATGATTCTATGTTTTAGATTGAAGAATGGGATATCAGAGTTTGCCAAAATCTAATCAACATCATTCCTGTTAATCTTGGAGAACACCTAGGGCTCTATTTGAGAATCTATAAGAGTTGCACACATTAAGTTCACTTTTCAGAAACCTAAAACCTTCAGATGGCTCCTAGGCCAGAGAAGTACTGAAACCCAGAGATGCCAGAATCTTCAAAGAACATCAACCATTTCCATCCCCCATCCCATTTTGTTGACATGAGAAAAATTAGAATGGGCATAGCTCAACTATCCCTAAATATTGGGAAAGATCAAAGGAGAAGGAGGAGTTATAACAGAGAAGTTAGGATTTAGCAAATGAATATGATGCTGAATCATTATATTGATATTTCTTTTTAGTCTCCAGTGTCTTAGAGCAGCTAGAAGGAAAAACCTGAAATTGTGGAACTATAACCCAAACTTTGAAATCCGTTCTATAGCTACTTGTTAAAATGTACTTTGAAATTTATTGCTTTTCTGTATATATGTTATATTTCACAATAAAAATATGTAGATTAAAAATATTAGGGTTATCAGAAAGGTTAAATTGTTTTCCCAAGGCTGCTTGGTTACTGAGTGTTAAAGTCAGGATCTGAATCCAGGTTTATTTGAACTGTAAGCTCATTCTCCATCAACTGCATTCTATCTATGCTATAACTTATAGGGAAAAGCCACACACTAGGTCACTGCACATAACAGCATGAAAGTGGGTATGCGTCCACATCCTACTTTGCTGCAAGTCACCCTTATATCTCTAAAACAGAGCTGTTGTCCTTCCTCCTGTTACAGCAAACATAGTGTTCCTCTTTTCTCTCTAAGAGTTAACTCTCTTTTTTCTGCATCTGCCTCTGTTCTTCCTCTCCCTTGATTTAAGTGTTTCTCTATGAACACTTAAATACACTTAGTTTTGGGTATCTCTTGCAGTAAAAAAAAAAAAAAAAAGGACATTCCATTAGTAGTTCTCTCCCACTATTTTGAAAGTTTTTCTCTCTATTTATATTTTTAATAGTTTACTCCAGACATTTTTACTGCATATTTAATTTAACAAAATTTAAAAGTAATTAACAACTTTGCCTTCTTTCCAAAAATGTAAACAATTTAAATATTTAGTTCCCAAATATTCTTCTAGAATTTAAATGATATTATTATCTAACAAATTTTGTATCTTGTTTATATTTTACCACACAATTGGTGAATTTAGTCAATAGTAAAACTTGCTCTAGTCAGTCAAATTTGCTTAATTTATCCATATTTTTACAGTTTTCTGTGCTTACTACATTAAATCTCTGATCTTGTTTTTGAAATGATTTTCCTTCTTCCTTTAGAAGTAAGGGATGTCGGAAGCTAATCCAGTGTTTGCCTGCAACTGTCTTTATTTCACCCTCATTCTTTAAATATTCTCTTGATGGTTATAAAAGTCTTAGTTTATAGATATTTTATTTCAGCACTTTAAATGGATTTCATTGCTACTGCTGAGGAGTTAGCCATCAGTCTTGGTGTCATTACTCTGGAGGTAATCTGGTTTTCTCTATGGACCTTTAAAGACCTTCTCTATTACTTGGTGTTTAGCAATTTCATTACATTGTACAATGGTATGGGATTTTAAAATTTATTCTACTCAGATTAAGGGTGAAAAAAATCATCCCTTTCATCAGTTCTAGAAAATTTTGAGCCATTATCTTTTCAAATGTTGTCTACCTACGAGCCCATTATTTTCTTTTAAAATTCAAACTAGGCATGTCTTAGATCTTATTATTCTATTCTCCGTGACTCTTAAACCCTGATTCATAGTTTTCATTTCAGTGCTATATTGTGGGCTCTATTTTCGCACACATCTTCTAGTTCAGTAATTCTCTTTTAATTCTTTGACTACTTCTAGTTCAGTAATTCTTGTTTCAACTGTCTAATTTGCTATTTAAACCATATTTTGAGTTTTTATTTATATTGCCAATACTTTTCACTTCTACAAGTTCTCTTTGAATCTTTTTTTCAGATCTGCCTGAAATAATCAATTTTTGATTGATTATTGATAATCTTGATCACCTATTTTATTTCTTAAAATATATTACACATTATATGTTTTAAATTCTGAATTTGATCACTCTAATATCTGAAGATGCTGAACTTTATTTTTCTCAGCTGGGAAATTAGGATAAAAGTAATTGCAATTTATTGGATTGTTTAGAAGAAGAAATGATTCAATATAAATAAAGTTCTTAGAAGGTGCTTAGCAGAGAATAATCTATATAAGTGCTAGCTATTGCTATTATGGTTGTTATTTGTAGAACTGATTTTGTTCTTTGCTGACTTTCTCTAAGGGGCTTATTTTTCTCATATGTTAAGGAAATTTTTATTATGGGCTCATGTTTCTTGAAATATTATCAATGGAAATGCCTTAAGGCTTATATTTAAGATGCATTCTTAGAGAGAGGACTTGCGCTGGCCTTTGAAAGTCACTGGGTACACTACCAATCCAAACTGCTCTAAACTAAATGATGGGATACTGTGTTTTTGTGTCAGCTAGTGTGAATTTTAACCCCAAACTTGGCGACGGTTGCATTGTGCTTATGAATTCTCAATGAAGACTTCTTTCTCCTTAACCCAGAGACATGACCAGGACAAGCAAACTTCTTTAATAACATCCTTTGCAAGATAAATTCTTTGTAAGTTTACCTGGCAGAGATGCCACTCTTAGGGTCCCAGCTTTTTTGTGCATGTCTCTGATTTCAGGTCCCACTGTATTGTGACCCTTGGTTTTCAGGGAGAAAAGGATGAATCTGGGTTATCTACCAACTTAAGTACTTACTTATTGTTTTGGTTTGCTAAAGCTGCCAGAATGCAGTATTACAAAAATGGGTTGGCTTTTGACAATGGGGATTTATTAACTTATAATTTTACAGTTCTAAGCCTGTGAAAATGTCCTTATTAAGACATCAACAGGACAGTACAATCTTCAAAGACAGACTGCAAGCATCTGGAACACCTCTGACACATGGAAAGGTACATGTCAGCATCTCCTGGTTCTTTGCTCTGGATTTTGTTGCTTTCAGCTTCTGGTTCTAGTGGCTTCTTATATTAGCTTCTGTGGGTCCTTTCTTAGCATCTCTGGGGCTTTTCTCTATGAGCTTCTCTTAAATTAATCTCTCAGCTTCTGTATGGACCTTATCATCTTATAAAGGACTCCAGCAAGAGGACCAGGATCACCCAGAATGAGATGGGTAACATCTCCTTGAAAATCAAAAGGTCCTACCCACAATAGGTCTCTACCCACAGGAATGGATTAAAAGAACATGGCCTTTTCTGGAGTACATAACAGATTCAAACTACCACACTTAACCTTTGCGAGTTCCTTATCTCTGGTCATTTTTACTAACTCTATCTCAGTCCTCTTTTAAAAATGTATTATGAATAATTTTTCTGGAATTTGTAGGAGTTTTGTCCCAGAATTTATTTTTCTTTTCTGCAAAGGACCCTATAGTAAATATTTTAGGCTTTGCAGGCCATATGGTCTCTGTGTTACTACTCAGTTCTGCTGTTGTAGCACAAAAACAGTCATAGACAATATGTAAACAAATGAGTGTGGCTGTGTTTCAATAAAAGTTTATTTACAAAAACAGGTAGTGGGGAAGTTTTATCCCATAGGCCATAATTTTCAACCCTTGTTCTGTAACATTTCTGGCAATGGAAGACCAATCTATGCTTACATGGTAGACAGAATAATCTGTCTGAAAATGTTGCCTCTGAGATTCCTGGCAGCCATAGCAAGAAGGGCACCAATGTTGCTGCCTGCTTGCAACCTAAAACTTTCCCTCCTAACTAGAACTCAAAACTTTATAAAAGAAAAATCATATAGGGGCTTCTAAGGGGGGAAAGATATGGGGTCATAAACTGGACTTATGATATGGGTAACACGAGTTGTTCTTTTGCCTTCCAGGTTTTTCCCTAAGGGGTCTCCTGTCTGATTCTTGGAATGAATCATTCTCTGTTGAATTAAAGATGCTTGGAAATCTTCAAGTTTCTTCTGTTCTCTCCATTGCTCATCAAAGACTGCACAGCCTCCAAATATGTTTCCCCCCTTCTCTGCAAATAGAGCATCTTTGCACATCTTCAGTGATGGTACAGGTCAGGACATTAACTTTTCCTTTGTCTTAAACCAGTGTGCATCCTCACCAATGAATTAATGCTGTGCTAACTCATTGGGCATAAATAATAACATCATTTGGCACAGTGAACTGAAAAGGGAAATAAAGATAGAAAGGTTGTTGTATTTCATAATTTCTTGAACTTTGAGTACAAAAGCATTGGTTTAACAATAAAGGCAGGTTTAATACAATTTTGGGAAATATTTGTGTCATTGTTTGGAGAGCATTCAAGCATATTTTAGTGGGTACAGGAGCTGGAAGTTGTGGTTAGGGGGAAAGGGTAGCATCTGGGACTGCAGGTGCAAAATGGATTTTTATCCAGCTCTCCAGTTCTAAATGTACTTGCTCAAAATCTGGGCTTTCCCATTCTCTTATTTGAAGCAACCTAAAAATCTTGCACTTCCATGGGCATCTTATTAGTGGTGATCTGGGAGGGCCTGTCAGCTACCAGGTTAATCTCACTAATGAACAGAAAGGACACAAGCCTCAGAAAGTTCCTCTGTGGACGTATAGATTTTCCCTGGATTTCATTAGGGTGACTTTGAAAAGGTTGCAGGCAAATGGCACCTTTCACTGTAAAATCTAAACCATGGCTTTTTAACCACTTTTAAAATTTAAGTTTGAGAGATCTGCAGTTGAGAGGAGTAAGGATACTTTTAGCACTATTAAGTAAACTGTCCCATGGAAAATCTGGAGGAAAGGCTGCATTTTTAAATGAATCATTCTAGCCCTTCATTCCTTTATGCTGAGCCTTTTCCTTTTTTTACATTTGTTTTAAAAACCTTTCTCTCTACTCCTCCCAGAGTAAGCCACACCATATCCCTAAGTCTGTTGTGGAGGAACAGACTGGAAGACATCTGCCTCTTGCCTTATTTTTTTTTTTAATTCCTCTAAATGGTGGCACTAAGTCTCCACACCAGATCTCCTGCTCCCTGAACAAACCAAATGGCGGCTGTTGGCAGCGTATTGACAGCTTGTTAATGGAGGAATCCTTGACAGTGTGACAACCTGTGTGGGCTGTCGCGGTAAGCCAAATCCTCCCACATACAAACTCCGAGTAATTAACAGGTGGGGAAAAATAGCAACTAACTGCTGCTAAGGAGGGGAAGAGTACTCAACCAAATGAATTATGTATATTTAAAAAAAATCTATTTTGCTATCCTGCCCTGCTTCTTACTGGCAAGCTCTTTCAGAACATGTTTTGGTTTTGGGGTCAGAGAAGCCTGGACTTGAATCTTGGCTCAGTCGCCTACCAATTATGTGACTTTGAAAGCATTGTTTTCCCTCGCTGACACTCAATTTATGATGGGTAACATGCTAAGATATTATTTGTGAAGACACAATCATAGATAACCACATATTGGCGTTCAGTTAAAATATCTTATGATTATAGATTTGCCAGTTTGTTCTTGTAGTTCTGTCAAGTTTGGATTTTTATATTCTGAGGCTGTGCGTTTTTAGATGCATGTAAGTTTGAAATTGTTTGGTCTTCCTGATGAGTTGGACCTTTTATCTGCCATTAGATAGTGACCCCCCTTATTTTTTTATCTCTGGTTATTCTTCCTGTCTTTCTTCATGGGGCTAGGGTTGGAGGATTGAATTTGAGGGGTTGAGAGGAGGGGGAGGTTCAGGTTGGCTGATACTTGGTTAAGGCATTTGCAATGGCTGGCCTGACCTATCAGGCACTTACCCTTCTCCCCTAGCTTCCTCAAACCTCATATATATTCGTATATATATCCTAGATAAAGCCTCTTGGAGCCTCATGTGACAGCACCACTCATACCAATCTCTGAACATTTCCCTCTCAACTTTGACCTACAATAGAAAGGAAAAAGGTGAAAGGAATTTCTCAAGGCTATTATTTCTAGCCCTTGATATAGTTCTAAGGACTAAACTTAATTTAGGAGGCATTCAAGGTTTCAAGCATTCTTAGACCTCAGTTCCCTTTATGAAGGTGACAAAAGAAGTGGGTTTTCTCCTTGGAGGTGGGGGTGGAGTGGCAAATAAACATGCATAAAATTTTCAAACAATTTCAAAAGCTTAACAGATCCTTCCTTTGAAGTCCATCTGTATATCTCCTAAGGTTCCAGAGGCTCCAGATTAAAAAAAAACAACAACTCTATTTATATATCCATATTATAAAAATAAGGAATATAAAGGCAGGCTGCAACATTTAAAGAAACACAGATTTACTTATCAAATGACAGATTGTGTAGCCCTCACAGAAAGCTTACTGCTAAATTTTGTCAAGGGCAGAATCAGATTTATTGGTGAGAACATGGCCCTTAATTGGCACTACCTGTATGCAGTAGAAACCTGAACTGAAGACTAAAGGAAAAGGTGGTCTGGAATTAGTAAACCCATATGGCTCCAGCTGAGGCACCCAGGAGACATTCCCCAAGGTAGACATTTATAATTCAGGGCCTGTCCCTGGCATTCATTGAACATAGTTCCAATTGAAGATAAGCGGAGGGGAAAATATCGTAAAACACTGATGAAACCCCACCATGGGGTTGACAAATAGGAGCATTCATACCTGAGAAAGTTGAGGTAATGAAGTCAGGTGAAAAAAAATATTGATTATAAATATGTCTAATCTATTCAAAGTTTAAAAAGGATAGAATCCATACAAATGGAAATAATGGAGGAAGACAAACAAATTTAAAAAAAAAGTAGTTAATTCAGAAATGAAAAATATTGCCTAGGAGGTAGAGGAGGGGTAGCTTTACAAATAGTTTAAACAATAGACTAGATATGACTAAAGAATGCATAACTAAAATGGAAGAATTGTTGAAGAAAATCATCCAGGAGATAGCAAAGAAAGGTATAAAGAATTGAACACTACTAAAGAAAGTTGAAGAATGGAGGTGATAAAGTGATATTTCACCTCAGACACACTGTAATAAGATTAAAGCATTATACAAGAGGGAAAATTCTGTAACTTAGCAGGCATTAAAGATATTACATGAAGAAATTGCCATTGGACAAAGGGTATATGTCTCATCATCAGAAATAGATACCAGGAAAAGAAAGAAAGGAAAGTATCTCCAAGGGGCTAAGCTGAAATTGCATGAGCATATATTTCATAAGGCAAATGATAAAAAAACAAAAACAAAAAAACTTGCATAACCTGTAGGAAATATGCTCATGTCTTGGGTTTGTTCTGATTGGCTATCTTAATATTTCTATATTATTCACATTTCCTACAATGTAAACAATTTACTTGTGTAATAAAATAAATATTAAAATCAATAATCAGTGTTCAAAGGATAGGAAGAGTACGTATGTGTCTGTTCAAATTAAGCCCATTATTTAAGGCTTAGCTCTTGTGACACTTTATTCACGAGGCCATCCTGCTGTTCCTTTACCTCTGCAGAGCTGCCTGGGGCCCACAACACTTTTAAGGGCCTATAGTAATGTTCTAATTTTTAATTCTTTATGAATAAAAGGAAAGGGTGAATATAGTAATAATGAATATATAATAATGAATGGAGCCTTGATTATATTCTTTATACCAACACAGTAGTAAAATGTAATTTTTAGGAGAAAATATCTTATCTTTTCTTAATGTTGAATATTTTGAGCCCATTCATACTCAAATATTTTTTTCACCTGACTTCATTATCTCAACCTTCTCAGTTATGAATACTCTTTTTTGTTGCTCCTGGTGAATATCTTTCATGGGGAGGTTTCATCAATATTGTACAATATTTTTTCCTAATATATATGTATATGTATATATATATATGTACACACACACACACACACGTGTGAGTGTGTGCATGCATGTGATGGGAGAAGGGAGAAGGGGGGCATGAAAGCAAAAGTACCTAAGGCCAAGGAAAGCCACAAAGCAGCCCTGCACCTCTGACTTTCTATCTTAATTTTATTTTCCCTGAAGGCAGAGCCTGAGATGAGACTTCATAGGCAGTTTATTTGGGAAGTGATCTCAGGAAGCAGTTGTGAGAGAGCTGGAAAAGAGACAGGGAAGGGAGAAAAGCCAATAAAAGAAGGTCATCACTGGAGACAACAAGGGTTCATTTTCACAGCATCACCATTCCCAAAGACATGCAGAGTGCCTCCAGTATTGCTCATCTGATGGACAGGCAGCCAGCCCATTTTTCTACTGGCCCCCAATCAGTCCATTGCCCTCCAGAGGTCTGTTAACTCCCTTCCATTGAGCTTGCATTAGTTCCCTAGTACTGGAGAAAGCCCAGAAACAGGAAACAAAGTGTTTGCTCAAAGCGGGCAGCTATTAGTGTGAGAGTGTGATTGCTTGATTGAATATGGCTGAAACTGAAACCAGAGGAGACCCAAAGCAGTGTGACTCAAAGAACCAAAAATATCTGCTTTAGTTAACCTGGCATCAATCTCACATTATCCCTATGCTCCTATACCATTTTGTTTGTATATCTGTAGGGCTTATTTTACATTCAGCCATGTTTTATGGCTTATTGTATTTGAAATATACAAAAAGAGGTCATGAGCTATGCTCAGTGTACAGAACGTCACATATATGGTAGGTGCACAATACAAATTGCTGATTTAATTTAACCAAGAGACCCTTGGACAAGGGCTTAGGAGAATTGAATTCCAGTCCCCACTCTGCAACTAAAACATGTGTAACATTGGTCAAGCCCCTCAGTTCCTTTAGGTCTCATAACTAAATCTATAAAATAAGGAGCTTGTACAAGATCTTCTCTAAAGACCCCTCTGGATGTACTGCTCAATTATTATTCCCGTTGACTTGGCACCATTCAGCATTATGGAGCTCCATCTATGTGTCCAGGCCCAATGCTAGTTGTTGGGATTACAGAGACACATACGACTCAATCTTACCCTGTAGGAATGAAGCATCACTTCCAAGGAGAGAAAAGTCAAGAATTATAGCACAGTGTAGCAAAAGCAAGCATTGAAAACTGGGACTGTTAACCAATTCTATGGTGTGTCAGGATGAATTTTTTGAGCAATGAAAACTGAGATTATTCTTAAAGAGTGTGTGATAATAGCTGGAAGAATATGAGGAGGGGAGGAGACATTCCATATAGAACCAGTCCATGGAGCAGAGATATCTTTCTCAAGACTACTCAGCTGGTCAAGGACAGAAAAGGAGTTGTTTGCAAAGCCCTCTGACTTTTGGGCCTGCACTATTCTGATACCTCATTCTGCCTTTCTAAGAGCAGTTTTTTTATACTGTTACATAAAAGTACTAAAGTGTGTGCTAGCTTCAAGATTTAGGGAAGGAGAACTAGTTGTATAGACAAGCTTCTAAGATGGGATGAGAGCTAGTACATATTTTTCTATGTTTGCCAGAAAAGGGAGAGCCACTTTTACTTTATTTTATATTTATTATTAAGCAGCATTATGGAAATGGATTTAAAAAAAAAAAACACGGCTATAGACTAATGGAGAAGAGGGGATATATCAGCAACTAGACAGGTCTTCAGTCAATTATACATGTTCAATCAGTCCAGTGTTTCTCTCTTTGATAGTAATGAGTACATCTCTCTCTAGAAATCAAAGTCCCTGTTATTTTCTATTTATGGTGATCAGGTGTTTATGTTACTCCAGGTAAAATACCTCAGAAATGGCTTATAGAAGCAGCCATTCATGTTAAGTGCACCATGGGGAGAACCCATTACAGAGATCCCAATCTTCTGGATATAGATGCTGACACTTTTTTTTTCCTGTTTGGCATGAGTAAGAGAGCACCCCATAATTTTACCTCATGGACTCATTTGCTGCTTTAGGTAGATGTGTTCTTTGCTGGCAAACATACCACTAGACATAATGTCATGCTGAAAAGGTTTCTTTTTTTTGGAGAATGTCCAAGAGCCCCCAATTTCAATAAATTGCTTTATTACTGAATAGTAACAAATGGCAAAACTTGCCAAAGTAGTAGCTGAAACACACAATCTTGCCAGTGTTTCCCTGAAGGAGGAAACCAGAGAATGTTAGTGCAAGATTTTATTACATGTAGAAAAGTTCATTTCATATGAAAGTTTGGTTCAGGATCTGAAATTTGTTTGATCCAGTGTTGCTGATGCCAGTTCTGGGCATGTAGTACCTACTCAAAGCTAAATTTGGCTGCCACTACTTCTCAGTTGTATTGTTGATTTTTCAGTCGTTAGTTCAAGCTGTCTCTCTGTCCTTGGAAGGGAAGATAGTGAATAACTGAAGATATTTTTGAGACTCTATTAAGTACACTAGTTATTTCATTATTCCTTTTCTAATGACTTGATTAAGTATTTTACACATGCTATCAATTCAATAAGCACATATTAATGAAAAACAGTCATTTACTGTGAGAGTTAAAAAAAATCATATGCAATCTTTACAATATCAAGAGTTAGGAATTTCATTATTGAAAGTTTGTGGAAATGAAATTCAGAGAAATTAAACTAATTGCCCAAGGATGCACAACTCTTAAGTGACAATGTTGGGCTCTGAACTCAGATTTGTCTAATTTCAAAGCTCATACTTAAGACCTCACAGATTGCATTGTAGTCACCCTGTAAATGTTTGTAAAATTGAACTTTTATAGAAATAATCAGGGTAGACTTATTGGGGATGAGCTTTAGGATGTGAGGAAATTATCCTCAGAATTCCATCTTTTTCAACTCTTTGATTTATCCTTAACACTTCTTAAGTCCATATGCCTGATAGTATACTAGGTTATGGAATTCAGAGAGGAACAATATAGTGCTTATCCATGGAAGGCTTAGTAGGTGTGCTAGCTTAAAAGGATGTATGTCCCCTACAAAAGCCATGTTTTACTCTAAATCCCATTTCATAAAGGCAGAATAATCCCTATTCCATATTGTATCTTTGAAACTGTAATCAGATCATCTCCCTGGAGATATGATTTAATCAAGAGTGTTTGTTGAGCTGGATTAGGTGACGACATGTCTCCACCCATTTGAGTGGGTCTTGATAAGTTTCTGGAGTCCTATAAAAGAGGGAACATTTTGGAGAATGAAAGAGATTCAGAGCAGAGAAGAACGACATAGCCATGAGAAGCAGAGAGAACCAGCCAGTGATCTTTGGAGATGAAGAAGGGAAAAGCCTCCCAGGGAGCTTCATGAAATCAGAAGCCAGGAGATAAAGCTAGCAGATGATGCCATGCTCGCCATGTGCCCTTCCAGATGAGAGAGAAGCCCTGACTATGTTTTTCATGTGCCTTCTCACTTGAGAGAGAAACCCTGAACTTTATTGACCTTCTTGAACCAAGGTTTCTTTCTCTGGATGCCTTTGATTGGACATTTCTATAGACTTGCTTTAATTGGGACATTTTCTCAGCCTTGGTGCTGCAAACTAGTGACTTATTAAATTTTCCTTTTGAAGAGTCATTCTGTTTCTGGTATATTGCATTCTGACAACTAGCAAACTAGAACAGTAGGGAAAACAGAAACATAATTATTTATAGTAGCCTATATACTAGTTAAAATATCATTTCAGTGATCTGTGAACTAGTAATAATCACTCTAAAACTTAGTGGTTAAAACAACGCTTAATTGTTTTTCATTGTTCTGGGTTTCAGGGTGGGGATCACTCTCATGTTGTGGCAGTCGAATGGAGGTTGAGACTACGGTCACCTGAAACTTCCTTATTTAATGTCTGGAACTGCAGGAGGATTGTCTGAAAGACATCTCTTCCTTCACATGGCCTCTCCACATGGCTAGACTGGGCTTTCTAATAGCATGACAGTCTCACGTAGATGAATTCCTTACTTTAGGCGGCTGGTCTCACTCAGAGGAAACATTACAAGAAACAAATTTGAAAGCTGTAAGTCTTTTTCTGACTTAGCCTCAGGAATCATACAATATCATTTCTGCTGCATTTCATTGGCCACAAGCCAGTACAAGTGCAGCTCAGCTTCAAAAGGAGGAGCCACACAAGAGTATGAATATTGAGAGCCCATAGTTCATAGGAGGAGGACATCTTTGGAGACTATTACAGGTATGTGCCAAGTTCTTTGGAAGCTCTATAGAGGGACAGATCAACTTTACACTCGTTGAGCCTGCAAAAACTCTTGACAAAGGTGAGGAAGTTATTATGAGCCAAAAGCTTAGAGTTTGGGGAGCCCAAGGAATTGGGCTAAACAATTATGTAAGAGTGGGATGGAGTATTCAAGGAGTGGCTCAGAAGGCAAAGAAATTAGCAACAACCAGATCATTACTGACCATGCATGGAATTTGGTCTTTAACAAATAGGAGAAGTCATTGAAAAATTTTCTTTTGGTTTGCTAAAGCTGCCAAAACGCAATATACCAGAAGTGGACTGGCTTTTAAAGTGGGAATTTATTAACTTACAATTTGCAGTTCTTAGACCATGAAAATGTCCCAATTAAGGCATTAACAGGATGATACCTGGACTCTGAAGACAGGCTGCTGGCATCTTGGACACCTTTGTCACATGGGAAGGCACATGGGCAGTGTCTGCTAGTCCTTAGCTCCTGGCTTTCATTGCTTTCAGCTTCTGATTCCAGTGGCTTCCCCTTGAGTCCTCTCTTAGCTTCTCCAGGGCTTTTCTCTAAACTCTCTCCAGGCTTTTTCTGTCTTTTATCCTCTCATAAAGTACTCCAGTAAAAGAATTAAGACCATCTTGAATGGGGCAGTCACATCTCAATTGAAACAACACAACTAAAAGGTGCTGCCCACATTAAGTCTGTACCAAAGAAAAGGATCAAAAGAACATGGCCTTTTTTGGAGTTCACAACAGCTCCAAACTACCATAGGTTTTATACAAGGAGTTCCCCAAGAGGGATTTGCATATAAATAAGATCACTCTGATCATATTAATAAGATTAAGGGAGAAATAGATTTGAGAAGGCAGTAATAGAGCCAAGAAAATAGATGTGCAGGTGAAAAAATTTGATGGTCTGCTCTAGAACAGTGGAGTGGAGATGATGAGAACTCTCTAGTTACCAGAATCCACCCTTCTTAGAAGGCAGCATATGCAGAGTCATAAATTAAAAATGGTTAGATGAAGAAAAGAAAGGGATGAAGGAGTAGAGGAGTAAAAGACACAGAGTTTCTGCATTGGAAAATTGTGTGGATGGGTGGTACTCTTTATTGTGGAGGCTATAGAAGTTGGGCAGCAGGAAGTAGTGGTATATCCAGTCTTAGGCTTCTTGATTCTGAGGCATGCAGAGGAAGGTCGGATGGAGATGGCCTATATGCATTGTAGTGCATGACATTGGTTCTGCCTAGATTTCATTTACTGGATCAGTACACATACCCTCAGCTATGGGGAAAGCTGGCTGCTGAAAGGTCACACCTGCACCCATATCTTAAGGACCTGCCTTCACCTAGAATTGCCTGGGGGTAGTGGGGTGCAAGGTATTATGCCCTGTCCTTGGAGGCACCACAGCTAACGACTGACTGATATGGGGATACAAACCACTGCCCCTTTGCTACCAGGAGTAGTAACTCAGTTTTGCCATTTATGCCCCAGAACTCCCTCTGGGCTCAGTCTGAGGCTAGACTTCAGCTGAAATCACATCTTTGCCCAGCTTATTGCCCTGCCTTAACTTGCTATCTTCATTGCTCTTCTCCTGAGAGCACTCTCTCAATAAATAGCCTGCACAAAAATCCCAGACTCATGTCCACTTCTAGGAAACCTGATCTAAGACAGGCATCTAGACAGTACCCTAGATAGACTTTTTTGAGGCAAGTCAAGTTCTTTTGTGGTGAAAACCTATACTAAAAATTAGTAGGTCAGGGTTTGGTTCCTGCCCATTCAAAAAAAAAAAAAAAATAGGTCTTGGCTCATGGCTTCTGGTCTGGAATGTAAGGAGTTTGAAAGTTAATTGTCCCAATCTAATGACAAAGAAATAACAGAAAAGCTGGAAATCAACAACTCTTTTTAGATTTATTAGACAATCGAGGTCACAGGGCAAGCTACTGCCCCCAAATCTGGAGAGAGGTGGATACAAAGTTTACATGGATCTGAGCTTGCCTTGAGGAGAAGACCAGGAACAGAAGCCCACTGGAGCCAGCATTGGTAGCAATACTTTCACTGTAACTGAAGAATTGTTGTAGGCTCACTATAGACTAGTTTGAGACTTAAAAAAATCTCCAACCTAAAGGGAGTTCTAACTCTTTTGAGAGTTTTACCTCTAGGAATCTCATTAAGTTCTCATGTTGAGGACTGGTAAAACTCACCCCCATGATTTCAGCAGGAGAAGGGGGAAAGTATCCTTTTTGATATATTCCCAAGTAATCCTGTTCTCCTTTAAGAAAGACTTACCTTAAAAGAAACTATTTTACCAGAAACTGATGTGAGAGAAGGAAATATCCAACTCCAGCCCCCCTCTAGCCTTCCATGAAGGGGAAGGGAAATGCCCAATTTTCTCTCTAGCCTTCTGGTTCTAGCTAAGTGGAGAGAAAATAATGGGTCGTTCTTATTGTGGTGAGTTGTGGCATATGAGACATTTAAGATGGATTACAAAGGTGTAGTTCATAGTAAGATGCATGGACCCTGCAGCTAGACTACTTTTTAAAAATATATTTTTATTGTAAATAACTTACAAACATTCTTGACATACAAGCATTCTTGACATGATTACAATCAGTGGCTCACAATATCATCACATAGTTGTATGTTCATCACCATGATCCTTTTTTTTGAACATTTGCATTTCTCCAGCAAAAGAAAGAAAAAGGAAAAAACTCATCATGCTATACCCCTTACCCCTCCCTCTCATTGACTACTAGTATTTCAAGCTACTCAATTTATTTTAACCTTTGTTCCCCCTATTATTTGTCTATTTCTTATCCATATTCTTTACTCATCTGTCCGTACCATAGATAAAAGGAGCATCAGACACAATCACACAGCCACATTGTGAAAGCTATCTCATTATATAATCATCTTCAAGAAACATGGCTACTGGAACACAGCTCTACAGTTTCAAGTACTATCCTCTAGCCATTCTAATACACCATAAACTAAAAAGGGGACATCTATATAATGCATTAAGAATAACCTCCAGGATAGCCTCTCAAATCTGTTTGAAATCTCTCAGCCACTGACAATTTATTTTGTCTCATTTCTCTCTTCCCCCTTTTGGTCAAGAAGATTTTCTCAATCCCTTGATGCCAAGTCTCAGCTCATTCTAGTATTTCTGTCCCATATTGCCAGGGAGGTTTACACCCTTGGAAAGACTACTTGGTTTTAATCCCAGCTTCGCTACTTACTAGTTATATCATCTTGGGCAAATTATTTAATCTTTCTGTGCCTCTATTTACCCCTCTATAAAAGGACAAAAATGCTATTCCCTATTTCAAAGAGGTATTGTGAAGATTGAGTTACCATCACTAAAATGCAAAAACTCCACAAAAACAGTTTTGTCCATTTTGCTCACTGCTGTATTTTCAGCATATAGAAAAGGACCCATCATGTAATAGGTGCTCAGTAAATATTTGTTGAATGAATACATGTAAAGCAAAAATAGTGTCCGGTAAAATTTCTCTCCTAGGGGTTTATCATGATAATATAAGTTAACATATGTAAAAGATTATTAATTATAGAAAAAGCAATTGTTTGAAATATCAAATAATATATGGGAAAAATATATTCACATATATTTATATGTGAGTGCACAACATAAACATATATGTACATATTCAGCAAAAGGAGACTGCATAAATAAATCATGTTCCATTCATACAATGGAATATTATAGTCCCTTGAAAAGAATTGGGAAACTGAGATATATAGACATGGAATGATTTCCAAAATATAGTATGTGAAGCAAGGTTTCATGAAAAGCAAGGTGATGTGCATTTAGTATGTTAACATTTGTGGGAGAATGTATATACATATTGTAGCTATTATGTATATGCATGTAGATGTGTACATATATACACGCACACACAGATTGTCTCTGGTAGGATTCACAGGAATTTGGTAACTGTATCAGGGGAAGAGATCTAACTTTCTGGGCTAAGGAGTGGAAGGAAACTAAAGGTATACACTTTTATTTTTGTTCCATGTTCAAGGCAAGTATGTACTTTTAGAAATTAAGCAAATTAAATAGAGAATTGATATTAATAAGAGTTTGCTGCCTATGGGGCAGACAATAGAGTATTGTTAAGTATTTGAGAGAACCACAGGGCATCTTGCCGAAAGCTAAGTGTGCTGCTTTTTTCCTGCACATGGGGATGCCAAGCCCTTTACCTGATAAAGCCCCTGTGAACTGACCTCTAAAGATTGATTACAGTTTGGCCTTCCACTCCCTTCGCTTAGAAAATTAGATTGAATATCATTATTAATTTTGATTATCAGACCTGAATTCTCTGTAAGCTCACTTAGCAGGCAGACAACCTCTAGCTTTTCATAAATAATGCTGTCAAAATTGCCCTGTTATGCAGATGGAGGCTAGGAGGGCAGGCAGAAGTGCCTACTATGTGACAGGACCCCTGCTGGGTGGTTCACTGGTACATCAAAGTCAATTCTCTTGCCACCTCTTTGAGTAGTTATAATCTACATTTAGACAGGAAAACAGGCATAAGGTGCTTAAATGACTTGCCTGTGGTCATATATGGATAAATGACAAGAGAGGGAGCACATAACAGGTGCCATTAATTATTCCTGAGATTATGAATAATTCATGTTTTCTTTGGAAGGTATGCTAGTCTGAATCTGTTATATACTCCAGAGAAGCCTATGTTCTTTTTTTTTTTGGCATGGGCAGGCACTGAAAATTGAACCCGGGTCCTCTGGCATGGCAGGCAAGCATTCTTGCCTGCTGAGCCACCATGGCCCACCCAGCCTATGTTCTTTTAATCCAGTCTTGTTGGGGCAGACATTTTACTGGACCTTTTGATTAAGTTGTTTCCATGGAGATATTATCCCACCCATTCAAGGTGAGTCTTAATCCACTTGCTGGAGTCTTTTTTTTTTTTTTTTTTTTTTATGTTTGTAGCAACTTTATTTTTTAATAGCTTTATTCACACACTATACAGTCCATATAAATGTACAATTAATGACTTTCAGTATCATCCCAGAGCAGCGCTTACATTCCACAATCAATTTTAGGACATTTTCATAGCTCCAAAAAGAAAACCCCATGCCCTTATACCTCCCTATCACTGACACTTAGCTTCAGTGTGACACCTTTGTTACAGCTGATAAAGAACATTAAGATATTACTGTTAACTGTAATCTATGGTTTGCATTAGGTGTGTTTTCTCCATACACCACCCTATTACCAACACCCTGTAGTTGTGACATACATTTATTCTAATGGATGAATGGAAGAATATCCCCCTATTTGCATTATCAACCACCCTCATCATCCACAACAGGGTTCACCACAGAGTTAGTTTAAAATGCGAGCTGCTGGAATGCGATATACCAGAACTAGAATGGCTTTTATAAAGAGAATGTAATAAGTTACAAGCTTACAGTTCTAAGGAAGTGAAAGGACCCAAATTAAGGCACTAACAAGAGGTTACCTTCACTCAAGGAAGGCTGATGGGTCAGGAACCCCTCTGTCAGCAGGGCAGTCACATGGCTGGCATCTGCTGGTCCCTTCCTCCTGGGCTCTGTTGTTTTCAGCCTCTGCTCCTGTGGGGGTTTGTCACTTTACTTCTCCAGGGATGGCTTTCATCTCTTGGCTTCCCTTGGTTCTCTTCAGGTTCTGGCTTGCCTAACATCTCATCGTGACATCTGCTGGGCTTCATGTATCTTCAAATATCCATGTCTCTATTCTCCATGTGTCCACATCAGCTCTGCTGTAGTTTTCTGTCAGCTCTGAGGCTTCTGTCATTTTTGACTCCCCAAAACAGTTTCTCTTTTCAAGGATTCCAGTAAACTAATAAAGACCCACCTGGAATAGGTGGAGTCACATCTCCATCTAATCAAAAGCTCACACCCACAATTGGGCATGCCTCATCTTAGTGGAGATAATTAAATCAAAGTTTCTGTCCTACAGTATTGAATTAGGATTAAAAGAAACAGCTGACTCCACAAGATTGAGTCAGAATTGAAACATAGCTTTTCTGGGGTACATAATATTTTCAAATCAGCATAACTATGGTATACATTCCACTCCTAACATCATTTAGTTATTGTCAAAAGTTTATAGCATCTCCAAACAAGATATACAAATAGCCAATAAGCACATGGAACAATTCTCAACATCATTAGCCATCAGTGAAATGCAAATCAAAATTACAGTGAGATGCCACTTGACAACCCGTAAGATGGCTCCAATCAAAAAGCCAGATAATACTGAAACCCAAAAGGATAAAAAAAAATCATAGAAACCCCAATAAGCAGATTTTATGCCATGTGTACAGCACCGTCCCAGCCATATCTCCATGTTAAGTCCAGTAAACACATACTGGTTACAACATTTCTAATCACTCACTGGTTCTCTAACTTAGGTTAAGTTTTCTCACACAGTATGTTTTAAATGTTCTTTTAATTAATTGGGGCAGTGGAAGTAAAACTGAAAAGGAGGGAGAAAGGGAAAGGAAACAGTCTCCAATGTTAGTGTGCAATGGACAACCCCCCCCACCCCCGAATCAATTCCCTGCACCTGAGACACAAAACAGCAGCAACAACAATAAAGGGAGAAACACAAAAGGGGGAGGAAAAGTAACAAAGACTTACTGATCAACCATCAAATGTTAGGCACTAAGCAAACTGCCTTGTGTACATTTTATTATTTATGCCAGCTTTTAGCAGCCTCTGACTATCCTTCCCAAGAATGTGCACAAAAAAACACTGAATTTTAGAGGTAAGAGAGACCTAAAAATACAGTAGCCAAGGGCCCTCATTTTAAAGGTAAGAAAAGCTCCAAAAGGCTAAGGCTCTTGTCAGAGGACACATATCTAGTGAGAGACATGTGGTTATGTTTGTATCAACAAAAGAAAATAAATTTTAAGTTCAGCAATTTATCTGACATCTGGGAAACTTAATCCTAGAGTAGGCATAACACGATTATCAATAGTCTGAGTTCCTGGCTTATCTTCTCGTTTTCTCAAAATCTCATAGACAGTATATGTAGAAAGAAAGGAATTACACACAAAATGAGTTATTTTGATAAGCCTACTCTGAATACACTGGTTTTATAGCTTCCACCCTTAGGAACAGGAGCTGTGGTTATCTGCTATACCAGTGGTATACTAGTCCTCTGTTGGTTGCTGTGAAGACACTAAACTACAGTTAAACAGAAATGCTGCTTTGAGCTCAAACACTGTGTTCGAAGTCAAGATTTCATCTGCACTTACAGTGGGAATGGAACCAACGTGAACATACCACACAGAACTGGAATCCTACTTTCATGAGGCAGGGTCTCAGCTAGATGAGGAGCTGTGCCTACCCTAGACCCGCACATGCTGCAGCTCCTCGGAGGACTGACGGGGTCGATTAAGCAGGAGCTCACCCGCAAGAGACCGAAGAGTCACCTGGCAACGACCTCACCACGAGGACAGAGTCATGGCCTCAAGCATCACCCTCAAAGATAACAACTCAGTTCTGAAGATGGGATGGCAAGTTATTACCCTTAGGCCAGACACCACAGGTTCAGTTTTGCATCCTAGTAAGCATCTGCAAGAAACACCAAAGTGTGTTCTTTCTCTCACTAAAACACAATGTTCAAGGCTTCCAAGAGGGCATTTTGGGACAAAAGCCAGAGAGTATGTCAGACCTGAGCGTCCACTGCCCACGTCCCACCTCCACCTGAGTGTCTCAATGACAGCTCACACTCCCAATGTCCAGATCATTCTCAATGGTCATTCACCCAAACCTATGTATTTCAGTGCATCAACATTATAGTCCCACGAACCATTTCAGCACCTCTCTCTTTCCACTCTGCAGTCCGTCTTTCTTAGTTCTTTAATGTATCATGCTTTTCTTGTTCAGCACTTTAGCTTGTGATGTTTCTTCTGTCCTGAGAACTGTCAAACCCCCTTTCCAGCAAGATTCTGGTTATATTCTCAACTCTATCAAGACCCATCCACATGGAGAGAAACTCCAGCTACTGCAGACTCCTTAGGGAACCAACAGGCCAAAGGAAAGCCTCTGCTTGCTGGAGTCTTTTAAGGTAAAGACATTTTGGAGAAAGTTCAGAGCTGAGAGAAACTAAGCAAAAATGAAAATGCCCACAGAAACATTTTGGAGCAAAGGACCATCAGACATCATCATGTGCCTTCCCATGTTACAGAGGAAACCTGGATGCCAGCAGTCTTTCCTCTGAAAGAGTACCCTCTTGTTGATGCCTTAATTTGGACATGTTCATGACTTTAGAATCGTAACTTGCAACTTAATAAATCCCCTTGGTTAAAGCCAATCCATTTCTGACATATTGCATTCTGGCAGCTTTAACAACCAAAGCAGATTACCAGAGAAGTGAGGTATGGCAACTTGTAAATACCCAAAATGCTGGAATGGCTCTGTAAATGAATAAGGGGAAGATTCTGGAAGAATTGTGATATACTTGACAGAAAAGACCTGAATTGCTTTGAGCAAACTATTGGTAGAAATTTGGACTCTAAAGAAACGTTTGATGAGGGCTTAGACAGACATGATGAATGTGTTATTGCAAACTGGAAGGAAGGTGACCCTTGTTTTTAAGCAGCAGAGAATTTGGCAAAATTGAGTCCTGGTGTTGGGTGGAAGGTAGAATTTGAAAGCAATGTGCTAGGATATTCAGCTGAAGAGATTTCCAAACTAAAAGTGGAAAATGCAGCCTGGCGCATCCATGCAGCTTATAGTAAAATGTGAAAGGAAAGGGATAAGAGAAGAACTGAACTCTTGGGTACCAAGAAGCCAGAAACTGATAGTTTGGAAAATTCTGAGCTATTGTAAAATGAGTCCCCAGAGAATAGTGCCCCATGGGAGGATTTAACCAAATATAGAATCAGTCAGCCATCTCAGTACAAGCAAGGATTGGAAATGGAGTTATCAAGAAAGGATTTGTGGAAAGACCTATTGTTTGATGGTTGTGATCCTTGTATACTGCATGGAAAACTGACAAGAGTGTTATAGGATCTGTATAAATGAAACCACTGTCAGTCTGGACTGAAAGGGACAGAAAAGGGGCAGATTGAAGGAAAAATTACTTCAAAGGCAGAACCAAAGAAGCCAAGGTCTGTAGCTATGACACCTCAAGTCAGGAAAGTGGACCCACCCCATATGTGGGTAGGGTAGGTTTGCCCCAGAGTTTATAGAGAATGGGCTGTCCATCCCATTGTTCATAAATAGTTTTGCTGCCCCAGGCCTCAGAAGGGGGGAGCACATTCTAAAGGGGTTGGTGTGGGCCTGGCCACCACCCCATTATTTTGACAGGGTTGAGCATGTGCCCCTGAGATGGCAGAGAATCCAGGTGCCATCTCAATGCTTGAAGAGGGTGGAGAGAAGAACATGGTGGTCTCCCCAAAGCTTTGATATGTTAAAACACTCACCCCAGTGTTTGGAGAGAACAGAGCTGCTGTTTAAGCTCTTGGACAGCTGCAGTTCTCTCAAGCCTGAAGATAAAACATTATTCTATAGATGACTCTCAGACTTTAAAATTTAATGGTGCTCACCCTCTTGCCCTCAAACTGTTTGGGACCTTTGACCCCCTGTTTTCCTTCTAGTTTTTCCCCATGGAAATGGGAACATTTATCACATGATTGTCCATCCTTTTTATATTGAAATCAGATAGTTTTCTCTGAGTTTCAGAGGTCAGTCCATGACCAGAGGAGGATTTTGCCTTAAGGTAGACCATACCTCTAGCTGACTTTGATGGTACTTAATACTGTTTTTGACTTTACATTATATTTGTACTGTTACTGAAATTGTTTAAGGCTTTTGTGATATTGTGATGGAATGAATATATTTTATATATGGAAAGAATATGTCTTTTGGGGGTGTGGAGGGTAGAATGTGCTCAGTTGAATTTGTTATGTACCCAAGAAAAGCCTCTGCTTTTTAAATCCAATCTTGTGGGGGCAGACCTATTTTGGGTGGGACCAGGGCCTTTTTATTAGATTGTTTCCATGGAGATGTGATACACCCATTCAACGTGGGTCTTAATTCTCTTTTTGGAGTCCTTTAAGGGGAAGACATTTTGGAGAGACCTCAGAGCCAAGAGAAGCCAAAAGAGAAGGAAACCACCCATAGAGACATTTTGGATTGAAGGACTAGCAGATGTCACCATGAACCTTCCCATGTGACAAAGGAACCCTGGATACCAGCAGTTTTTCCTCTGAGGAGGTATCCTCTTCTTGGTGCCTTAATTTGGACATTTTCATGGCTTTAGAATTGTAACTTGTAACTTAATAAAACCCCTTTTTAAGAGCCAATCCATTTTTGGTATATTGTTT
Source organism: Tamandua tetradactyla (assembly GCF_023851605.1). Classification (NCBI taxonomy): domain Eukaryota; kingdom Metazoa; phylum Chordata; class Mammalia; order Pilosa; family Myrmecophagidae; genus Tamandua; species Tamandua tetradactyla. Next base: position 53,190,276 of record NC_135341.1, on the reverse strand, counting down.
TCCAGCAGCTTTAGCAAACTGAAACAGAAGGGGTAACAGAGAGAAATAAATCAATCTGCCAATAATGTTCTTGACTACAAAGAGAAAGTTGCTTGCCTGGAGTAAAACAGCCACCCTTGATTTCTTGTATGCTTGTATGTTTCTTCTCAAACATCTTGTACATGATGTTTGAGAAGTGAATCTCAGTGGTGCTAAGGAAGTACTCTCTAGGCCTTCCACGCTGACCACACAATTACAGCCTTTTGGAGAAGCAGCAGTCTTTGATATCATTTCATCTTGGATAGGTCATTCTTTTTTTACCAATGAGGGTATTGTGGCTCATGGAGAGAAAGACTTATAATCAAGTCACACAGAGGGATGGTGCAGGTTGGACACTTACCCTGGAGTCCCTTGGGTTTTCTATTTTTAACTCTTCCTAATATTGGGCTCTTCCTAAAGCTGTAATCTTTACAAAGTCTACATTACTCTTGGTCCCTGAATAATTCTATCTATCTATCTATCTATCTATCTATCTATCTATCTATCTATCTATCTATCTATTCAGGGACCTGTCTTCTTTGAATCTCCGTATTTTTCATTAGCAGCTTTGCTTATGAGCTTGGAAGTAACCTAACAATTTTTCTAAGTAGTAATTTGCAACTGTCTCTCTAAAGTAGATTGGAAATAACTGCTGAGAAAGGACTGAATCTTTTATTTCCTTTGGACTTTTCTAAACTTCTTTTTCTCTGCCAATATAGTAGATATTCATTCTGGAAACTTAACTGGTTAATGATATGAATTAATGAGCCTATAGAGAATACAGTGTTAACTGTCACATTGATGTATGGATAAAGAATAGAATATCAAACATGATTCTGAGAACAACAAGTTGGAAATTGGTGCTTCTTTGGTAGTCAGAGTTCTAAGATAACCCAAGATTCCTGCTCCCTGGCAGGGATTATATGTGTTATTATTATATGTGGTATACCACATATAATCCTTTCCCTTTGACAATGGGCAGGACCTGTGAATATGATAGATGTCACTCCCATTGTAGAGTTATGTTATATGGTGAAGGTGAAGGAATTTCTTGGATGTAAATAAGGTTCTCACTTAGTTTGACTTTGAGTTGATAATAAGAGAAATTATCCTGGCTGACCTAACCTAATTAGGTGAACTCTTTGAAAGAGGTTTTAGGCTTTCCCTGAGGTTAGAGAGATTCTCCTGCTGGCTTGAGTTCTACAAATGCAAGGAAGGGAGTTCTGCCAACAGTCATGCAAGTTTGGATGAGGACTGAGTTTCATATGAGATTTTTAATTGAAGCCTAGTGAGACCCTGAGCAGGGGATCCAGTAAAGTCATGCCTAGATTTCTGACCTATAGCAATTCTGACATCATAAATGGATTTTAAGCTGCTAAATTTATGGTAATGTATTACATAAGATAGAATTTAATAATTAAATTATTAAATAAAAACTGTAATAGTAATAATATAAATCCCATGTCTGTGGAAGGCATTTAGGCCCCACCTTACGCAGCTGACAAATGTTTCTACACATGACCTTTCCCATCTGTGCTGATTTGAAAGGATTATGCACCCTAGAAAAGGATTAAGTTTTAATCCTGATACAACCATGTGGGAACAACCATTTCTTTTAATCCCTATTCAATAATGTAGTTAGAATCTTTTGATTATATTATCTCCATGGAGATGTAACATGCCCAATTGTGGGTATTAACTTTTTGATTAGATGAAGATGTGACTCCACCTATTTCAGGTGGGTCTTGATTAGCTTACTGGAATCCTTTAAAAGAGGAAACATTTTTGGAGAGAGTTTGAGAACCACAAGAGTGCCACCAGAACCATGAGAGCCCACACAGCCAGAGACCTTTGGAGATTAAGAAGGAATATGCCCCTGGGGAAGTTTCATGAAACAAGCCTGGAGAGAAAGCTACCAGACATCGCTATGTTTACTATGTGCCTTTCCAGTTGAGAGAGAAACCCTGAACTTCCTTGGCCTTTCTTGAGTGAAGGTAACCTCTTGTTGGTGCTTTAATTTGGATATTTTTATAGACTTGCTTTAATTGGGATATTTTCATGGCCTTAGAACTGTAAAGTTGCAACTTAATAAATTCCACTTTATAAAAGCTAAATCTGTTAGCTGTTTAGTATATAGCATTCCATATACTAAATATATAGTATATATAGAATATAATATATATATAGTATATATAGTATGTATATATAGTATATATACTATATACTATATATATATATAGTATATATAGAATATATACTATATTCTAGTATATAGCATTCTGGCAGCTAGCAAACAAGAACACCATCTTCTATTCATCTTCTTAAATTCAAACATGCTTTTCATGTGAGAATCTTCAAGGACCACAGCATATATTAACTTAGGTGCCTTTGTTTTAGTATTTGTCAAATTTAATTTCCTTATGCTTACTTCCATTAATCTATGAAACATGAATAGATTTATGTTTAGCATGTCAGCTGACCCAATAAGAGGCACCCAGCCAGTAATTGGGCTGGTGAGAAGCTTCTAAAAATAGAACAATACTCTATGGAGCCTTTTAGATGCATAAGCACCTGTGGTGGATTGTAAAGAGAATTGGTTTTGCCATCCAAAGAACTACATTTGAATTCTTATTCCACTATTTAAAAGTCATGTGTCCTCAGCAAAACCTCTAAACTTTTCTGATCCTAGTTTTTTATCTGTAGTATGTGGGGTAATAATAGGATGTTGGTGAGAACTAGTTGAACTACTGGATATGACTCATGTTGTTACTTTTAGTTTGCTTTAACCTTGTCTAGGTCAGACCCTCTCTCATAAACTTTGTAATGCCTTCATCTTCTTGATCACTTGACTTCTTCTAGTAGATCTAGTAGGAAGCTCTACACAAGGAGGAATCCAACTAAGAATGGGTGACAAAAGCAAGGAAAAACTCCATTTCCTTCCAGAAGCAAAATGTCATCCTGTTCTGCTTCATTAAAGAACAAAGGAATTTGAACAAAATGTCACTTTCCTTCTGAACTAATTTGGGAATCATAATGACATGCACAGTCTCAGATTAGCACATGAATATTCATAATTAAAAATAAAATTTTGTGTTTTTTAGATATGAAAATGAACAGAAATCCCCAGGGGTGTTCAGGGCCAGCAGAACTGTTCATTTTAAGAAAAATTCTATGATACAGAAACAAAATACCAAGAAAACATGCAATGGATGCCCACTGAGGGTTGGTAGAACACTGTTAGAACAATGGTGTCCCTTACCTCCTCTTCATGTAGTCCATTGCCAGAGGACATAGGAGATGTGCACCCAATGGGGGAAGGAGCTTTGAGAACAGGTCCTATTTATGTGATCCCTTGCTGCTTCCTGCCTCCCTGCCTCTGGCCAACACTTTGGCTCACAAACACACATTTTGTTTTCTAGACAAAATGTTCAACCTAACATTTTCAATATTCAATCTAATGGGGCATTTTTACTTTAAGTAAAATAGAGCATGGTGTATGTCATTATACAGGGAAAAACAGGGTGCTCGGGGGAGGTTATCCTTCAATTAGTAGTCACTATATCTATGTAATAGATGAATAAATTAAGGGTGGGAGAAGTCATGGATGCCTGTTCTAAGTGACATATTAGAAGATTTAATTAAGATTCCCTTAAAGTTTTTATTTTAATTTTTAAAATTCCAGTGTCCTTTCAGGATATTTCCTTTTACTTTTCAATAAAGACCCATGTTTTTGTGGAAAGAGAAATGAAGTGGCTATAGGTCTGAGATCTGGATTATGTGACCTTAGGCAAGGTCCCTATTTCTGGACCCTCATTATTGTTTGGACAATTCAGTAGTTGAACTAGATGACAGTTAAAGAGGTTCTCTCTAGCCCTACATTCTGTGGCTGTGATTCTTCTCTCCTTTATGTCTAAGTTTTCCAAATGTCATAAATTTGCTATTACTCATATTTCTAGGTCTGACAGAGGGAATCATTTTGGGGAGAAAAGCCAAGGTTTATGTCAATTAGAACCTCTTACCTTAAATAATCAACTCTGCTTTTTCCTCTCAAACTCAGAGAAGAGTTCCCTTCATAAAGTGGGGGAACTGCTAGGGTAACTTGTTCTAGATTATTGAGTTTAATAAAGAAATATCTTCCTGATTAAGAAGACATAGAGTTTTAATAGCTTAATAAGTCCACAATTTCTTCCAGAACCTTGGGAAACACAGATTTCTTTTCATTCTCTTTTATCCCCTTGTTTCTTTGGAGTTAAAGGTTTCTTCCTCTAATGGTGCCACAATCTACTTTCCTGAATGCTGCCCACATCCATTATCTCAGCGGCAGTGCCTTAATTGAAATGATATCTTAGAATTATTCTTTAGAATTAATTGTTTGATTCTGTAAACTTAGTATTAATTAATGCCAACTGCCCTGGTGTTTTGGTCTCTCATTTGTCACTCTCTCAGTTCATGAAGCAGTATGGAAAATAATAAGTCTGTTTCATTTTATAGGATTTATTTTACTTTACAATTCAGATTTGCTACAGTAACAAGAATGAGAATTCAAAATGGATTGGTACGTTGACATACACTTGGGAAAAAGAGAAGAAGAGGAAAAAGTGAAGGGAAAGGAAGATTGGTTGCCTACACATCAGTGAAGGCACTTTGGAGCTGAGGAGGCACCAAGAATCAAGGTTCAGGTATGCAGATGCTGGTCAGGGACCCCTAGGTAGACTTAGAAAGTCATTTGCTTCAAAAGACTTCTTCAGTTTATACAGCATTCAAAAATTCAAAATGAGAGAGAGAAAGAGAGAGACAGAGAGAGACATGCACACACACGCACACACACACACACACACACACACACAGAGAGAGAGAGAGAGAGAGAGAGAGAGAGAGAGAGAGAGATTGTGCATGTGAATGCAGTTAATTCTATTTTCCAGCCCTGTGCAAAGATGATATGCTGTAGGTAATCAAATAATATATAACAAAGAGTTATCATTCATCTTGTTAATGGAATAACACATTTTGTAAGACTTTGTTTATGCTGAGATCTTACATATTGAGTCTTAGTAGTTAAATAGAATCTTAGGTGGGCTCCCTAAGAAGCATACCCTGAGGCAAGGATTTGAGATCAAATAGCTTATCTGAGAGGTAACCAAAAGAAGCATATAGATGTAGACAGAAAGAGAAGAGAGCCAAAATAAGTGTACCTTTTTTAGTCAGATACCTCATAGTCAAATCTGCTGGGGAATGGTGGGAGATGGTGCAGAACACACCTGAGAGTTATGTCATCTGAGCCTTGAGGAAGTTGAATATTTAGTCTCCAACTCTCATTTGTTATCATTGATGATACTCCCAGGGTCACTAACCCCTTGGCACTTCTGGCCTGCTCAATGTGTGTAGGCTAAAAAAAAAGGCCTCAGAGAGTGGAAGGTGCTTGCTTTAGATTGCAACAGGTATGTTCTAGAAAGATGAGAGCTAGAGAGATATAGGTGAAATACTAATAGCATCTGCTTGTGTGTGTGGTGTTTTTTTTTTTTTTTTTTTTTTTTTTTTTGTATGGGCAGGCACCAGGAATCGAACCTGGGTCTCAGGCATGGCAGATGAGAACTCTGCCTGCTCAGCTACCATGGCCCGCCCTGCTTGTGTTTTATAATTCATTTATAGTCAGGCTCAGTTATCATCAGATGTTAGCATTGGGGTCTGGCCAGCAGTGGGGTAGATTGCATTTGGGTCAGGTCTATTATATGAAACAAAAGTATTCATAATAGTTTAAACACTTCTCAGCCACAATTCCATAAGTGTGTAGTGGATATGGTCAATATTCTGCCCAGATTCCCTTTACTGAGTCAGTATACCCATCCCTGGCTGCTGTGGGTGTTAACCAATAACAGATCATGGCTGCCTCCCTTCTCCAGAAAATTGCCTTTGGCTAATGGGAACAACTGGGTGCAGCCCATAGCCAATGATTCAGAGCCCTGACTTAACCCTGCGTCACCTGAGAGGGTTTCTTGTTCTATCTATGAACAGCAATTACCCATTTACACTCTAAGAGATATTGATGCCCTGCCTGTGCCTCTCAGTCTCATACACCACAGTATTCAGCCCCACCCCCACATACACCCACGATGAAAATGCCTGTTAACTATATCCAAAGACTTTCATAAACCTTAAGAAGTCTGCCAAAACTTAGCAGGGTAGGTGGGCGGGGGATTCACATGTCTGTATTTGAGCTCAGACTGGGTAATGCTAATGCACTGAAGCTAAGGACAGAAGGTAGTAAATCCTTTTGTACATGAAGATCTTATTATCACCACTTTACAGGTGAGGAAGTTGAAGCCCAGCTCACACAAGCTCACAGAGCTTGTCAGTTGGTAGATTTGAGATTTGAACAGGCTTCCTAGGTCCAGGTATCTTGTCCTCTCTACAGCCTCATGCTCTCTCTCTCAGACATAAGACACCATAGTTCTTATTTGATTGGAACTCTGAAATAAGGAGAAAAATTGTGGCAGTAACAGCATCCCTATTTGCAAAAATCCTAAAAAGTCAAGTGTTGATGGCTCTGGCCAATGAAACATTGGGGGTGGGTTCTGGTTCTTCCTGGCTCTATTGATCATGTGATCTCCCTATCATAAGAAAGCTTCCCAGAATTGATAATGCTTTTTGATTGGTAGGCCTGACACACATATCAGTGGAGGGGGCCAGGGGCACCTTCCCCATAGAGGCTGATCACCTTGATTATCCTTGCTGAATACAATCTAATCTTCATTTATTTATAACTTAGAAAGTTCTTTTGCTGCCTCAGAGTCAGTGTAATGTATGTCTTTAATCATCAGCATAGTACTGGGGAAGATTCTCTTATCCTAAGGCCCTGTTGAACACACACTGTCAGGCAAGAAATGTGGTCTCCGTGTGAGGCCTTCAAAATAGTCTACCATGTGTCTTAACAAGGAGGCTCTAACAACAAGGGGTCTACATATTGTTTCAAAAGGTGCTTGTACTTGCTCTACACTTTTTACCCGGCTTTCATTTCAATTTCACAAATATTTGCTGAACATCTACCGTGTGCCAGGTACCATGCTAGGCCCTGGGGAGGCTACAAAGATAAAGGAGACATGGTCCTGCTTTCATTCTTGTAGAGGAGCTCAACATATAAATAACCAAATATTATACACAGAAGAAAGGAAGACTAATTAGTCATTCCTGTACCCAGCTGTGGGAGCCCAGAAGGACAAGTGGTTAATACTGACTGCAGGGGATAAGAGATTGACATTGGAGGTTGAACACAGTGTTGGCAGTGAAAGAAAAGGGCTGGATTTGTTTACCATCATAGGCAACAACAGAAAACAGGAAGCAGCAGCTCTTTCACTGTATTCTTACACTAAAACTGTATCTGTAAGTTTGTGTGCCTAGATATTTTGTGTGAAGGAAAGATTCACTGAAAGGCAAAGGAGAGAAATGTCTCATACCTGGCAGAACTCCAGCCGCAAATGAATTATTATGTTTATCACTAGTTTTTCATGGCTTAGTCTTAAAGGACCATTCTCCCACCTGTTTGACATAGACAAAGCCACAGTACCATGCTTGTGCTGATGCTTCTGATCATCCGCATAACTTATCATGTGGCAATTATCTGGACCAAAAATGGTCCTGATGCAATTTGGTTGTTAAGGCAGCTGAAATAGACTGCTGGCATTTGACTGTTTTAGTTTAACAGACCCAGGCTCTGTTTATGTTGGGCAGAGAAATAATTTTTTCCCATTAAAATGATTTACAAAAACTGTCACTCTGCACTTCTGCAGGTTCATTTTAGAGGGATTTGGTAGGATTCTGTTTGTTAGCAGAAAAGGAAGAGAATAATATTGCCCCAGTTTTCACTGCAGAGTTTAATAGAAAGTGACAGCCTAGAGGCAGGCTGAAATGGTGACAGCAGAAATAGCTCAGTGGTAAATGAGAAGGGAAATGGTATTTATTGAACACCTGCTATATTCCAGATAGAATTTTTAGCATGTTTTATGTATTATTTCATTAGTTCTATAAAGATAAAGTGAATGGAATAATGCATGTGAAAGTGCTTTATTACATGCTGTATGGCTGTTAGGCATTAATTAGTATTATTCTTTATCGCAAAGCATTCTAAGATTCATTTGAGACCATTCTCTGCTTTCTGTTGCCGGATGTGAATTAATCTGGAATCACAGGAAGGTCAGTTTTCTCTTACTCTTAACTTCTAAGTAGAAAAGGGTAATGGAAAAAGCAGATGGGTTGACTGATGGGTCAAGTGAAAGAAACTATGTGCCAGAAGGGGTCTTTGTTTGGATCCTTGTTTTCAATTCCGTCTTCGGTTTTGACCTTGTGAGCAGCTGGTATACTAGCTGATGGTGCTATCAGAGGTGAAACAGTCACTCATTTTCTGCCCAGCACTCCTGCCATGTGGTCTTGTCTAGGGCTGGAGAAAACCTTGCAGTAGGGGACTGGATTTACCCATTTATTGTTGGTAAACTGCTTCCTGATCCTCTGTTAACCCTGTTTTGCAGTGCTCCAGGTTCTTCTCAGAGAATTTCAAGGCTACATTGCCTTAAAATTGGAGAAGTTGTGACCAAATGTGGCATCTACTTTCATTAGACATTTCAACCTTGTTAGGCTTCAGCAGTATCTAGACATAAAAATTTTGCTGGTTGAGAGATGGCCAGTGGAAACAGGTCACCCATTCCATAGCTTGAAAGGGCTGATACTCAGGGATTCTTCTCTGAGACCAGTTACAATTGAATTACTTTCCTACCTGGTAGCAAATGGATATTGTACTATTTTAAAATCCCAGTATGGGAGCACATCTCAGAGCTGGCTTTTTTCCCACTGCATTTCCCTCCAGAGTAAAAGCCAAAGGTGGCCTAATAAGGATTGTGCTTTAGATAATAAAGGCACAAAAAGAGAAGCTGGAAGAACGAGAGGCAAATCTCATTTCCCTTGCCTTTTATTTTGAATCAGCTACTTTTCACTGTGTAAGTTGAAAAGTCTCTAGTGGCTCTCACTGTTTAGAAACAAGTGTAAATTCCTAAGTATAGCATTACATTCCTAAGTTGAAATGCTCTGTCATCAGTCCTTACCAAGCCCTCCAGCTCTATCCCTTGCTCAATAATCCCTTTCATTTATCCTGCTCTATAGCCAAGTTGTGTTTCTCCAGATTCCCAGCAGACCCCATGACTTCTCTTCATGCCTTTCTTTTATCATTCTCCTTGCCTGTGATACCTTATTACATCCAAATCCTTATTCTCCTTTTAGTTTCCATTCAAATGCTACTCATCCATGAGACCATCTCAGTTTCCTCCTCTCTTACCACCAGGTGGTTATGGCCACTCTTTGTCTGAGATATGTCAATCTCAATGCACTTCACCTAAAGCATTTCACCATCCTTATTACAGGTTTCCCATTATATAATATTTATTTATGCATCATTTACTTATAGACAGCATTTTTACTCTTCACTCATCTTTCAAGACCAGTCTTGGCAAGGCTTTTCACAATCCTTCCTTACTTGATCTGAACTAGATAATGATTATTTAGGATCCTGTTTGTGCTACTTTTTATAATCACATGGCTAGGACAGAGCAGAAACAAAGAGAACAGGTACCTCTAAGTCCCAACTCTGTCCTCTTTCACCTCAGTGATCTTGAACAAGTTATCGAACCATTAGAACTTGAGTTTCTCCTCTGTAAACAAGGACAATCACACTTAGCATGGTTATTTATTTATTTTGTTATTATTTGGGGGGGGGGGTGCATGGTCCAGGAATCAAACCTAGGTCTCCCACATGAAAGGCGAGCATTCTACCACTGAACCACCAGTACACCTAATGGTTAATTATTGTAGTGGGTTGAATGGTGGCCTTCAGAATGATATGTCCAAATCCTAACCCCTGGAACCTATGAATATTACCTTATTTAGAGAGAGTGTCTGCAGTTATAATTAAGTTAAGGATCCTGAGATGATGAGAAAATCCTGGATTATCCAGGTGGATCTAAGGGCAAGTATCCTTATAAGAGACACAAGGAGAAGCCAGACACAAAGAAGAAGGCGATATGAAGATGAAGACAGTGATTGGAGTGATGTAGCCATTAGGAAAGTGGCAACCACCAGAAGCTAGAAGAGACACGAAAGGAATTCTCCCTGCTGACACTTTGATTTTGGACTTCTGGTCTCCAGAACTGTGAGACAATAAATTTTTGTTGTTCTAAGTCACAAAATTTGTCGTAATTTGTTATGGAAGACCTAGGAAACAAATGCAGTTATTGCATTATATTGCTACCTAGCCCATGAATTTGTGGGGTTCTCAAGGACAGGGCTGTTCCTTGTCCCTTCCAAACTACTTACTACCTGGACTTAGATCAGTGCCTTGAGCAATTATGCATTGTTAATAAATTTACAGAGCATTTTCTCTGCTTAGCTCTTCAATAGACCCTGTCCAACTGAGGTTGTTAATAAAAAGGAAAGAAGACTTATTTTTTAAGAATTAAATAAGGACTTAGAGGATGAAGCTCCATGCACTTTAAGAATTTATGCTCTAGTTTTTTTTTTTTAATCCATGTGTTATCAGTCCAAAAGAGCCAAGGCAGTCTTGGTGTATAATTTAGATCAAAGAGAATGGAATTTCTCTTATTTTCCTTAAATTCTCAATTAGCATTTATCAGGTGCATATTCTGTGCAGAGTCTTGTGCAGAATTACTGCCTCTAAGTAGGTTGAGAAGCAACAATGCAATGTACATACTATATGCAGTGGCAGAGCATAATAGAATAGTCCACATCAAGCGAGTCAAAATTCATGCATCACCAGAAAAGGAGATCAGATCTAAAAACCAGATCATATTGGGAATTGACCATGTTTTACTTACAAAGAGAAATCTTAAAAGGGAGGAATGTATAGATGGTGGCCATCTTTGAGGGCTGTGACTTAACCATGATGTGATGTGACACTCCAGAGGCTGTAGCCAAGACCAGTGGGTGAAATGTGAAGATGGATTGGGGGAGGAGGGTTGTGTTAGAGAAAAAGTCTGGCTTCTTCAGCTATGGTACTTGCAGGTCTTCTAAGGTTAACCATGAAGAAGGTCCACATGGGGAAGGAGTTCCTAGACTAGTTGGTTCATAAGATTTCCCCCTATATATTGGCCTCCCCATTGTCCCACTGATTTCTGGATTGCCACCATTCTGGACTCAGGTGTAGTACTCTTCTCTGTTCCAAGTATGGACAGTCTTTTCTGCAAGCACCCACAATACAGCTACAACTAGACTAGAACAGCTAAGCGAGACTGTTAAAGAATAAAATGTAATAAACCGACATAAAGAAATAATGTCATTACATAATCCAAATCATGATCCAAATGACTCATTCTAAGTGATCCTTCAGTACTGCCTCCTTGCCCAGCTTCAGGCCTGTTTTTCATCAGCCTCTGAGCTATCCATCAAGCATGTTTACATACTCTTTAATCCACTCCCAAAAGGATAAAGCTGAGGCTGGAGGAAATGGAAACAGTATTAGTAGAAGTATCTTTTCCCATTTGTCCAAGTGCTGCTGTCTAAATTTCAGTTTCTTCACTGATTACCCTCTTTCTGACTCACATAGAAAATGTTAATCCCCTTCTGGAGTGACCCCAGCCCATTATACTGGAATATGACTTTGTCTGTGGTACTAAAGGGATATACATCTCACAACTGTAATAACCAACTTAGTAACTGTATACAAAATATACATGTACAACAGCAGGTGGATGGTCATTTTAGTAAAAGGTATTTGTTTAATATAATATTCTAGAACTCTTCAATATATCATTCATGTGCTTTTCCCCAAGTATTTATTGAGCCAGTTCTTTGTACCAGCCACTGCTAGGCTTTAGAGAAACAAAAATAAATGGACCCTGTCATAAAGTGGCCTCAGTTTAGTGTGGGAGACAGACAGACACTCAAAACAGAGCAAAGCTGGTGTTGAAACAGAGGGATTTTGGTCACCAAGAATGACGGGGCCATAGCAGAAACAAAAGAACAGGAATGTGTTTCGGTTTCCTCTCTCTCTCCCTCCTTCCTTCCCTCCCTCCCTCCTCCCCTTCCTTCCTTCCAACATTGATTATCTTGTAAAGTAGCTGTCTTTCAGCCCTTGTGGGTATTTGAGTCCTGACAGTGAGGAGTAAGGTGACCGTCTCTCATGGAGGGTTTTCTCAAGTAGTTAGGGTTTGACATTGATGCCATCTCAATTCCCTTACAGTTCCAAGGTTCTATACTTCTGTGATATAAGGTGAAAGAAATATAGATGAGAATGACAAAGAGGGAAAAGGGAAGAAATTAACATCTGTTAGGCAATGCCAGTCTCTCTATGGTATTTTTTATAATTTTTCCCAAGAAGCCTATGGAATCTGTTAGTATCATCTTATGTCATGGGTAAACCAGCAGATACCAAGAAATAGTAAATAGCTTTCTCAGGGTCACACAGTCAGCAAATGGAGGAGTTGAGATTGCAGCGATATTGTCTGAATTTAAAGCCTATGCTTTTTCCACCCCTGTGCATGAAGATATCTTGAATGCTTCCTGTAGGGTCAGACTGGAGCTGCATTTTAAGTGTTGTGGTAGAGGTGAGGCTGGGTTACAGTGGGGGCATTTCCACACCTTAATTACTAACCCTTCTTGCATTGTGACCAAATATCTTTGTGAGCTGTGACATACTGAGGCCACTGTAGACTCTGCCATATAACTCAGAAGTCCAAATGCTGGCAGTCAAAGGCTTGAGAAAAAAGATTGACTATTGTTAGCTTTTTCCCAGGGAGAGGACCTGATATCAATCTCCAGGTAGCACTGGGCTCAGTGACAGCTGTCCTAAATTATAACTCTTTTTGGTTTTTACTGAAATAACTCATGATGATGTTCTATTTGTCATTTTTCAAGAAAATCAATATAGTCTAGACTTGTTACCTTGCCAAGATCTGTATTGGACAATTTATGGTCAAATGCAAGTTTAACAACAGAGCAGGAGGGGCAGAGCAAATAAAGGGATCTGGCACTCCGTGTGAAACATTGAGGCTTCAGAGCCTTCCTCCAACAGCAACAGCTCGAGTGCCCTGACAGAACTAAGGCAGGGATGACATTGCAAAGGAAAGGGGGCTGGAAAGAAGAAAAGGAAGGGCTTCTTCAAAATGGGGACAATGATACATCCTTGGCAGTATTGTGAGAATTAAATGAAATACTATATATTGAATTGTGTCTAGGCTGGTGACTGGCATAAATATGCAGACATTAAGAGCAGGGGAGGAAGAACATGAGAACCAGACTACAAGTAAAAATGATATCCACAGCAAAAACAGAGAAGTCTTCAGTGCCAGGAGTAAAAAGAAGCAAGTTGTCACCATGAAGGGCAGATACTGTATCTTTCATATCTTTCAATCATCAAGTTGTTTCATTCATTCAAACATTTATTGAACAGCAAACACTATGCTGGATGCTGGGAAGATGAAGACAAATAAGAAATGGTGTTACCCTGCAGGACTTCAGAGTCTAGTTGAGAAGACAGATGTAAACACACAATTACATTGTAGATTGATGGATGCTGAAGTAGAGATAAGCAAAGAACAGTGACGGTGAGATTGTATAAAGAATGCAGGATCTACTTGTGTGTTTACTCACATTTTTTCCTCTCATGACTGTCACAGTATGAGGCACATAGAAAATCCTCAATAAATATCAATTGAATGAATAAGTAGTGAATGAAGGCAAAAATTTGCTTGGATGGTGAGGGAAGGTTTCACCAAGACAAAAATGCTTGAACTAAGATACTTGACAATTGAAGACAAAGAATCTTTGAGATAGATGAGGATGTCATCTGTGTGTGTGTGTACAATGTGGCGTAAGGGGATAGATGACATATCAGTGGTGAAAGTGCATGAAAAGACACAGGAGAATGAAACAGCAGGGGCCACTTGAAAATAGGAAGCATTTGGATGTGGCAAAAGCATAGGAAGCATTGTAGATGAGGAGGAAAGGGGAGATGTAGCAAATTAAAACACAAACCAATTCTACTGATTCATTTCCTTCACAATTCCTTCCTTTAACAGGCATTTACTCAGTGCTCACCATGTGCTAGACACTGTGATGGGCTTTGGGTATACAATATTGATTTTTGTATACCCAAAATGCAAAAATCCCTCATCTCAGGATTTATACATTCTCATGCAGAGAGATAGAACATAAACTATTTTAAAAATATGTAATATGGTCAATTGTAATTAATAATGTGGAAAAAAGTAAATCGTGGTTGGGGAATGTGGAGGGCTGGGGTGAAGGTATATGGGGAAAGAACAAGAAACAGGACCTAATGGTTTCATATTCTGAAGTTCTTTGTTTTAAGATTTGGATTTGCCAGGTTACATTTCCTCTTGGGCACTATAACTTCATGAGCTTGTGGCCTCCAGAGAGGTCTGGTGCCTAGTGTACATTATTGCATTGATTAATTGCAAGCTTTTCTGGGCCTCTTAAACCACTCACCATATAATATTACAAGCGGTTAGTTTTTTTTCTTATTGAAATAAAGAATGATCATTGAGTTCTCACTAATTGTGACTTATAAACACTGTCAACTTCATCTTGGAATTAGATTTTAGCACCCATTTACATTTCTCCTACTAAATCTGAACAGCCATATCAATTTGAGCACTGATCTATCGTCACTTGAAAAAAAAATGAGTGGTGTTTCTTCTCATTGCTTCAGGCATAGAAAAGCTATATGGTCGTGGTCCATATAGCTTTCTGGTGATTGACTTAGGGGGTACAAAAGCTCCAAAATCTTTGTTTGCTTTAATTGCTCTAGCATGAAATCCTTTTCTGAGAGAAGGAGTGGAATGGCTGGGTTTTTATTTTTTAAATTAATCACCTTAAATCCTTTTGAATCGAAGGAGGTATACATAAATTAAAGCCTCCTAATTAACTCTGGAGTTGTCCAGCTCTCTATTAAGGATTGGGATCTGTTCTGTTCCCTGATGTACAGCGAAAGGATTCAGGTTATTGAAAGGAAATAGAAATTACATTTTATTTAGGCAGAGTGTGAATCATGAATGAGAATGAATCCCTATTTTCATAATTACAGTTAATGATGTTGAATGACACAAAATCAATTCTGCCATGTCCTTCTAAGGGCCTTTTAGGCTCAATAATTTTGCATTGTTCTTTGGACTCCCAAGTACTGTAGGGATGGGCTCTTCTTTTCTTTCATAGTAACCCAACAAGAATGGGACTGCAGCTGCTAAGACCCTGCAGTTCTCATCTTACCTCCTACCAACTGCCGGTTATCATACCTGTCTTCTCTGTTTTTAACCCTTCCCTCCTTGTTCCCTTCTCCTCAGATTGAAAATATGCTCAAGTTTATCCCATATTAAAAGAAAATAGAAATCCTTCAATGATCGCCTTCAACTATGTCTTGTCTTCCTCCTCCCTATCACAATGAACCCCTTGAAAGAATTGCCTATATATATGCACCTCCTCTTCCTAACTTTTCTTGTTTGCTTGCTTTTATCACACTACATTCTTTGTTCAGCAATCTTCCTTCCACTGCACTCTCTATGAAGAGTGTTGCTGGTAGAAATGCCAGGGATCTCTTTTCTAAAGGCAATGGATCATTATTTCATTTCTTGATAACATTGACACTGCTGACAAGTTGTCTTTTTGGAACATTCTTCTCCTTTGCCCATCCTACCTTCTCCTTCTACTTCCCCCAAAGTGATTCTCTTTTTCTCTTCTGATTGTCTCTTCTTCCCTTTTCCATTGGTCTCATTCTTACTCTACTAGCTTTCAGATATACTCTTGACTTTACTTACTGCCTATATGCTAATAACTAATAAATATTTATTTACAGCCCAAATTTGTCCCCTAACCCAAGATTCACTTCTTTAATTACTTATTGGTCATCTTCACAGTGATCCTTGAGTCATTCAACAATTGTGTAGCTATGTTCACATTGGAACTGTTGCTCTTGGATCCATAGTCCCAGCTTCCAACTTATCCAAAATGGTATACAGTCTGAGCTGTACAAATCTCTAACCCCCAGCTACCTGTCTACTCCAGGACTTTTCTTTCACAAGGTGACCTAGGTATTCCTTAGCTTGGATGGCTCATCTTCTTGCAATGGGAGCCTGGAATCCTTGGAACTGTACTCACCAAACCTACTTTGTGACTCCCTGTGGCAGAGACTGCCTAACTTGTCATCAAACATGTTTTCCTCTTCTTGGGGATATAGACTATATTTCTCATGCCAACTTTTGGTGACTTTTGAATGGAATGTGGGTAGAAGTGATGTAGACCATATTCTAACATGGTCCTTAAAAAGCCTTCTTTTGATCTTCCATTCCTTCTCTTTTTCTACCTATGACTGAATGGAAGTACTTGGGGACCTAAGGAAGGGTGATGCAGAATAACTGCATGGTTCAGGGCTTTCCCACTCTGTCTGACCTTAACTGAACTTTTCATAGCAAGAAATAGGCTTATTGTATTAAACCACCAAGATTTGGGGTTTATATGTTATAGAAGTTATCCTGTCTTAACAAATATACCTCCATTTACTAATAGTTATCAATTATATGTCCCAATTATTTTACCTTTATTAAATCATTTAATATTCTCAAAAACTATATGAAATATATTATTATCTCTCTTAAAGATGATGAAACTGAGGCACAGAGAGGTTAACTAACTTGTTCACGATCATATAACTGGTAATGAGCAAAGCTGGAATTTGACCCTATATGATCTGTCTCCAGAGTATGTAATTTTAATCACCATATACAGATTTAAAAGAGAAGTATGTTAGGCAGAATAATGGCTTACCAAAAATGTCCATGTCCTAATCCCAAGAATCTGTGAGTATGTTACCTTACATGGCAAAGGGACTTTACAGATATGATTAAATTAAGGATTTTGAGCTGGGGAGATTATCCTGAATTATCCAGGTGAGCCCAATCTAATCACAAGAATCTACACAATGGAAGAGCAAGGCAGGAGAGGAGGTCAAAGTGATGCCACATGAGGACTTAGCTTGTGATTGTTGGCTGTGAGAATGAAATGGGGCCATAAGCCAAGAAATGTGAGGAGGCTCTAGAAGCTGGAATGAACAAGGAAACAAATTCTCCCCTAGAGCCTGTAGAAAAAGTGCAATCCTGCTAATGCTTTAATTTTAGCCCAGTGAGCCTTGTATTAGACTTCTGCCTTACAAAAGTGTAAAATAATAAATTTTTATTTTTTTAACCAATATGTCTATGGTAATTTGTTAAAGCAGCAATAAGAAACCAATATAAGATATAACAGAGGAAAATGTTCTCTCAGCATGGGCAGTGTTTATATTTCTCACAAATTTCTGAAAAGTAAGCTTGTCATTATGATAATCCTATTCAATTAGTAGACTATCAATACCTACTGTGCCCCATTTCTTGGTTTATGTTGTTGTTTTCAGTTTAAACCAGAGGGAACATTTTTCCATTTAATTATTCATAGCATTTTCATGTTAGGAATGAATAATCATGTACATTCTATTTTGGTTAAAAACTTCCAAATAAATCCACCTAGTGATTGTATCCTAAATAAGCATACCCATTGTATAATCTTTATTTTTTTAATATTTTTTGTTGAGAAATATCCACACACACACACAGTCCAACCATATTATACAATCAGTGGCTGACAATAACATCACATAGTTGCTTAGTCTTCACCATGATAGTATTTAGAACATGCATCACTCCAGAAAGAGAAACAAAAAGAAGATAAAAGAACTCATACATCCCACATCCCTTACCCCTCCCTCTCACTGACCCACAGTATTTCAATCTACCATTTTTTACCCTTTATCTCCTCCTATTATTTATTTTTTATTCTTTTTTTTTCCTCATGTGTCCATACCCTGGATAAAAGGAGCATCAAACACAAGATTTTCAGAATGCACAGTCATACTGTAAAAGCTATATAGTTATACAGTCTTTTTTAAGAATCATGGTTTTTGGAACACAGTTCAACAGCTTCAGGTACTTCCCTCTAGCCACTCCAATACACCATAAATTAAAAGGGAATATCTATATAATGCATAAGAATAACCTCCAGGATAACCTTTTAACTCTGTTTGAAACCTCTCAGCCACTGAGACTTTATTTTTCTTCATTTCTCTCTTCCCCTTTTTGGTCAAGAAGGCTTTCTTATTCCCATGATGCTGGATCCCAGCTCATCCCCAGGAGGCAGATACCACATTGCCAGGGAGATTTACACCCCTGGGAGCCATGTTCCATGTAGAGGGGGGAGGACAGTGAGTTCACCTGCCAAGTTGGCTTAGAGAGAAAGGCCACATCTGAGCAACAAATGAGGTTCTCTGGGGCTGACTCTTAGGCATAATTATAGTAGGTTTAGCTTCTCCTTTGCAGGAATAAGCTTCACAGAGGTGAGCCCCAAGATTGAGGGCTCAGCCTATTGAATTGGTTGTCCCCGTTGCTTGCGAGAATATCAGAAATTCCCCAAATAGAGAAGTTTAATATTTCCTCCTTTCTCCCCAGTGGGACTTTGCAAATACTTTTTTTTATTCCCTGCACAAATTACTCTGGTTTATATCAGGGTATCACATTAACCTGTACAAATCAACAAAATCTCATGCTCTATTCAAGATTCCATGTAATTATGGTGTTCAAATAAACTGACCATAAAAGTTAAGTTAGATAATATGTTACCCAAAATATCAATTTTGCACCAAATAAATATCTATCCCTTTGGGCTCACATGGAAATTGAGGTTTTAAAATACGGACATATCATCTTTACCCAGTATTCTGATTTTCCTCAGTCCTATCCAGATCACCTTCATTCATATTCTAGATGAAGTCTGATCACTTTTTAAAACTTTTTTGACAGTTGCTGAATGGGGTAATGCTGGCTTTCATAGCTTAATTGCTCTAAACGTGAGCCTCAGGTGTTATATAAATACCCAATATTTCAGGGAATGAGCAGGTTATATCCAAATAGCACAGTATCTCAAAATTTAGAAATATCAGTTACAACTCCTAAATATATGTGATTGTTTTAAGAACTTACAATCTAGGAACCTTTACAATAGGCCCCAACCTGATAACCCATGCTCTTGACTTCAATTCTCTGAGTTTGCATATTATAGTTAGTCCATATGAATGATACACGATAAAATTTGCCTTTTTGTTTCTGACATTTTATTCATCATTCTCTCCTTAAGGTTTGTTCACCTAGTTGCATGCCTCACAACTTCATTCTTTTCTGCAGCCACATAGTAATCCATTGTATGTAAAAACACCACAGCTTCCCCCTTCCATTCTTCAGTCTTAAACACTTAGGCCACCTTCATCCATTGTGAATTAACACTGTCTCCATAAACACCAGTGTGCAAATGTCCATTCATGTCCCTATATGCGTAGCAATGGAGTTGCAAGATCATATGGCAGCCTCACCCCTAGCCTCCTGTGGAACCACTACACTGTCTTCCAGAGGAGTTGCACCTTTCAGCTTCCCTACCAGCAGTGAATAAGGTACATCTTTTTCTCCACATTTTCTCTAGCACTGGTTCCTCTCTATTCATTTTCAAACAATTTTATTCACACATCATACAATCCAACCTAAGTATATAAACATGCCTCTGACACCATAATCTATATGAAGACCTTTCCTTTTCTTCTGCATGAAATCCATACCCCTCCTCCATGACCCTACTTGTTGACATTAAGTTTGTTACATTCAGTGAAAGTATTTTACAGTGTTACTGTTCACTGTAGACCCTAGCTTGCACTGATTGTAACTTTTCCTGTATAACATCCATTTTCATAGTTTACAATGTTGACATTCATTTGTTCTCTCTCATGCAAAAACATTTTTATATTTGTACCATCATTGTCCATTCTAGGCATTCCTAAATTATAATCTGTATTTATCCTCTAAATTTCCTTCTTATTTCATATGTGCTCTCAGCTCTTCTCCCTCAATCGTATTCACATTCCACTTCATTCAGTGTACTTATATTATGGTGCTACCATCTGATAGTATTGCGCTATCCATTTCTGAATTTTGATAGTCAGTCTTGTACAATCTGTGTTCCTTCAGCACCAAGTGCCCAATCTCTACCCTATCTCTAGCTCCTAATAAACTGTGTTTTTAACTTTAACTCTAAAGATTCTCTCATTAATATTAGTTCATATTATTAAGACCATACAGTATTTGTTCTTTTGTTTCTGGCTAATTTCACTCAGCATAATGTCCTCAAGCTTCATCCATGTCGTTACATGCTTTATGATTTTATTTTGTCTTACAGCTGCATAGTATTCCATCATATATATATATGATGTGATATATGTATATATATATGTGATATATACCTTCCAGAGTGGTTGTCTCATTTTACATTCCTACCAATAGTGAATAAGTGTGCCTCTTTCTCCACATCCTCTCCAGCACTTGTTATTTTCAGTTTTTTATGAAAATGACCATTGTAGTCAAATGATGTCTCATCATGGTTTTGATTTGCATTTCCCTGATATCTAGTGAATTAGAGCATCTTTGCATGTGCCTTTTAGCCATTTTTATTTCCACTTCTGAGAAACGTCTTTTGCCCATTTTCTAATTGGACTGTTTGTCTTTTTGTTGTTGTGTTGAAGAATCTCTTTATGTATTCTGGATGCTAAACCCTTATATGACATGTAGTTTCCAAATATTATCTCCCATTGTGTAGGCTGCCTTTTTCTTTTCCTGACAGATTTCTTTGGTGCACAAAAGTATTTACTTTTGAGGAAATTCCATTTATCTATTTTTTCAATGCTCATGCTTTGGGTGTAAGGTCTAGAAAACCGCCTCCTGTTACAAGACTTATAAGATATTTCCCTGCATTTTCTTTTAACAGTTTTATAGTCTTAACTCTAATGTTTAGATCTTTGACCTATTTTGAGTTAATTTTTGTAAAGATGTGAGATATGGTTCCTCTTTCATTCTTTTGCATATGGATATCCAGTTCCCCTACACCATTTATTGAAGAAGCTATTCTGTCCCAGGTGAGTTAGCTTGACTGTCTTATCTATGATCAGTTGTCCATAGAAGACAGAGTGTATTTCTGAACACTCAATTTGATTCTGTTGGTCAATATAGTTATTTTTATGCCATAACCATGCTTTTTTGACCACTGTTGCTTCATAATTTGCTTTCAAGTCAAGTAGTGTGTGACCTCCCACTTAATTTTTCATTCTCAAGATATTTTTAGCTCTGTGGGCACCCTTCACTTCCAAATAAATTTGGTTATTAGTTTTTCCATTTCTGCAAAGTAAGTTGTATTGCATTGAATCCCAATTCAATTTGGTTAGAATCGACATTTTAACTATATTTAGTCTTTCAATCCATGAATAAAGTATGCCCTTCTGTTTATACCTTTCCCTCCATTTCGGTTTTTCTGAAGAGTTTGAACAGGATTGGTACCAATTCTTTTTTGAATTTACGTATGAAGCCATCAGGTCCTGTATTTTCTTTTTGGGAATTTCTTGATGACTGATTCAGTCTTTTACTTGCAATTGGTTTGTTGAGATCATCTATTTATTCTCGAGTCAATGTTTATTGTTCATACTTTTCTAGGAAGTTGCCCATTTCATCTACTTTGTTTAGTTTATTTACGTATAGTTGCTCATATTATCTTCTCATTACCTCTGTAATTTCTGCAGGGTCAGTGGTTATTTCCCCTCTTTCATTTCTGATCTTATTTATTTGCATCCTCTCTTTCTCTCTCTCTCTCTCTCTCTCTCACTCACTCTCTCTCTCTCTCTCTTTTTGTCAACTTAATTAAGGGTCCATCAATTTTATTGATTGTTTCAAAGAACCAACTTCTGGTTTTGTGGATTTTCTTGATTGTTTTCATATTCTCAATTTCATTTATTTCTGCTCTGATCTTCTTAATTTCTTTCCTTTTGTTTGCTTTGGGTTAGTTTTCTTTTCTTTCTCTAATTCTTCAAGGTGAATAGTTAATTCCTCGATTTCTGCTCTTTCTGGTTTTTAATATAGGCATTTAAGTCAATACATTTCCCTTTCGGCACTCTTTTCCTGCATCCATAAATTTTGAGATGTTGTATTTTCATTTTCTTTTGCCTCAAGATATTTACTGATTTCTCTTATAATTTCTTCCTTGACCCACTGGTTGTTTAATAATGTGTTGTTTAGCCTCCATATATTTGTGAATTTTCTGGCCCTCTGCCTGTTATTGATTTCCAGTTTCATTTTCATTATGATCTGAGAAAGTGTTTGTATGATTTCAGTCTTTTTAAATTTATTGAGACCTGCTTTGTGACCCAGCATATGGTCTATCCTTGAGAATGATCCATGAGCACTTCAGAAAAATGTGTATCCTGCTGTTGTGGGGTATAATATTCTATGAATGTCTGTTATGCCTAGTTAATTTATTGTATTATTCAAAATCTGTGTTTCCTTATTAATCTTCTGTCTAGATGTTCTGTCTGTTGATGAGAGTTGGGAATTGAAGTCTCCAGCATTACGATAGAGATGTCTACTGCCTTCATTGTTTTCAGTGTTTGCCTCATGTATTTTGGAGCACTCTGGCTTGATGCATAAACATTTATGATTGTTATGTCTTCTTGCTGATTTTTTCCTTTTCTTAATACATAATGGCCTTCTTTGTCTCTTTTAAATGTTTTACATTTGAAGTCTAATTTGTTGGATATTAGTATAGCTACTCCTGCTCTTTTCTGATTGTTGTTTGCATGAAATATCTTTTCCCAACCTTTCACTTTCAACCTATTTTTGTCCTTTGATCTAAAATGAGTCTTCTGTAGACAGCATATAGATGGATCCTGTTTTTTAATCCATTCTGCCAGTCTATGTCTTTTGATTGGGGAGTCTAATCCATTATCATTTAATGTTATTACTGTAAAAGCAGTTCTTTCTTCTACGATTTTGTCTTTTGGATTTTGTATGTCATATATATTTTTTTCTCTTACTACTTTTCCTGGTAGTCTTCATTTCTACACTCTTCTCCAGACCTCTCTCCTGCCTTTTTCTATCTGCCTGTAGTGCTGCCTTTAGTATTTCTTGCAAAGCTAGTCTTCAGATACAAATTCATTCAGTGATTGTTCATCTGAAAATATTTAAAACTCTCATTTTTAACTTTTTATATATATAATATATTTACAAAGCAAAGAAAGAAAATAGCAATAGTTTTCAAAGCACTCTTCAACATGTAGTGACAGGACATACCCCAGAATTTGTCATGGGCTACCATCCCCATCATCTCAGATTTTTCCTTCTAACTGCTTCAGAACATTGGAGGCTAGAAGGAATAAATATTTTTTTATCATCGCAATTGACTTTTTCTTCTTTTGTGAAAAATAACATATAAATATATATATGTAAGCAATGAATTTCAAAGCGCATTGTAACAGTTAGTTGTAGAACAGATTTCAGAGATTGACATGGATTACAGTTCCACAATTTTAGATTTTTACATCAAGCTGCTCTAAGATACTGGAGACTAAAAGAAATATCAATAAAATGATTCAGCAGTCATACTCATTTGTTAAACCCTACCCTCTGGTCTGGTCACTAATGTTCCCTTAGCAGTTTTTCTGTACCATTCCTGGCTATTTACTACCTGTTCTGGAGGACAAACTAAATTCCACACCTCACTATGCCTCCATTTTACCCTCCCTCTCAGTCATAATCTTTATCTTTAATATTCTCTGTTGAACTGCCAATAACTTTTCAATTAGTTATTACCTTCTATCAAGTCTTATTATGTCTGCCTCAATCAAGATGGCAGTATGAGAAGCTTAAGGCCTCTGAGAGCCCACAGAAGTTTTGAATAACCAGCAAGAACTGGCAGAAGCATCTTTCTCAAAATTCCAGAAAACTTTTTAGTACTGCAGTAACAGGTCAAGTGCTGAATCATGAAAAAGACTACATAAATGTGGTAGGATCTCATGCATCTGGTTGGTCCTTGCCCAACACTCACTGGCTGTATGCCAGCTCAGACTCCTAATGTTGAGCTCTGGTTCTGGTTTTAGAGAGAGCAGAATAACACTTGGGTACATACTGGGAAGATGCATATATGGCCTAGTCTGTCAAATAGCAGCCTGAGGAACTCTCTGTCTCTTGCCCTGTATGTAGGAGGCAGCTCACTGAGCTGCCTATAGAACGCTATAGTAGAGCAGTCAAGTGGATGTCTGGGCCACGGTATTGCTTGAGGTAGGATATACAGTACAGTGCCTATGGTCATGAGGAAATTGTTTTCTAGGGAAGAGGGGACATTCATAACCATGTAAATGGGGGAATTTTTAGAGCCAAATGCACATTATCAAGACAAAAGAAATATAGATAGGACCAGAGCAGCCACTAGATTTTGATCTGGAGTTATTCTCTAGACTTATTTGCATGGGTAAGCTCTGAAAGAGAGCATTTTTACAACTCAATCTGTAAAGCCTGGGAAAGATTTTTTTTTTGTTTTGTTTTCCTTTTTTTATTTGCATTTATTAGCTCCTGGAATTCAAGGAAAACTATGTCATAACACTAGCTATATACAAGCTTAAGAAACAGATACCTTAGAGGCTAAAGTCCAGCCATGATTCATTAAAACATTAAAATGTCAAAGTTTTGACAGAAGATTACAAAACATACAAAGAAATAGGAAATGATGGCCCAGACGAAGGAGAAGATTAAAGCATTAGGGATCATCAGTGAGGAGAATCAAACCTGGGACATTCCAGACAAAGTCTTTTAAAAAAATGGTCCTACATATGCTCAAAGAGCTAAAAGATGAACTGGACAAAGAACTAAAAGAAGTCAAGAAAACAACAGATGACCACAAAGAGAATATCAATATGCAGATCAAAATTATAAAAAGGAACCAAACAGAGCTGAAGACCACAGTAACAGAAATTAAAAATACCCAGAAGACATCAAGAGAAGATTGGGGCTGGAAGAAGAAAGAATCAATGAACTTGAAGATAAGACAATTGACATCATCTAGTCTGAGGAACAAAAAAAAGGAAAGAGTGAAGAAAAGTAAACAGACCCCACAGAACCTGTGGCACACCATCAAATATGATTGGGGGAATTTTAGGAGAAGAAAGAGAGAAAGGGGTAGAAAGAATATTTAAAGAAATAATGGCTGTAACTTCTCCAGTTTAATCAAAGATAAGGATATACTCATCCAAAATGCTCAAAAAACTTCAAACAGGATAACCTCAAATAGACCCACACCATACCTTGTTAAAATCAAGCTATCCAATACCAAAGATAGAGAATTCTAAAAACTGAAAGAGAGAAGCAATGTGTCACCTACATAGAAGCCTCAATAAGATTGAGTGCCAATTTCTCACTGGAAACCAGGGAGATGAAAAGATATGGGTAGACATATCTAAAGTGCTGAAAACAAAAAATTGCCAATCAAGAATCCTATATCCAGCAAAATTGTCTTTCAAATATGAGGGTATGATGAAGACATTCCCAGATAAACAAAAGATGAGGGCTATGTCACTCCTAGACTAGCCCCACAAGAAATACTAAAGGAAGTTCTTCAGGTTGAAAGGAAAGGACAGTATTTACCTAAGCCACATGAAGAAATAAATATCTCTGGTAAAGATAATGATATTAGTATATATAAATGCCAGTACTATTGTATTTCTGAATTGTAACTCAACTTTTTAGTTCCTATAAGATATAAAAGTCAGGCGCATAAAATGTAATGATAAATTTGTGGTTTTAGATTCATAATGTGTAATTATGTAATTTGTTAAAAGAACTGCACAAAATGGGGGAGCCAGAGAGATATAAGAATATAATATGTGTATGCTATTGAAGTTAAGTTGATATCAAGCCAAACAAGATTGTTTTAGATGTAGGATATTAAATTTAAGCCACATGGTAACCACAGAGAAAATATCAGAGAATATGTAAGCTCCTGGAGACAGAAAGTAGAGTACAGGTTACCAGGGATGGGGGAGATGGACAATGGGAAGCTAGTGAAGAGTATAGGGTTTTGTTTTGGGGAAGGGAAAGTTCTATTAATGGATGGGGTTGATGGTACTAGAACATTATGAATGTGATAAATCACTGAAGAGCATCCTTGAGATGATGGGAAGACTTAAATTGTTTATTATGTTTCCACAATTATAAAAGAAAAAAGAGAAACGATAGAAATGACAATTAAATACAATGCATAATGCTGGAAGGGATCTAAGAATGGAGGAAAAAAGGCTCAAGAGTGACATTATTGACATAAAAGTTAAAATATAGAATCATATGCATTATATCAATGTTAAATTTCTTGAATTTGATAACTGCACTTAGAGTGACTATCCTTGTTTGTAGGAAGTATTATGTGCTCATGCATTATGATACGTGCAACCTGTTCTCAACTGTTAAGAAAAAATTTAGACGAAGATACAGACATAGAGTTAGAGAAATAGACAGACAGACAGACAGAGACACAGAGAGAGATGACAGAATTATACAACAAAGGTGGCAAATGGTAAAGTTGGTGGATCTGTGTATCTGGGGGTATGTGGGTATGTTGGAGTTCTCTATATGGGATTTGTATTATTTTTGCAGTTGTGTCATATGTTTAAAATTATTTCAAAATAAAGAGCTGTCTTGTGATATTTCATGAATAACTAGATAAAAGAAGGCACATGGAGAATGTCATGTTTTTATGTTATCCTTAGTGTTAAAAAGTGTAAGCAGTTAAATATACTTAGAAAATATCCCCCAAACTTTAAATACAAAGATAGGGATAGCCCTTCACTCCCTGTCATCATCGAATGGTCCCTCCTTTACCCCTTCACTCCCTGTCATCATCAAATCCTCCCCTCCTTTACCCCTTCACTCACAAACAAAACATTCCTTGGCAGTTTTCTTTTTGCCATTGGCTTTCATACATGATTCTATTAATCCTTTCTAATATTCTCAATAGATGTTTAATGACTTGGTTTTCTTTATGAATGTTAAAATTAGAGCTTTTAGAAATGAGATACAGATACTGATCATGATAAGATAGGCAAAGTAAACTGACAAGATTATGCTGTTATTTAGACTCTAGGAGATGGGTGCCAAATCCGGACAGCCTCACCCCAGCATCTTCCTGAGATCAGAGACTTTAGCCAGTTATTTTTCTATTGAGGATGCTGAGGCCCAAACAGGCAAAATCACTTACCCAAGGACATAAAACTATACTCCAAGGACATAGACTCCAACTCTTTCTATTGTACTGAACTCAGTTGACTGGAGTTGTTTTGGAAGGCAGAATGTCAAATAAAACTAGCCCACAACTGGATTCATATTTTGGTGCAAAACAGAGACCAGCAGATCCTGTAGGTACTTCCTCAATCCTTTCCCTAAGAGGACATGTCTTTATGGTTCTCTGAAATAGAAGAAATTCTGGAAAGGTAAGGTTAGTTGCTGCTTCTGGGCCTTGTAAGTGTTTTGCAATCTTAGGGAAATCAGTGAGTTATTGTTTGTTCATCTATTATTCACTTAACCAATGAAAATAAATTTATGTATCTAGCTAGACACTGAGACTTCGTAAGTGAATAAGACACAGCTCTGCTTTCAAAAGACAGCCTATAAGTGAATATTTTTGAGCCTGTTGTAGTAGAAAAGGCTTAATTGCAGCTTGTTAGCCATGTTAATTTGGGCAGAGTTATAATAGTCCTCTCTAAACACTCTCAAAACCTGTTTCCTTTTAAAATGAGAGTAAAACTATTTAATTGGATTGTTTTAAGGCTTAAATGAAATATCATATCCAAAAAATAAAGCCTAAAGTTGGTAAAAAGGTTTATCGATACCTAGCTGTTGTATGCTCTGTAATACAGGAGCCAAAGTTCAAAGTATTGTGGAGACTCAAAGGCAAAGAAAAATATGCCTGGGCTGGGAGTTGTAGTAAGAAGAATCTTAAGGTCACAGTGCATTTTGCCAGATGTCCTTTGCCACACGGGACTTATGGTTGAGTTAAATTTGCTGGTGGATGTGAGAGGCAGTGTGGGAGGCAAGTTTGAGTCCAGGGACTTCTGAAAAATCACAGGCCTGTGTGTTTCTCTCTCATCCCTCTGCAGTAGCAGAGAAGTATCTCTCTGCCTTGGGTACCTGTCTCTTGTTAGCTTTAAGCAAGCATTAGGCTTCCCTCCACCATATTAACTCAATTTTTTAATCATGTTTTTTGGTATATCTCATTTAATTCTTACAACAACACTGAAAAGTATGGATTATACTGATCTTTGAGATTGATGAAGGTTAAGTGACTCACTCATCTGGGCTCTGAGTTGTGGACTGACTGTCTGTGAAATAATAAAAATACATGCAGCTCCATTAGGTTTGTGCAAGCAGTGAGCTTCAGATTACTTGCCAAGAAATGTTTCCTTTTTGCAGAAGTAACAGAAAAGAGGGAAGACTGTGATGGAATCTGGTTTCGTGTTGTATCCCTGAGAGTTTCAATCTCTTCCTGCTCCGTGGTTTCTGCTTTACACAGTACATCAGTTTAGAGCCCTGGTGTGTTCCTGATTTTGTTAGTGTGGAGATCTCTGGGGACTGTACAAAAGGCCTTCACTACTTAGGCATCACTTTCTCTCTTTACAACTAAGCATGAGATAACCTGTAGACAAAATCCACTTTTATATTCATAGCCTATATCTCAACCAACAAATGCAAAAAAAAAAAAAAAGTCTGTGATGAGCTGGTATGGCTAGTGATTTGGAGTTCAATGAAAGGGATTCTTTATGTATAATTTACATACTCACACTTACATTATTTATAATCCACAGTCCTTAATTGAATTCTTTATTGAAGCTCTCAGTGTGGGTAACTGTGAAGAAAGATACAATCCTTATCCTGAAATCCCAGTCTCACTTTCAACAAGCAAAAAAAAAAAAAAAAAGATTGCCCACATAGAATTGCCAATATCTGACCAGTTTTGACCTGCAAAACCGAACAGTCATTTCATGTGATTCAGTGTGCTCTGTGTAAGAGCCAAGGTGATTTAATTTGCAAAAGCTTCTGGAATGCAATAAACCAGAAACAAAATGGCTTTTTAAAAGGGTAATTTATTAAGTTTCAAGTTTACAGTTCTAAAGCATGAAAGTGTCCAAACTAAGACATCCAGGAAAAGACACCTTGATTCAAGGAAAGCCATTGGGTCCAGAATACCTCTGTCAGCTGGAAAGGCACATGGCAACATCTGCTAGCTTTCTCTTCTCATTTCATAAGGCTTTAGGGGCATATTCGTTCTGAATCTCTAGAGATCTCTGGCTGTGTGGCCTATGTCAGCATTAAGCTTTTTCCAAAATCGTTCCCTCTTAAAGGGCTCCAGTAAGTGGTCTTACATTGAATGGTTGGAGATGTATCTCCATGGAAACTGCCTAATCATAACTGAGTGGGTCACATTTCCATGGAACAATAAAAAATATCCCACCCAGCAATACTGAGTGAGGATTAAAGAGCATGGCTTTTCTGGGGACATGACAGTTTCCAACTGGCACACAAAGTGTTCAAAAAATTAGGGATGTAGTTATAATTCAGTGGCTTACGATAATAAGACTACTGAGTTCTTACCATATGTCAGAAGCTTCAGTGGACCATTTCACTCAATCTGTACAACAACCAGCAGAGTGGACAGTAGAATTAGCTCATTTTGATGTGAGCAAACTGAGATTAGAAAGGATGAGTTCTAGTGGCAAATAGCAGTACCACACAGTACTGAGTTCCGCATAGGTCCATCATGCCCTAAAACATTTGGTCTCTCAGAGCCTCAGTCTTATTACCTGTAAAATGAGCAGAAGAAGGGCATGCTTCCTCTTTCCATCAGTTTGGAATGACCCTAACTTTACTATTTAATTTACTATTAAATAACTTTTTTAAATAGCACATTTAAATCCTCAAAAAAATCTGTATGTAATCAACACATAAGAAACGTACACTCTGCAGTACAGTAACATTAATTCTTTCAATGGATTATATTTTATTATCATTAGAGCTCTGCTTCTTCCTATTCCCAAACGAAGTGTTAGGCCACTACCTCTTAAAATTATCAAAACAAAACTTATGAAGGTTGTTCATATATGGAAAAACTCTCTTGAATTCCTATTTCCTTTTACAGTGTGAAACTGTCTAGCTGGTAACATGTCACATGAATGGAAAATTAACATTAATTAACTAATATTGTATTTGAGAAAAGTACCTTATATGTACACAAACCCTAATTTTGTTTTTGATTGATTAGAGAAGGAATGATTCACAGTACTAAGTAGGGATAAAAATTTCTGAGACATTAACAAGGTAAAGAAAGATTGCTAAGAATAGCAAATGGACGGATCGATAGGAAATCCATTTTAGAAAGCTCACTCATGGAGAATATTGATATCTAACTTGCTCATTCCTCTTGTGAAATAAACAGGCACCTCATCACTTTGTGAGAAAAACCACACAGAGGAGCCAAGGTAATGTTTTTAAACAATTAATTGGATTATTATTGAGACTTAATGGATTGGCTCAATATATTCACACAAAACCATCAAGAGGATTAGGCTAGCAGTTTCCTTGTAGCTGCTATCAAAATATATTATAGGTTGTAAAAGTTTTAAATTATTATTACTTTTTTAGCATTCTGTGTGCATCATTTATGTCATAAATAGGACCTATCTAGAAATCATTGACCTGGTCTTTTTTGCTTTGTTTCAAATAGCAGATATGGTAGAAGTTGTGACATACTTAATCATGTGATATAGCTATTTAAATTATAAATGAAAACATCAAAACTATTGATTCTTACATACATTCAAAATGGTTATGAGACAAGAGTTTATGCCATTGGTCTGAGAAAATACTGTAAAACATGTTTCAGTTCGATTTAGTCATTGGGAAAATACAGATTTTTTTATTCATAGGAAGGAAGAAGAATATCATAATGTTTAACTTGCCTTCAGGAATAATCTCTCCTAGATATAGACCAGAAAAATCAAGTTGCCAGGTAAAAGATAACTTTGAAAAGCCAAAAGCAGATGTAGAGGGAAGATTATGATTCAATAAATTTTTTGATTACTCAGTTTGTGCAGGTATTTTGTACATATTACCTCATTAATCCTTGAAGCAACCCCATATGGTGAGATATCCTGTACGAAAGTTGTGGAATATGTGGTTTAAAGACTTTTTGTGACATATACAAGATCATGTGACTATTAAGTGGGACAGTAGCATGATCAACATTTGAGTCTTATGAGTCTAATCTTTTTTTCTCTTTCATGAGTATTCTGTACATTACTGTTATTTCAACTCATTGTTTGAAAAGATGAGCAAATTTATAGAAGATAGTCATGAGCTTGCTCACATAGAAAACTCATTTTGTGCCAAGGTTAGAGCTTGGGATTTAAGTACTCCTGTATCTAGTAGAGTCCTCAAATCCAATACTCAGTTCCCTAAATGCACAGGTTAGTAGGGAGTCCTTCCCGTTCCCCTTACAGGTTCTGTCCTCCTTTATCTTGTGTTTCCATGTGCTTCCTAGTGCATGCACCTGCGATGGTGGTGGCTCAGCATGGTGCTAACTCATTCACTGGCCTGGCTTGTCAATATAACACTGTTTGTTTAGCACTAGCTCTATTGTCAAGTTGAAGGAAGTCTAAAGCAGCAGGCCTCTTTGATATAAAACCATGCCTTGCTTTCAATATGGGCCTAGATCCAAGGAAAGCCACACTTAGGACTTCCATGGGATCTCTAGGGCAAAGACCTTTTAATCAGATTTCCTTATTTTTAGGAACATGTTCTGAGTGGGATAGCTTTCCTCAGGCAGTAGGCTTACATAGCTGTCAGCTTCCAGTGCAGATTTCCACTTCTGTGGAGGGGTCCTTTGAAGGAGATTGGTCTCACTTCTTTTATATTATACATTGATTTCAAGATTTCAGGTCTTTCAACTTGCTCTCATAGACACATTCCCAAGAAATTAAGGTTGGACAGATTTCAGTGTGTGTTACTTCACAGGGCCAGAATAGCTATATCCCTCTGAAGCCTGACTGACTTGGTAAAGGGGCCAGCCCATTGATCTTTCTGCTCTCATAATAAATAAGTTATTATGTTGATATAAGGAATCAGGATATTTTTGGCATGAAAAGAGAGATACAAGTATAATATAAAATGAATAAAAACCTGATGATATAAAATTTGAAGTGCAACTATCTTATGATCTCTTGATTGTTTTGTTTTCATAGTACCTATTTCCTAGTCTGTCCGGGAGTCTGTATAAGTAGTATTGAGCACCACTAGGGGTAATGTTATCTGAAGATTTTTCTCACTAAATGGAACCAGAACACTCCAAAAACAGTTGATTCCTGGTTTGGGATAAAAAATGTACAAGACAAAACTTAACATTCTACTGTACTAGAAAGCAAGAAACTGTCAAAGACTAATGAGATTGTGTAAAATGAAACAGGGTGCCAACTTAAGAGAGTTCCTACTGGCCAAATATGTAACACTTTGGACATTGAAATGAATAATGATGGCAATGGATCAAAGCATAGCAAATATATGAAAATCCATGAGTTCCTAATAATACTAAAAAAGCAAAAACTAATTTAAAAAACTCATTGGTCAAAGAGACCAGCTCTGCAAGAAATACTAAAGGGAGCACTAGAGGCAGATACAAAAAGACAGAAGAGAGAGGTATGGAGAAGAGTGTAGAAAGAAAGAAAATCATATATGATGTACATAATACAAAAGGCAAATGGTAGAGGAAAATATTATCCAAACAGTAATAACACTAAATGTTAATGGACTGAATTCCCCAATCAAAAGACATAGACTGGCAGAATGGATTAAAAAACAGGATCCTTCTATATGCTGTCTACAGGAAACACATCTTAGACCCAAAGATAAACATAGGTTGAAAATGAAAGGTTGGGAAAAGATATTTCATGCAAATAACAACCAGAAAAGAGCAGGAGTAGCTATACGAATATCCAACAAATTAGACTTCAAATGTAAAACAGTTAAAAGGGACAAAGAAGGACACTATTTACTAATAAAAGGAACAATTAAAAAAGAAGACATAACAATCATAAATATTTATGCACCGAACCAGAATGCCCCTAAATACGTGAGGAATACACTGCAAACACTGAAAAGGGAAATAGACACATATACCATAATAGTTGGAGACTTCAATTCACCACTCTCATCAATGGACAGAACATCTAGACAGAGGATCAATAAAGAAATAGAGAATCTGAATATTACTATAAAGGAGCTAGACTTAACAGACATTTATAGGACATTACATCCCACAACAGCAGGATACACCTTTTTCTCAAGTGCTCATGGATCATTCTCAAAGATAGACCATATGCTGGGTCACAAAGCAAGTCTTAACAAATTTAAAAAGATTGAAATCATACACAACACTTTCTCGGATCATAAAGGAATGAAGTTGGAAATCAATAATAGGCGGAGTGCCAGAAAATTCACAAATACGTGGAGGCTCAACAACACACTCTTAAACAACGAGTGGGTCAAAGAAGAAATTGCAAGAGAAATTAGTAAATACCTCGAGGCTAATGAAAACAAAAACACAACATATCAAAACTTATGGGACACAGCAAAGGCAGTGCTAAGAGGGAAATTTATTGCCCTAAATGCCTATATCAGAAAAGAAGAAAAGGCAACAATTCAGGAATTAACTGTCCACTTGGAAGAACTGGAGAAAGAACAGCAAACTAATCCCAAAGCAAGCAAAAGGAAAGAAATAACAAAGATTAGAGCAGAAATAAATGAAATTGAAAACATGAAAACAATAGAGAAAATCAATAAGGCCAGAAGTTGGTTCTATGAGAAAATCAATAAGATTGATGGGCCCTTAGCAAGATTGACAAAAAGAAGAAGAGAGAGGATGCAAATAAATAAGATCAGAAATGGAAGAGGAGACATAACTACTGACCTCACAGAAATAAAGGAGGTAATAACAGGATACTATGAACAACTTTACGCTAATAAATACAACAATTTAGATGAAATGGATGGGTTCCTGGAAAGATATGAACAACCAACTTTGACTCAAGAAGACATAGATGACCTCAACAAACCAATCACAAGTAAAGAAATTGAATCAGTCATTCAAAAGCTTCCTAAAAAGAAAAGTCCAGGACCAGACGGCTTCACATGTGAATTTTATCAAACATTCCAGAAAGAATTAGTACCAACTCTCCTCAAACTCTTCAAAAAAATCAAAGCGGAGGGAAAACTACCTAATTCATTCTATGAAGCCAACATCACCCTCATACCAAAACCAGGCAAAGATATTACAAAAAAAGAAAACTACAGACCAATCTCTCTAATGAATATAGATGCAAAAATCCTCAATAAAATTCTAGCAAATCGTATCCAACAACACATTAAAAGAATTATACATCATGACCAAGTAGGATTCATCCCAGGTATGCAAGGATGGTTCAACATAAGAAAATCAATTAATGTAATACACCATATCAACAAATCAAAGCAGAAAAATCACATGATCATCTCAATTGATGCAGAGAAGGCATTTGACAAGATTCAACATCCTTTCCTGTTGAAAACACTTCAAAAGATAGGAATACAAGGGAACTTCCTTAAAATGATAGAGGGAATATATGAAAAACCCACAGCTAATATCATCCTCAATGGGGAAAAATGGAAAACTTTCCCCCTAAGATCAGGAACAAGACAAGGATGTCCATTATCACCACTATTATTCAACATTGTGTTGGAGGTTCTAGCCAGAACAATTAGACAAGAAAAAGAAATACAAGGCATCAAAATTGAAAAGGAAGAAGCAAAACTATCACTGTTTGCAGACGATATGATACTATACGTCGAAAATCCAGAAAAATCCACAACAAAGCTGCTAGAGCTAATAAATGAGTACAGCAAAGTAGCAGGTTACAAGATCAACATTCAAAAATCTGTAGCATTTCTATACACTAGTAATGAACAAGCTGAGGGGGAAATCAAGAAACGAATTCTATTTACAATTGCAACTAAAAGAATAAAATACCTAGGAATAAATTTAACTAAAGAGACAAAAAACCTATATAAAGAAAACTACAAAAAACTGTTAAAATAAATCACAGAAGACCTAAATAGATGGAAGGGCATACCGTGTTCATGCATTGGAAGACTAAATATAGTTAAGATGTCAATCCTACCTAAATTGATTTACAGATTCAATGCAATACCAATCAAAATCCCAACAACTTATTTTTCAGAAATAGAAAAACCAATAAGCAAATTTATCTGGAGGGGCAGGGTGCCCCGAATTGCTAAAAACATCTTGAGGAAAAAAACGAAGCTGGAGGTCTGGCGCTGCCTGACTTTAAGGCATATTATGAAGCCACAGTGGTCAAAACAGCATGGTATTAGCATAAAGATAGATATATCGACCAATGGAATTGAATAGAGTGCTCAGATGTAGACCCTCTCATCTATGAACATTTGATCTTTGATAAGGCAGTCAAGCCAACTCACCTGGGACAGAACAGTCTCTTCAATAAATGGTGCCTAGAGAACTGGATATCCATATGCAAAAGAATGAAAGAAGACCCGTATCTCACACCCTATACAAAAGTTAACTCAAAATGGATCAAAGATCTAAACATTAGGTCTAAGACCATAAAACAGTTAGAGGAAAATGTAGGGAGATATCTTATGAAACTTACAATTGGAGGCGGTTTTATGGACCTTAAACCTAAAGCAAGAGCACTGAAGAAGGAAATAAATAAATGGGGGCTCCTCAAAATTAAGCACTTTTGTGCATCAAAGAACTTCATCAAGAAAGTAGAAAGACAGCCTACACAATGGGAGACAATATTTGGAAATGACATATCAGATAAAGGTCTAGTATCCAGAATTTATAAAGAGATTGTCCAACTCAACAACAAAAAGACAGCCAACCCAATTACAAAATGGGAAAAAGACTTGAACAGACACCTCTCAGAAGAGGAAATACAAATGGCCAAAAGGCACATGAAGAGATGCTCAATGTCCCTGGCCATTAGAGAAATGCAAATCAAAACCACAATGAGATATCATCTCACACCCACCAGAATGGCCATTATCAACAAAACAGAAAATGACAAGTGCTTGAGAGGATGCGGAGAAAGAGGCACACTTATCCACTGTTGGTGGGAATGTCAAATGGTGCAACCACTGTGGAAGGCAGTTTTTCGGTTCCTCAAAAAGCTGAATATAGAATTGCCATATGACCCAGCAATACCATTGCTAGGTATCTACTCAAAGATCTTAAGGGCAAAGACACAAACGGACATTTGCACACCAATGTTTATAGCAGCGTTATTTACAATTGCAAAGAGATGGAAACACCCAAAATGTCCATCAACAGACGAGTGGCTAAACAAACTGTGGTATATAATACGATGGAATATCATGCAGCTTTAAGACAGAATAAACTTATGAAGCATGTAATAACATGGATGGACCTAGAGAACATTATGCTGAATGAGTCTAGCCAAAAACTAAAGGACAAATACTGTATGGTCCCAGTGATGTGAACCGACATTCGAGAATAAACTTGGAATATGTCATTGGTAACAGAGTCCAGCAGGAGTTAGAAACAGGGTAAGATAATGGGTAATTGGAGCTGAAGGGATACAGACTGTGCAACAGGACTAGATACAAAAACTCAAAAATGGACAGCACAATAATACCTAATTGTAAAGTAATCATGTTAAAACACTGAATGAAGCTGCATCTGAGCTATAGGTTTTTTTTTTTTTTTGTCTGTCTGTTTGTTTGTCTTTTTTTTTTCTTTTTTTTACTATTATTATTATTTTTATTTTTTTCTCTATATTAACATTCTATATCTTTTTCTGTTGTTTTGCTAGTTCTTTTCCTAAATCGATGCAAATGTACTAAGAAATGATGATCATGCATCTATGCGATGATGTTAAGAATTACTGATTGCATATGTAGAGTGGAATGATTTCTAAATGTTGTGTTAATTTCTTTTTTTCTTTAATTAATTAAAAAAAACTCATTGGTCAATATAGATGTTTACTAGGGCACCAGCTTATTACTCTTAAATTAGATTATTAAGGGGAAATAAGAATTTACTCTGACTTTCATATACCAGCGGTATTTCAGATTAACAAATAGTTGATGAGAGAAATTTCTCTAGAGAAAGATTCATTCTAGTACTTGCAGAAAGAATGACAAAATCAGAAAAATTCTCTTTTTATAATTCTCAATGAATTAATGGATTTTAGGTTAAGAGCCCTTAAATGAAAGATTGATGGGGGATTTTATAAAGAAGGAATTAGGCTGACAACAACTGTGTACTGATCAATCCTCGCATCTCTAACATTGGAAAAGACAAGTCATTATATAACTCATGGTATGATAGGAAATAAAGTCTTTAATATTACCTGTGATATAGTCTTCCCTAGAAATTGAACCTAAAATCTAACCAGGTTTCATGTCTAGCTTCCAGTTAATAGGAAATATGAGGGATAGATGAACAAACTGAAAGATAATACAAAATTCTTTGGGACAAATGACCCTTTCTCTAGAATCAAATGTCATAAAAAGTGAGGTTGTGTCAGTTTGAAAGCATTATGTACCCTAAAAAAGCTATGTTTTAATCCTTATCTAATCTTGTGGGAGCAGCCGTTTGTTTTAATCCCTGTCAGTACTGTAGGTTGGAAACTTCCTTAGATTATTTCCACAGAGATGTGCATGCCCAATTGTGGGTATGGACTTTTGATTAGATGGACATGTGACTAAACCCATTCCAGGTGGGTCTTGATTAGTTTACTGGAATCCTTTAAAAGAGGAGACATTTTGGAGAGAGCTAGAAATGAGAGAAATAACAGAAGCCTCAGAGCTGACAGAAAGTTCACAACAGAGCTTCTACAGATGTGGACACATGGAACAGAGAGACACAGATGTTTGGAGATGCTTGGAGCCCAGCAGTCATTGCTATGAGATGTTAAGCCAGCCAGAACCTGGAGAGAGCCAAGGGAAACCAAGAGTTGAAAACCAGCCTTGGAGAATAAAGTGAAGAACCTCCACAGGACCAGAAGCTGAAAGCAATGGAGCCCAAGAGCCAGGGACCAGCAGATGCCAACCACATGACTGCCGGCTGACAGAGGTGTCCCTGATCCATCAGCCTTTCTTGAGTGAAGGTAACCTCTTGTGGGTGCCTTAATTTGGACACTTTCACCTCCTTAAGTACTGTAAACTTGTAACTTGTTAAATTTTCCCTTTTTAAAAGCTGTTCCAGTTCTGGTATGTTGCATTCTGGCAGCTTGCAAAGTAACACAGAGGAGAATGTAGGAAAGTAAAAAAGATTTAAGAGAATGTGGTAGTTTGCAAAAAATGGTCACAATGATCAATTCTTTTGTGATGTGATTTTCCTTCTCATTCCATAAAGAAGTGGAGTTTATTGTTCTACCCTTCGAATCTGGGTTGGCCTTATCTTGACAAATAGAATGTGGCAGAATTGATAGCATACAAGTTCAGGATCCTAATCTGAAGAGGCCTTGTAGCTTCTATTCTCTCCTCTTTGACCCCTGTTTTGTGAAGAAGCCAGGTTAGTTTTTTTTGAGGACAAAAGAACACAGTGGACATCCAGAGCCAATCACTAGATATGTGATGAGGCCATCTTGGACTGTCTAGTCTTTGCTCAAGTTGTCAGCTGACTGATACTACATAAATGACCCCAGGCAAGACTAGCAGACCACCCAGTTGAGTCTAGTCCAAATTGCTGACCTATTGAATGAGAAGCTAATAATTTATTGTTATTTTAAGCCACTAAATTTTGGGGTTGTTTTTAGATATAGTAGGTAGATGAAACAGTCATAATAAACAAATGCAATGCATGTATTCTATTTGGATCCACATTTGAACAAACCCACCATAAGAATAATCTTTTGAGACAAATAGGGAAATTTGAACATGGATTGCATATTGGATGATATCAAGAAATTATTTCCAATTTTGTTGATTATATTATCATGTGGACTAAAAATTATATAAAAATGCGT